>NW_027507903.1:279902137-281102137 GCF_037356315.1 Lithobates pipiens | reverse complement strand
ATTAGTCCCGAACTTGGTCCACCCAGACCAAGTGGGGTTTGTGGGGGGCCAAGAGGGAAGGGATAATGGAGTGAGGACACTATTGCTTCTCCAGAAAGCCCAAGAGAGCAAAATCCCCAGTCTGCTTCTGTCAATAGATGCAGAAAAAGCTTTTGACCGAGTAGACTGGGGATTTATGTTGGGCACGCTGAAAGAAATGGGATTTGGTACCCGAATCCTGAGTTGGATAAAGACATTTTATGAGTGTCCAATGGCAGTAGTAAGGGTAAATGGTAATTTGTCTGACCCCTTTAGGATGTACAATGGGACTAAACAGGGCTGCCCACTTTCACCCATACTGTTCGTGTTGACTTTGGAACCACTGTTGGAGACAGTGAGGAAAAACCCTGATATAGGAGGAATTGAGCTTGGGGAAGAGACACATAAGGTAGCCGCATTTGCGGACGATGTCCTATTTTATATGACGAAACCTAGAATCTCCATGCCAAACTTGGTAAAGAGTATCGAGCAGTATGGAGATTTATCAAACTTTAAAATAAACTCAAAGAAAACAGGTGTTAAATGTCAACACGAGCAGTAGGGAAGAACAGGATATTAAGGGTGAATTTCCCTTCCTATGGAAGAAGGAAATTAAATATCTAGGTATAAAGTTGGCAGCGTCATCAAAGAAAATCTATGAGATAAACTATATCCCCCTACTGGATGAAGTAAGAGAAGACACAAAAAAAATAATGATGAAACCATTGTCCTGGTTTGGCCGGATAAATGCCCTCGAGATGATCATACAACCAAAAATATTATACATGTTACATATTTTACCGATATATATCCCTCCAGTCTATTTCAATACCATTAAACATTTAATAACCAAGCTCATTTGGAAAAATAAGAAGCCTAGAATAGCCTTAAAGTTATTACAACTGGGAAAAGAGAGGGGAGGTTTAAAGCTACCGGATTTTAAGAAATACTATGAATCTATAGTATTAACATGGGTGGTGGAATGGACAAAATTAGATAATGAAAAGAGATGGGTGGCAATAGAACACAGTTCTGCAGAGACATGACTAGGAAAGGAAATTTGGATACCCCAAAAACACAGATCACTCGGACCAACAACACTTGCACTCACAAAAAACGTTTTTAGAATATGGGATGGAATTCACAAACATAATAAGTGGAAATACAATTCCCCATCAATGGCATTAAAAGAAAACAACTTATTTCCACCGGGGAAGAGCACTATGGGAGGACATTGGATTAGAAGAGAAGATATTCAATTGAGACACATAATAAATGCGGGTAAAATAAACACTTTAGAAACACTACAGAAGTATATGGATATAGATGGATGGCGGTACCTCCAGCTCAGACATTTTGTCTCATCATTGCCACAACCATTGAGAAGTGGAGAAGATCTTAACGTTTTAGAGCGGATGTGTGAAGGGAAAATAATAAGAGTAAATATCTCACAGATATATAAGATGCTGGGAGAAATGGATGAGACGGAGGTACCTATATATATAAAAAAATGGGAAGAAGAAATAGGACCACGAGGGGAGAAACAGAATATAGAAAAAATCTTGCACCTAACACACGGGACATCTAAAAATCTTAACACAATAGAAATTAATTACAAAAATCTTGCTAGGTGGTATAGGACACCAGACATGATGAGGAGATACCAGGAAGAGCAACTGCAAGGGAGTGCGGCACACATCTGGTGGGAATGCCCAAAAATTTGAAAATACTGGAGAGAAATACTAACTTTATTAAAAATAATAACAGGAACTCAGGTACTAGAAAACCCATGGACATGTCTCTTTCATGGTACAGACACCTCAACTCAAAAGTATAAAGAGGCCCTCATATGAAATTGAATAAATGTAACAAAGAGCTTGATCCCAAAAAATTGGAGACAAGTGGAAGCCCCAAAACTGAGGGAATGGATAGGAAAAGTAGAGGATATGTGTAGAATGGAGGGATGGGAAGAGGACGAGGAGAGCGGAAAAAAGAAATTCTGAAAGAAATGGGAACAATGGAAACTGTTTAAATTAACGAAGAAATATGATGAGGTAGTAGGGCTATAGGAGGGGGGGGAGTAGGGTGCATATATATGTATATTATGTTTTATACTTTTTGTATGGAAAAAAATGTAAATAAAGATAAAAAAAAAAAAGTGAAAGTAAAAAAATTATAAAGGGGAAAATGTCTCTGCTGCTGTCTTCTGGGCCCTTGGCACAGGTGCCCTTTACACAATGCCTTTCATTCTTTTAAATGAATAAACAGTGTTCTCTGATTGGACGAGGTGGAGATTGTGATGTTACCATCCTACCTCTCCACCTCATCCTCCCAGAGAATGCCTTGCATTCATTGAGAAAAATGCAAGGTATTCTGTGTAAGGGGCAAGTGACTTACAGGTGAATCAGTTCTATACGTCAAGCATGAAAGAAAGACACTGACATCATGTCCCTCCCAATAAGAGAACTCTTTGCATTAATTGAGAAAAATACATGGTGTTCTCTTAAATGCAGCTGTGCACAGCACAGGACCCAGAAGACAGCAGTGGTCACTGTAGTAGTGGCAACTACTGCATATATTCTCCCCTTCCACAGCTGTCCCACAGATATGGCATATTCATATTTACATTGGTAAAACCTGGACCATGTCTATGTCATTATGCAATAAAATTCACACTTGGAGTTAAGCTGAAAGTGTTAGTTAACCTCTTGAGATCCGCGCTATAGCCGAATGCTTTGCCGGGACGACGTCTATTGACGTCGTCCCATGTACGAGCGGCCTGCGCGCCCCCTGAGGGGTGCGCGCGGCGCACTATGTGATCAGCGAGTCTATGAGACACGCCTGATCACAGATCGGAGCAAGGGGTCGATCCCGACCCCTTACCACATGATCAGCTGTCATTGGCTGACAGCTGATCATGTGATCACAACAGAGCCGGTAATTGGCTATTTTTCCTCCTCGCGCTGTCAAAAAAAGCCGATCACCGGCGGCCGTGAGAGGGACTTCAGTCCCGATCACGGCCAGCTCATCAGTGCCCACCTGCCCCCTGCCAGTGCCACCTAAATATGGAAAAAAGTGCCACCCATTAGTGCCCATAGTGCCACCCATCAGTGCCCATAGTGCCACCCATCAGGGCCCACAGTACCACCCATCAGTGCCCACAGTGCCACCCATCAGTGCCCACAATCTGCATCAATAACAGTGCTGCACTTCAGTGCTACATATCTGTGCCCATCAGTGTCATCTACCAGTGCCCATCAGTGCCCATCAGTGCTGCCCATCAGTGCCACCTATCAGTGCCACCTATCAGTGCCCATCAGTCCCATCTCTCAGTGGTACATATCAGTGCCCATTAGTGCCACCCATCCGTGCCACCCATCCGTGCCACCCATCAGTGCCATCTTATCTGTGCCCATCTTTGCCCATCAGTGCCGCCTTATCTGTGCCCATCAGTACTGCCTTATCTGTGCCTATCGGTGCCACCTTATCTGTGCCTATTAGTGCCGCCTTAACTGTGCCTATCAATGACCACCAGTGCAGCCTATCAGTGCCCACCAGTGCCGCCTCATCAGCGCATTTCAATGAAGGAGAAAAATGACCTGTTTGCAAAATGTTATAACAAACTACTAAACATGATTTATTTTTTATTTATTTTTTGCATCTTTTTTTATTTGTTTAGCAAAAAATAAAACTCCCAGCTGTAATTAAATACCACCAAAAGAAAGCTCTATTTGTGGGGAAAAAATTATAAAAATGTAATTTGGGTACAGTGTTGTATGGCCGCGCAATTGTCATTCAAAGTGCATCAGCGCTGAAAGCTGAAAATTGGTCTGGGCAGGAGGGGGGTTTAAGTGCCCAGTAAGCAGTGGTGGAATTACCAGGGTCGCAACAGTCGCAGTTGCGACTGGGCCCTGGAATTCCATCACTGTGGGGGGGGGCCCAGCGTGGTTGCTATCCACAGGGCTGTGAGTGGAGAGCGTGTTTCATGTAACAGCAGCACAGAGACACCGGGATTGAAGTTTAATTTCCTCCTCGTCCTCTCTCGCACGGGACACAAAACACACATAGGATCTGCTCCCCCTTTGGCCCCCCCTCCCCTCCTCTCCTCTCCTGTGTTCTCCGCGGGCATTCAGGTGTGAAGCTAACAAGCTCACATTTCCCGCGGAGAACACAGGAGAGGAGGGGGGGGGGGGCGAAAGGGGAGCAGATCCTCTGTGTGTTTTGTGTCTCGTGCGAGAGAGGACGAGGAGGAAATTAAACTTCAATCCCGGAGTCTCTGTGCTGCTGTTACATGAGAGACATGCTCTCCACTCACAGCCGTGCTGACCCCTCTCCAGTGTGTGTATAGACTCAGGAAGATCCCGCCGCCCATCAACATCATAGAGCTGCTGATCGCTGCCTCCCCCCAGGTGCAGGGGGGGGTACAGAGATCTGCTGGGGGCCAAGGTGCACAGCGGAGTCCAGCAAGGTACAGAGAAACCTCTTTAAGGGGGGATGACTGTCTAGGGACCCTAAAGTAAGGGGGGCTCTCTTGGGACCCTGATGTAAGGGGGGTATCTGGGGACCCTGAAATAAGGGGGGACTCTCTGGGTATCCTGAAGCAAGGGGGCCCTCTGTGAACCCTGATGTCCAGTACCACCACCACCCCCCTCCAGTACCACCGCCACCCCTCCTCCAGTACCACCACCACCGTGCCACCCACCTTCAGTACCACCGCCACCCACCTCCAGGACCACCATCCCCCTCCAGTACCACCACCACCCCCCCTCCAGTACCACCCACCTCCAGTACCACCACCATGCCATCCCCCTCCAGTACCACCGCCACCCTCCTCCAGTACCACCACCCACCTCCAGTACCGCAACCACCCACCTCCAGTACCACCGCCACCCACCTCCAGTACCACCATCCCCCTCCAGTACCACCGCCACCCCTCTCCAGGACCACCATCCCCCTCCAGTACCACCGCCACCCCTCTCCAGGACCATCATCCCCCTCCAGTACCACCGCCACCCCTCTCCAGTACCACCACCCCCCCTTCAGTACCACCACCGCCACCCCCCTCCAGTACCACCGCCACCCCTCTCCAGGACCACTATCCCCCTCCAGTACCACTACCACCACCCCCCTCCAGTACCACCACCGCCACTCACCTCCAGTACCACCGCCACCCCTCCAGTACCACCGCCACCACCTGCAGCCCTCTCCAGGACCACCATCCCCCTCCAGTACCACCGCCACCCCTCTCCAGTACCACCACCCCCCCTTCAGTACCACCACCCACCTCCAGTACCACCGCCACCCACCTCCAGTACCACCGCCACCCACCTCCAGGACCACCATCCCCCTCCAGTACCACTGCCACCCCTCTCCAGGACCACCATCCCCCTCCAGTACCACCGCCACCCCCTCCAGTACCACCGCCACCCCTCCTCCAGTACCACCACCACCACCGTGCCACCCACCTTCAGTACCACCGCAACCCACCTCCAGGACCACCATCCCCCTCCAGTACCACCCCCTCCAGTACCACCGCCACCGCCACCACCCACCTCCAGTACCACCACCATGCCACCCACCTCCAGTACCACCGCCACCCCTCTCCAGGACCACCATCCCCCTCCAGTACCACCGCCACCCACCCTCCAGTACCACCACCCACCTCCAGTACCACAACCACCCACCACCATGCCACCCCTCTCCAGTACCACCACCCCCCCTTCAGTACCACCACCGCCACCCCCCTCCAGTACCACCGCCACCCCTCTCCAGGACCACTATCCCCCTCCAGTACCACTACCACCACCCCCCTCCAGTACCACCACCGCCACCCACCTCCAGTACCACCGCCACCCCTCCAGTACCACCGCCACCACCTCCAGCCCTCTCCAGGACCACCATCCCCCTCCAGTACCACCGCCACCCCTCTCCAGTACCACCACCCCCCCTTCAGTACCACCACCCACCTCCAGTACCACCGCCACCCACCTCCAGTACCACCGCCACCCCTCTCCAGGACCACCATCCCCCTCCAGTACCACCACCACCCCCCCTCCAGTACCACCGCCACCGCCACCTCCAGTACCACCACCATGCCACCCACCTCCAGTACCACCGCCACCCCTCTCCAGGACCACCATCCCCCTCCAGTACCACCACCACCACCGTGCCACTCACCTTCAGTACCACCGCAACCCACCTCCAGGACCACCATCCCCCTCCAGTACCACCACCACCCCCCCTCCAGTACCACCGCCACCGCCACCTCCAGTACCACCACCATGCCACCCACCTCCAGTACCACCGCCACCCCTCTCCAGGACCACCATCCCCCTCCAGTACCACCGCCACCCACCCTCCAGTACCACCACCCACCTCCAGTACCACAACCACCCACCACCATGCCACCCACCTCCAGTACCACCGCCACCCCTCTCCGGTACCACCATCCCCCTCCAGTACACCGCCACCCCTCTCCAGAACCACCATCCCCCTCCAGTACCACCGCCACCACCTCCAGCACCACCGCCACCCCTCTCCAGGACCACCATCCCCCTCCAGTACCACCGCCACCCTCCTCCAGTACCACCACCGCCACCCACCTCCAGTACCACCGCCACCCACCTCCAGGACCGCCACCCACCTCCAGGACCACCACCCCCCTCCAGTACCACCACTGCCACCCACCTCCAGTACCACCACCACCCCTCTCCAGTTTCAGTTTCACTGGTGACACAGGCTGCACTGGTGACACAGGTTTCACTGGGGACACAGGCTGCACTGGTGACACAGGTTTCACTGGGGACACAGGCTTCACTGAGGACACGGGCTGCACAGAAATGTTTTACTTTGTTGTACAGTGGAAAAAAATATAGTATCAAAATCATGCTTTTCGGGGGGGTGGGGGGGCCTTCCTGATTTCTTGCACTGGGGCCCTGAGGTTTCTAGTTACACCTCTGCCAGTAAGCAAGTGGTTAAAGGCAATAAAGACAATAAATATCTATCACATTTCATCACATCTATCACTACCAACTATCCTAGTGAGAAGTAAATATCTCCTGACATGAATAATTATCTAGAACGCTGAACTTTTATATTGGGGTAACCACTATGAGGTCTTTTGTTAAAGCAGTGAATGAGACATTCCTCAATCTTTCTCTGGTGGAGAACCAGTCACTACCAATTAAAGCACATGAACCTGGAAGATTCAGAATGTTTGCTGAATGTCTGATTTTTTTTTGACACTTGCTTCTTTTCACTTTAGAAATATGTCCATGTATTCATTAATTAGAACATACAAAGCGTGCTCTGTATGCATGCATAATATTTTATTTTTTCTCATTCCAGGTAAAAAACAGGTGTGATGAAAAGAAGCTTCTAGCAACAAAGACAGATTGTATGTCATGTTCACTAAATGCTGCTGTAAACTGTTCTGAAGGCTATTTGAAAGCCAGCCTTGGGAGTGGACAAAGAGACTGTCGGTAAGTTCTTTTATCTACAGTATGTGGATCATTACGGATTATTGATAAATATCCATCAGCCATTTCTCTGAATACAATGAACTGCTGAAATCTGTGATTAATTTCATATTGCTCCTTTGGCTTCTTTGGTATTTAAAGCTGAATTCCAAGCAAGCAGCTAAATTCATTACTGAAATAAATAGAGGAAAACTGTTTACCTGTCAAATGACTTTTACTTCTGTTCTTGTGATCCAGACATTCCTATCAGGCAGCACAGCCAGGTCCTGGATCTTTTTTTACAGATTACTCTGCAGTTGAGCAATACAGCCTGGTTCAGGTGGGGCTGGAGTATTGGACACTGCAAAATGCAATGACTATGTGCAAAGTGCAGGAATCTTTGTCAGCTATTTAGTTTTTATCTTTAGTACCCAAGAGACTTTGGTAAAGCCTGATCTGAATGGTTGCTTTGGATTACCAAACTTTATGTTTTAATTAAAGTGCATCTGTTTTAAGATAAATATTCACTCTGTGATTGCTGACCACCTTCTGAAAGTGCTAGTTGCCTGGTCGTGTCTGTCTTCAGTGCCTATGAGTCACAGATCCAAAACTAAATGAAAAAAAAAAAATCTTATCTCTGTGTTTTACATAGTTGGTAAGATTGAATAAAGACACCAGTCCATGCAGTGCTACCCGTGTGTGTGTTCATGTAAAAAATAAAATGAAAAATCATATCCAATCTCCCTGTATAAGAGTTTTTGCAACAATCAATACTTCCCGATGACACCACCGATTGTGGCAATGAGTTCCACATTCTAACAGTTTAAAAAAACCCTATGCAGTTTAAGGTCAAACAGCTTCTCCTCCAATATCCTCTTCTCTAGGGAAAATATGTGTAATGTTTGTAGTTGTTCCTCGTAAATTGAGGTCCTCCAGTCCCCTTATTAACTTTGTTGCCCTTCTCTGGACTCTCTCCAGCTCCAGCACATCCTTCCTGAGGCCTGGTGACTAGAACTGGATGGAAAACTCCAGATTTGGCCAAAGCAGAGTTTTAAAAAGTGTCAGGATTATAGTTTTATCTCTGGAGTAAATACCCTTTTTTATGCATGCTAAGGCTGCAAGCTTTGCTTGCTACAGCTTGGCATTGCATGCCTTTGCTGAGTCTGTCATCTACCAGGACCCCCAGATCTTTTAATTTTTTTTATTTAGTGATATGCGACATACACAATGAAAAGATAACTTCACAGAATAAGTTGTCAATACAAAATAACCTATAAACGCTCAGTATCTGGGTGCATCCTGCCAGTGATAGGGTCGCACCAGGTAGTTTCCAGAGGATAAAGCCATAAATATTCAGGCAGCCCAGGTACCTATGATAAAGAAGTCTAGGGATCCTCTTAGGCAGGTTATGTAATCGCCCGCACTGCAATAGGGAGGGATCCTTTAGTTCTTGAAGAACAATTATTAGGACATGTTGAAAGTTTCATGTGGGGCGTCCCATTAAGGTCAAGACATACCCCCAGATCTTTTTCCATCCTAGATTCCTCCAGAGGTTCTCCCCTAGCGAGTAACTTGCATTCATATTCTTAGTTCATTACTTTACATTACATTATTCAACAATAAACCTAATTTGACATGTAGTTGCCCACCCATTCATTTTCTTGACGTCTTCTTGTAAAGTATCAATGTTTTGCTGAGAAGTTATTACCCCTTTAGCTTTGTATCATCAACAAATGTTGAGATTGAGCTTTTTATCCCATCCTCTATATCATTTATGAAAAAATTAAACAGAATCAGTCCCAGGACAGATCCTTGGGGACTACTAGACCAGTCTGTGTACTTTATTTATCCCCACCCTTAGGGCATGCAGCTATAACCAATTTGCTATCCAAGTAAAAACCCTATGATCCATGCATACAGACAATTTGTACATTAAGCGTTTGTGGGATACTGTGTTGAATGCTTTTGCAAAATCCAGGTACATCACATCCACAGGTCTTCCCTTATCAAGATTACAGCTCCCTTCCTAATAGAATGTTAACCAATTGGTTTGCCAAGAAAGGCCTTTCATAAAACCATGCTGATTACTAGGGATGCCCCCCCCCGAACCAACCACAATGCATTGCGGTGCTGAACAGAGAATTGCAAGCCCTGGTTGGCTGAAGCAGTGAAAACTTCAGCCATTCAGGGCACAGAGCACTGTCAGAATCACGATTGGACACTGTCATTGTGACTTTATCCAATCATGGCTCATTCCCACCCCACAGTATAACATTATTCTTTCAATGGCAGCCATTTTCAGTGTGATCTCGGTGTGGAAAGAGATAGAACAGGGCTCTGTTCAGTGCTATTAGGTAGTTAGTGTGCTATACTGTGCTATTTTGCTTCAATTGTCAATGTAGAATATTAGTTTAGTGTCAGTTTAGGGTTAGTGTGAGTGTAGTGAGGAGGACCATCATTCAGCTTTACATTAGTGTACAGCTAGAGTAGAGACATTTCAGATAGCGCCAGTGTAGTGACGGTTTAACACATCTATTTGATTGTGTTACCGCCAGATTAAAGCCATTTACTTCTGTGTTTGCGTTACTGCCAGTTTAACACTATTTACTTCTGTGTGCGTTACTGTCAGTTTAACACCATTTACTTCTGTGTGCATTACTGCCAGTTTAATGCTATTTACTTCTGTGTGCTTTACTGCAAGTTTAACGCCATATAGTTAGTTTTGTGTGCGTTACCGCCAGTTTAACGCCATATAGTTTTGTGCATTACTGCAAGTTTAATGCCATTTACTTCTGTGTGCGTTACTGCCAGTTTAACGCCATAGGGTTTTGTGTACCTTACTGCCAGTTTAACGCCATATAGTTTTGTGCGTTACTGCAAGTTTAACGCCATATAGTTTTGTGCATTACTGCAAGTTTAAGGCCATCTACTTCTGTGTGCGTTACTGTACGTTTAATGTCATATAGTTCTGTGCGTCACTGTACATTTGGCACACTATATTGCAGTATATTATAGTGAATCCATGGAGTGTGTCTTTGTAGTGTGAGTACTCAAATATTAAAGTGTACCAAACACCACTTTACAATGATTAAAGTGCATCTACGTACAGATTTCCACTTCTTCTTTACATTTTCTTATATGCAAGCTTGGTAAAGCTGTTGGTTTTCCAACTTCTGCCTTTCATCCTGCTGGATACTGCCCCCTTCTGTGAATTCGCACAATGTGCTGTACAACAATGGCAGGTTCCCAGTCGGTACTACTTTTCACATAAGGTATTCCATCTCTCTACCATTACGTGGAAGAGAATGTTCTGGCATCATTGGGAAAGGCAGCCAGCCATAAAATTCACCTTACTGCTGACACGTGGTCCAGCAAACATGAGCAGGGACGATATATTTTGTTCACAGAACACTGGCTAACGCTGCTTGCAACTCAAAAGGATGCAGGAAAGGGCTCAGTGCTGCAGCTTGTTGTGCCCACACATCTCCATACAGCTGGTGGTGATGATGCCAGACCTGTGATCTCTACCCCCTCCTCCTCTGCAACCTCCATGCCCTCCTCTGCAGAATTGACCTATGAACATCAGGTACCCCCTAAGCATTCAAAGGGCTATTCCATGAGTCAGGCTAAAAGGTGCCATGCAGTGCTTCAGCTGGTGTTTAGGGGACAAGAACCACACTGGAGCAGAGACTCTTGTAGCTCTGCAGGGACAGGCTCAGAGGTGGTTCACACCATGCCAGCTGGGGCCAGCAATGGTGGTGTGTGATAATGGCTCAAACCTCCTCTCCACCCTTATACAGGGAAAGCCATGCTTGGCACATGTCCTCAATTTGGTGGTGCAGCATTTCCTAAATACCTACCCAGGGTTGCAAGATGTGCTAAAGCTGGCCAGAAGAGCCTGTAGCCATTTCAGGTGGTCATACACAGCCAGTGCTCAGTTGGCTAAAATTCAGCAGGAATTCCACCTGCCTGTAAACCGCCTGATTTGTGACATGCCCACCAGGTGGCACTTGGCTTGGCAATGCTGCAGCTATACATGCAGCAGAAGGCCATCAACCATTACCTGTGCGAGTAGAGTATGGCACGACGACAGGCTCAGGATGCCTCTGCTTTTTTTCCCCACGCCAATGGCTGATCATTAAGGATGCGTGCACTGTATTGTCACCATTTGAGGAGGCCACAATGATGATGATAGCAAAAATAAAGGAAAGGGGGGAATGGAAACGCAAGAATACCCACTAATAAGAGATCATACAAGATGACCAAAATTGGATCATTCACCCTTTGGGGCGTTGTTGCCATAACCCATTAGCATATGGACAGAAAAATGGGGGTATAGCCCGACAGAATGAAAAAAGTGCAATTTATAAGAGAAAAACTACCCACATGATCAAACTTAACTTAAATTACTGCAGACGAGTAAAACTCACACGACACACATAGAGCATATACACAAAACACAACACACACCACAGGTCCGGACAGGTTGCTGTAATCGATTGGAACCACAATTGATCAATACGCAAATGCAATATGAATACTAAAAGAACAATTTTTCTATAGTCCAGTTAGTCACTAAATGGTTAACCAATAGATTAGGTCAAGCAAGGATGGTGAGCTGTGACAGTGCATGCATCAGTGACACAATCAGACTCACTGTGGCATTATGTACAGGGCACTGGAGACAGAGCAGCAGGAGGAAGAGGAGGACTTCCTTTCCTCTCAAGGCCCACTTTATCCAGACACCATCATTCCTATGTCACAGAACACACAGGAGGAGAGAGGGGAAGAGGATGAGGAGGAAGATTCTGGCACTTATAGGCATTCATAGGCTTCGAAGAAGAGCAAGACATGCGTCAATCTGCAAGCGATGGTTTTCCAACCCCAGGACTCTTGGGAGTAGTATGTGGCTGGGAGGAGGAAGTTCCAGATGCTGTCATCCTGAGTGACACTGAGGAGTCTGCTTCTCAAGCCTCAGCAAATTTGAAGAGCATGGGCAACCTCATGCTTCAAAGCCTGTGAAAAGGCTCAAGAATACATGGTATAAATGAGAAGGATGATTACTGGTTGACAACCCTCCTTGACCAACATTATAAGGGGAAGGTCTCAGAACTCATCCTATCCCCACAAAGAGTGCAGAAGATAAAATCTCTTTAGGACACATTAACAAGGATTTTATTGAACATTTTTACTTACTCCGGTAGGTTACAGTGTCATGGAAAACATAGTTGTGAGTCTTCTGTTGGTCAAGAGAGGAGCTTTGGAGAAGGCATCTGCCTAAGTGAGACATTTCAGAATTTTTTTAGTCCTCGAAGCCTGTCAGCTTCCACATACCATCGGCACCATCTGCATCAAATGATGGATGATTACCTCGGGGCCAAAACAAAGATGGAGAGCTTTCCAGTTGACGATCCACTGACTTATTGGGTCATGAGAATAGAATACTGGCCAGAACTTGCCCAGTATGCTATTGAGTTGTTGGGCTGCCCTGCATCCATAATTCTTTCAGAACGGGCATTCAGTGCTGCAGGAGGTTTCGTTACTGATCATAGAACGTATCTGTCCACAGACTCCGTGGGCCGTTTGACTTTTATAAAAATGAATCAGTCCTGGATTACCAGCTATGAAGCCCCTGATGCCGATGTCACTGATTAAGTCTTTTTAGGATGTGGAATCTCTGAAGGACTTTGAGGCTGCCTAGCTTTGTGGGTGTTCAATCATTTCATCTGGAATAATGTTTTTGGTATAGGTTTCATGGGCACAATTAATACCCAAAGGCCAATTTTTCAGCACCTGTTTGATAGGTGCATATCATTGCAATTTCTTTTTGCCTTCAATAGCACCTCTATAGGGTTACAGTGGGAAGGCGCCCTCGACATCCAAATAGTAGTTTTTCTGCACCTGTTTGACAGGTGCATATCATTGCAATTTTTTACAGCAGGGCCAATTCTTGCTTTCATTAAGAGTACCCCTATAGGGTTATGGTGGGAAGGCGCCACGACACCCAAAGACCAATTTTCACGCAACCGTTACTTCTATGCAAAGTCAAATTGACAGCAGAATGTATCCAAAAAATCTCTAATCTTGTTCCCAGTGCACTATATTGTGGCCTCATCATACACACTGGCTCCCTAGCTGTTGCTGAGCAAAATAAAGGCAGCTTGCAGGGAAAATGTATTTTTTGGGGATTTATAAATGCAATTATTGCTGCAGCAGATGGTACAGATCTGCCACTTTACAGGTAGACTAAGGGGGCCCCCCAGGCACTATATTGGAAATAATTTTTCATTTTTATGCTTTCACTTTAAAAATCAATGCTCATTTAAAAATGACACTTTTCACAATTTTTTTTTTATTATTGATACATGTCCCCCAGGGCAGGGCCCAGACCCCTATAACCACTGTATGCCCAATTACTTGCATATACACCTTCAAAATGGGCACCTTTGCTTTTCGACATTCAGATCCCATTGACTTTAATGGGGTTCGTTATTTGGGTCTGAACTTACACAGTGTTCGAAAAGTTCTGGTGCAAACCGAACAGAGGTCCATTTGGCCCATCCCTACTGATTACTTCTAATGCTTTAGGTCAGTGAATCAAAGAAGTGAAGCTTCTATCACTATGACAGGGAGAGCAACTCACATTTTTACTTAACTCTAATATTTTTATCCGCAGGTGCAATAGGAAATACTGCTCTCAATCCTTTCAGATACAAGCAGTTACAAATATTATTTAATATTAAAAAGGTGTGAAAATGCCTATATTACTATATCCACAACTACAAAAGATGATATCTCATCATCTGTTTATATATGTGAAAACATATTGTTTGACAAGAAAACAATGTGAAATTCCACCTTGAAAATTAATAAGTGACCAAATATTCATAAACAATATCACATAAAAATAAAAGTGAAAAATTTAAAAATTAATAAACATAAAAAGCCAGTGTCTAATTATGGTCCAAAAGGGATGATCAACTTAACCACTTCAATACGGGACATTTATACACCTTTCTGCCCAGATCAATCTTCAGTGTTATCACATTTTGAATGACCATTGCAAAGTCATGCGACGCTGTACACAAACAACATTTTTATATATTTTTTTCCCACAAATAGAACTTTTTTTTAGTGGTACTTGATCACTGCTGGTGTTTTTATTTTTTGCGCAACAAATTGAAAAAAGACCGAAAATTGTGAAAAAAATAATTTTTTTCTTTGTTTGTTACAAAACTTTGTAAATAAGTACGTTTTCTCCTTCATTGCTGGGCACTGTTGAAGCTGCACTGACGAGCACTGATGAGGCAGTACTGATTGGCACTGATGAGGTGGCACTAATTAGATGGCACTTATATGCAGCACTGATAGGCAGAACTGATAGGTGGCACTGGAGGGCACTTATAGGCGGCACTAGTGGGCACTGATGGGTGACACTAATAGATGGCACAGATAGGCAGAACTGATCAGAGGCACTGGCAGGCATAACTGATGGGCACAGAGTGACAATGATTGCCATCCCTGGTAGTAGAGCTGCACGATTCTGGCTAAAATGAGAATCACAATTTTTTTGCTTAGAAGATAGATCATGATTCTCTCACGATTTTCGCGGCGTAACATCATTTTTCACATTAAAACAAAAAAAAATTGGGCTAACTTTACTGTTTATTTTTATTTTTTTATTCATTGAAGTGTACTTTTTCCCAAAAATTGCATTTGAAA
Source organism: Lithobates pipiens (assembly GCF_037356315.1). NCBI lineage: Eukaryota > Metazoa > Chordata > Amphibia > Anura > Ranidae > Lithobates > Lithobates pipiens. The sequence continues at coordinate 281,086,940 of NW_027507903.1, read as the reverse complement.
GACTGCTGGGCAAATACGGTGTGACATAAAATATTTCAGCAATTGTCATTTTATTCCCTAGGGTCTCTGCTAAAATATATATAATGTTTGGGGGTTCCAAGTAATTTTCTAGCAAAAATATTGATTTTAACTTAAGAAACAAGTGTCAGAAAAAGATTTAGACTAAGTGGTTAAACTTCCTGCATTTACACGTTGTTTAAAAACTTGGCAGACTGCCCGGATGTTTTCTTTTGACAGATGAGTGAGCCGATAAGTCTCTTCACTTGTTATATGAAAGAATCGGCAAACTCTGCAATAGAGACCATCAGAGGGGCTGAATCACGATTTTTTAACGATTAATTGTGGAGCTCTACCTGGTAGGACTCTAGTGGGCATCTCTGGTGGTCAAGGGAGGGCATCCCTGGTGGTCATAGGTGAGCATCCCTGCTGCATATCCTGTCAGGAGAGGCTCTCCTCTACGCGCACCTGTCAGTGCGAGTAGAGGAAAAGCCAATACATGGCTTTTCCTGTTTACACTGTGATCAGCTGTGATTGGCTCTGCCAGAGGCTCTTTACTTTGACTGACACACAGCACCACTGATCACCGTTATGCATGACCCCGCAGGCACCCAATCATGCCTTATTCTGCTGGACCTCATACGATGCCCAGTCAGGATAATGAAACCACTTCCCAGCTGTCATTTAAAAAAAAATAGATTGCTGCAACCTTTAGCTTGCTCTTTACTTAAAGTGTCTGTAAATGAAAATTTAATACTTATCCACTTAGTAAGTGAAGGTTATAACCCCGGTCTGTTTATTTTTGTGCTTTTTTTGTTATCTGTGTCCCATTGGGGAGATTTTCCTTCACTTCCTGTTCCATAATCAAAACAGGAAGTGAGAGAAAATCCCTCCAAAGTGAAGGAATCCTGGGCTTTTTACCAGGATTACCAGAACTAGTGTCCCTATTGGAAAATGTCCCCTCTATTACTGTTCTGGAGTCAACCTAGAATTTGAGATTGTCTTTTACTTTCACTTTCCATGATAATGTTAAACAGAACAAATAGAGCTGAGCATCGCTGTGTGTCTATAGACGCACACAACTGTGGCTCAGGAAAGAGCCACATGTGCACCCCCATAGCAAAGGACTTCCTATGAATAGCGCATGGAAAAAAAGGAGGCACCATGATGCCGGTGAGGAGCCCCTATAGAGCAGGTTCATGGCCATTCTGTGCAATACCATTGCAGGTGAGTATAACATATATTATTTTAGGGAATTAAAAGACTTTACTGTCACTTTAACGTCATAAAAGAAGATTGCAGTCTTCAGACAAAATTCTGAAAATTTTGAAAGTATACAGAGGACAAATGACTAATTTCCAGTGTTGCCTGCATTGTCCCTGCAGTTGATATTTTACTTGTTACTGACTTCCCATGCCTTGTTGTGCACTGTGGGTTATGTGTAGAAGCAGCAATCTTGGTAGAGACGGGACTTTTGCTTCCTTAGTCCTGCCACAGCCTCCAGCAAAAACAACAGTGAGCAGCACCATAGTGACAATCTCAATCCAAATTTCCTGGGACCAGCCATCAGAAGGCACAGTGTCTTAGATCTTACACTGCTGATATACAACTATGAGGCTGTTGGCACAAGAGTACTAGGGCACACTCACATACCAAGAAGTACAGTAGTACCTTGGATTACGAGCACAATCCATTCCAGAAGCATGCTTGTAATCCAAAGCACTCGTATATCAAAGCAAGTTTCCCCATAGGATTTAATGGAAACTCAGATAATTTGTTCCAGTATCACTGCTAGTGTATGCAGTACCACATATGACCAGAGGTGGGGGGGGGGGGGCGACAGAGACAACCGGAAACACTCAGAGATGCTCCGAGACACTCAGAAATACTCAGGAAACATTCGGAGACGCTCTGTTCCCAAGTGTCTCCGAGTGTGAAACGCTCATAAACCGCGATACTCGCAATCAGAGGTTTTACTGCACACTGCTATATTTAGGAGAAATTAAAAAGGTAGGTTTGTCAGGGTACTACTTAGTCACAACTAATATTTCTAAATTCCCCCTATACCACAGCAAATCATCCCTTATGAGTTCAGCTTTGCTTTAATTTTATGAAATAATTTGTAAACAATAATTACATGAAAGTATGGTTGTAACTCTAGTCCTGCCTCTGTTGCAGTTGATTTTCACTCTTGTAGAGATAGAAGTGCTAGTAGAAAATGTTCACATCTGACAGTTTTGGGTATGTTGGATTTGATGCCCTCATCCCCTCCCTGTGCATATGGTTCTACCTGTGATTCTACCCACTATGTCACTAACATTTCAATGCAGTTCTAAAGGGAGACACCAATGAAAACATTGTGTGGCTAGAATTCACCTGTTTTTGCCAAGAAGTTTATAGAAATTTGTTACACCATTCCAAACTATTCCAAACACCATTCCAAACTAAGAAAGTACGCAGGGTTGCCAACCGTCAGTAAATGTACTGACAGTTTGTAAAAATCTGTGATTTTTTTACAACTGTCAGTAAATATCAGGGGCTGATAATTTCATGCTGTGTTGACTTTTTAAGTGTAACTCAAGCAAATTACTTTGTTATAGGTATTGTCAGTGTTTTCATATCATGTTTATACTGTTTAACCACTTGCTTACTGGGCACTTAAACCCCCCTCAGTCCCAGACCAATTTTCAGCTTTCAGCGCTGATGCACTTTGAATGACAATTGCGCGGGCATACAACACTGTACCCAAATGAAATTTTTATCATTTTTTTCCCACAAATAGAGCTTTCTTTTAATGGTATTTAATTACAGCTGGGAGTTTTATTTTTTGCTAAACAAACAAAAAAAGATGCAAAAAAAAAAAAAATCATGTTTTAATAGTTTGTTCTAAAATTTTGCAAACGGGTCATTTTTCTCCTTCATTGAAGTGCGCTGATTAGGCGGCACTGATAGGCTGCATTGGTGGGCACTGATGGGCTGCATTGGTGGACACTGATGGGCTGCACTGGTGGGCACTGATAGGCTGCACTGGTGGGCACTGATAGGCATAGTTAAGGCGGCACTAATAGGCACAGATAAGGCGGCACCGATGGGCACAGATAAGGCGGCACAGATAAGATGGGCACAGATAAGATGGCACGGATGGGTGGCACGGATGGGTGGCACGGTTGGGTGGCACGGATGGGTGGCACGGATGGGTGGCACTGATAGGTGGGACTGATGGGCACTGATAGGTGGCACTGATAGGTGGCTCTGATAGGTGGCACTGCTGGGCACTGATGGGCGGCACTGCTGGGCGGCACTGCTGGGCACTGATGGGCGGCACTGGGGTGCAGCACCTTTTAGGCAGATTGTGGGCACTGTGGGTGGCACTGTGGGTGGCACTGCTGGGTGGCACTGTGGGTGGCACTGCTGGGTGGCACTGTGGGCACTGCTAGGTGGCACTGTGGGCACTGCTGGGTGGCACTGACAGGGGGCACTAACTTTTATTAAACTGGCACTGCAGGGGGCAGGTGGGCACTGGCAGGGGGCAGGTGAGCGCTTAGATTATTGGCCGTGATCGGGACTGATGTCCCGATCACGGCCGCCGGTGATCGGCTTTTTTTTTTTCTCCTCGCGCTGTCAGCGCGAGGAGGAATAATAGCCGATTACCGGCTCCGTTCTATCACATGATCAGCTGTCATTGGCTGACAGCTGATCACGTGATAAGGGGTCGGGATCGACCCCTTTCACGGATCGGTGATCAGGCGAGTCTCATGGACTCGCCGATCACAGAGCGCGCCGCGCGCGCCTCTCAGGGGGCGCGCAGGCCGCTCGTACACGGGACGACGTCAATAGACATAGTCCCGGAAATGTAGGTCCGCACTAATGCCGTCATTTGGCAATAGCGCGGTACCGAAGTGGTTAAATATTCACTGTGTTAGTTTTCAGTAGGAGTTCTGTAATTTCTCAGGTTGTCAGTAAAAAATGTGCTCTGCCGCTAAATTTTCCATGTTTTGTCAGTAAAAAATGCTATGGAAGGTTGGCAACCCTGAAAGTACGCTTCCCAAAAAGGCCAATTCGTTTTTCTTGTTTTTGACGAATTTAATTGATTATCTTCTTAAAATGTATTACACTTCACAATGCAGCTTTCAATGTGAAACAATTATTAACTGGATAAAGGTTGAATTTAGCAGCAAAAATTGTGTGAAAATCAAAATATTTTGAGATAACAGATAACTCCCTCATGTTACGCTATGGACAGTCATGCTAATGCCATGTACACACAGTCGGACTTTCCGGCAGAAAAAGTATGACAGAATAATTTAATCGGATATTCTGATCGTGTGCATGCTACGGAATCAATTCCTATAGAGGAAAACCGTACATTTGTATGCTGTTCCGACAGACCAAAAACGACGCAAAGGCAGCTATTGGCTACTGGCTATTGAACTTCCCTTTTCTAGTCCCTTCATATGTATTTTACGTCACTGTGTTCTGAACGATTGGACTTTGGTGTGATCGTGTGTAGGCAAGTCCGTTTCAGCAGAACTCCATCGGAATTCCGTCAGAAAAACCGTCAGAGTTTATTCTGACGGAAAATCTGGTCGTGTGTACGTGGTATAAGTGTTATTGCTTTGAAAAGAAAGCAGGAATAACTGGTAATGGAAATTTGTAGGTCTAAATCTAAAGCCCAACTCAACTTTAACAATGAACCAAGCAGTATCCTACCTCCTGCCTCCCCCACAAAGGTTAAATAGTTGTTTGTTCTAGGGGGATTGGAATAAAAGTGATCCACTCACCCAACAAATAAAATTCAAAGTATTAACAATAATTTACAAAGCCATCCATAACTCTGCCCCCAGCTACATCACTAACCTAGTCCCAAAATACCAACCAAGACACTCTCTTCGGTCATCCCAAGACCTCCTGCTCTCTAGCTCCCTTGTCACCTCCTCCCATGCTTGCCTCCAGGATTTCTCCAGAGCTTCTCCCATCCTTTGGAACTCCCTACACCAATCTGCCCGACTGTCCCCTAATCTATCCATCTTTAGACGATCCCTGAAAACCCTTCTCTTCAAAGAAGCCTATCCTGCTTCTAATTAACACTGTTTTACTTCCTCCATCAGCTCATCCCCCCACAGCTATTACCTTTTGTATCAATTGCCCCTTCCTTTTTAGATTGTAAGCTCTAAAGAGCAGGGCCCTCTGATTCCTCTTGTACCAAATTGTAATGTAACTGTAATGTCTGCCCTCATGTTGTAAAGCGCTGAGCAAACTGTTGGCGCTATATAAAACCTGTATAATAATAATAATACATGAGTTATTCCTCTTTACCACAGCAGTCAATGCTCCTGGTTTGTGGGTGGCACCATGGAATCCTCATGTACAATGTAAAAGTGCTTGTCCTGCATTGTACTAAACAAGCATTTAACCCCTGCAGTACGGAGTGGGTTGACTTACTACTTGGGTGATTTTAGCAGCAACCTGGAACTGTGCTGCACATTTTTATATTAGCGCATCCTTACTTCTCATGGATTGCTATGCACCCTATTATTCAATCTATTACCTGCTATATTGTTAAAACAAAAATGTCAGTTTATTGTCAGGCTAGAAGGCTTCCACATAAGCTGAGCCACTGGAATTCTAAGTTTACAGCCTCACTCGGACTGCAGAAGCACCACCTGTCAAACTCACACATTAACACCAATGGGGTCGTACCGCAACCGATTTCGATTATTACAAATGCTATTTTGTGACTGCTTTTATTTTAACTATGCATCTATGGTTACTTCTTTTAGGTATTTTCTGGAAATACGTTCATACAGTCTCTCACTTCCTGGATGTCGACATCTGTGTACAAAAGTAGTATCCCAGCCAAAATGTTGTCCTGGGTACTGGGGGCCTGACTGCATGGGTAAGTGTTCAAAATCTACTCATACTACTTAAATGGAGACTTATCGTGGGTGATGTATCATTAGAGCTGAAAGTGAAACTATTTGTGTTGTCCACAGTAACCAGTCAGATTATACCTTCAAAGCGCCTATGACCCTATGAAATGGAGAAACTGATTCTATGTTGGTATCACACATATTTGAACAGTATAATTACACACTGATAGGAGACTTGTAAAGATCTGAAAGAATAAAGAGAAGTCAAGTGTCCTTCATATATCATTTAAAGCGGAACTTTACCCATAACAGTTTCATAACAATTACTGTTTTTTACCAAAAGAACATACATTTCACATTAATTTTTTATTTTTTTTCTGCTGGAGGCCACTATTTTCCTGAAGCCCAGAGCTGTAATTTCCTTATTGGAAACTCTTCCCCTCTCTTTGGTCTTTAAAAACTATATGTGATTTTCTGTAATTAAAATGTGTGCATTTCCAGCCTTGATTGTATGTCTTGGCTCAGCTGGAGAGGAAAGCTGACAGAAGCTTTACAGTGCAGAACATCACATGGTGCCTCAGGGAGATAAGATAAGATACTATCCTTGTAAGTTTAACTCTTGTGGGTTTTCCTAGAGGCAGAGCTTGTTCTTAAACTTCTCCTGCTTTTCTTTTCTCACTCCCTAATCAGTGTTACCTCGGCAGTCTATGTTATTCCTGATGCTTCCAGCCCCCCCCCCTCCCAATAAGCAGTAAATCGTTAGACTGTCAGCAGATTGGACTCTAGTGCCTCATTGATTTTTGTCACAGGGCCAAGAATACAGGACAACTGATGCTGTGCAGAGCAGGGTGAGACAGTGCAACAATAGGCAAATATTTTTAATGATTTAGCTATACTGTACCTGTGTAGCGACTCCCCAATTTTCAGGGGCCTGGTGACGACATTCCTCCTTAGGGTGCAGGTTACTAGGCATGGTGGGTGATGTACAAGGTAGAAACTGGGCAGGGTACCAGTCATTTTTATGCTTAAATAAAGAGAAGTTTTATTTCTCACAAACAAGAAAGTGTGGGAGAGAGGGGATAGGGCACAGGACACCCTTAGTTACAAATAGTAGTGATCAGCAAACAGGCAGACTCTTTAGAGAAAAAGGTGAGATAAGGCAGACAGCAGTACAGAAAAAAAGCCTTTAAGCTAAACCAGCACATCTGTACTTTGTAGGATAGGCTGTCTCCTATAGTAACCGTGCTTTACTCACTGCATCATACTGAATTCTCTTGGATAAGTTCTCTCTTGAAGCTCTCCCAGCCACCTCATGGGTCCCCGGTCCATGAAGAGTCACCTCTGGTACTTCTCTAGAACTCCATCCCTTTCAGAATTGTTTCCGGAAATTAAGCAGGCTTTTCTCAGATAAATCTTGAACACCTGGATAGGCCACAGACAGACCTAGTAGCCAGATGAGCACCTGGATAGGGCCTCAGGCTTCAGGCCTAGCAGCCAGGAGCTGTTCCACACACACCCACCCAGACCTCAGTCTGGGCGGAGAAGATCTAAATCACCTGACCTTCTCCAAATAAATAACTTCTCCCAGCATTCGTAGCGGACAGTCTGAGGCCGCGTACACACGGGCGGACTGTTCGCCCAACCTTGTCCGCTGAACAGTGTTTGGGCGGACAGTCCGCTCGTGTGTGGGCTTTCAGCGGACAGTTTCAGCGGACAGTTGGACGGACAAAGTCTTTCGGAAATTCCGAAAAACTGTCCGCTGAAACTGTGTTTGAGCGAACAGTCCGCCCGTGTGTGGGCCTGTCCGCTGTACTTTCGAAATGAGCGGACTGTTCCCGCTCGGAAAGTCCGCCCATTTCGAGCGCGTGTACAGATAGGCGGGGCCCGCGAAGGAGACGTCGCGGGCTCCGCCGCCTGGAATGGGCTTAAAGGGGAACCCCAACGCCGAAAAAAATCGGCGTGGGGGTTCCCCCAAAGTCCACACCAGACCCTTGTCCGAGCACGCTACCCGGCCGGCCAGGAAAGGGGGGCGAGCGAGCGCGCCCCCCCTCCTGAGCCGTACCAGGCCGCGTGCCCTCAACATGGGGGGGGTGCCTTGGGGAAGGGGGGGCCGCGCGGCCCCCCCACCCCAAAGCACCTTGTCCCCATGTTGATGAGGACAAGGGCCTCTTCCCGACAACCCTGGCCGTTGGTTGTCGGGGTCTGCGGGCGGGGGGCTTATCGGAATCCGGGAGCCCCCTTTAAGAAGGGGGGCCCCCGGATACCGGCCCCCCACCCTATGTGAATGAGTATGGGGTACAATGTACCCCTACCCATTCACCTGTGAAATAAAGTACAAAAAAAAACACAACACAGGGGAAAAAATATTTTATTGCACAGCTCCGGGGGTCTTCCGTCTTCGGGGGTCTTCTCGCCGGGCTCCTCCGCTATGTGTGTGTAGTTCTTTTACTAGCGGAGGAGTCCGGCTTTCTTCCTCCCCGCCGCCGGCCTCTTCTCCCGACTTCGGGGGTCTTGTCCCCCTCTTCGGTTCTTCTGCCGGGCCACCGCGCCTTCTTGTAGCTCTTTTACAGGCGGTGGCCCGGTCTTGTTCTTGTTCTTCTGCTTCTTCTCCTGGAGATGTTGACTCGACGAGCTCTCCGGCCGGAATGCCAGAGCCGCGCTGTGCGGTCACTTATATAGTGACAATGGGGCGGTGTCACATGGTATATGTCACATGGGTTGGTCACATGGGTTGATGTCACATGGGGACTATGACATCGTAAGGGGCGGGGTCACCATGTGACCAACCCATGTGACATATACCATGTGACACCGCCCCATTGTCACTATATAAGTGACCGCTCAGCGCGGCTCTGGCATTCCGGCCGGAGAGCTCGTCGAGTCAACATCTCCAGGAGAAGAAGAAGAAGAACAAGAAGAAGAACAAGAACGGAAGGCGGCGGCGGCGGCGGCGACGACGACATCGGCGACAGAAGACCGGGCCACCGCCTGTAAAAGAGCTACAAGAAGGCGCGGTGGCCCGGCAGAAGAACCGAAGAGGGGGACAAGACCCCCGAAGTCGGGAGAAGAGGCCGGCGGCGGGGAGGAAGAAAGCCGGACTCCTCCGCTAGTAAAAGAGCTACACACAGATAGCGGAGGAGTCCGGCGAGAAGACCCCCGAAGACGGAAGACCCCCGGAGCTGTGCAATAAAATATTTTTTCCCTGTGTTGTGTTTTTTTTTGTACTTTATTTCACAGGTGAATGGGTAGGGGTACATTGTACCCCATACTCATTCACATAGGGTGGGGGGCCGGTATCCGGGGGCCCCCTTCTTAAAGGGGGCTCCCAGATTCCGATAAGCCCCCCGCCCGCAGACCCCGACAACCAACGGCCAGGGTTGTCGGGAAGAGGCCCTTGTCCTCATCAACATGGGGACAAGGTGCTTTGGGGTGGGGGGGCCGCGCGGCCCCCCCTTCCCCAAGGCACCCCCCCATGTTGAGGGCACGCGGCCTGGTACGGCTCAGGAGGGGGGGCGCGCTCGCTCGCCCCCCTTTCCTGGCCGGCCGGGTAGCGTGCTCGGACAAGGGTCTGGTGTGGACTTTGGGGGAACCCCCACGCCGATTTTTTTCGGCGTTGGGTTTCCCCTTTAAGTTCATTCCAGGCGGCGGAGCCCGCGACGTCTCCTTCGCGGGCCCCGCCTACCTGTACACGCGCTCGAAATGGGCGGATTTGCCTCCTTACGTGGGCGAGTCCGTTCATTTCAAAAGTTGAGCGAACTGTTTGCCCAACCTTGTTCGTCAAACAGTCCGCTCGTGTGTGGGCAAGTCCGCTCATGCAAATTTTGAGCGGACTGTTTGCCGAAACTGTTTGACGAACAAGGTTGGGCAAACAGTCCGCGCGTGTGTACGCGGCCTGATTGGCTGAGACAGGTATGTTTATTCATAACCTGAATTCATGTTAGCCCATCATACTAATGTCAAAGGAAACAGTGCCACCTATTGACAAAAGGGAGAAACCACAGCTGAGAATTAGGAAAAAGGCCATTTGACCACTAAAAACTACAAATTAGCCAGGCTGGCTACCACCCAGCACAACTAAATTTACCTGTAGCCCTATTTTAGGACAAGTGCTACACCTGCAAAATGGGCCAGCATGAAGTAATCAGGACTTAATGCTCTGATTACATTTCCACTTTAAGAAATAACTATTATAAGATTAATGTGACATTATAAAATTATAGTTTAAAATGTAGAAATCATTGTAGATTGTAAAAGGTCGATTTTAAAATGATATTTTTATATTCTAAAACTGTAAGATTATAATATTATAAGATTCTAAGAAAAACCTTTAGCAGCTTCAGATGCATACAATGAACAAATAAATTATTGGACAGTAAACCAAAAATGCAGTTTTTGGTAAGCATTGGTGGGATTATCTGTCAATAAGTGTGATTTTGTGCATTCTATACTATTCTTACAAATGCAGTCAATAAGTTCACCTGCTTGAATGCACCCAAAAGTGTAACATCAGTATTTTTGACTTATCACTTCATTTAGAACAGGCATGTCCAAAGTCCAGCCCATGGGCCAATTGCGGCCTGCGTTCCGGTTTAATACAGCCCCCCTGGGGATTTGTATACAGTGGTGTGAAAAAGTGTTTGCCCCTTCCTCATTTCCTGTTCCTTTGCATGTTTGTCACACTTAAGTGTTTCGGAACATCAAACCAATTTAAACAATAGTCAAGGATAACACAAGTAAACACAAAATGCAATTTGTAAATGAAGGTGTTTATTATTAAAGGTGAAAAAAAATCCAAACCATCATGGCCCTGTGTGAAAAAGTGATTGCCCCCCTTGTTAAAACATACTATAACTGTGGTTGTCCACACCTGAGTTGAATTTCTCTAGCCACACCCAGGCCTGATTATTGCCACACCTTTTCACAATCAAGGCATCACTTAAATAGGAGCTGCTTGACACAGTAAGGTCCACCAGAAGATCCTTAAAAGCTAAACATCATGCCGAGACCCAAAGAAATTCAGGAACAATTGAGAAAGAAAGTAATTGAGATCTATCAGTCTGGAAAGGGTTATAAAGCCATTTCCAAAGCTTTGGGAATCCAGCAAACCACAGTGAGAGCCATTATCCACAAATGGCGAAGACATGGAACAGTGGTGAACCTTCCCAGGAGTGGCCGGCCGCCCAAAATTACCCCAAGAGCGCAGCGACGACTCATCCAAGAGGTCACAAAAGACCCCACAACAACGTCCAAGGAACTGCAGGCCTCACTTGCCTCAGTTAAGGTCAGCGTTCATGCCTCCACCATCAGGAAAAGACTGGGCAAAAATGGCCTGCATGGCAGAGTTCCAAGGAGAAAACCACTGCTGAGCAAAAAGAACATCAAAGCTCGTCTCAATTTCTCCACAACACATCTTGATGATCCCAAAGACTTTTGGGATAACATTCTGTGGACCGATGAGACAAAAGTGGAACTCTTTGGAAGGTGTGTGTCCAAGTATATCTGGCGTAGAAGGAACACTGCATTTCATAAAAAGAACATTATACCAACAGTAAAATATGGTGGTGGTAGTGTGATGGTCTGGGGCTGTTTTGCTGCTTCAGGACCTGGAAGACTTGCCGTGATAAAAGGAACTATGAATTCTGCTGTCTACCAAGAGATCCTGAAGGAGAATGTCCGACCATCTGTTCGTGTACTCAAGCTGAAACGAACTTGGGTTCTGCAGCAGGACAATGATCCTAAACACACCAGCAAGTCCACCACCGAATGGCTGAAGAAAAACAAAATGAAGACTTTGGAGTGGCCTAGCCAAAGTCCTGACCTGAATCCTATTGAGATGTTGTGGTATGACCTTAAAAAGGCCGTTCATGCTCGAAAACCCTCTAATGTAACTGAATTAGGACAATTCTGCAAAGATGAGTGGGCCAAAATTCCTCCAGGACGCTGTAAAAGCCTCATTGCACGTTATCGCAAACGCTTGGTTGCAGTTGTTGCTGCTAAGGGTGGCCCAACCAGTTATTAGGTTTAGGGGACAATCACTTTTTCACACAGGGCCATGATGGTTTGGATTTTTTTTCACCTTTAATAATAAACACCTTAATTTACAAATTGCATTTTGTGTTTACTTGTGTTGTCCTTGACTATTGTTTAAATTGGTTTGATGTTCCGAAACACTTAAGTGTGACAAACATGCAAAGGAACAGGAAATGAGGAAGGGGGCAAACACTTTTTCACACCACTGTATATACTGTAATTATGGACACTTCCTCAGATGGGACAGGGAGGTGGGAGGGACGAGCACCATCAGATTACATACAGGAGAATTCTCTGTTTACTCTGTGGCACCTGTAATAGGAAGTCCCATCTCCTGGGCTGCCATTGGATGACTGTTCTGTCTATCATAGGAGGCGGACTTTGTATTAAAGAGGCTGCCAAGTAAACAGAAGATTCTCCTGTATGTAATCTGTCGACGCTCGTCCCACCCCCCTCCTCCCCTCCATGGCTGCAGATGGGCATTTATCAGGCTGCAATGATGGCAATGGTGAGGCTGCATTCATGGCACATGTGAGGCTGCACTGATTGCAATGGTAAAGCTGCATTCATGGCAATGAGAAAGCTGAATTGATTGCAATGGTAAGGCTGCATTGATTGCAATGGTAAGGCTGCATTCATAGCAATGGTACAGCTGCATTCATGGCAATGGTAAGGCTGCATTCATGGCAATGGTGAGGCTGCATTCAGGGCAATGGTGAGGCTGCATTCAGGGCAATGGTGAGGCTGCATTCAGGGCAATAGTGAGGCTGCATTGATTGCAATGGTGAGGCTGCATTCATGGCAATGGTAAGGCTGCATTCAGGGCAATGGTGAGGCTGCATTTATGGCACATGTGAGGCTGCTTTCATGGCACATGAAAGGCTGCATTGATTGCAATGGTGAGGCTGCATTCATGGCAATGGTAAGGCTGCATTCATGGCAATGGTGAGGCTGCTTTCGTGGCACATGTGAGGCTGCTTTCATGACACATGCGAGGCTGCATTGATTGCAATGGTAAGGCTGCATTCATGGCAATGGTAAGGCTACATTGATTGCAATGGTAAAGCTGCATTCATGGCAATAGTGAGGCTGCATTCATGGCAATGGTGAGGCTGCAGATGGGCACTGATTAGGTTGCATTGATGGGTACTAACCCTTATTTTGCTTCACAGTTCTTTATTTAAAATATAAGTCTTTTCCTGAAACTTCCCTTGTAAAGTGAAGGTCTGTGTTTTATGCCTGTAAACACCAATAAATACTGTATATCCAAATAACACGCCCAAGCTCATCCTTAGTCCTGAGAGGTGCTCGGGGATTCGTTGGGGCCACAATAGATATATATATATATATATCCAAATAACACAAGCTCATCTCTTCACCACACACAGCCACAAAGGCAAAAGAATTTCTGTTGGGCAGTATTAGTGCTCGGACAAACACACTTAGACCAAATTTTAATGGTTCAAAGGATGTCAGGCAAAATGGTCAGCCCTCACGCATGTTCACTTCATCAAATCTGGCCCTCTTTGAAAAAAGTTTGGGCACCCCTGATTTAGAAGCTTTATTCTTTAAAAAAGAAGCAGCTTGTGAGTCCACCAATTCTTGCATAGTAGCGCAAAGATGTAAAACTCTTGTCATAGCTTTTTATGAAAGATTTGCACCATTGCTATGTGTATCACTCCATCAATAGGTACCAACTGTAGTAACACATTTTTAAAAATCATCTTTAACCACTTGACCACTGGGCACTTAAACACCCTTAATAACCAGACCAATTTTCAGCTTTCGGTGCTCTCACATTTTGAATGACAATTACTCAGTCATGCAACACTGGACCTATATGAAATTTTTGTCCTTTTTTTACACAAATAGAGCTTTCTTTTGGTGGTATTTAATCACCGCTCGGTTTTTTATTTTTTGCGCTATAAAAGAAAAAATACAGAAAATTTTGTAAAAAAATGAATTTTTCTTTGTTTCTGTTATAAAATTTAGCAGATTAGTAATTTTTTCTTCATAAATTTTGGCCAAAATTTATACTACTGCATATCTTTGGTAAAAATAAGTACAAATTGGTGGATATTATTTGGTCTTTGTGAAAGTTATAGAGTCCACAAGCTATGGTGCCAATATCTGAAAATTGATCACACCTGAAGTACTGACGGCCTATTTCAATTCTTGAGACCCTAACATGCCAGAAAAGTACAAATACCCCCCAAATGACCCCTTTTTGGAAAGAAGACATTCCAAGGTATTTAGTAAGAGGCATGATGAGTTTTTTTAAGTTGTCATTTTTTTCACAATTCTTTGCAAAATCAAGATTTTTTTTACTTTTTATTTTTTTTCACAAAATTTTCATATTATCAGTTTATTTCTCACACACAGCATATGCATACCACAAATTACACCCCAAAACACATTCTGCTATTACTCCCGAGTACGGCAATACCACATGTGTGAGACTTTTACACAGTGTGGCCACATGCAGAGGCCCAACATGCAGGGAGCGCCATCAGGCGTTCTGGAGCACCCAAGACAATTCTGACATTTCTCTCCTACATGTAAAAATCATCATTTATTTGCTAGAAAATTACATAGAATCCCAAAACATTATATATATATATATATTTTTTAGCAAACACCCTGGAGAATACAATGGTGGTCATTGCAACTTTTTATCTCGCACGGTATTTGCGTAGCAATTTTTCGAATGCTTTTTTTTGGAAAAAAAAAACAGTTTTGTGCTTAAAAAAAAAAACACAGTAAAGTTAACCCAATTTTTGCATAATGTGAAAGATGAAGTTACGCTGAGTAAATAGATACCTAACATGTCACTCTTCAAAATTGCACACACTCGTGGAATGGCGCCAAACGTCGCTACTTAAAAATCCCCATAGGCTATGATTTAAAAAAATTTCACTGGTTATATGTTTTGAGTTACAGAGGAGGTCTAGGGCTAGAATTATTGCTCTCGCTCTAACGTTTGCAGCGATACCTCACATGTGTGGTTTGAACACCGTTTTCATATGTGGGCGGGACTTACGTATGCGTTCGCTTCTGCATGCGAGCACATGGGGACAGGGGCGCTTTAAAAAAAAAAAATTTATTGTTCATTTTACTTTATTTATTTTAGTTTGACATTTTTTTCCCCAAAAATAATTTTTTTGATCACTTTTATTCCTATTACAAGGAATGTAAACATCCCTTGTAATAGGAATATGGCATGACAGGTCCTCTTTACAGTGAGATATGGGGTCAATAAGACCCCACATCTCACCTCTAAGCTGGGAAGCCTGAAAAAAAAAAAAGATTTTGGCTTTGATCGTATTGGCGAGTCGGTAGAAGTACCGGAGGGCGGCGGGAGGGGGGGGGGATGTCTATGGCTGGGTATTGCGGGGTATCACCGACTATGGCTGGGTATGGCTGGGTATCTCCGAGTATGGCTGGGTATCTCCGAGCATGACTGGGTATCTCCGAGTATGACTGGGTATCTCCGAGTATGACTGGATATCTCAGAGTATGGCGTTGCAGAGTATTGCGTTGCAGAGCATTTCAGGGTATTGGTGGGTGTTGCAGAGCATTGCAGAGTGTTGCAGGGTATTGGCGGGTGTTGCAGAGCATTGCAGAGTGTTGCAGGGTATTGGCGGGTGTTGCAGAGCATTGCAGAGTGTTGCAGGGTATTGACGGGTGTTGCAGATCATTGCAGAGTGTTGCAGGGTATTGCAGAGTGTTGCAGGGTATTGCAGGGTGTTGCAGGGTATTGGCGGGTGTTGCAGAGTGTTGCAGTGTATTGGCGGGTGTTGCAGAGCATTGCAGAGTGTTGCAGGGTATTGGCGGGTGTTGCAGAGCATTGCAGAGTGTTGCAGGGTATTGGCGGGTGTTGCAGAGCATTGCAGAGTGTTGCAGGGTATTGGCGGGTGTTGCAGAGCATTGCAGGGTATTGGCGGGTGTTGCAGGGTATTGCAGAGTGTTGCAGGGTATTGCGGGTGTTGCAGGGTATTGGAGGGTGTTGCAGGGTATTGCAGAGTGCTGTTGCAGGGTATTGCAGAGTGTTGTTGCAGAGTATTTCAGCAGAGTATTGCAGCAGAGTATTGCAGCAGAGTATTGCAGCAGAGTAATGGCAGGGTATGATGGGGTTAATTTTCGGTGAGCAGCGATGTGGGCACTGCAGATGCAGCCCACAGCGCTGCTGACACCGATCTCTTCCCCCTCCGCTGTACCGATCGGTACAGAGAGGGGGAGGGAGGAACCGGCGTCATGTTTTGACGGAGCGATCACATGGCAAACGGCCGCGATGAGCGGCCGTTTACCGTGATCCATGATGCGCCGGGTCCTGCGGACCCGGCGGTCACGGATGCTCTCGAGTGCGCGCCCCAGGGGGCGCGTGAGAGCGGAATTCTGGTAGGACGTCATATGACGGCCTCCCAGAGTTAAACAACCTCCCTGTAGCCGTCATTCGGCTATGGGCCGGTTGTTAATTGGTTAATTGTCAAATAACAAAAGTCTGACATCATACTTACAGGTGTGCAGGTGTATATTCTAATCAGAGAGTTAATTAAAAGGAGAAGTCCAGCCAGAGTTTTTTAGGCTGGGCTTCCCCTCTGGATCACAGGAGTGCAATTCATTTTGCACTCCTGTGACCCGTTTTCAGCGGAGAGTGGTCTGCAGTCCGTTCTCCACTGACATCACTGCCATCAGTTGAGGCACTGCATCATCCCAACTTCCAAGTCTGGATCCGCCAGCTGCCTTGATTGATGGCAGTCTCAGTGAGCTGCTGAGATGGCCTCTCCCTGCCCCACCACAGCTCAGCGATCCAATGAGCATGGAGAAGCAGAGAGGAGAAATGCTGACTGACAGGCAGCATCTCTCCTCTAAGGGAGGAGTGAAAACCGAGCCATCAGTGATGTTTGGTGGCTTGGTTCTCAGTGCAGAGACGGCAGGGGACAGATGCAGCATCAGTCTGATGCTACATCCAACTAAAAAAAACATATTTCTCTTTTAAAGAGAGGGAAATTAAAAGTGCACTTTCTTCAATAAGTGTGTTATGGATATTAACATCTCTGTGCCATGCCATGGGTAAAGATGGCCATAGAGGATGGTTGGGCATGTGGTCATCTATGTCTGCTGTAAATGTGAACAGCTCATGTCCATATGATATTTTCCTTGATCATTGCTGTGCAGCAGTGTTTGCAATCACATATAGACATGATGTGATCACACAGTACACAGAATAATTCATATCTGAATGAGTGAAATCTGATATCTGGATCTTATGACTGATAAGGAGAGGGAAGAGATTGCACATAATCCACCTTACACTCATGCTGTACACAGCACAATTAGAAATAAGGTCTATCTCCCCATCTCACTGGTTATTGACATCTACTTTCATCTTAGCATTGAAAGCCTTCTAGACTTCCTCTTACAGAGAATACCAAATTTGAATTATATAAGTCTCCCTTTTTTTTTTTTTACAGTCATTTGTATTACTTTTTAGAAGCAATTCATATTTAAAGGCTATTTTGCAAAAAAAAATAATAAAAAAATAATAATAATAACAAATAAATAAATGCACTCATATTTCAAAAAGCAAAAATACTCATTTTTTATTTTATTCAATTGGAGCCTGCAAAGCATTGCAAGCACGATCAATTAATAGCGGGTGCCACACTCTGACTCCTGCAGACTATTCCTCCTAGAGGAATTATCAATGGACTACAAGTGCGATAAGGTCACCACACTCGTGCTCCACTGAGAACTACAAGTCTACTGCAGTGGCATTTAGGACGTTTTTTTTTTCTTTTTAATTCACAAATTTTGTGAAAGAATGTTTGGGGTAGAACTGCACACAGCTGCACCAAATGCAAACTTGTTATAGAGTGTTGAGGTCTGATGTAATGATTAAACAATGTGGGAAATTAGTTTTAATACTGTAAAACAAACATATAGCTGACAGCTGGGTAAGCAGGTAATATCATAAAATGCTTAAAGTATATATAAATAAAGAATGCTTTTAATAAACTTTTTTTTTTAAACTTGCGGACCACCTCCTGAAAATGCTAGTTGCCTGACTATTATGCAGATTTTGTAGTCACTGATAGAATGCATACACGGTGCCTTAATACACGGATGGAAATTTGGCTGGTTCAGCAGGGACCATCCGAATGGCCATCCATGTATGGGCAGGCTGGTTGTGCACAATTACATTTGTGTAAACCAGTCTGTTGGAAAATTTTCTCTCGATCAGCGCTCCTAGCTATAGCTGATGAGTATATTCTAACAGCAAGAAAATCTCCCCACTCTCAGAATGCAAGAATACAGCAGGATGGATTCTCCCATCTACACTGAGTGTGTGGATGGAGGAATCAAGTCGTATTCTTCCTTTCATCCTGCTGATTGAACAAAAAAAATAAAATGACTTGTGTATGATAAGTCCTAGTGGTTAGCACTTGTCTTGCAACACTGAGGTCCCTGGTTTGTATCTGACTAGCTGCATGGAGTTTACATATTCTCCATGTGCTTGCATGGGATTCCAAAGAACCACACATCAAAGAAATGCTGATAGGTTAATTAGTTGTCGGAATTGGCCCTTGTATGTTTGAATGTGAATAACTCCTTGATGGCAGGAGGACTGTACAATATGTAAAGCACTACATAAATTGTCAATGCTGTATAAGTTCACAATGGGGTTTATTTAATAAAACTGGAAAGTGCAACTTTTGCATAGAAACCAATGAGCTTCTAACCCCAACTTGTTCTATTAAGCTTTGGTAATAAAACCTGGAAGCTCATTGGTTTCTATGCAGAAGTGAGCCTGATTTTGCACTTTAGTTAAATAAACCCCATTGTGTACTTAAAAGTGGGGTATGCCTGTACTTATTCTGGGTTAGTGACTTAATATATTAGAGCCAGAGGATCAGTTAGGCATATAACAGTCGCAGAATAAGGATTCAGCAATGGCAGCTCCCATGTCTTTCTCAGGGAAAGTTTCCCCATTAAAAATAATTGGTTTTAGTAGAAAATTCTTTAGGCACTTTGAAAGGCCATGGAGGTCCAGCAGGGCCCCCGTCTTCCTTCACTTACACATCCTGCTTATAAAAGTGAAGGACAGTCTGTGAGAATAAAGCCGGTGACATTGTTACTGCTGTCAGCTCAGTGAAGAAAAATAGCCTGTGTGCTTATCATAGGGGGGCTGCAGGCTAGCTTTGAAAACACCACTGGCAATCAGTTCCTTCCTGTGCCTGAAAAATTAGCTGATTAGCAAAAATGTTCAGGTTGTGGAGGTGATGACAAAGTATATTCATCTGTACCGTATACATTTCCTTAGGAGATAGCACTTTTTCTTTTTAACAGTCAGGGACTTGATGAAAGGCGCTCTCTTTCATAGGACGTCGTAAAATTCCACTTTAAATTCCAAACAGTGGAAATTTCTTTGCCGGGAACAATTTTGGATGCTACATGTTAGACCAAGTAACACTGCCATGCTGACACAGCTTATTTCAGAAACAAAGATTACAGAAAAAAATAAAGTTTAATATCATTCATGTTTGCTGTACTTTTTATACTTTTCCCAGGACCTACCCTGAAGAAATTGCTTTATCCCACTGCCTCTGAAAAAAGTGTCTGTCGACGTCTTGACAGTTTCCCTTTTAAACAAAAACTATAATGATAATTTTGATTCAGATATATTTTAATCTTTTAACTTTATAAAGGTTTTAATTGTTTTATGTGCCTTGCCAATGCATGTTTATTATACAAGTACACATTTAACCATTTTGCTGGTCAAAGACCAGACCACTTTTTGCGATTCGGCACTGCCTCGCTGTAACTGACAATTGCGCGGTCATGGGATGTGGCTCCCAAACAAAATTTACGTCCTTTTTTTCCCACAAATAGAGCTTCCTTTTGATCACCCCTGCGGTTTTGATTTTTTGCGCTATAAACAAAAATAGAGCGACAATTTTGAAAAAAACGCATTATTTTTTACTTTTTGTTATAATAAATATCCCCCAAAAATATATTAAAAAACATTTTTTTCCCTCAGTTTAGGCCGATACGTATTCTTCTACATATTTTTGGTAAAAAAAATCGCAATAAGCGATTATTGATTGGTTTGCGCAAAAGTTAAAGCGTTTACAAAATAGGGGATAGTTTTATGGCATTTTTATTAATATTTTTTTTTTTTACTAGTAATGGCGGTGATCAGCGATTTTTATTGTGACTGCGACATTATGGCGGACACATCGGACATTTTTGACACATTTTTGGGACCATTGTCATTTATACAGCAATCACTGCTATATAAATGCAGTGATTCCTGTGTAAATGACACTGGCAGTGAAGGGGTTAACCAGTGGGTGGCAGTGTAGGGGTTAAGTGTTCCTAGGGGTGTGTTACTAACTGTGGGGGGCTGGGCTTTCATTTAGTGAACACTGATCTCTGCTCCAATCACATGAAGCAGAGATTGCGATGGCAGGGCGGCATTAAAGATTGGACGTATCTGTATGCCAATATGCCTGCCCATGCCATTCTGCCGCCGTACATCGGCGTGCGCCGGTCGGGAACTGGTTAAAGACCCATTCCCCTTTACCCCCTTCCTCCCCCAGAGGAAACCTTCTCCCCTCTGAAGCCGTCTATGCTGCCCCCTCCAGCAGCATGTTTTTCCTCTTTTTTATTTTTTTTAACTTACCTTTTTTCCAATGTCTTCTGGCCCATTATGTGATGTTCTGGGTCCCCTTCCTCCTCCATCTTCTACCAGAGGAGAACAATCCTAGATGATGACATCAGCACCACTTATTGCATTAATACACTAAGTGCAGGGCACCCTACACAGGGGGCCAGATCATCTGACATTGAGTTTTTCCTACATGCGTGAGGAAAAAAAAAAAAGCGATCACCGGCTTCTGTTGAAGGGATATGGGTCCTGAAGAGGAAGAGGCGAAGCCACCTCATATATGTGCCCACCAGTACCACCTGCCAGTGCCATGAATCAGTGCCCACAGTGCCCACCAATTCAGTGCACACTAGAACATAAGTGCCAGTAATCAGTGCCACCTATCAATGCCCACAAGTGCCACCTATCAATGCCTACCAGTGGTGCCAATCAGTGCCTCATCAGTGCCACCTAGCAGTGCTGCCTATCAGTGTCACCTACTAGTGCCCATCACTGCCGCCCATCACTGCCCATCACTGCCCATCACTGCCAGCTATCAGTGCAACCTATTAGTGTCTTTCAGTGCCACCTATCAATGCCCTTCAGTGCCACCCATCAGTGCCCACTAATGCCATCTATCAGTGCCCATCAGTGCCACCTATTAGTGCCCATCAGTGCCGCCTTATCAGTGCCCATCAGTGTTGCCTTATCAGTGCCCATCAGTGCAGCCTATCAGTGTACATCAATGAAGGTGAAAAATTACTTGTTTGCAAAATCTATTAACAAAATATAAAACAGTTTTGTATTTTTTTATTTATTTTTTTATTCAGCCTTTTTTAATTTGTTTAACAAAAAATAAAAAACCCATAGGTGACCAAATACCACCAAAAGAAAGCTCTATTTGTGAGGGAAAAAAATGATAAAAAATGTAATTTGGGTACAGTGTTGTATGACTGCGCAATTGCCATTCAAAGAGTGACAGTGCTAAAAGCTGAAAATTGGTCTGGGCAGAAGGGGGGTTCAGGTGCCCAGTAAGCAAGTGGTTAAAAAATAAACAAACTTTTCAGGCGGAGACAAGAGGATATATATATGACAAGGCTTGGGTTCATGTTAATCTAAATGGTGAAAAAAGTGCCACATCCCTGTTGAGAATCATTACAGAAGAGAGGGGAAAAATTGTGAACAAAGGGGACTGGAGGGTAACCAACCCCCGGGACTTTATCAACGGCACTAAGTATGATCAATCAATATTTAAAATCCATTGTAAATTTTATTCAATGTACAAAAAACATTATTTGAAACAAGTGACTTTCGTCTGTTTTACATATACAGTACAAAATGCGGATATACAGAAATAGGTATATGAGCCTTGAAGACTACATAAGTTACCACATTAGTGTATAATTCAAACTGCATTGTTTCTTTCTACATGTTTCGCTCAGATAGAGCTTCCTCAGGACAATTGCAGCGTATAATATTCTACAAAAGAACAAAATTGTATAAACAAATTGATTGATTTAAAGAAGAAATATAATAAATATGCATAAATAAGTTTTGTACATAGCAAAATCACAAAGGGTACAGAAGGCATTAAACAATATGGGTCAACACATTCTGATCAAATAACTCTAGTGGTGGAGCTCCTTTCCAGACATCTTTGATGGCCGGAAAGGAGCACAACCACCACCCTATACGTAGAACATAAGGACATAAATTTACAAGTCAGTATAAAATACCATATTAGTTATTCAAGCCGGGGGACACATTAACCCTTTATTTGGGTGGCGTCCCACATACTCATAATTATAATGTATGAGCGAATATCATTCTCCTCTAAAGAGAATGATAACAGAATTGAACTGTGAACCATTGAGAAAGAAAAAAAAAAAAAAAAAGGGGATGACATTCTAAATATACAGATATTGTGCATGAAAAAGGTTATAAAAGAGAAATATCCAAAAAAATTGTATATAATAATGTAAAATAGAAAAACAAGGCAAAACACAGCCTCTTACCCCATAGGTCTGATCAATTAAAGTGCTTTGGAGTCGTGGCAGTTTGTCTGATTATTAAAATACAGACCAGTTGTCTTATTTTATTCTGTCATCAAATGAGCGGATCACGGTGAGGGCATCATTAGGGATCTCCCAATCAACTCCTCTAGGGATCTGCAGAAGCACAAGAAATAAATATGTAATGGGCCAGTTCGAATAAAACATCAAATTGGCCCAATCAATGCTCCAAACATACCTGGTGGAAACCTGATGGTATTTATAAATAGAGTAGAACCAGTTCAACAAGCCCAATATCAGCAATCACCCTGTATTGTCAGACATGGATTAGATAGAGTGTAATTCAGGCACAGAAGTTTTCACAGTGCTGATCTCTGAAGAAACAGTAGAAAGAGAGAGAACACACATGTTCCCATTACTGTTGCAAGAATATCCCCAAGCGATCATCAATGTGATCTCCTCAAAGCCTTTCCTTTCTTACCTATTCAATTAAGTAGTGTGTAGTCCTAAAGGTTGAGATGCTCCTCCACTCGTTCAGCAGCTCCCCACGTCAGCTTCCATCACTAGTTGAGATGGTAGTGATAGGGACCCGCATTAATACCTCGTGCTTCCAGCCCGGCGGCGTCTGACGTCACCGCCGGGCTGCGGGCACACCTGTTGAGAGGATCGCCGTCCCGCGCATAACGATGTCAATTGCGCATGCGCGAAGGACGTAGGTCGCGTCCATATCGCGCTGGCGGCCATTTTGGATTCTGGCAAGTAAACGATTTTGCCAGGAAATGATATATCAACCCA
Organism: Lithobates pipiens; assembly: GCF_037356315.1. Classification (NCBI taxonomy): domain Eukaryota; kingdom Metazoa; phylum Chordata; class Amphibia; order Anura; family Ranidae; genus Lithobates; species Lithobates pipiens. The sequence goes on along the minus strand of NW_027507903.1, from coordinate 281,063,586 downwards.
TGTACTCTGACGATGACCTAATATAAAGTCAGAGACATGCAGCCATGATGGCTGAAGGCCAAATGCCAAGATCTTGTAATTAGATACATCAAAATAGCGAGTAACCAGGGGTAAAAGTGAATCGACATTATAGGTCAGTCCCTGGTGCGTGGGAAGAAAATGGAGACCCCAATCAGCCGACATTTTGGCTTATATCATCAATTCAATGATAATTTCATGCATTTCTTTCCTTTAGAACATATCCCCCCAGGAGAAAGAGGGGGTGATTACAATCAAATTCTCCTACAACGAGAAACTAGATGGATATTTAATTTGAAAGCTACTCGATCTCCGGGACTTAATGATGCTTATAGTTTCAAACCTTTTCTGTAATAAAGGTTAGCAAGGGGTTTTTTTTTTTTTTTTTGTGCGGATTACGGTGATGGATGTCATATCCGAAAGGGACTTCTCCCAAGGGACTTCCCTTGTGGGGTCTGTACGGGCACCCCGGGGCGGGCTTTGACTCTTCACCCTTCCTAACTGGTTAGGGGTACAGTCAGCCCGCCCCATTTCTAATTGGGAGTTCTTTCCCCCTCCTCTTTTTCGGCCGTTGGGCTGCGAGTATCCTTCACTTTTCCATCTTGTTGAAATCAGGATTATATGGTGATTGACCTATATTGTCGATTCACTTTTACCCCTGGTTACTCGCTATTTTGATGTATCTAATTACAAGATCTTGGCATTTGGCCTTCAGCCATCATGGCTGCATGTCTCTGACTTTATATTAGGTCATCGTCAGAGTACATGGGTTGATATATCATTTCCTGGCAAAATCGTTTTCTTGCCAGAATCCAAAATGGCCGCCAGCGCGATATGGACGCGACCTACGTCCTTCGCGCATGCGCAATTGACATCGTTATGCGCGGGACGGCGATCCTCTCAACAGGCGTGCCCGCAGCCCGGCGGTGACGTCAGACGCCGCCGGGCTGGAAGCACGAGGTATTAATGCGGGTCCCTATCACTACCATCTCAACTAGTGATGGAAGCTGACGTGGGGAGCTGCTAATCCATGTCTGACAATACAGGGTGATTGCTGATATTGGGCTTGTTGAACTGGTTCTACTCTATTTATAAATACCATCAGGTTTCCACCAGGTATGTTTGGAGCATTGATTGGGCCAATTTGATGTTTTATTCGAACTGGCCCATTACATATTTATTTCTTGTGCTTCTGCAGATCCCTAGAGGGGTTGATTGGGAGATCCCTAATGATGCCCTCACCGTGATCCGCTCATTTGATGACAGAATAAAATAAGACAACTGGTCTGTATTTTAATAATCAGACAAACTGCCACGACTCCAAAGCACTTTAATTTATCAGACCTATGGGGTAAGAGGCTGTGTTTTGCCTTGTTTTTCTATTTTACATTATTATATACAATTTTTTTGGATATTTCTCTTTTATAACCTTTTTCATGCACAATATCTGTATATTTAGAATGTCATCCCCTTTTTTTTTTTTTTTTCTCTTTCTCAATGGTTCACAGTTCAATTCTGTTATCATTCTCTTTAGAGGAGAATGATATTCGCTCATACATTATAATTATGAGTATGTGGGACGCCACCCAAATAAAGGGTTAATGTGTCCCCCGGCTTGAATAACTAATATGGTATTTTATACTGACTTGTAAATTTATGTCCTTATGTTCTACGTATAGGGTGGTGGTTGTGCTCCTTTCCGGCCATCAAAGATGTCTGGAAAGGAGCTCCACCACTAGAGTTATTTGATCAGAATGTGTTGACCCATATTGTTTAATGCCTTCTGTACCCTTTGTGATTTTGCTATGTACAAAACTTATTTATGCATATTTATTATATTTCTTCTTTAAATCAATCAATTTGTTTATACAATTTTGTTCTTTTGTAGAATATTATACGCTGCAATTGTCCTGAGGAAGCTCTATCTGAGCGAAACATGTAGAAAGAAACAATGCAGTTTGAATTATACACTAATGTGGTAACTTATGTAGTCTTCAAGGCTCATATACCTATTTCTGTATATCCGCATTTTGTACTGTATATGTAAAACAGACGAAAGTCACTTGTTTCAAATAATGTTTTTTGTACATTGAATAAAATTTACAATGGATTTTAAATATTGATTGATCATACTTAGTGCCGTTGATAAAGTCCCGGGGGTTGGTTACCCTCCAGTCCCCTTTGTTCACAATTTTTCCCCTCTCTTCTGTAATGAAACTTTTTAGGCGCTTTTGAAGAGCTTTTCATTCATTTCAATTCATTTTTTCACCGCCTTGCCAGAGCCCTGCCCAGGGCTGGACTGGGACAAAAATTTGGCCCTGGACTTCATCCAGACCATCCCACTTTAATTTTGCAAACAAGCACAAAAACAGTATATAAAACTATACGTAATTGTGCAAAAAAACATAAGTAGTAAAACGTAAGGAGTCCTCACTAACCTCTTTTATTATTTCACGTATTCTCCTATGTATTTCTTCTCATCCTTCTCACATCACTGCGTGAAGTTGAGGGAAAGCCGCACAGCCATTACTTTGTCACTGAAACCGGCCCACTGAGCCATCGGCCCACCGGGAAACTCCCTGTAGTCTCAATGGCCAGTACATGCCTGGCCCTGCCCCAATGTGAAAGCATTCATTGATTTTAATGAAAATAGGTTTTCGTGAGCTTTTCAGGGTCTTTTTTAGTGTGAAAGTGCCTAAAAAGCGCCTCAGTGTGAAAGGGGTTTTAGGCCTCATGCACACTGCACCTAATAAACTCACATTTTTGTGAGTTTGGGCATTTTTTTTTCAACAGCCCTTAATCACTTGCCGACCGCCGCACGACGATATACGTCGGCAGAATGGCACGGGCAGGCATATGGGCGTATATATAAGTCCCTGCCTGCCCGCGGGTGGGGGGCCCGATCGGGCCCCCCCCCGGTGCCTGCGGCGGTCGGCATTCCGTCGAGAGCGATCCGGGATGAGGGGGCGGCCATTCATTCATGGCCACCCCCTCGCGATCGCTCTCGACGAATGGAAATCCCCGGTGACATCACTTCCTCTCCTGTAATGTAAACACAGGAGAGGAAGTGATGTATTCTCTCCTCCGTGTCGGTATTTTTCGTTCCGACACGGAGGAGAGCGGATCGGTGAGTTGCACCAACACTCTACACACACAGTAGAACATGCCAGGCACACTCACACCCCCCCTTTACCCCCCGATCACCCCCCCAATTACCCCTGCCCCCCAGTCACAGTGACACCAATGTCATTTTTTTTTTTATTTTTTATTTTTTTTGCATTGGTGTCATTTGTGACTGTAATAACTGTTAGGGCAGTTAGAGTTAGCCCCCTTTAGTTCTAATGTGCCCCCCTAACCCCCCCCAATAAAGGTTTAACCCCGTGATCACCCCCCGTCGCCAGTGTCACTAAGGCTGGGTTCACATTGCAGCGGTTTATGAGAACGAATGTGATTCGCACCGCACTGCAGTGCAAATCACATCCGATCTCTGTGCGATTCGAGTTCAGCCATTCGCCGCACCCGCCGCACCCGCCACACCCGCCGCACCCGCCGCAAATTCGCACGGGACCCTTTTTTTGGCCCGCAGCAGAATCGGATCGCATGGGTGTTCACACCATGCGATCCGAGTTTGCAGATCGCACTGCGATATGCGAACTGATCTGGGGGTGTCAGTAACATTTCACTGACACTCCCAGCAGTTCGCATAGGGCAGTGTGAACTGCCGCCGGGAGGCATGCGATGCGGGAACCCGCCGCGGATTCGCGGCGTTTCCGCATCGCTCCAGTGTGAACCCAGCCTAATAAGCGATCATTTTTCTGATCGCCGTATTAGTGTCACAGGTGACGCTAGTTAGGCAGGTAGGTATTTAGGTTCGCCGCAGCTTTTTATAGCGCCAGGGACCCCCATATACTACCGCATAAAGCCCCCTGATTGCCCCCTAGTTAACCCTTTCACCTGTGATCACCATATAACTGTTACAGGTGACGCTGGTTGGTTAGTTATTTTTTTATAGTTTCAGGGCACCCGCCATTTATTACCTAATAAAGGTTTAACCCCCTGATCACCCGGCGGGTGTCATTTGTGACTAATAACTGTTAGGGCAGTTAGGGTTAGCCCCCTTTAGTTCTAAGGTACCCCCCTAACCCCCCCAATAAAGGTTTAACCCCGTGATCACCCCCCGTCGCCAGTGTCACTAAGGCTGGGTTCACATTGCAGCGGTTTGAGAACGGATGTGATTCGCACCGCACTGCAGTGCAAATCACATCCGATCTCTGTGCGATTCGAGTTCAGCCATTCGCCGCACCCGCCGCACCCGCCGCACCCGCCGCAAATTCGCACGGGACCCTTTTTTTGGCCCGCAGCAGAATCGGATCGCATGGGTGTTCACACCATGCGATCCGAGTTTGCAGATCGCACTGCGATATGCGAACTGATCTGGGGGTGTCAGTAACATTTCACTGACACTCCCAGCAGTTCGCATAGGGCAGTGTGAACTGCCACCGGGAGGCATGCGATGCGGGAACCCGCCGCGCATTCGTGGCGTTCCCGCATCGCTCCAGTGTGAACCCAGCCTAATAAGCGATCGTTTTTCTGATCGCTGTATTAGTGTCACAGGTGACGCTAGTTAGGCAGGTAGGTATTTAGGTTCGCCGCAGCTTTTTATAGCGCCAGGGACCCCCATATACTACCGCATAAAGCCCCCTAATTGCCCCCTAGTTAACCCTTTCACCAGTGATCACCATATAACTGTTACAGGTGACGCTGGTTGGTTAGTTATTTTTTTATAGTTTCAGGGTACCCGCCATTTATTACCTAGTCTCACTAGTGTACCCCTAAATTTAGGGGTGTCTACTTTCCAAAATGGGGTCATTTGGGGGGGGTTTGTGCCATCTTGGCATTTTATGGCCTTCAAAACTGTAACGCCCTTAGAAAGCCTGAAGGCGGTGCTTGGTTTTCGGGGCCCCGTACGCGGCTAGGCTCCCAAAAAGTCCCACATATGTGGTATCCCCGTACTCAGGAGAAGCAGCAGAATTTATTTTGGGGTGTCATTTCACATATGCCCATGGCATGCGTGAGCAATATATCATTTAGTGACAACTTTGTGAAAAAAAAAAAAAAAAAAAAAAGTTTGTAATTTTCCCGCAACTTGTGGCAAAATATAAAATATTCCATGGACTCAACATGCCTCTCAGCAAATAGCTTGGGGTGTCTACTTTCTAAAATGGGGTCATTTGTGGGGGTTTTGTGCCATCTTGGCATTTTATGGCCTTCAAAACTGTAATAGGTAGTGAGAAGTGAACTCAAAAATTTACGCCCTTAGAAAGCCTGAAGGCGGTGCTTGGTTTTCGGGGCCCCGTACGCGGCTAGGCTCCCAAAAAGTCCCACATATGTGGTATCCCCGTACTCAGGAGAAGCAGCAGAATTTATTTTGGGGTGTCATTTCACATATGCCCATGGCATGTGTGAGCAATATATCATTTAGTGACAACTTTGTGAAAAAAAAAAAAAAAAAAAAAAGTTTGTAATTTTCCCGCAACTTGTGGCAAAATATAAAATATTCCATGAACTCAACATGCCTCTCAGCAAATAGCTTGGGGTGTCTACTTTCTAAAATGGGGTCATTTGTGGGGGTTTTGTGCCATCTTGGCATTTTATGGCCTTCAAAACTGTGATAGGTAGTGAGAAGTGAACTCAAAAATTTACGCCCTTAGAAAGCCTGAAGGCGGTGCTTGGTTTTCGGGGCCCCGTACGCGGCTAGGCTCCCAAAAAGTCCCACATATGTGGTATCCCCGTACTCAGGAGAAGCAGCAGAATTTATTTTGGGGTGTCATTTCACATACGCCCATAGCATGTGTGAGCAATATATCATTTAGTGACAACTTTGTGTAAAAAAAAAAAAAAAAAAATTTTTTTTTGTCATTATTCAATCGCTTGAGGCAAAAAAATAAAATATTCAATGGGCTCAACATGCCTCTTATCAATTTCCTTAGGGGGTCTACTTTCCAAAATGGGGTCATTTGGGGGGGTTTTGTACTGCCCTGCCATTTTAGCACCTCAAGAAATGAGATAGGCAGTCGTAAACTAAAAGCTGCGTAAATTCCAGAAAACGTACCTTAGTTTGTAGATGTGACAACTTTTGCGCAAACCAATAAATATACAATTATTGACTTTTTTTTTACCAAAGACATGTGGCTGAATACATTTTGGCCTAAATGTATGACTAAAATTGAGTTTATTGGATTTTTCTAATAACAAAAAGTAGAAAATATCATTTTTTTTCAAAATTTGCGGTCTTTTTACGTTTATATCGCAAAAAATAAAAATCGCAGAGGCAATCAAATACCATCAAAAGAAAGCTCTATTTGTGGGAAGAAAAGGACGCAAATTTTGTTTGGGTACAACATTGCATGACCGCGCAATTACCAGTTAAAGCAGCGCAGTGCCAAAGTGTAAAAAGACCTCTGGTCATTTACCAGCAAAATGGTCCGGTCTGAAAGTGGTTAAACTCCCCTTTATGTTATCCTATGTGTCCATGCACACAAGGACGTTTTTCGAAGTTTTTCGAAGTTTATCAGTAGGGGAGTTTATAGGCTGTTGTCTGAACGCCCCAAGGCTCCATGCATACTGAAGCTCAAAAAAGCTTTTTCTGGACGCCAGATTGCTGGCAGAAAAATACTGGTTGAAAAACGTGCTTTTAATAGCATTTTGTACTAGCGTTTATGAGCGTTTTTTAGCATTAGCGTTTATGGATGTTTTTAATAAAAATACACAGAGGACACTTCAAAAATCCCACAATGCATTGAAAAAATTGAATGCTGAACGCTAATAATGCATGTTTATGAGCGTTTATGCGCATTCATCTGCGTTTTTTGGCTTTTTTCGGCAGCGAAAAACGGCACTGAGAACGTGAATTTCTGGCGTTCAGAAAAAAAGCCCATAAACTCCACTGCTCATTAAAGCTAAAAAGCGTCCATGTGTGCATGGACACATAGGCTAAAATAGAGTGGAGTTTATGGGCTTTAAAAAAAAAAAACGCCCAAACTCCAATAAACTGCAGTTTATGAGCTCCAGTGTGCATGGAGCCTGAAATTGTGTTCAAAAGCACTTTTTTTGAGCACAAAAAAATGCTGAATGCTGAAAAACACGCATAAACGCTCATGATTGAACTTTTATCAGTGTTCAGTGTTTTTTTACACCGTAGAGCTGAAACTGATTTTATTTTACAAAAACACCCAAAAATGCTGACGCTCAAAAAGGCACATACGCGTTTTTTAAAGCAGCAGTTTCCTGCCAGTGAGCCAACGTCCAGAAATACTTTTTTGAACGTCCTGTGTGCAAGGAGCCTTACACCGAGAGAAATAGTGAATGGTAATATTTTGCTGAATTTCCTGGCTTTCCATTTACCAATTGCCTTTCTACTGTTATGCACTCTATGAAATAAATCTTTGTTCCCCTTGGGACTCACAAGAGAACAATGACTGTCATTGCTCTATTAGTCTTATGGAAACATTCCCACTGTGTAAGCATGTTCACCTTTATTGTCAAAACAGCAAATACAACGTAACAAAAGGCTCAGCAGTTATTTTCCTTGTCAGCACTGATTTCAGTTTTTTTTGTTTTGTTTTTTTACTTTTAATCAGTCATTTATACAGTTTATCTAGAAAACACATCCTTTATACAGCTGACTCTGTTAAAACATTAAAAAAAAAAAATGGGCAAATATAAGGAGTTATGCAAATACAGTAAAACCTTGGATTCTGTGCATAATTCGCTACAGAAACATGCTTGTAATCAAAAGCACTTGTATATCAAAGCAAATTTCCCCATAAGAAATAATGGAAACTCAGATGATTCGTTCCACAACCATTTATTCATAAATCCTTCAGTTTATAGTCCATATAAAAAGATTATAGCAATGTGATGGGTTGTGTAACAATAAAATGCCCATCCACAAATGGAAGCCTCCACAAGGAGATTAGACGCAAAATTCAGCAGGAGCTACAGAGTATAAAAGAGAAGAGGGGCGCCTCTATGTGTAGCAATATGGTTACATTTAAAGATGGTATAACTTTTAGCAACTTACATGGTTAATGATTAAAAGAGGCACATCTGAGTATGCAGGCATTCAGGGTAAAGCTGTCCACATAGACCGTCCTCCACATCACTGCCACTCTGTAATCCTGACCAGGAAGACTACCCTGCAGTAGAGTGGTCTGAAAGCAAGGCTTAAACTACTCATGGAGCGCACCGTGAAAGGGATGACATTGATGACGGTGTCTTGCAAAACACTCTCAGACTAAGTTACTCTTAATCCAAGGTTCTACTGTATAAAAATGCCTTAAAGCGGTGTTTCCCCTAAAAAATAAAAATTATGTTGAAAATTCAAAAAAAAAAAAAAAATACAAATTTGTAAAAAAAAAAAATGTAACTCACCTCTAAATGCCTGTTGCTAGGGGGTCCCTCGTAGTCTGCCTCCTTCAGTGCCGGGGCACCTAACGTCATGTGACAGGTCCCAGATGACTGCGCGGCGCCGCTCGTGCATGCAGAGTGGGTGCTCGGCTGTGAAGCCACATTTGGGTGCCCACAGTAAGAAAGCTGCCGCTGCCGAGCGGTGCTGGGAACGAGTGGGCCAAAAGTATGTAGGCATAAGACACGCCACCTGCCACGCCCCCTTAACCACTTCAGCTCCGGAAGAATTTGCAACATGGCTCCCAAACAAAATTTACGTCCTTTTTTTCCCACAAATAGAGCTTTCTTTTGGTGGTATTTGATCACCCCTGCGGTTTTTATTTTTTGCGCTATAAACAAATAAAGAGCGAAAACTTTGAAAAAAACACATTATTTTTTACATTTTGCTATAATAAAAATCCCCCAAAAATACATAAAAAAAAGTATTTTTTCCTCAGTTTAGACCAATACGTATTCTTCTACATATTTTTGGTTAAAAAAAATCGCAATAAGGGTTTATTGATTGGTTTGCGCAAAAGTTATAGCGTTTACAAAATAGGGGATTTTTATGGCATTTTATTAATTTTATTATTATTTGTTTTTACTAGTAATGGCGGCATTCAGTGATTTTTATCATGACTGCGACAATATGGTGGACACATCGGACATTTTTGACACATTTTTGGGACCACTGTCATTTATACAGCAATCAGTGCTACACAAATGCACTGATTCCTGTTTAAATTACACTGGCAGTGAATGGGTTAACCACTAGGGGGCAGTGTATGGGTTAAGTGTGCCCTGGGGAGTGTTTCTAACTGTAGGGGGCGTGACTGCATGTGACACGTCCCTGGGAGCAGGGAGCAGAGATTAGTGACAGTGTCACTAGGCAGAACGGGGAGATGCTTGTTTACACCCGATTCACGGAGATTGCCGCGGCACGCACGCCCGCTGGCCATCTCTTAAAGGACCACATACAGGTACGTTAGTTTGCCTGTACGAGCCCTTCTGCCGCCGTATATCGGCATGAGGTGGTCGGCAAGCGGTTAAAGGAGAATTGTACAAAAAAAGAAAAAAAAAGATTGGTTAAACCCACAAGTGCTTTTTTACCACTACTTTTTCTTTATACTGACTTGGAATTCACAAAGCTGCAATTTAGAAATTGGATGAAAAGGTTTAACACAGTGAAACACTTTTTGATTGATAAATAGTGTTTTATATACAACTAAAATGAGAGACAACTGGGGAGGAAAGAAGGACAGAGGAACTTTGTTCCAAATCAGGGACAGTCCCTCGAAATAAGGGACAGTTGGGAACTGTTTCTAAGTGAAATTCAGGTACTAACACTGGTTACATGGAAATATGCTATAAACAAGGTCAAGGCTAAATCCAAGGAAAAATCCAAGCTTACTCACCGGCCAGCCAGCTGGCAATCGAACCAACCTATCTAACAGTATGTGTTAAAATAGGAGTTTAGTCTGCACGCATTTGCAAATACATGCATGAGCCACAGAGCCTCGCCACATCACCCTGGTATCTGTGGTCCTATCACTAGCTTATGAGTGACTCCACAATGGAAGCACATGCATTCTGATTGGAGGGAAGGTGGACTGAAGGCAGCCCATCCCTTCTTAAAGGTCCAGGGGCACACTGAACACCTAGCAAATCGCACAATGGCTGCAAAGGTGTCAGTGCATTGCCTGACCAATATAACAGTAATACAAAAAGGTGTCCACTACCACCCACCTATAACTGACCATGGAAATATATATTAATATCCCAAATCCAGGATAGAGCAAGAAAGGGTTAACATTTCTGCCAGTTTGTTATTGTACTGTGATGGGAAAGCTTTCCAATGGAAGCACATTAGAACTTTAATCCAAGTCTTTACTACTGTTTGGGCCTTGCTGTCCTAGCAAAAATCACAACCCCCCACCCACGATTTCTTGTACGGGTGTCACAGGTACAGGAAGTAAGGTAAGATCTCCGCAATGGGGGTCACAAACGAAACATAACAGAAAAGTAACTCTTCCCCAGTTGATACAAAAAGCAGACAACTGGCATGTTTAGGCATTTAACAATGGCAGATATATTTTTTTCCTAGCACAGGCTTCTTTTAATCAGTATGCATGGCAAGGCTTGTGTAAAGTTTTTTCCTGCACTAATAATTTAGTTGCATAAAGGATTTAACAAATACTGTATCAGTAAATTGAATTTATTACAGGTACTTATATAGTGCCATTAATTTACACAGCACTTTGCACATATATATTCACAATCTAAGGTCCCTAACTCACATTCATACATACACATAACTAGGGTCAATTTAGATAGGATCCAATTAGCCTACCAGCATGTCTTTGGGGTGTGGGAGGAAACCCAAACAGGCACGGGGAGAACATGCAAACTCCAGGCAGGTAGTGCCATGGTTGGGATTTAAACCAACAACCCTAGTGCTGCTAGGCGGACGTGCAAACCACATAGCCACTGTGCTGCCCAATTGGGATTGTGAGTTTTTCTGCCCTACAACCATCCGTTCCCCTAGATGAGGGCACTATCCAAAAGATGTGTAATATAATAAGCAGGACAATCTTCTTAAACCTGAGTAACCAAGATGATATTACTAATTGTCATTTTACAGAGTGCCCTGGTGGGGCATCATCCCCTTGTAGCAACAGAGGTACATGCTCCGATGGGATGGGCGGCAATGGGACCTGTATTTGTCAAGTAAGTGTTGTGTAATATCCTTACTGCCAGTATTATAACTTTCTACTTCATTGCCGTAATAACCAAAACCTACTTATTATTGAAGAAAATGTTTTTGCCATATTTGTTTATTAAATAATATAATCTTTCTAACAAGTGGGCTACAAAAGACCTATTCGTTAAGATTTGTTTTTAAACCTCTGAAATGAAAAATGACTAAAACATATCCTTCTATAGAATGTACTTGCCACTATCCAAAGCATCTGGTGTGGTTTTAGTCTGCTCTGCCATTCCTCTGCTATCTGTATGAGTCACTTCTGACAGTCTGTGCGGACAACAGACAATCTCAGGAGACGGCCCTGCCCATGCACGCAGAAGTTGATTGACAGCCTCAGCTGTGCCTGTTTCTCTATGAGACTGTGTAAGGGGGGAGGGGTGACAATTGCATCCACTCAGGTGAGGTCTCAGTTTACACTCAGCTCTCTGCTTTGCAACATATGATCTCCACACCCCTTGCCTGCTGGAGTTGCAAAATGTTGTCTAAATTCTGTACTTTGATCAGCTGTAGAGGAGAGAGGGCTGCAGACAAACTGGTACAACAAACGTTTTATCTCTGTGTAGCAGAAGGCAGTCCCTTCACTGGGTATATGTAAAAGTTTACAACCCCTTTAAAGTGGCAGGAGTTATGCAGATTTCATAAAAATTTTAGTTTTAGATGACATTTTTGAGTACAGTTTTGAGCTGATTGGGGCTCATTTTTCTTGAGAATGATCTATCACACATTAATACTTACCTTACATTTCATTCTTCAATGCTGGAATATGAGCGAGCATTCCTATCAGCCACATCCTACCCTGATATTGTAGACACTGGTTCTGCACTGATTACAGTGTGGCAGCAAGACTGGTCAAAGGAATAAAATCAGGTTTGAGGGATTGGTCATCATGCCTGGAACTGGTGAAAAGGAAAACTGTGGGGCTAAAGAAATCCTTGTTCTTCTCTAAAAACTGTTAGGCAGCTGCATCCTGTTATAGAAAACATTGAATACTTACCTCTCCAGAGTCCATTCTTTGTGGTGTCCAACATGGGCAGAATGGGAAGAACCACAGCACCCAGCAGGGGACACAGTATCCAACACACCCTCAAGGGTTTGATAGCAGCAGTTCAGCTAGCTCAGCAAGAGAGTGAAAAATAGAGCTGTTGAAAGGAAGTGTAAATATTCAACCTCTTACATTACAAGGTGCAGCTACCTTAAAGAGGAAGTAAACCCTGATGAGTTTACTTCCTCTTTGTCTCCCTGCAAAGGTAAAGCATAATGGGCTACAATGCATCGCATAGTAGCCCATTATGTGTCACTTACCTGACACAGGAGCCAGCGATGTCACTGTAGTCCGGAGTGTCCATCTTCCTTCCGGGTATCGCTGCTCCGGCCACTCACAGCGCTGGAGCAGCGATGACATCACTCCCGCGCATGCGCATGGGAGCCGCCACTGAGGGCATATCGCCGTTAGCAGCGGAATGCCGCTAACGGCGATAGTGCACCTGCACGCCGCTGTGACTGTCTTTTAGTAAATATCTCCTAAACCGTGAAGGCTTAGGAGATATTTCTTGGACCTACAGGTAAGCCTTAATCTAGGCTTACCTGTAGGTCAAAGTGGTTTGTAAGGGTTTACAACCACTTTAAAGTGTAAAGAAAAGCAACAGGGCTGCTTTAAAGTGGAGATCCGCCACCCCATGTAAAAATTAAAAGTCAGCAGCTACAAAAACTGTAGCTGCTGACTTTGAATATTGGGACACTTACCTGTCCAGGGTTCCCACGATGTCAGCACCCAAGCCGATTTTCAGATTGGCTCTCGAGTGCTGCCACCACCATTAGTATTAAGGGAACCCAGCAGTGAAGCCAGTTCCCTACTGCACATACGCAAAGTGCGCAGCGCTTTCTTACTGGCCTGGCGGAGGAAGGAGGCGGGAGGCCGAACTTCTGAGGGGTGGCACCATGGTGGAGTCTCCCGAAAGTGGGGAAGGGTACCTGTCTAAAACAGGTACCCATTCCCCCCTCCCCCTTGAAAGGTGCCAAATGTGGCACCGGAGTGAGGGAGGAAGCAGAAAAGCAGAAGTTCCACTTTTGGGTGAAACTTCGCTTTAAGGTAAGTATTATGGCCGGTACACACAATATGATTATCAGACGAATGATCATCTGTTTTTTATTTTATTTTTATTTTTTTCTTGCATGGCAATCTCAGATCGAATCTGATGAGTTTATTAAAGTCACAAAAATATGCGTACAACAGAATAAAAATTCGGAAGCGATGTTATGTGTTGTAATGCATTTTCAAACGACAGTTGTACTGGTTAAACAAAAACCGTATGATCTGGCAAAAAGCATTTGTGCATGTCCGATCAAATAATATCGGATGAACTGTCCTGATCGGCTCCTGAAAGCTCTGTGCTAATGATTAGATTATCGTACGATCGCTCTGAAATCTTTTTTTTCCATCCGATTTTCTGATCATGTGTACCAAGCATAAATCTGTGTTAGATTATTCCCTAGAAAAACATGAATGCTTGCCTTAGTGAAGTGATTGTGCTTATGGCTTTTTTTTCTTTCAATATTATACAATTAATTGTCTGACTAATAACCATTAGCATTTTATTTAGGTCCATATTCTAGAATACGTGGTTTAAACAATAGTAAGGATGTGCATCTTTTTTTCAACTTTGTTTAGGAAAAATTTGGTGGAACGAACTGTGAGAATTGCGCAGATGATAACACGTATGGTCCGGACTGCCGATCTGGTATGACCGAGGCACAGCTTTGCCTTTAAAACCTCAGTTCACAATTTTCTCTGTTAAGACCTCATGCACACTGGATGTTTTTTGCCCACTCTCATAAATTCCTTTTCTCCTGGCAGCAGCATTTTGGCAAAAAAACGCTTGAAACTTGTACACGCGTGCAATGCATTTAGGCTCATCAAGAGCTTAAGCAATAATTAATTTAATTGCCAGAAAAATCATTTAATCTGGACATTAACATGAATTATCACTCAAGTGCTAGACACGAGCATGAATACGTTAGCACGGGTTTACACGCATCAAGCGTTTTTTCTGCTGAATCGCCGCTTCTCCTGGACACACTGGCTGGGGGGGGGGGGGCTTTGGTGGTTTTGCCGCTAAACTCCTCTAAACACCTATGTATGCATGGGTACAGTCTAACATACAGGGGCTAATAGCGGGAGGAAAAAAAAATGCCAGACGCCCGCCAGGAAAAGTGTCAAAAACGTCCAGTGTGCATAAGGTATAAAAGTTTTCTTTGTTACTCAGGCAGTACTACACAGTTTTAAAGGAAACATTTTAAATAATTATTACAGGAAACATTTTTTTACATGACTTTTACTTGTAAATGTCCTCTTTATACGCTGTATATCTGTACATCAGAAAATATGACTAACATCCCAGCCTACTGATTGCAGATAAAAGACTAGGTCATTAATATTACCTGGGAATCATAGGCTGCATACTATATATATATAATGAGCAAAAATGGTTGTCCCCATGCACACACAAAGTATACTTAGAAACAGGATTTGTAAAATATTAGCCTTAAATGCTTTTATTATACACAATTAGCTTTCTATAGTTTCTCATTATGTATGTGTGTGTGGGTTGATAACCTGGCAACCTATGATGCTAGGTGTAATGTTACAATTTCACCACAAGATGGCAGTAGATTCTTAGGAATATAGTTTATTGTCACTTGGACCGTTACGTCATCATAGGTGACACTGAAAATTGAAACGTGAAATCTATATAAATACAGCAGATGAAACTAGTATTGAATACGTTACCATTTTTCTAGGTAAATATATTTCTAAAGGTGCTACTGACATGACATTTTCACCACATGTGGGTAACAACCCATGCCATTCATACATACAAAGAAAAACCAAATCATATACAGTAAAACCTTGGACTGCAAGCATCATTTGTACCAGAAACATGCTTGTAATCCAAAGCACTTGTATATCAAAGCGAATTTACCCATAAGAAATAATGGAAACTCAAATGATTAGTTCCACAACAATTTATTCATAATTCCTTCCGTTTATAGTCTGTATAAAAATATTATACCAATGTGACCAGGTTGTGTAATCATAAAAATGGAAGCCTCCACAAGGGGATTAGAAGCTAATCCAGCAGGAGCTACAGAGTATAAAAGAGAAGAGAGGCCCCTCTAAGTGTAGTAATATGTTGCTAAATGTTGTACCTTTATTAAATGTAATCATATTGCTACACTTAGAGGTGCCTCTCTTCTCTTTTATACTCAGTTGTGACATGACGCTACTTGTATATCAAGACATCGCTTGTATATCAAGTCAACATTTATTTAAAAATGTTGCTTGTCTTGCAAAATGCCCTCAAACCAAGTTACTCTCAAACCAAGGTTTTACTTTAAGTTCAAAAATTAAGTTATGTGTAATAAAATAGAATGGTTCAGTCACAACTGATGGCCTATAAAAAGGTGTCACATTACCAAGGTGTCACACAAGAAACATCTCATAATAGGTAAAAGCAAAGCGCTCTCAAGACCTTCACAACCTTATTGTTGCAAACCATGCTGATGGCATTGGTTACAGAAGGATTCTGGAAGTGGAAAGAACATAATTTTACCATAAACCAGCCACGACCAGGTGCTCCTCACAAGATTTCTGGAGTGAACATAATTCTCATAACAGTTGTCTAAAAGCTAAGGACCACTTGTGGAGAGCTTCAGAAAGTTGTTTCAAAGAAAACAATAAGTAATGCACTCAACTGCCATGGCCTGTATGCACGCTCACCACGTAAGACTCCTTGCTGAAGAAAAAACGCATTGAAGCTAGTTTAAAGTTTGCTGCAGAACATTTAGACAAGCCTGTGAAATACTGGGAAATCATAGTCTAGTCAGGTGAGACCAAAATTGAACTCTTTGGATGCCATAATACACACCATGTTTGGAGGTCAAATGACACTGCCCATCACCCCAAAAACGCCATACCAACAGTGAAGTTTGAAGGTAGGAACATCTTGGTGTGTGGCTGTGTTTCAGCATGCGGTACTGGTAAACTTCATATCATTGAAGGAAGGATGAATGGAAAATGTTACCAGGACATTTGTGATAAAAATCTGCCATCTACCAGGATGATGAAGATAAAACAAGGGTGGACATTTCAGCAAGACAATGATCCCAAACACAAAGCCAAGGAAACTCTCCATTGCTTTCAAAGAAAGAAAATAAAGCTGCTAGAATGGCCCAGCCAATCATCCGATTTGAATCCAACAGAAAATCTATGGAAAGAACTAAATACCAGAGTTCATAGAAGAGGCCCACAGAACCTTCAAGATTTAAAGACTGTTTGTCATGTGAATAGTTTCTCCATAAAGGAGGCGTCTTGAAGCTGTCATTACCAACAAAGGATTTTGTACAAAGTATTACATTTCAGTTAGCGTGTTCAATACTTTTTCCCTGTGTCATTCCATTTTATTGCACATATCTTCATTTCTGAACTTATTTGTTTTGGTTTCTTTGTATGTATGGATTGCATGGGTTGTTTCAGACATGTGGCGAAAATTTCATGTCAATAGCACCTTTAGAAATATATTTACCTAGAAAAATGGTGACATGTTCAATACTTATTTTACCCGCTGTAAGTAGCCTAGAAGCTATTAATATTTATTTATGCTGAGAATTATTTTCAGTCAAGTACATAATTACAAATAAAGCACGGTATAACACATTCCAAAGTGCCATCTTTGGAGTGCTTGAGTCAAAAATTTGGGATCCATTTTAGAGAGCGTAGCTCTCACACGGGGGGAGGCCTAGGGACCTTTGACTTTGGTAGATAAACACTTTTGCTTTTATGAGAAGGACAGATTTCTGTGGGCTAAAAGTCCACCACACAAAGTGTGCCATGGTTTGGCATTGAATGGTGAGCGTATTGAAAAGTTGATGCTCCTAAGACTGCATTCACATTTTGCTTTTCTATGAATGTGCATAAAGTCATGCCAAGTTTGTGCATGTTTTTGTGCCACATGAGCTGCCCTACACATGACAAAATAGCTCATGTACCTTTTTTAAGCGTAGAGCTTTGTATGTTTTTTAACCAAACGTTTTACCATGATTGATGCACTTTTTTTTCATGACAAATGCACATCTTTTTTGCTGCATTTGAGATGCCATTAACCATGGCAACATAAACATGTTTCATAAATGTGCACATAATTGCATGCTTTTACGCACGCTCGCAAAAAACTAAAGTGTAAATGCAGCCTAAAGTAGTGGTTCTCAGTCCTCAAGTACCCCTAACAGGCAATATTTTGGGAACCTCTCTTAGATAAGAGATATTTTATCAATACCATGTTGTTGCTATTGATTTAAAGCAGCTGTGCAAAGTAAAGGAAAACCTGAAATCATGGCTCGTTGGGGATACTTGAGGACTGAGGTTGAGAACCACTGGCCTAAAGAACACTGTTGATCTTTTTGCATCTCCCAGCATCAGCATCTTCTCTTCTTCATCAGAATGTAATGTTTGTGCTGGAAGATTTCCCTCTGCTAGACGCTTTGATTTCAGGTCTGCATAGGGTTGCCATCTGTCCGGGATTCACCAAGACAGTCAGGGTTTTGAATCATGTGTCTGAGCTTCAGGCAGACTATGACCGGGAGACATTATTTAGACCAGGCCGTAACTCTCCAAGTAACCAAGATAGTCACACACAAATCTGTTGCTGTCTGGTGGCAGGTTTGGCATCACTGGGGGGCACGGCAATGATGTCAGAAAGATCAATTTGGCCACACCCACTGTTCACTGCAGCACGCAATGCGCACCGCATTACTACTCTCCTTTGGGTACCCAAGGTCTCCCAGGCCGCTAAAGTGTTTGGGCTTAGCTTGAAGAAAAGGTGGCAACCCTAGGTCTGAATACCATGTTTGAATAGTGAACTATCTTCATGCAGAGCCCCCAGTCCAATGTATTTAATATTACTGGCCCAGGAGTCAAATGTCTCCCAGTCCAGTTTTCCTCTTCTCACAAATCTGAATGTTTGAGCAAAGCAATTCAAAGCTGGAGGAAATGCATTTTGTACAGCACTGCATTATGTTGTATTTCTGCTTCATTATTCACAGCAAGTGTGCAGAATTTGTTCTTAAGAATTCTGTAAACCATACAAGATTGCTAGAAAATAGAAATTCTTCCAGAACCAATTGCTTACTTATTTTTTTCATGCTATTTGTGTGTAATTGTGATCGTCTAATCTACTATATTATTTCTTCACAGTCTGTGATTGTGTGCATGGTATTTGCAACAGTGGGATTAATGGAGACGGTTCATGCGTGTGCTTCTCTAATTATAAGGGGCCTAAATGTGACCAGCGTAAGTAATGCTACAGAACTATATGTTGTTTAAAGAGCAACAGGTCTCGTATATGTCTGAAATAAGTATTTGAATTTACATTTGCTTGCCAAATGTAATTTCCAGTCTAGGTCTTTCTTCTAATTGGTAATAGGCAACATAGTGTTCTTAATTTAGGAATGTTAATAATTTAGACCCAGAAAATAAATCTGTAAACTGTGGGAATGGGAACTTGGCTTCAAAATCCGGCAGCCAAACTGGTTCACTTTGCTGAGTAGCATTAAGGACAGCAATGGGTGTATTTATTTAAAAAAAAAAAATTGCTAGGTTGTTCATCCACCAAAATTGCATGTGCTGCTGTGCAAATGGGGCAACATTGAATGTTCTTTAGCTATATTCTCTGTAATTTGAATGTTTGAATGCAGAAAATAGCACATTGTGGCCTCCAAATGGCGATGACCATGACACTAAATAAATATGCTCTTTAGTGACATCTAGAGGTCACGATGTGGTATATTCCACAATAAACATTAACACATTTGACTTGCAGAGAATATGGTCGAAGAATGTTCTATTTTGACCTATTCGCCCAGAACAAATTTACAAGCGATTTCAATGGGTGAATAGTTATATGAATTTTTATTTATTTATTTTTATAAATACACTCTGAAATGTACAGTATACCAGAGGAAGCTCAAAAAGAAGTTCATTCTAAAGGCTATTTATCTTCGTGTCTTTGCATTTCCACAATTTTTTAGTGTGCAGAAGTTTTTGAAACACTATTTAAACATAATTTATCCAGTCCCTTAGGATATTTTTGGTTGCACCCAGATAATATAGGGAATGCTGCCTCAATGGCCCCTACCTACAATGCTTGTTACCAAGAAGTTTCTAAATGGTATGATCCTGGTGTGGGCATTTCTGGAGTCCCATGTGTATACCAGCTGGTCTACAGCCTAGGTTTGGATCTGAGCTCCAACATCCCAAGTCTTTTGAAGGAATTGGATATTTAAGAGGATAGTTAGTTATCAGTTGATTTTGTCCACTTCAGTGAACTGATGTATATAGGGCTTTTGTAAACCACTTTAAAAATAACCCTGGAGGTGGGACTTGCAGTCAGGGAGAACAGAATTAGTAAAGTAAAGTGAACATGCATTACAGGGAATATTCTGAATTTGTTGTCAAACAATGCTTGCTATCTATGGTAAATATGGTTGGTTGCCAGTTGCCATACCATTTTAAGTTCACTTGTGACTGCCAAGTAGTGTATATCTGAAGTAAAAGAAAAAAAAATACATTTAGATGGATCAAGAATGGATAGCACAGGTCTCAAGCATGTACACAAAAAAAGAATGGGCTTTGATGTCCTTCTGAAGATGGCCTTGCTAATTGAATACTCTATAAAATAATTGTGGCATAAAAATGTATAAATGCAGTTTGCCCTGGCCAAGTGTGCAGGTTTATGTATTGTGCAATTATCCAGACCTGCCCTTAATCTTGGGGGAATAATATAAAATGGGCAGGAAAGGAAAAACCAAGCTTGATTGAGATTGGCCTGCCTTTTAATATCTGAACAAGTCACGTGGCCTAAAGGTGCATGTTAAGTTCACAATGCAAGTACTATTGCCCAGATTAAATGACAATAGCCTTATGCACATATGTGCTTTAGAAGAATAGTTTGTATATTTGAAGCACTTTCACTGCATTAATTTGTTGTGTATTTTCAGCATTACCAGACTGTGCTGTTCTGAACTGCAGAGGAAACAAACGATGTGCAATGTCAAGTTCGGGTGCTCTGGAGTGTAAATGCATACCAGCTTACGAAGAGAAAGGCTCAACATGTGAACGTAAGGCTGCTTTTATCACTTGTTTAGTTAACTGGAAAAAAAAAATGACTACTAGAACAATGTACTATGATGTTATTGTTAAGTTTGAAACATTTATATTCTTTTTGACTATTTGAATAAAATGTGACAGAGAGGACATGCTTCTGACAACCTTACCTGGCAAACACAGACTACCCTTTAGCTACATATTATTATTTTATCTGGAAAAATGATACAAGATATTTATCTCTTCTGAGCTCAGGTATAGAGTTTTTTTCCTCTTCTGTCATTGTTTGACAGTCTACCAGTGGCGGCACGCCCATAGGGGGCGCCCGGGCGCCGCCCCCCCTCCCCCTAGGTGTAAAAAAAAAAAAAAAAACGGGCCCTTTAAGACATTTAAAAAAAAAAAAATGTAATTTAACAATTTAACATAGTGTACTGTGGCGCCGGTCACAGTGCACTATGAGAAGCGCCACGTCGATGCAATCACAAGATTGCATCCATGGCGCTTCATTTGCGGGTTAAAAACCCGCCTTGCGGCGCACTGCAGAACGCCGACTAGCTTCCGCCCGTAAAATCACTGTGATTCTACGGGCAGGAGCATTGTCATTCTTAGACAGGCAGGTCACTTCCGGCTTTCGGCTGCTTCATGAAACCCGGAAGTGAGGTCGGCAGCTCCGTTCCTCAGCCCGAGCGGAGCTGCAAGACAGTGAGACAGGTGAGTCACCGCATAAAGGCTTTCTAGTTTCTACTTTGTTGAGAATGTTCATGCATTTAGCTGAATGAATGGAAAAAAAGCTTTCACAGCCAGAAAGGTTTCCCCAGGCCAGGCGACTTTTGCCGTGGCCAATCAGAGAATGAGCTCTGAAGGGGAAACTCCACGCCAAATTTCTGAAAAAAAATTTGACGTGGGTTCCCCCTCCGAGAGCATACCAGGCCCTTAGGTCTGGTATGGGTTCCAAGGGGAACCCCCTACGCCGAAAAAACGGCGTGGGGGTCCCCCCCAGATCCACACCAGACCCTTATCCGAGCACTCTACCCAGCCGGCCAGGAAAGGGGGTGGGGACGAGCGGGCGGCCCCCCCCTCCTGAGCCGTACCATGTGACATCAACCCATGTGACCAACCCATGTGACATCAACCCATGTGACACCGCCCCATTGTCCCTATATAAGTGGCAGCGCAGCGCGTCCCTGGCATTCCGGCCGGAGAGAGCGTCGAGTCAACATCTCCTGGAGAAGAAGAAGAAGAAGAAGAAGAACAGGCGGAGGCGGCGGCGGCGGTGACAGAAGACCGGGCCACCGCCTGTAAAAGAGCTATAAGAAGGCGCGGTGGCCCGGCAGAAGAACCGAAGAGGGGGACAAGACCCCCGAAGTCGGAAGAAGAGGCCGGCGGCGAGGAAGAAAGCCGGGCTCCTCCGCTAGCAAAAGAGCTACAAGAAGATAGCGGAGGAGTCCGGTGAGAAGACCCCCGAAGACGGAAGACCCCCGGAGCTGTGCAATAAAATATTTTGTTTTGTGTTTTTTTGTACATTTTTTTCACAGGTGAATGGGTAGGGGTACATTGTACCCCATACTCATTCACATAGGGTGGGGGGCCGGTATCCGGGGCCCCCTTATTAAAGGGGGCTCCCGGATTCCGATAAGCCCCCCGCCCGCAGACCCCGACAACCAACGGCCAGGGTTGTCGGGAAGAGGCCCTTGTCCTCATCAACATGGGGACAAGGTGCTTTGGGGTGGGGGGGCCGCACGCCCCCCCTCCCCCAAGGCACCCCCCCATGTTGAGGGCACGCGGCCTGGTACGGCTCAGGAGGGGGGGGCGCCCGCTCGTCCCCACCCCCTTTCCTGGCCGGCCGGGTAGCGTGCTCGGATAAGGGTCTGGTGTGGATCTGGGGGGGACCCCCACGACGTTTTTTCGGCGTAGGGGGTTCCCCTTGGAATCCATACCAGACCTAAGGGCCTGGTATGCTCTCGGAGGGAGCAACCCACGCCAATTGTTTTTTCAGATTATGTAAGGGGCGGTTTATGAGAAGTGGGAGGGGCCAAAATGATGGGCGGGGTCATGATGGGCGGGGTCTGGCGCCACCCATCCAAAAACTTCACCAGCCGCCACTGCAGTCTACTACAGTAAAACAGTAAGGCTAAGTTCATACTGGCATTAAAAGCAGGCGTTTGAGAGGTATTAAAAATGTTCCTGAAACACCTATGCACAAGATACAATAGACAGCACAACTATTCACACTATCAAAACATGAAGCATTAGTGTTGCGTCGCTTCAAAATTGAAACCCCATGTCAAGTCATTGTCATTTTAAATGATATCACACTATCTAGTTTTCCTTTGTTATACATATATGTGGAAAAATGTGTCATCAATCAGCCCAGGATCCCATCACAGATACTGAACCCAGGGGTGGTTCATATGTGTGATTTGACCAAGCTTAACTGCAAGGTCGCACGCTCTAAGGTGAGAGCATACTGTATACTGAAGGAGGGAGGACCTCAGTGAACACAAGTACACGCTTGCTATCACCATTTTTTTTGGATCTCATTATTATTTTTTGGAATGGATATTATATTTTTTTGTATCAACGCATGTCTTCACATTAATTTTTCAACCTAGAACTTTGCATGTAACACTTTAGTGCACTGGAACACTTTTTTGTATAGAATTTGAGCACTCAGATAAGGACTTTTTTTATATACAACATACAATGATACAATTTTCAGTAAAGAGTCACTTTATGGATAAAATGTTGTCACTAGGACACTTTATGTATTGTTTATACTGCTAGCACTTAAGATACACTTTGAGTATATGATTTACACTAATTTGTGGAAGGTTACTCAAAAATATTCATTTATTTTGGGTATCACATGCCAATATTAAGTGCAGCACTCTCCTTTATATTTATTACTTTTGTCATATGGGACGTGAACAGTCTAAAAACATCACCTTATTGATCCATTCTTCAGGTGCTCTATCTCTCCTTTTTACATTTCAGTTTTAGCTAAGACTTCCTACTGAGCAGATAGGACCTAAGTTTAAAGAGTGGACATTTACCACTTGTAACAACTTTACATAATATTCCTCCTGCCCCCTTCCTCCTAACAAAATATAATTTTTAGGGGGAAGAGGGCAGAAATAGTTCCCAAAAACCATCTATAAATTTCCTTATTTCAGACTAAGGCAAGTGTGACATAACAGTTGTCCACTTGTTTTGGGATACCCAAGTAATGGGTCTGAGGAGACCACGGATACACAAGAGTGTACGTGCCACCTCATCAGAGGTGGCTGTCTATTCATTGCTTTTACAGCTGCACTTCTGATGATGTAATGAAGCGGCTGCCTCCTCTGATGAAGAAGCAGCCAGCCCCCTTGTGATGTTATGGGACCAACTACGCTGCAGGGAAGAGGCAGTTCCTTATGCCGTGTACACATGACCAAATTGTCCGGTGGACTAAGTCTGCCATTACGCTGGACAATTCGATCGTGTGTGGGCTTCAGCGGACTTTTTCATCGTAAAGTCCAGTGGACTTAGAAAGTAATTTTGCGTCAAAATTTGTCCGCCGGACTTGGCTTTCAGCGGACAATACATTAGTCAGTGTGCTAGCTGACTAAGAATGACGCATGCTCAGAAGCAAGTACGGGAAGGAAGCTATTGGCTACTGGCTATTGAACTTCCTTTTTCTAGTCCCGTCGTGCGTGCTGTACGTCATCACGTTAGAAATCGCTGGACTTTCGGAGTGTCCGTGTGTGGCCAAGTCCGTTCGTTAGAAAGTCCGGCGGGTTGTTTGCCGGATTGTTTGCCGGACTAAGTCTGCCAGACAATTCGATCATGTGTACGCAGCATTAGACAACACTGCTTGATTTCTAGGCTTGTGAGTGCGTTTTTGGGGAACACCCCAGCTTCAGAGGTAAGAGGGGAGAGGGGAAAAAATAGAGAGGGGAGTCGAGTTCCTTTTTAGGGAGCAGCCTACTTTCCATACTGTTTATTTAAGACCCATCACCTGTTAGCCAAATCATCAAGTATCTAAATGACATTGAGATGAAAGGCCACTCCTGACCCGACTTTCGTATGTCAGAAAATATACTTTACATCTCAGCTCTACAACACCAAACTCACAGTACGCTTGTGTCTATAGGCAAGCTTTCCTTGCATATTTATTGTCTATTTTCTCCCCACCAGTAGAAATAAAGTTAACTCCTATGAGATTATGCTTTTTTGGCAGTAAATTATGTTTGCCTAAAGGTTCCGGTGCTGGAATCCAGCTCCGTTTGTTACTCTTATCTGAACTCCGCTGTTGCTAACTGTAAAAAATATATATTCCCCATTTTTTAAAACATCTGATCCCCATCACTTGTTTCATTTTCAGCTATTAATCCGTGTTTGAAGAGGGCCTGTAATGCTGCAGCTTATTGCACATATGTGGGTCCTAATAAACACACATGTACATGCAAGGAGGGCTACAGAGGTGATGGTAATGTGTGTTTACCAATTGACCCCTGCCAGGAAAACTTCGGAGATTGCCCCACAGCATCATCAATTTGTAAATATGATGGACCTGGACAGGTAAGATTGGATAAAATGTACAATAGAAAACATAGCTGCACTAAAACCTTTTACTTAAGACAGTAAACACGTTTTTTTAGTTTTGATATAAAAAGAGACTTTGCAATGGCACCTGCCTCTCCTGATATAGTGGCATAATCTCCCTAAAAATAACAGACAAGGAAAGAGCTTCCCATCTTCAAAAACACCATTTCAGGCCCAACTCCAGGCACAATGAAAAAAATCGACCTACTTGCGGTCTAGGGGTTTGCATGAATAAATTGTAGAACATACCTTATACCTCACTCCAATAGCAGTGTGATTTGTCCTTTGAAGCCTTCTGCCTCCTTCACATACAAGGCAGGGTTACATAGTTACATAGTTAGTAAGGTTGAATAAAGACACCAGTCCATGCAGTTCAACCTGGGTGAGTGTCTACAATTGTCCCTATCCCTGTACATTGCACACTCACATTGGTCCTTACCCTCAGGGAGCCCACAATCCAAGATCCCCATTCATATACTATTTGTCAATTTTGGACAGAAGCCAATTAACCCAACTGCATGTCTTTGGAGTTACCATAGTCTTGCATCATATATGATGATATGGAAGGACCACCCACAGTTCAGAGCCATGGGGAGCAAAAGAGAGCACTGGAGCCTGCCAGGGTGGGGATAATGGCTAGATTAAAAAAAAAAGGAGCGGCTGGTGTCCAGAGAAATGTGACTTCTAAAATATGGTTAGTGGACATTTATTAAAAATTAGCAACATGTTCATCAAGCTAACCTGTTTTGGGGGAATAGAGTGCACTTCTTCGGAACTGTTGCTGCATACTAATTAGTGGGATCCATCCAGTTATTTATTTGGAATTTAGTTCAAACGTTATCATACCTCCCAGTGTTTTGAACATATAAAATAAAGACACTGTTAAGCCTCATACATTAATATTATCATATTTTCTTGAATAAACTCTCCTTATGTGATGGGTGTACAATGTCTTACGGTAACTCGACAGATGATAAAATGATCAATGCTTCAGGGAAAGCTATGCTTTTTGGCTTTAGTACATATTGTACAACTAGAACATATCACTAGAATAACAGTACTAAAGCAATCAACAAATAAATACATACAAAAAATATATCCGCTAGTGCCGGGATATGGCCATCCAGTACCCAGAGTGAAGATGCCAAAGTGCAATTACCCCCCACCTGTTGTGATTAAAATGGTATTTCTATATACCTGACAAAGACCAGCTAGGTGTAACTAACGCAATTACAATACTCATGAAACCCCTTTTAACTAACGCTGCAGCATTAGGAGACAATGAAGAAAAAGCCCAGCCAATGTTACAGTTTCAGCAGATGTCTGATTTATTGTGGGAGGGGCTGCATGTTATATGCACCCTTATCAGCCAATCATTGCATAGAACATGGGTGTGGTTAATATAGAGGCGTACACTACACACCATCATTACATATCATTACATATCATTACTCATGTCATCTGCATCTGAATCACAGTCATGGGATATGTGGACCAGACATATTGTGACACAATTTCTTTATTTAGAGCTTAAGATTAAGCTATATTTCCTTATGTGCATGTTTACAGAAAAACTGCTACAGTCTGCAGATACAGAATCTAAGCCAGCTAGTAAAGTTAACCAAGTTAATCCTATATGAACTTACAAACATGGAGTCACTCTGGTTCAGCCATATCACTACAATACACACATAAATTCTAGGAAATAAGGTGGAGTGGACGAAGAATTATACAGGTCTATAGCGATGTATATGTTTGCAAACATGCATAAACATAAGGAGTTTACATGATATTACATGCATTTTTTTACATTGGATGTTTGTCAGCAAGATCCAGCATAGATATAAGCACCATATTTAATTACACCCATGCACATGAGCCCTTATTCATACTTCAAGGCCATTAGATTTGTACAGAACTACATGTTAATATTTGTTTTTCCTAAGTATACCAGTTGTGTCACCTTGTCTGACCTGCAATTCTGAAGAAGTTACAGTTACTTTGATGAAGCATGACAGTGACATTTAAGTATTATACCAAGTTATTGTAGTGATTATATTCAGGCATTCTGATCATTTATATCAGTGCAGATCACATTTAGAGACAGAAATAACATTCAGGTGTAAGGAAATATCTTAACCTTTGGCAGGAGAACAAAGATCCAGTTGTCTGGATTTCTTCTATCGTTTATTAGTTTAAGTAATATATGTCATTTTGTTTCATGACAAAACTGCATTCCCATATATGGCTATGTCTCCCAGGCTAAACGCAGTATTCAGTCCAATACCTGGCTTTCCCAATCAACTCTTCTCTCTGTGATTAGACGTGGTGTTTCATTTTCTTAAACATATTCTGTAAGAGTCTACAATTTCTTAAAGCATGCTACTTGTTTTCTCATTTTCAAATCCTATTTAATAGACTGCTTGTGCAAGAATTTTAGCGTAGTTTGCATGGTAAACGCATGTGACCTAGGAATCCACCTTACCAACCGTTCAGTGTCCTCCATCTCTCTCTGGCTTCCACACATCCAACTAATAAAATTGAAAGTACTAACAATAATTTACAAAGCCATCCAAAACTCTGCCCCCAACTACATCACTAGCCTAGTCTCAAAATACCAACCAATCTGCTCTTTTCGGTCCTCCCACGACCCTTGTCACCTCCTCCAATGCTCACCTCCAGGATTTCTCCAGAGTTTCTCCCATCCTTTGGAACTCCCTATCCCAATCTGCCCAACTGTCCCCTAATCTATCCATCTATAGATGATCCCTGAAAACCTTTCTCTTTAAAGAAAGCCTATGCTGCTTCCAACTAATACAATGTTCTACTTTCTCAATCAGCTCTTTCTCCACAACTATTACCTTTTGCATCAATTGACCCTCCCTCTTAGATTGTAAGCTCTATTACGCAGGGCCCTCTCATTTCTCTTGTACCAAATTGTAATGTAACTGTAATGGCTGCCTTTATTTTGTTAAGTGCTACACAAACTGTTAGCGCTAAATAAATCCTGTATAATAAGAATATTTAGAAAAAATACCGTACAGTTATAGTCAGTTGTATAGTTCAAATATATGTGTGTAGCACCCTCCCAGTTAGGTTGTTTGGTAAATTTAGATTTTAGTTCCTGCTGTAATCAGGTAAGCAGTAGTTGTTTGGTCTGGTCTGTTCAGGGCTTCACAGGCTGGGAGTTTGATTTATTCTCCCATCCAGAAAGAAGTTTCTGGAACTTAGGGAGGGATAATTCAAATAGCGACGTAAATATTGATCAGGACCTAGCTTACACCTGGGGTTTGCACAGTTGGTGGCTCAGATGCTGTTAAAAAGTCTGGATCCCTAAGGAGATTGTCTTTTTCCCTCCTGAGGAAATGGGTCTGTGAGCTGAGAGGAGGGGGCTGCTTGCTCCTGGCACCCTTTGGATTCGATGCTGGGTTACTACCATTTCAGCCCCGAAAGATTTGGCTGCTCAATGACCAAGACATTTTTTGCGACACAGCACTTTGTCGCTTTAACTGACAATTGAGCGGTCAAGTGATGCTGTACCCCAACAAAATTGATGTCCTTTTTTTCCCCACAAATAGAGCTTTCTTTTGGTGGTATTTGATCATCTCTGCAGTTTTTACTTTTCTTGCTATAAACAAAAGAAGGCCAACAATTTTGAAAAAAACACAATGGGGATTATTTACGAAAGGCAAATCCACTTTGCACTGAAAGTGCACTTGGGAGTGCAGTCGCTCTAAATCTAAGGGGTAGATCTGAAATGAGTGGAAGCTCTGCTGATTTTATCATCTGATCATGTGCAAGCTAAAATGCTGGGGGTTTTTTTCCTTGCATGTCCCCCTCGGATCTACAGCGACTTTACTTCCAAGTGCACTTGCAGTGCAAAGTGGGTTTTCCTTCAGTAAATAACCCCCAATATATTTTACTTTTTTCCTCAGTTTCCTCAGTTTAGGCTGATACGTATTCTTCTACATATTTTTGGTAAAAAAAATTGCAATAAGTGTATATTGATTGGTTTTTGCAAAAGTTATAGCGTCTACAAAATAGGGGATAGATTTATGGCATTTTTATTATTATTTTTTTTTTACTAGTAATGGCAGAGCTCAGCGATTTTTATTGGGACTGCGATATTGCGGCAGACATATCAGACACTTTTGGCACATCTTTGGGACCAGTGAGAATTATACAGCGATCATTGCTATAAAAATGCACTGATTACTGTATAAATGTCACTGGCAGGGAAGGGGTTAACCGGGGGGCAATCAAGGGGTTAAATGTGTTCCCTAGTGTGTGTTCTAACTGTGGGAGGAGTGGAACTGACTAGGAGGAGACAGAGATGGGTGTTCATACATACTTCATGGTTTCCAGGCATGAACCGATAGATCAGTGATGGCGAACCTTGGCACCCCAGATGTTTTGGAACTACATTTCCCTTGATGCTCAACTACACTGCAGAGTGCATGAGTGCATCTGGGCTTCCAAGGTTCGCCATCACTGCAATAGACTGTTCCAGTCTAGCTATACCCATCCTGCAAGTTATCTCATGGTCCCCAGCTGTGAGATGTTAACTATTCTGCCAAATACCACGTGGTCACCTGTTATGAGCCAATAGACTGTTCTGAAAACATGGTCCCTAGTTGTGAAGGAAAAACCATGTTATTGCTTCTTTGAGAGAGAAGTGTCATGTGCAGAATTGTGCTCAAGTGTTTTGAAGTATCCCATTCCCGGCCCCCCACCCTATGTGAATGAGTATGGGGAACATCATACCCCTACCCATTCACCTGGGGGAAAAAGTGTCAATAAAAAAAAACACACAACACAGGTTTCTAAAGTAGTTTATTAGGCAGCTCTGGGGTCTTCTCGCTGGGCTCCTCCGCTATCTTCTGTTCTTTTACCGCTCTTTTGCTAGCGGAGGAGCCTAGCTTTCTCCCTCGTCGTCGTCGCTATCCGGGGGTCTTCTTCTGACTTCGGGGGTCTTCTTCAGACTTCTCTGCACTTTTCGGCCTCTTCTCCCACTCTCCGGTTCTTCTACTGGGCTCCTCCACTATCTTCTTCCAGCTTTTTTACTAGCAGAAACCATGAAACCATGAAACCATGAATCCGACCGAAACAGAAGTACAATTAAATCTCACTTATTTATTAAATAAAAATAAAAAGGTAAATAGAAAAACCATAGTCAAAGCATAGCCAGAGTCCAGTAACTGGATAGAGTAGTCAGCCAGGCCAGAGTTCAATAACCAGATCGGGTAATCAGCCATTCCAGAAGTCAGGGATCCAAGTAGAGCAACAGCAAGCAGGATAAGGAGCCAGAAGGGATGTCAGCAAGCCAGTCTTTAACAGAACCGCAGGAGATGGTTTCTTGTGATGTGACCAAGGCAAAGGCAGAGATGAAGTGAGCTGGACAGCTTTAAGTAAGCAGGGCAGACGAGCAGGATCAGGAACAGCTGGTAACTGTGCAGAGAGATGAGAGCTGGCAATTAGCCGACAGCTGAGCAGGCAGCCCAGAGAAGGAATGGCTAAGCCAGACCTGACACTAGCGTTGGCCCGGTCTTCTCGTTCATCGTCGCCGCTTCCGTCTTCTTCTTCCTTCTTCTCTTCTTCCGATGTTGACACAACGCTCTCTCACGCTGTAATGCCGGGAGATGCGTTGCGCAGCGACTTATATAGGCATAAGGGGCGGGGTCACTGGGTGATGTCACATGGTAACCCTGCCCCTTATGATGTCACAGTCCCGGATAAGGGTCTGGTATGGACTTTGGGGGGCCCCCATGCCGTTTTTTGGCATATGGGTTACCCTTAAAACCTGGGGACGGGGCTTGCAAGGTGCCAATCTCACCGATGAAAGCCACAACATTGACTTCCTTCTCTAGTCCCGTTGTACCTGCAGTCATGTTCAAAATGAACGGACTATATTTCATGTGTGGGCAAGTCCGTTCATTTGGAAAGTCCGGCGGACCTCCGCCAAAAGTCTGACCTAGTCCGCCGGAAAAGTCAGTTCGTGTGTGGTCATGTATGGGCAAGTCCGCTCGTTTGGAAAGTCCGGCGGACCTCCTCTGGAAAGTCTGGCGGATTGTCCGCCGGATTAAGTCCGCCGGATAGTCCGATTGTGTGTATGGGGCAATACAGTTTGACAGAAGACTTAAAGTGCTTTTAAAGCCAAACCTTTGTTTCTCATTAAGCTAACTAGCTAGCTTACAGAGGGGAGCCTATCATGTAACCAGACCAGAGTGACCTGAGAATAGGTAAGCATAGAAATGTTTCTTCTACAGGGTAATTAGTATAGGTGTTAGAAGGGGGGGGGTCTAAAATTGGGTAGATATATCCTAGAATTTTACTTTAATAATCATTATTGTTTATCGATTCTGAGTAATCATATTTGTTTTTCAGTCTCACTGTGAATGTAAAGAAGGCTACAGTAACTTTCAGCTTGGAATTGGATGTCAGTTGACCGATGTATGTGCCACTAAAAACACATGCAGTAAAAATGCCAACTGCACTACCAGCTCTCCTGGGCAGATTGAGTAAGTAACAATGACTAATAATAATCTAAACCCATATGGTTTTATCAACTATAAGACTGTACAGTGTAATATAAATGTTCATTATCTCATTTTTGCAGATGCACATGCAAGAAAGGTTATGTTGGTGATGGATTTGTTTGCTATGGAAACATTTTAGAGCGTATGAAAGAAATTAATAAAGAACCAGGACAGTGGCAAGGAAAGCTATCCGATGCCATCAGATTGTTTGGTAAATTTTTACTTCTGTTTTATTTCTCAAGCACTGATGTACAACATTTTCATTTGAAGGGAGAACATTCCATTAATGCATGTTGGAAAATATTCTAATGCCCGTACACAGGATCGGATTTTCCAACAACAAATGTTGGATCCAACATTTGTTGTCGGACTTCACGCCAATAAATGTTGGCTAGCAGGTTCTCAAATTTTCCACCAACAAATTTTTGTTGTCGGACTTTCCGATCATGTGTACATAAGTCCGTGCATGCTTAGACTCAAGTATGAGCTGGAAGTGCTCGGTCTTGTAAAACTAGTGTTCGTAATGAAGATATCACGTAGGTCTTGTACATCACTACATTCGTAATTGTTGGCCAAAATTTGTGTGACCGTGTGTATGCAAGACAAGTTGGAGCCAACATCCTTCAAACAAAAATCTATGGTTTTGTTGTCAGAAAGTCTGATCCTGCATAAGACACCAGATGTAGTCCAGTGCATTTTTCATCTGGCTCAAAAACGCGTACATGCAGCATTTTTTTGTATAGGACTGCAGCAAAGTGCATCAGAGCCCATGTAAATGCACCTGAATGCATATTGTCTTAGGATTTTTCCCAAGTGTGTCAAAATAAAAAAAACAGGGAAAAAAATGCGCTGAAATGCATTGAAATTGCATCAAAAATGCACGTAAACATATACAAAAAAAGCACTCAGATTGCAGAAATTGTGCTGTGAACCAGCTCTTACTGCAAAATTAAAAGTCAGCAGCTACAAATACTGCAGCTGTTGACTTCTAATAATCGGACACTTACCTGTCCCAGGGTCCAGCGATGCGGGGGATTGAAGCCCCGCTCATCTCCCCCTCCGCTCGGTGGCGCCGGCATTTTAACGGTGGCACCCGGCTGTGGCTTCACAGCCAGGCACCAACTGCGCATGCGCGAGCCACGCCGTGACTGGCCGCGCAATCATCTGGGACCTGTCACGTGTCTCAGATGATTGCCTAGAGGGAGGGGGGAGAGGCGATCCTCCTTCCTGTGCTGAGGGAAGTGACGTCAGGAGCCTAGGCGCTGAAGGAGGCATTTTTCAAGGGACCACATAGCAAAAGGCATAAAAAGGTGCACATTTTATAATTTTTTTTTGTTTTGGGGTGGAACTCCACTTTAAACAGAATTCTAATTGCTCAAACCAGAGTTTAGCGTCACTATAATACAATGACTTTGATCTACTAAAAGTATTAAGTAAGTACTAAAAGTATGTTCCCTTTCAAGGAGATGAAATTTACATTTCAAAGAATATCTAACCACATGCAGGGAACAATACAATATTTGTGCCCACAAATGATTGGATAAATTAAATCAGCACAACTTCACCTGAATTCACCTGAAAGTAAGAGAAAACTTAACTTAGCTAAGTGAATGAGCTCAAATTGAGCTTACTTCAATTGTTCATTCATGTGAAAGCAAAAATCTTGTTTTTTTTCAATTTCCCCTGTATATTTTTTGGTATTTTTTGCGAAGTGAATTTTCGCTTCGGTTTAACTCATTCATAGTGAACATGTTCTACTGCTTTCAAAAGAAGGAACTGTGAAAGTGTTTGCTTATTCAAGTCCTTAGATGAAATACTGTAACTGAGTAACTGATATTTAGTTGTAGTCAGATAAGTATGAAATGTGATATGTCAGTATTTTTATTTTACCATCAAAAGGAGCTCAGACAATTGTTTTATGATCTATGCAAAAAAAAAAAAAAAACTGTATAGCAGCCCACACACACACACAAGCATACATTCAATGCTGGGCTTTCATATTAAAAAGCCCAGCATGAATTCAAACTAAGTATGATAAGAGCACCCTTTAAAATAAAGATATATATATATATATATATATATATCATCAGTTTGTAAAACTGGAAAAAATGACCAAAAGGGAACCAAATAAACTTGCTTCTGCAGAGTCCTAAATGTGTCTTTCTTCTGGGGATTCATGAAGATGACCAATGGCCCTACCATACCAAACTTTTAATCTCACACCTCCTATATTATGCAAAAAAAGAAATCCTCCTTAAATGGACCTCTTCCTCTCCCCCTGTGGTGTCCTTCTGTGAAGTTATTTTGAGATGCTGCTTTACCTATGTATAGACTTATATTAATCGGGGTTGTTCCAGGAAGTATCAGAATGTTTGGTCTTCTTGGACCAGCTATTATTTTGAATCTCATGTACATGTGTCGGTTTTCATATCTTATTGTAACATTTTTACCTCTGTTCAAATAAGGGGTACATGCATCATGGCCATGTATGGTTGGGTCTTGTTACCTTGTATTCAACTGTCACTCGGATATGGCATTGTACCCTGTTTATGGGCAGAATTGTGCTGTATTGATTTATTTGTTCAATAAAGCACTCCTGATTTTAAAAAAAATGGGTCTGTCTTCTAGGCAGGCATTAAATTGACTACTATGTATCATGCATTAGATACCATGGTAGAGATGACATAACGTTTGTTCTAATAATAAAAGTCATATATGTATTTGACCTGTGGCTGTTTACCTATAGATGCTTATTCTTGGCAATTATCTTCACTGGGGCCATTCACTGTCTTGGTACCTATAAACAAAGGGATCAAAGCAAGAGATGTGAGTATTTTTTTTTTTTTTTATCCTATTACCTTATTTAAAAAACCTTATATAGCAATAACTTTTATTTAGCAAAGTGATTTTTTTATACACCTGTATATATGCATAAATATTTGGCGGTCACTATTGACCGGATTCTCTATTGACTGGATTCTCCTGATTCAGCAATTGCTAATCACAATACATAACATATGACACACTGGGGTTGATTGACTAAAACTGAAGAGTGCAAAAATGTGGTACAGCTCTGCATAGAAACCAATCAGCTTCCAGCTTTTATTGTCAAAGCTTAATTGAACATTCTGACGTTAGAAGCTGATTGGCTACCATGCACAACTGTACCAGATTCTGCACTCTCCAGTTTTAGTAACTCAAGCCACTGTGATAGTTTTTTATAATATTAAGGTTATAGTAATCATAGCAGGTAATGCAGTCGCTACAGCGCAGAAGCAAACAATTTAATATACTGTACATCTGATATTTTGCGGGTTGAATACAATTTAACAGGAATATTTGATAATTAAATAAAGGAGACCTTCAGGCAGAAATGGGAAACACTGATTAACACCTTAATATTGGTATCTGTAATCCCCTACACATCATACCGGGAGATGCTGCGCCAGCACTAAGAGTCTATCGAGCTGTGCTATGTACATGGGGTCATAGGAGAGGAAAGCAGAATGAGCAGAGTGTTGACCTTATCTGTGTACTGCTTCTCCTTTACAACAGTCTGGGAGTTTGTTGTTCACTTTTCTGCCACTGCAGTGGAAGTCAAGGATCTGACTATGCTGACTGGCAGAACTGCCTAGATCACAGGAATCAGAGGTAGCAGTAGAGGGCACTGGACACGGATTTTCATAGGTTATCCAAATGTGGACAAAGTCACTGCTTGAACCCAATTGGATTGTATTTGGCAGCTCACCACATAGACATGAACTTCCCCCAGAAGAAGACATTCATCTGAGCTGAGAAATCCATGTGATATAGGTCAAAGAGGGAGTTCAAAGTCTCTATTGTTCTACTGATTACAAAAAGCAGAGCAAAACGCTGCCAACACATTTCAGGGGCCACACAATCCCCATCCATCAGGGCTGGAGAAAAAGTTTAAAATAACAAACATAAAATTGAGATGGCGATAAAGCACAGTTGCTACTAAAAATACACATGTATAAAAGAAAAATAAACAAATTTTAACAAGATGTCTAGTATGCATACAAAACATATCTTTAGAATCCGACTACCATACAGCTTGACTATATAAAAATAAGAATATAAGTGTAGCGGTACCCCCATGGGGGCTGCTGAGTGTTGTGGTCCGTCTCTTAACCTGCACATAGAGGCACACAATTCTCATACACCCTCAGGCAGAAAACCAGTCCTCAAACTTTATTTTTATTGAGGGAAATAAACTTTGATTGGGTTTGGGAAGATATGGGATGCCCACTTGATTGAAGAAATAAAGAATTGGGATTTCAAACTATATACAGTCTCTGTACAGGCATACCCCACTTTTAAGTACACAATGGGCTTTATTTACTAAAGCTGGAAAATGCAAAATCAGGCTCACTTCTGCATAGAAACCAATGAGCTTCCAGGTTGTATTACCAAAGCTTAATTGACTAAGCTGGGGTTAGAAGCTCATTGGTTTCTATGCAGAAGGGAGCCCGATTTTGCACTTTCCAGCTTTAGTAAATAAACCCCATTGTGTATTTAAAAGTGGGGTATGCCTGTATATACACATCTTCACTTCCAGATCCAGCACATCACTCGGTTACACTTCCTCACTTCCAGCACAGGCTAGCACTGAAATGCAGGCCTGACACTGGCTCACCCAGGCCCTAGCAAATGGCCTTTGCAGGCAGGGACCACGCATCCCTTTGGTGTAGAAAAAATCTTGGTAGTCCTAGTGCTAGGTATCCCTGTGGCTACTGATCCCAATTCCACATGTTCAGGCCCTGCCAGCCCACCTGGCAGCAGCTGCCTCTCTCCACTGCCCATGATACCACAGTTCACTCCACTGGCTCTGCACCCATCCCAGACTGGACTTTTCCAGTCCTCTCAGGCGTGCCTCCCCAGTCCTTCTGACTGTGTGTCACTCACCAGCCCTCCTGGCTGTGACCTGTTGTTCCTCCCTGGAGACTTGCCAGGCAGTGCTCTTCTGCTGTCCTCTCCTTGCTCCCATGCCTCCTGTCCAGGACACTTCCTTGGATTGTGAGTAGGTCCTGTCCACACCCGAGCCCAGGCCCAAGGTTACATCCCCCCCCCCCAAACTGGAGAACTTCCTCCTGGCCTCGACAGCTAAGCACTCCATCTCCAGCTTCCACCCGAACAACTCCTCCGCCGCTGGGCTGACCCTGAGTATTTAAGGAAGCCTGCCCCCTGCCCATCCAGGTTGGGGATTGGTCAGGGCTCCTCAGAATACTCCACCTCTCCTCCTTGTTCTGGAAAGAAGTGGGAGGTCTCAGCGATGCTGCCTGTGAGTCATCCACTTCTGCCTGAGTCACTCCCAACCTAGATCAAATCACACACAGGAGTGGCTGCCTGCAAGGGTGCTACATAAGGAAGCCCCATTTCACATTAAAAAACTGATTAAATCGGATGATCATTCAAAGATGAATGAAGACTTCCAAGAATGTCTGAACAGAATTTCGATTTAGCAGATAAATCAGCTCCCATATTTATTTCTGCAGCCTCTCTGGAGTTCAGCTTTAAGATAAATTCATTTATTATCCATGTTGGGTTGTAATGATAACACTATGATACAGTTATATGGATTTTGAATAAATGGGTTTTCAGGATGACTTGTGAAAGGTTTTGTAAACTTACTAGTCATTTTGCTTTTTTTCCCGAAAATAATATTATTAGATCTACATGTTGTTCAGTTACAGAACATAGTTTCATGAAGCTATAAAACCATTTTTTCTTTTCTATTTCAGATAAAAAACCTTATTGCGAACAAAGAGAATATGCTGTACTTTATCAAACTGCACATGATTGCTGGCCAGCTGAATGCTGAAGATTTTAACAGCACAGATTTAATTTATACACTGACTGGAAAATCAGGGGAAGTGTCTGCTGGAGAGAGGGTAAGATTTTGTTAGAATGGCCATAGACCGCCAAATAATTGCTTAGGAACAGATGATCAGGGTCATGATTAGGAGCAAAAGATCAAAGAACCTTTGCTTTTTGTTTTTTTCTCCAGGCAGACACTTGAATACTTAACCTAAAGTGGTTCTATACCTGAGACATGGAATATGAACATAGTATATCCCTCTATAGTGTGTACTTGACTAAATTAAGAGCACTAAGTGTCATTTCTGTCTACTGCTTCATTCTTCTGCAATCAGCATAAATAACTTCTGACAAGTTTTCCTGACACCAAGAGAAAGATGGTGACAGGGGAGGGAGCTCCAGTGCATTGACAGCTTCACTTATTTAGGAGGATTTTTTTAATCTCTGTGTATCACCTGAGGCCAATCACTTCACGGGTATATGGAGAGTTTACAATCACTTTAAATTAAACTTGTACTGAGGAAATATACCACATTTATCAGCGTATAGCACGCACTTTTTCATGGGTGCGTGTTATACACGATCCCTGCTGTCTCTGGGGGAAGAGGAGCGAGTGCCGCTGAATTACATAGAGCCACAATCTCCTGTGTACCCTGTGCTCCGTCACTCACAGCCACGCCTCCTGTCCCCACAAAAGGCCACTGTTCTGTCTATCATATGAGCAGGGCCAGGAGGCGTGGCAGTGAGTGACAGAGCTCTGGGTACACAGGAGATCGTGGCTCTGTGTAATTCAGCGGCACTCGCTCCTCCTCTTCCCTCGGAGACAGCAGGGATAATCCAACACTGGCGACCCTGCAATGATGGGAAAGGTGAGGCTGCAGATGGGCACTGAACAGGCTAAATTGTTGGTAAATTTATAGGCTGCAGATGGGCATTGAGCAGGGTGCATTGTTGGTCAATTTATAGGCTGCAGATGGGCACTGAACAGGCTGCATTGTTGGTCAATTTATAGGCTACAGATGGGTACTGAACAGGCTGCATTGTTAGTCAATTTCTAGGCTGCAGATGGGCACTGAACAGGCTGCATTGTTGGGAAATTTAATGGCTGCAGATGGGCACTGAGCAGGGTGGATTTTTGGGCAATTTAATGGCTGCAGATGGGCACTGAACAGGGTGCATTGAGGGGCAATTTAGATGTTGCAGATGGGCACTGAGCAGGGTGCATTGATCAGCTGTGACCCTAATTTTGCTTCAAAGTTCTTTATTTAAAAAATGTTTCCTTAATATTGGGGTGCGTGTACGCCTATAAATACAGTATATACTGTCCATGCTGAGCTCTCCTTCTGAAGTTACCTAGGTGTTACGCTAATCCAATGACTTCAATATTTGGTGATCCACTGACCTGAAACAAGTATGCATATGTGACTGCACTCTGCACCCCTACTTCAAGCTTTTTACTTCCCATTAGCAAAATTACTTTTTATGATTTTTGTAAATTCTAGGAGAATGAGCTTAAAATAAGGATTCGTGGAAGCAAAAAAAGAGGCACATTTCTAGCAAAAAATTTAATAGCGTCCAATGGAATCATACACATTATTGACAAAGCCATGGATTTTGTGGAGCCAACTCTGGAAAGCAACACAAAAGTAAGTTAAAAGTTATTTGTTTGAGTTTGTGGTCACAGCTTCATTGTTACCAAACCCTATAATTTCATGTAGTAATATACCTCATGATGATAGAAGAGAAAAAGGCCTGATGAGCCAATTTACGTTTATCTTATTCATCTCTCCAGGGCCGTCTTTAATATTGGTTGGACCCTGGGCAAAAATCTTCTTGCCCCCCCCCCCCCATGCAATTTTGCTCTCCACCTGCTCTGAAACATACAATAAATAGAAGATAGACTTAAAATCAGTTTACTGTATCAGATCAGGCAGCAATTGCGATTGGTTGCCAGTGGTTACAGCATATCATTACTGCTTAATGACTGGTTGCTAGAGGTTGCATCACACATTACGGCTCACTGATTAGTTGCTAGAGGTTACAGCAAATGATTACTGCTTATTAGTTGGTTGCTAGAGATTACTGCAAAGTAATACTGCTCACTGATTGGTTGCTAGAGGTTACAGCACATCATCTCCTCACTGCAGGGGAGCATGATACACATATGAATGCCACTTTTATTTACATATCAATGCTGCCGGCCGCATCTATTTACTTAGTAATGCCACCACTATTTACACATCAATGCCGGTTATTTACATGTAAACACAGGATCTGCTGGTGAGTCATCTGTACACAACAATAGGGCAGAGGTGGGCAGCATTAGTACCATCATTTCACACTGAGATATCAGGACACACCACAGGACTAAAACTTCAAGGGACAAGGGAATTTACACTGGGATAGTTGGCAAGTATGAGGCAGCTGCTTTGGGCCCCACAACAAAAACGGCCCTGCATCTCTCGTATTTACAACATGAACATTTTCTGACATTTGTAAAATTAACAGACTGCTTTCCATAAAAATAAAAAAAGTTTGTTTCATTTTGTAAATGCTTCTTTTTTTACATGCTTTGTGTATTTAAAAAGAATATAATATTTTAAAAATATTTCAGCCAAACATGTTAATCAGTTTGAATTAATTTGAATAATTTTAGTATGTGTGCTTTAAAGTGGACCGGAAGGCAAAAAATGAAGATTTGCTAGGTTATAGGGAACATCAAGAAATTAGGCCATACTAAGCGGTACACTGAAAATGTACCCTTTGTCTTGAATACCACATAAAAGATGCAAGTGTGATGCCTGGTCTGTGAGGGCACCTAGGGCACTGTTGCCTCACCAGATTTGGGGTAATATTTGGTGCTGCCACTACTGTGCCGCTTGCTGGAGAGAAATCTATACTGCATATATATAATTTCTACTGGTTCATTCCTTCATTCATGTTGGGGGTCTATTCTTCTTCTGTGCGTCTCCTTGAATTTTTCCAGTCTGCGGTTCAGCAACCTTCTTCCACCTCTGTATTTTATAGCATTTTATATAATATTTTAAGAGAAAACAAATTAACTGCTGCAATTTTTGAGAAAGATCACTGTTGTTAATTGAAAACAGTGGGGCTCATTTACTAAAATTGAAGTGTGGATAATCTGGTGCAGTTCTGCATAGAAACCAATCAACTTCTGGGTTTTATTGCCAAAGCTTAATTGAACAAGCTGATGTTAGAAGCTGATTGGCTACCTTGCACAGCTGCACCAGATTAAGTGACATGTTGAGGTTGATTTACTAAAGTCAAATAGACTGTGCACTTTGTGAAGTGTAGTTGTACTCTGCAAGAGCAGTTGCTCCACAGCTGAGTAAATAAGCTCTGCTGACTTTTATCATCCAATCATATAAAAGCAAAAAGGCTGTTTTTTTTGTTTTTTTTCTTTGCAAAGTGAAACGTTACCTCATTTACTAAGCTCTGGAGCAACTGCACTTTGCAACTGGCACAGTCTATTTGCTTTAGTAAATCAACCCTGTTATGTCAGATAACCCTCATGTT
The DNA here is from genome assembly GCF_037356315.1 of Lithobates pipiens. Lineage (NCBI taxonomy): Eukaryota > Metazoa > Chordata > Amphibia > Anura > Ranidae > Lithobates > Lithobates pipiens. The sequence goes on along the minus strand of NW_027507903.1, from coordinate 281,022,701 downwards.
GGACTTCACCTGCAGGTTAGCAATACATAAGTAGATCTCTCACTGAGCCTAGGTTCACACTGAATGTGGGTATGTCAGTCCGACTTCGGGTGCGATTTCTGAGACATCTGTGCGGGTTCATGCACAGATGTCTATTGAAATCACCCCCGAAGTCGCCAAAAGTAGTGCAGGAACTACTTTTGGGAATCGTTGTGGCGCCGCAAAGTAGGTGTCGGACCGATTCGGACGGTGCCGTCGCCGGCAATAGGCACAGATTTGCCATGCCATTTGACATGCCAAATTGGCATGATGTGAACGGGGGGCTCAATTAAATTTAAAATCCACTTTGATTGCCACCTAACTGAATCAATAACAGTCAGCATCCTTTTTGCCCACAACTGCTCACCAACAGCAAAAGTAGAAAATATATGTTCCTACCTTTAATTCTACTATGGTACCTATTTTTTTTTTCAGGAGACAATCATGGAAATCCTGCTAGAAAATGGTAGATACAATCGTTTCAGGTCTCTGTTGGAGGTGAGTTTTTTTCCCTCTCTACTTTCTCCTTCAGTCATATATTACAATACTGTCTGCTACATTGCCTGTCATATGAATTTTCTCCATAGAAATCTAACCTGGGACCTGACTTAGAGAAGGATGGGCCTTATACTGTGTTTGTTCCCAACAATGATGCGCTTTCTGGAATGGAGAATGGTACTCTGGAATACCTGCTGTCGAAAGAGGTATAATCATTTCACAAAACCATCCTATCTGGATATTACTGTCTATAGCTAATCTGGCCATAAAAACTGTAATAGAGATGATTCATTCATTGCAAACCAGCTCTGATACTGATTGGGGGAGAGGACTCCAATATCCACTCTACCAGACTAGTAACATTTTTAGCTATGAATTCCCTACTGATTCTGTTAAGCAGCGACATGCCCCCCCAAATAGAAGACCACCCTTCAGGAGAGCATATGATCTCTGCCCACCAATGGATGACCTTTAGTCACTGGTCCAGCGGAGATCCAATTTTTAACAGAAACTTACAAAGATTAAAAAAAAAAAAAAAAAAAAGAGGCCAGTCATTGTGGACCTCCTACCAATAATACTAGCCTGGTTGTCTCTGCCTTCACTGACCAGGAATAGGCATTGAACAACCAAAGTCAAGACTCAAGATCTGCATACTTGTTGCGGGTCAGTAACACAGACAGTACTACCCTACGTTCATACCTATACATTTTTTTGTGCATTTTGTAGTATGCAGAAATGCACTACAGTCCATTTAACATGGTTTCCTATAGTACTAGTTCACATCTATGCATTTTGTGGCCGGTGCATTTTTGGAAAGGGTCAGGGACTTTTTCCCCGTGATTTGCGGCAAAAAGATTTCAATGGAGCTGCACCAGAAATGCAAGTGGTGCATATGTGATGTGACTTTTGATGTGTTTTGTGGTTCTTTTTTTACCAATGCATATAGCTGGCTGCCAAGCAGGGGGCTGGTCGCTGCGTCCTTAGCAACCGATGAGTCATCAGCTGTCAGCGGGGTTCCCGCTAAATGCTGAATTAAAAAAAAAATTCTGGCAAAAAAATTTGCAAAAAAACGGTGTAGGGTTCCCCCCAGCTTCATGCCAGGCCCTTCGGGACCTCCCCCCCCCCCCCCCGTGCGCGACAAAATAAAAAAAAAGGTGTAGGGCCCCCCCAAAATCCATACCAGATGCTTATCTGAGCTTGCCGCCCAGGAGGTCAGGAAAGGGAGGGGATGAGCGACCGCCCCCCCCCCCCGAACCATACCAGGCCACATACCCACAATATGGGGGGTCGTGTGCTTTTGGGGGGTTTGGTATGGATTTTGGGGGGCTACATAGTTTTTTTTATTTTGACGTGGGGGTCCCCTCTGAATCCATACTAGACCCAAAGGGCCTGGTATGGGTCTGAGGGATGAGCCCTACGCTGGTTTTGTTTTTGGCAATTTTTTCGCCAGCAAATTTTTTTTTTGACATTCAGCTTTCAGCGGGGAAACCCGCTGACAGCTGATGACTCATCGGTTGCTAAAGATGCGGCAGCCGGCTTCCCGTCCCCTCCTTAGCAACCAGCTTTAAGCAGTGTGTTTTACAGTGCATTTAAAGAGAAGATTTAAAAAAACGTAAAACGCAAAAAGGAAAAAACTGCATGCAAAATCGTATAAAAAACACTGGTTTAAAAAAAAAATACACAGAAAAACGTGCCTGAAAAACGCATCAAACGCAGCTGCATTGGTTGAACCTAGACTTAAGGATACTTAATTTGAATTAGTAGCAGCCAGGCAATTTCATAATGAGAAGTTAGTGATTATAACCTGTACAACTGTGTTCTTCCCTTGTACTCAGTTGCTTAAGAAATGGGTATAATCATTGATTATAGGGAGAGAATCCCGGCTCCCTGAGATGGAACAGGCCTTCAGTGGCATCCCCCGGGCCAGTCGGTCAGACAGTCAGTCAGGTCATCAAGAGCATTGTCACAAAACTGTGTGGGATCAGGGCGCAGTGCTATACGCCCGGAGCCCACCCTTTTTTGAAGCCACAAAATTAAAGGTGTACATAAAAATCAGATGATGGTGCAGGAAATATGAACTTCAGAGGACTTTTTTTTATAAATGTGTATGCTCAGAACCACACAATCATTCCATAATACGGTTATAATGCAGACAACATATGTAATAGTTCACAAGTTCAACCTTTAGCACTCTTCAGTCCATTCAGTACTTTGACATACATGTTTTTTTTCTTCTTTTCTTTGTAAACAGGGGTCCTGGAAACTTTTAGAATTTATGAGATACCACATTGTCTCATCCGCTGAGGTAAGTTTAATTGCTGGTTAATTAGTAGCAAATTTGTGAAATGTACAGCTCAGCATCCTTGTCAGTTGCCAGGCATAGATGGTAAATATCAATGGGATAGTTGAAGCCTATGGAGATCTTAACACATAACTAACCCCTCTTCTCCTTACAGCCAAGGAAGCTGCCATCTTAGACTCTGTTTGATCCGCAGTTGCCATGATGCTGCACAAATGACCAGCTATGACACCAGCCATTTGATGGCATGACAGTTTGGTTGAAAGCATAAGCAACTGTGACAGTTATCATTCATGTCATGCCTGGAATGTAACTGTTTTAGGAAACTATTAGATCAAATTTAGTTCCACTTTAACAATAGAAAAGTTATCTGCTTGTCTTGAAGAACTTCTGCCATCTGTGCTTTAAAAATGGGATGACAAGTGACATGCAAATATTATTTCTTCAAAATATTTTGGGTGGCTGTATTTTTTTATTCCTTTTTGCTTACCCTCTCCTAAATGTATTGGTGGTTCTGTGTAAATTGAAAGTGATATAAAAAGGCCAGTTCTAATAGAAGTGTGTTACACAGGCTACAATTCAACTGAGTGTGTAAATCATTTTTTACTTAACTTAAAGCTGAATCCCAAGTATGGTTTGTATTTGCTTAGTTACATTGGTCCAGCTTGAACCCATGTAAATAAATATATATATATATATATACATATATATATATATATATATATATATATATATATATATATATATATATATATATTCCATACCTGTGGGACTGCTGTGGAAGCAGAGAATAACTGTAGTATTAACGGTTACTACAGTGATGGCTGTGGTCTTCCAGGTCCCATGCTGGCCACAGAGAACACCTTGTATTTTTTTCAAATAATCATCTTGTCTCTTTACAGCTGGATGTTGCGAATATCATATCATCCAATCAGATTATGAGTATGGCAAACCAAATGATCCAGTTTAACACAACCAGTAATGTAAGTAGTAGAGCATTTCTGTTCATGTGTAGCCCACTAGGATGTAATCAATGGTCATTACCTTTTTGTTGTCTCTTAAAAGCCTATTAATAAAATATATTTTGTATAAAGGGTGGATCACATTAATTTGGTCTCCTAAAAGCATATGAATAAATTATATTTCATTCATATTTCCACAATAAAAATGCTAGTGAGCACCAGAAGGCCTCATTATGAGACTTTTTCCCTTATTGGAAAGTCGCTCATTATCCTCTTTTGGAAAAGGGATGAATGAACCCTTTGCCACTCATACAAGATAATACAAGAAAGATAAAACCATGGTAAACAATGGGGTTGATTTATTAAAGGCAAATCCACTGTGCACTACAAGTGCACTTGGAAGTGCAATCGCTGTAGATCTGAGGGGGACATGCAACGAAAAATAAAAAACAGCATTATTGCTTGCACATGATTGGATGCAGCAGAGCTTTCCCTCGTTTCAGATCTTCCCCTCAGATCTAAAGCGACTGCACTTCCAATTGCACTTTTAGTGCCCAGTGGATTTGACTTTAGGAAATAACCCCCCCCCCCAGTCATACCGTTGTATCACAGTACAAAAAAAGCCTGGGACCAACCATGAAAATATCCACTGTTAGCATACTATATGTACCTTAACTTTTTAGAGAGCTCTCGACTAGGCCTAAAAGATAGGTTTATGTAGCAGGTTGAAGATGTATATCCATGAGATATGAAATAAAGTTCATGATGGCTCTCCAATGTGCCACATTCTTAGGAAAAGTGCATACAATCTGTATAAAATTACCTTGGCCCCCTGAGCAGTGCAAATAAGTTGAGGAGTTATCGAAAGAGACTCTAGCAGTTCTAGCTGTAATAAGGTATGCCCTATGGACAAATCTGAAGTGAATCAAGCAATATTAGGACAATAAAAAGGCTGTAAAACACAAACATACTGTCTGACAGTCATCCTGGTCCAACATTGAAGCATTCATCAACCATGTATTTCTTCACTAAGAACAACTGGTCTGTATCAGGAAATAACAACTAATTGGACATTGGATAGATGTCTGGAAAGGCTTTCACTTCCAAGGATCCAAATTGTGCAAGAAACAGATGCTGGAGTTGAAGATATCTAATGACATTGTTGTTTGGGAGCTGAAATTTTCTTTTTATGAAGTCAGAAGGCCAAAATCGTTATCATGAAGTATATCCCAATAGTTTAAATCCTCCATGATGCCTACACTGCTAGATCAGGGTCAATTTGCATAGTTTTAGTAACCCATGATGTTCATACTACTGGATGAGGGACAGTTTGGAAGATTTCTTCATTGGAAGAGTAGGGGAAATGTCTCTAGTATCAGAAGGGTAAAGTGGTGGCTTTTATATACATTGTGAGATCACAAAGAGCTAGAAACCGCTTCTATAACATTTTCTGTAATGCTTCAAAGGAACGCAGCTGTCCTGCCTCCAAAATTACAGCATTATTATTGGCCTCCTTAACGAACCATCAGTAAGCAAACATAATTTGGCCCGTTAGGTAGTATTACCTGAAATCCAGCAAGGCCAGGCCCTCTGCAGCCAAGGTAGCTGTAGGATTATTTTGTATACCCTTTTAGTGGAGTAACACCATAAAGTGATAAAACCAATTGGTCAATTCATTAAAAAAATCTTTTTGGAATTGCATTGCCAAGCAAATAAACAAATACAGATAGGATCTTCATTATAGGGCTAATCATCCTCACAAGGGAAAGTTCTTCTACCCCTTTCAATTTGTTTTTAATGAATACTATGAAGTGGTTGATATATAGGGACTGATTAGGGGTTGAGATTTAGGGATTAGACCCAAGTAAATTGTGAAGGTTTACATTATCTTTTCTGTTTCACTATGGGATGGACCTAGGTCTTCTAGAATGAGTATAAGATCACCAGCATACAGTGCTATTCTGTCCTCTAGGCTTCCCGCTCTCAAACTAAAAAAATGTTTGATGAGGTGGAGTTAGTCACCACAATCAGACTTCTAATCTTTCATGTAAATCGAGAGCAGGTGCTCTGGGAAGGAAGAGCAGTGAAGCCTTACTGTCTTTGAGAATAACTTCTGCTGTAAAATTAGAGAATGAATTGCTCCACAGTGTCTGCAGCTAAAGGACAGCAAGGGTTTATTAACCTCCCTGGCGGTACCATTATTTCGGATTTTAGGTGCTAAAAGCGGTACCATTATTTTGCATGAAAATTTGGCGTTTTATATTGTAGTCCTGCAATTCTTAGGAATAACTCTCTTAAATCTGTCCAAACCAGAGTCTAGCAGACATCCCAGGTATGATAAAGTTTGAAAAATTAAATCATAAATTATAATATAATAAATAATTATAAATAATTGTACCAAATAATAATATAACAATAATAAAAATTATTCAATAATGTAATCTAATCAAAAACACTGAAATTTGCTGAGTTGCAGAATTGTCACTGTCATTACTTTTCAGTATTTGATGACGGATCTCCCCACAAATCGCTATCGCTCAATTCTGCGAGTGATTCTAATTTATTATCGCTGTTTTCTAGCTGGTCTAAAATCATTTTTGATGTACAGTGACAGTTTTGGTTGCTATGGACAATCTCCAGTTTCCAGGCATAAAGAACAGTTTTTACAATATAAAACTGCATGCAGGACACTGGGCAGACCACTAGGGACAAAGGGGATGTGAAATATTTACATACAGCAATGTAATCTGTAAGATTACATTATACTGTATGTATACTGTTTATTTCACTTTTTGAATTTGGCGCCGATCTCCGTGCCCGTGCGTCGCAACGCTCGCAGGGCACGGAGATCGCCGATGTGATAGATCGAGCGAGGCACGGCTCGCTCGTACAGCGGGGAGACATCGCTGGATTCGAAGGAGAAGGTAAGGAAACCTCCTCCTGGATCCAGCGACGCAGTCCCGAGTCTGACTCGGGGATACCGCTTTTGGTATAAAAAATCCACCCCGAGTCAGACTCGGGAATACCGTCAGGGGGGTTAAGAATATGTTAAGAGTATGTAACTATTAAAAATGTCCGTAGCCTGTCCACAGATTTACTGTAATTTCTTCATTTGACTTGAACTAAGGTCCAACACAACAATTAATTTTAGTTACTCTTCAAACAAGTAACATTTGTGGATCAACTGGAAAGGGTACTGTGTGTTCATAGGTGTGCACAGCCTTTTGTATTAGGGTGTGTACCCCAAAGCTCAAACACATGTGTGTGTGTGTGTGTGTGTGTGTGTATATGTATGTGTAATAAATAAATACAAATATATTTGTATGTGCATATACACTATTATAAAATAAATGCAAAAAAAATAGTAGGACAGTGGATGGTGTCAGTAGAGCAGTGGATGTGTCAGAAGAGCAAAGGTCGGTGTCAGTAGGTTTTTATTTTTTTTATTTTTTTTGTATTTTTTATTTTTTTACCAATTTATTTTTATATATTTTTTTTTTTTTTACAATTTTTTTAAGAGCCTGGGGAGCTTGGATGAAATATCAGCAGGGGGAATCTGCGGCACATGGGGTGATTAGGTTGTGCCTAGGCACACCCCCTATGTGGGTGTTACATAGTTGGTAAGGTTGAATAAAGACAACAGTCCATCCAGTTCACCTGTGTTGGGGGGGGGGGGGGGGTGTATAAAATAATTTCCCATATCCCTATATATTGTTTTCGTTATGATGCACATCCAAGAGTCTTTTAAAACTATCCATACTTCCTGCTGATGCCACCGATTGTGGAAGAGTGCCACATCCTTACTGCCCCGACAGTGAAAAACCCTCTATGCAGCTTAAGGTTAAACTGTTTCTCTTCCGGTCTCATCGTGTGGCCCCATGTCCACTCACACTCCCTGGGACTGAAAAGTTTCATTCTTTCGCTGGGATCAATGTTGAGATATTTGTATATTTCTATCATATCATATGTGTATATCTATATGCACATTTAAAAATGTAATATGTGTTTTCCATTAAATAATAAATGCCATATTTGCAGTTTATTCCATTTAATTTTCACTTGACCCAAGTGTTTCACCAATCTGTCTTAAAGGGACAAATCTTAGTGAATGGAGAAGAGGTTGAAGAAGCTGATGTTGCTGCAAAAAATGGCCGTATTTACACACTGGATGGTGTTCTCATTCCACCCTCTATATTGCCAATTCTGCCTCATAGATGTGATGAGACTACATATAAGATAATACTTGTAAGTACACTACTGGGATAATTAAACACTTATATTTATTTCAATAGTGTGCTTGACCACTCTACTACTTTTCTTGGCAAATAAATGCACTGATAGTGAACTCTGATTTATGTTTCTCAAATCCATACATAAAATAAATACTATAGGCGGAACACTTTGGTGGGGGTGGGGGTGGGTCAGCCCGACACTTGACATTTGACCTCTAGGGGACACGCCTGCTGACCTTTGGGGCAGGTCCCTATTCCAGTCCCTGAGTCCTAACCTTGTTCTTCTAGGGGAAACCCTAACCCTAAACCCCTAACCCTAACCCTAAACCCTAACCCCTAACCCTAACCCCCTAACCCTAACACCCAACCTTAACCCTAACTATGTATAACTAAAGCCAGCATTTTTTTATTTTGGATAGAGTAGGGAAGAGTGAAAACCCCTATCAATTTATTTTTATATCTATGTTTTATTGTGGAATTTCCCTTCACTTTCTGTCTTGTACACTCAATAGTAAGGGGAAATTTCTCCAAAGGGAAATCCCCCTCCTAGACAATGTTTTACTAGGGACAAGTGTCTCCTTTGGAAGGTTTCCCATCTATTCCTGTTCTGGTGCCAACTGAAAATGTTGGTTTCACTCCCACTTTCACCACTTGATGGTGGTGATCAGGGAAAATAGGAAGGGTGAAGCTCCATAACATAAAGACTGTAATAAAAACCTGGCAGGTTACTAACCACTAACTGCTCTATCCAAAACTAAAATAGATAAAGAGACAGCCCATATGTAGTTCATATGAAGGCTACCCAACCTGCACTTGGTAGCTAGCAGCTCATTCTTTAAAAGGTTTGGTTATATAGGTTTATGTATATTGCCCTTACCTCCACAAAAAACTGGGATATCTGAGCTTTGCCAGTATTGGCATACTTCAACTTGTGCAGCAGTGATTATATGAATATTTACACAATTGCCACATGCATATCTAACAATCACCCCCTTTTTAATTTCTGAATCGAAAAAAAAAATCATATGGGGAATTCATTTCTCACCATGGACAAGTAATACTTCATTTTGCACATTTTGCACTTTTGATTAAATGGCAATATGTTGTTTTCCACTAGGGATCATGTATCTCCTGTTCTATGGTCCTCTTCAGTAAATGCCCAGAGGGATCAACAAAGACAGTAAGAACCTTTTATTTTTACATCTTGATTGTTTTACATATCATACACTTGCAGAGCGTAAACTAATACAGTAAATGTAACCTTTCTTTGCAGTCACTTTTTACACACAAATGTTTCTACCAAAATTCTATTATGGGGAGTGACTTTCCCAGCATTGGTTGCTCTAGATACTGCAATGCCACTATTACAGTAAGTATGTGTTTAAAGAATAACAAAGAGAAATCCTGCTACAAAGGCACCCTGTCAGGATAGAAATGTAGGAACTGCCATTGCTAACTTGTTTTTTGAAGGTATAAGTATTCTGTCTGTCTTCTACATATTAGTGGGTCGATAGGCTCAATTCACAAAGTTTTAGCACAAGGGTGGGCCACCTTGGAGAGGTGGAGATTGACTTGAACCCCAGAGAAGAGATCAAAGATCATTAGGGTGCACCTGCACTCTTTATTTTTAAGGAGATAGGCCTAGCTGGCTGGGCTGCTTTCTGGTCTGGTTGGCTAGGCTGAAGCACCAGCAACATTTATGTTTGATCTTTTTAAGGGCTACCATTATTAGACTTTTATACAAAAAATTCTTTACAACGCATTTAAAGTTATATATAAATCACAAACAATTACATTGGCCACTGGCCTTTTTACGTTATGCTCACTATATTGTAACTTGATCACAGGTTCCTAAGTGTTGCAAAGGGTTCTTTGGCCCAGAATGCAAACCTTGCCCTGGTGGTTTCACCAACCCATGCTCTGGAAATGGAGAGGTAAATATATTATATAGTGCCTAAATATATATAAATGTATGTAAATATATTATATATAATGAAGAACACATTCACAGTCATAGATTAAAGTGGAACTGCAGTCTACTCACATAATTTGTAATAAAATCATTTATGCCAGTCTGAAGCTTCCCTGCAATCCCCTTTGCATTTTTTATATATACTGTGATTCTGTACTTGACAAACATGCTGCAGAAATCTCCCCTCACTAAGTCTGGCTGCATCCATTTTAACTGTGGGCAGCTGAAGCTGCTGCCTGTTCACTTCCTGGATTTACACAGACATACACGCTAGCTCTGCAGCTCTCATTGGCCCTTTTATGACTCACCCCCTCCCTTCCTGGTAAACTCTCGTGAGAGTGAGAGAGCTGTGCATGATGTCATAAGCCTAGGCTAATGACCAGACAAGAAACAGGAAGTGGGCTGTATAAGGTATTTACTGGCAGAAAAAAAAATGTTTTACTATTTAAAGTTAAAACAACAAGGGCAGAGGATTTAATAGATGGAAAGTTGAGAAAATTACTAAAGGTGAAACTTCAGAAACATTTCTGTATCGTACATCATGGGACAAAGAGCAACCATATTAATGACTATATGGGTTATATGCCACCTACTGGGTACATATTATACAAAAATAAACTTTATTAATAAACTTTATTAATAACAAAATTATAAACGTAAAAAAATCCTTGTTGCATTTCAAATTCATTTCATATACAAATACAAACACTACCACTTTACATGTACTAAAAACTAGTATGGGGCCAAGTGCAGTATACATGCTTGCAAACTTGTTGCCTAAAGGCATGTTTGAATAAACACATGTTTTGTTGCATACATACATTTGGCATAGCACATGTTTGGAAGAACATGGGCATTGGTGCGCTTGAAGGAGTTCTGTCTCCAGAATAACATGCATTGGGTCTGCAGGAGCTTAGTTTTGTGCTCCTTTTCACACTTGTGCGACTTGAAAGTCGTGCAATTTTGCAGTGATTTTTGCCACGACTCTGATGCGATTTTGCAGTGATGAGAAGCAGTGCCTGTGTAATCTTGAGGTCTATGGACCTCAAGTCGCATCAAGGTTGGACCAGGGTAATGCAGGGACTGCTTTTAAGTCACTGCGACTTGAAGATGCACAGATGTGGAGGGTACTCATTGGAAATCATGAGGTACGACTTGTCCAGCGACCTTGCGGTCTCGCAGGTGTGGAAGAGGCCTTAGGCTATTGAAGCAGTATAAAGGCTGCATTGTATGCCTATGTACTTGGCTAATCCTTACTATAACTAGTATGGGCCCAGGTGCAGTTGAGAAGGTGCAGCATAGTATACATAGTTTCATAATGCTTGCTTACTTGCAAAGGCACATGTTAGCATAAACACGTGCTTGCTTGCTTGAATAAACACAAGCTTGCATAGGCACATGTTTCGAGAGGGCCCCGGCCTGCCTGCCCCGTAACCCCGCGTTCGACAAGCCAGCGGCGCCCATCAGCCCCATCATGCAGCCCCCCAAGACTGGCTGCGACAGTGCGTTTGCGCTGGTTTTTTTTAAGCACGTGTTTGTATAGATGTGAGGGCATAAGTGTGTATGCATGTTGCATAGATATACTTGTTTGCGTGGATGCATGTTTGCATAAATAAATGGTGCATAAGACACGTTTGCATAGATATGAGTTACACAATATACCCTGTTTCCACGAAAATAAGACCTAGCGTGATTGTTGGTGATGGTTGCAATATAAACCCTACCCCCAAAATAATCCCTACCCTATTTCCCTGAAAATAAGCCCTACCCTGAAAATAAGACCTACAAGGACTTTAACTAGGGCTTATTTGGGGTGTAGGGCTTGTATTGCAGCCATCACCGACAATCCCGCTAGGTCTTATTTTTGGGAAAACAGGGTATGTTCCATAAACACGTTTCATAAACGCATGCTTGCTTATTTTGAAAATGCATGTCTCCATGGGCGTGTTTGCATGGACACGCGATTTTGTGTTTTGCCTAAACGCATATTTGCATAATTAAATTGCATATATAGGGGCTTATTTACAGTAAACTGTATACACATGTACTTATTTGCCTAGGACTACATACATATTTCTTTTTTTGCCTAGGACTATATACATATGAGCTTATTTGTCTTGGACTACATACATATGTGCTTAGTTGTCTAGGGATACATACATATGTGCTTATTGCCTTGAGCTGCATACATAGATGCATGAATGGCAAGAATACTTGTATACCTGTATGTTTGCATACCTGGGTACCTGCATACTTATTTACCTACTGGGTTGTATAGTGGTATATCAACATTGTCTAGGCCTGCATCATTGTGGAACTGCATATTCGTTTTGTCTAATACAGTCACTTTATTATGTGTCTGTTAGACTAGCTAAATTACTTAGAAGGGTGAGGCAGGTACACCGCCCTCAGGTTCAGTGGTCTGTCAATGTTCACGTCTCCTGTTGGACCAATGGCATCAGGGAGATGTGAGCCACTGTGGCGCCTGATTTCGAATCAAGCCTGGTTAGTACTTGGATGGGAGACTGCCCAGATTTCCCTCCTAAGTAAGAGAGACATCTGAGGTTTCTGTGTTTGAAAGTATCTTAAGACTTTAGAGCAGTCTCTGAGGTGGTACACTCCTTCCTTAGTCCGGTCAGTCTTTGCCTTGCATTAGGTCTTGGAGAAAAAGTTATGGGCTCATTAATGTAAAACAATTACATGGTAGCAGCTTCAAAACTGAATAGGGACATGAGGTCTATCTTAAGATCTCAATCCGCTGGGCATCCTTCTGTTTCAGATAGGCCCGGTCTGTACAGTGATGACCTCTCGACAAGAGGTAGATTGTGGCGCCCAAAATCATCAGGAAACACACAGCTTCATGTGTCGGGTTGTTTCCAGCCTCATCAAAGAGTTCTTGGAAATATTTTTTTGCACCCGCAGAAATATGTGAATGGGAGATTTTGTTTTTCTTTCCCCAATCGTTAGGGGAAAGGAGATTGGCCTTAAGTACCGTTAAGGGTCAGAGTTTGTCCCTATAATTTTTGTTTTTTCAGAGGCCATTGCTTTTCACTCCTTGATTCATACTTCATACAGCGGGTAATGTAGACAGTCCCGCCAGTCGGGCCACTCTTGTGTCCTTGGGACTTGAGTTTGAGATTCTATTGGTCCTTTATCTCAGAAGGTGGTTCTTTGGTGGCTATCAGTTCACTAGCTGGAATGTTAGAGTTGGCGGCTCTTTCATGCAATGAGCTGTTTCAAGTGATGTTGCGTCCTCATACATTTTTTGCCTAGAGTGATGTCTAGTTTTTACTTGAATCAAGACAATGGGGCTGATTTACTAAGATGTATGCGCTGTGCCAGTTCACACCTCAATTTGTGCGCCAGATAAATTATTAAGTGAGCGTATGAACCGGCACAAGCATAAGCGCAACACATAATATATAACATCTTCTGACACTGATATAACGGAACCGCGCGCCAGAGGGGGACGGGGTCACTGGATGGCCCCGCCCTCTGTTATATAAGAACTGTCAGAAGAAGAGAAGCGCCACACAGTGGGAGCCTCCCATTACGCGGAGCAGCCCAAGAATGAAGCGGGGAAGAAGGGATGCTGTGGAGGAAGATGCCAGATGAGAACACCGGAGCAAGAAGCAGAGGATCGGAGGAAGAAGAAGATGGAGGAAGAAGAAGATAAAGGAAGAAACCGAAGGATGAAAAAAGAAGAAGGAAGAAGACCAGAAGAAAGAAGATGAAAGAAGGAGACTTTAATAAAGGAATTGTCAAAAACTGTTTCTTGTCATTTTTACCACTTTTGTCACTTTTTTGGTGAAATGGTAGGGGTACTACCCCTTACCATTTCACACGGGGGGAGGCTGGGATCTGGGGGTCCCCTTGTTAAAGGGGGCTTCCAGATTCCGATAAGCTCCCTGCCCGCAGACCCCCACAACCACCGGCCAGGGTTGTGGGGATGAGGCCCTTGTCCTTATCAACATGGGGACAAGGTGCTGTGGGGGGGACCCCAAAGCACCCTCCCAATGTTGAGGGCATGTGGCCTGGTACGGTTTGGGGGGGCGCTCTCTCGCCTCCCCCCTTTTCCTGTGACCTGCCAGGTTACGGTGCTTGGATAAGGGTCTGGTATGGATTTTGAAGGGACCCCACACCATTTTTTTTGGTGCGTGGTTCCCCTTAATATCCATACCAGACTTGAAGAGCCTGGTATGGCATTTCGGGGGACTCCCACACATTTTTTTTTCTTTATTTTTTTTTCTTAATGCTAACATGACCTGTGTGCAAATAGCCTTAAAAAAAACCCATAGAAGTGAACCAGTGCAAAAAAAAGTCAAGTTGAGAGGTGCACCTGTTCAACTTATGCAAATGAATATACACGGCTTGACATTTAATAAGATTTTTCCAGCGCAGTGAACCAAAGCACTTGAACGTGCGCAAATGTCGCTTGCGCATGCACAGTGCATAAATTGACCTAGCGCAGTTCCAAGTGTATTTGCAGGTGCAGCAGGATTGTTCAGAGAAAGTTACTTTTCCATTCTATTTTGGGCATATTTGTTACTTGGACAGTTATAACTATACTTCCTCACATCACCCCCATAATATTGGCACTTCAAGCTTCTTTTAATTCTGAGTTGAAGAATCCGTGCACCAGGTCTATAGCGGCGCACCGATCACCACCTCCCGTGCGCCGGCATGCTAATAATAAATGTGGAATTGTGCTGTGTTACAAGTGCAAATGCTTTGTGAATACGAAAACGGCCATTGCGCATCGGCGTGCCCCGCAACTAATGACACAAACCCTTTGTAAATCAGCCCCACTGTCTTGCCTTATTTTCTGATCCTCAGTTAGCAGGAATAAGATCACTACATAATCAATCTGGAGGTATTTCAGGCAGTCAGAATTTCTTGAATTGTCAATGCAGTTCAGGAATCTTGGTTTGTGCTGCCGGTAGAGCCCAGGATGGGCAGGAGGGATCCAAGTTAACTATTTTCATTAGATTCGCCAGTTAATTATTCAAGCCTATGGCTTGAAAGGAGAAGGCCCCTAACCCCTTTTTTTGGTAAAAGCACTCACTACCAGGTGTGTGGGGGCATCTTGAGGCATCCATCATTAGGTGTCACTGGCTAGGGATTTTAAGGCCATTACATGGTCTTTTGTTCATACATTCACAGAATTTTACCAGATGAATATCAAAGCCACGGAGGATACTGCTTTGGCCACAGTATGTTTTGAGTGGCAGAAGAAGTCCTTCTCAGGTGGCAGTTTCTGTGATTGTGTCTCGCTCCCCTGAAGGACATCCCATATAGTCATTATTATGGTTGATCTATGTCCCGTGATGTACAATAAAGAAAATTGTATTTTTTTATCATACTAACCTGCAAAATCCTTTTCTTTGTGTACATCACAGAGGTCCCTCCCATCTTTTTGGGATGTTCATTGCTTTGCTACAAAACGGAGGTCCTTCCTGTGTAGGAGGGGTTATATAGGGAAGGGAAGGACTTCCTATTTGACTATCTGCCAGTGTCCATTCAACAGTAGGTGTCTTATAACCCACATAGTCATTATTATGGCTACTCTGTGTCCCGTGATGTACTCCAAGAAAAGGATTTCACAGGTAAGTATGATGAAAAAATCCTATTTTCTCTTCATTTTTTGGATAGGGTGGGAAAAGGCCATCTCCATAGGAACAGCAGTATAAACATTCCCATTGCTGCCTGTCCCATTAATCTCTATAAACTCAAGGTGGAATAGGATGTCTTCCTAACAGAAACACCAGCAGAAGTTCTAATCCTTCCATAACGTTTCTTTTTGGAGTTCCACTTAAAAGCAACCCCATTGCTATAGTAAACTTTCCCAGCTAAGTTTATTATAGAAAAACATGCTATAGTAAATTCTTAGCTATTGTGCACATTTTTATCTGTCATTTACATCTCCTGTGTAGTTTTTATATAAGAAAGCAAATGTATGTGTCCTCAACTGAACAAATATTTTTTTTTTCTTATTGTACAAACAATATTATAATTGCTGTTAATTCTTTATCATTACACTTTACTTTACAGTTGTGTATAAATATTGTGTTTGATAGGCTTTCTTTTCTTCCCTACGTTGATTACCATGCTTTAGTGTATGGATGGTATGACAGGCAATGGCACATGTGTTTGTGATGAAGCATTCACTGGACCCGCCTGTCGTCGTTGTAAGGACAGCAACATGTATGGACCTCGATGTGATACAAGTAAGAGCTATATTGTGACTAGGAAGAATTTAGCAGTAGTCTTAGGCTAGTTGAACACCTCTGCGTTGCTGTTTGGCCACAGCACAGATGTACCTGTGTTCTTTGTGCAGTTAAATTGCCGTTCCCCGTAGACTTTCTATTAGATTGTGCATTTTTGGTGTGTTTTCTGAAAGCGCACCAAAGAGGCAGCATGTAGGACTTTTGGTGCTCTTTCAGAAAATGCACAAAAAATGCGTGATCTAATAGAAAGTCCATGGGAAACTATGGGTTAACCACACAAAAACCCATATACACCTGAACTGCAGCCAAACCGCAGTGCAACAGTGTGAAACCATCATTAGATAACCAAAAACCGTATTGCCGATAGTGATTTGTTCTTAGAAAAAGCTTTATCTTTCAATGTTATGTCATACACATGGTATACAAAACGTATTATTATGCTATGAATGCTAATAATAATACATAATTGTTCTGGAAATAAGCGTGCTTTTGCCATAGAGTTAGTTTGGGGTTAACTGAAGGTTTGCTATAGTAAGTTGGTTTTCCTGATATTTTTGGCTTTTTTTTTTTTAAATGTATTGCTATGTACATAGTTAGATGCATGACCAACATACAGTAGATGTTTTCTGGGCTAGTGTTAAACCCTATATTAATCACTTAACATTTAGTGAACTACTAGGGCATTTCTTGGATTATCATTGCTACATGCTTGTTTTGTTTTGCCAAAATTCCTCTCCAGCAGCTGTTGTTGAAGGCTCAGCCCACCTAAGTTATACTTCCATAATTGGTAAACTGATTCCTCCATTAACTTCTTATTCTGATCAGGGGCCAATATCTTCATGCCTTCTTGGTTTTTGGGTTCAACTTCAAATCTTATCACTTGCCCTTTTGAATTCTTTGTATTATCAAATAAATGAAAATCCAACATAGAGTTGTGATGCCCTATTATGGCCAATGTTGAGGTACAGGATCAGACTACCTCAATAAAGCTAATGAAGTCCTAAAAGAGCCTGAAAACCTTATCCTTAGCTTTTAACACTGGAGCATATCCCAAAACGAGAAATAGAATTTTTTGGAATACTAAACCTTCAAATGCACCTGTCACAAACCTGGACAAGTCAAAATGGAAATATGATAAAAGAATGCCTATAAAGAAATTACCAATAGTGCAAGCTGCACTAGAAAATGGTCAGTAAATTGCAAAAGTTTAGTGCTTTTGCAATCTCAATTTCTTATTTCTGACTATATTACTAGTTCCACTGGATGATTTTATATATGGTCTTTACTAAAGCTAACCTTTGTTTATCTGTTTAGTTTGACTTTTTGATGTCAGTGTGAAGTTAACTGTAATAATGAGGAAATGTCATGTGGATTTGATTTACATTTGGCATTTGGGCCCAATAAACTTTCTAGTAAGTCAGTTGGCATGGACAGGTTACCATTTGCCAACTGTTTTTGTTAATGTAGTACTTTAGATGTGTAATAAAATACTGTATAGAACTACATGTTACTGATATAATACATTGTCATCTGTTTTTAGAATGTAACTGTCTCCATGGAAGATGCAATAACCACATAGACAGTGATGGTAGTTGTCTGACTGCATCCTGTAAGAACGGATACACAGGGAGATTCTGTGATATGAAAACCATTCCCTGCGGACCTCTTGTAACCTACTGCCACGCTCATGCTGAATGTGAATATAGCAAAAAGACACCCAAGTACGTTGCTTCACAATTGTTCAATGCAAAATGTTATTCACATACTATATATGTTCCTTAAAATCATGTGTGTCTTCTTGTTCTGTATTGTACTTTTTGCTAACGTATATGTACTTTGAAGCAAATCACCTTATTTCTGGTTTTCATTGTTGTTTTATGTGTCTTTCAGCTGTGTTTGTAAACCAGGATATGAAGGAGATGGATTTCACTGTAAAGAAACAAATCCTTGTCTTAGTTCTGAAAAGAGGCTCTGTAGTGTTAATGTGAGTTTATGATCACATTGTTACTTTCAGAATTTACATTTATGTTGAATCTGTTTTATTCAGTTTTAAACAATATAGAGTGAAAACATGAGTGTCAGTCCATTTCTAAAGGATGTATAAGTATACATTAAGATCGTAATAATAAGGCTGCATTCACACCTGAGCGTTTTCGTTTTCAGGCAGAAAGGCACGCATTTTTACCGCATTTTTATGCCACGTTTTTGCCATGATTTTGCACAGGTGAAAAGGTCACCAATGTAAAAAGCAGAAAGACTTTTTTGAGCTTCAGGCATTTTGCTTCAGGCTACAAAACGCTCAGATGTGAACAGGGGCCATTTAAATGAATGAGATTTTGCTTGTTGGGTGTTTTTTCAGGTGTTTTACAAGCTGAAAACACTCAGATGTGAATGCAGCCTAAGAGGTCAAATATCACATAGTTATAATAAGGTTTAGGTCTCTAAGGCATGGTAAAATGAGCATAGTAGTTGAATTTTTAATTAACCAGTAGTCCACTAAGAACAGAATATTAAAAAGCAGGACAAATATGGCGTGAATATGTAGTGGTGCTACAGTTAATAAAGCCATGACCTCATATTGCAGAATATACAGAAAAATTAAAGAAGGTTAGGAAAAAGATAAAATATATCTGAAGGCAAAATAGAAGAGGAGAGAAAGAGAAAAATAAAGGGGGGGGGGGGCAGAGGGATAAGGGTAAATATGAGGAAAGAAAGGGGAGGGAGAAGCAATCTACACATGAAAGGGCCCCAGAGAAGCATTATCAATTTATCGGCTACAAAAACATCAAAATCTGAGCAAAACCAGAAGTGCAACCATACGGTCCACATAATGGTGTGGGATGCATGGGAGTCACGTTATCCTGAACCAGCCAATAAAACCTGACTGGCATCTGGAAGAACCCGTAGAGAAGATGCCATTGCCGGCAAGGGATCTTGCGGGCATTGGAAAGCTGGAACTACATATTTTAGTAAGTCTTTAGTTAGACTTTTTTTTTTTTTGCTGCTGCTATTATCTGACTTCCTGCTAGAGGGGGCTACAGTCATTCTCTATGGTCTCACTGTAGGTAGGGAGTAGGGACATAGCCACCCTCTCTTGCTCACTCCCGAGATTGACTAGGGACTATGAGATGTATAGTGTGTTTAGAACAGTGCGGTTGACTGCAACTAGCATGCACTGCTCATTCCAAACAAACATAAATTAGGGGTAAAAGGAGAGGTTCAGGAGCTCATGAGGGATACAAGAAGGCAGGAAAACACAGTATGAACTAAGAAAATTATTTTCATTAAAATAAATTGATTACTGAGGCATTAAGTAATGCATGTGTACCAGAAACCATGTATCAGAGGGACAGGAAGCGATTGAAAATCTCTTTTACAGGGACAAAGGCAAGTGAGTAGGTTTAAAGCTTCACTCAGGTTTCTACTTATGTCTGTGTCTTCATGTCCTGGTGACTCCTGTTTCTCATATTTCATTCCAACGTGTCACCAGAACAATGTGTAGGAAAAACGCCCCAGTGAAGTCACAAACAAGAATAGAAAATTCTGACAGAATTTCTACTCACTCTGTCTGAAACCAAGAAAAAATTTTGTCTGACAACACTATAAAAATTATTTTAAGGTAACATGTAGGCAAATATGACAGTCCCATAGCTTGCAGAGGATGTGAACAATCTCTTAACTTTAATACTGTCTGTAATGTGTGCTGTGATAATGGTGTATCCTCACAGGCTGAGTGCATTTCATTGGGGTCAGGAGCTCACAAATGTGTATGTCGGCCAGGATGGACAGGCGATGGGCTGGACTGCTCAGAGGTCAATAACTGCCTACTTGATAACAAAGGAGGATGCCATGTTAATGCGACCTGTGTGTACATTGGCCCTGGACAGGTAACTATATAAGAGTCAAGTGCCAGGATAACCTGTATCATGTGTGTCATAAAAATGATCTCCTTATATTTTGATATACTTTTTATTTTTATATATACAGTATATTTTTACATTTATATTTTTACAACTAATCAATAGCTTGTTAATATGAAACATTAACTCCAGCAGTTCCCACACTCTGTTCAGTGCTCCTCACCGTCTCTTAATTTACATGATTAAGGGAGGAAGGGAGAGAGCTGGGGGGTGGGGGGGGGTGTTTGTGTAATGTAAAGGGGTCCAGAGTTGCAGGGTGTTGTGTAATGTAAAGGGGTCCAGAGGTGCAGGGTGTTGTGTAATGTAAAGGGGTCCAGAGGTGCAGTTTGCTATGTAATGTAAAGGGATCCAGAGGTGCAGGGTGCTGTGTAATGTAAAGGTGTCCAGAAGTGCAGTGTGCTGTGTAATGTAAATGGGTTTAGAGGTGAAGGGTGCTGGGTAATATAAAGGGGTCTAGAAGTGCAGGGTGCTGTGTAATGTACAGGGGTCCAAAGGTGAAGGGTGATGTGTAATGTAAAGGGGTCCAGAAGTGCAAGGTGCTGTGTAATGTAAAGGGGTCCAGAGGTGCAGGGTGCTGTGTAATGTAAAGGTGTCCAGAGGTGCAGGGTGCTGTGTAATGTAAAGGAGTCCAGAGGTGCAGGGTGCTGTGTAATGTAAAGGGGTCCAGAGGTGCAGAGGTGAAGAGGGGGTACACAGTAGTGACAAAGAGATATTGAAGGATGTAGAAGTATGCAGGGGGCACAGTGGGGTGTTTTTACATTTTAACATGGGGTGCACCAGATATAGGATCCGCCCCGGGTACCAAATACTCTAGGTACGACCCTGATGGAGAGCACCTGTGAACAGCAATTTTCAAGTATTGCCACAGATTCTCAATTGGATTTAGGTCTGGACTTTGATTGGGCCATTCTAACACATGAATATGCTTTGATCTAAACCATTCCATTGTAGCTCTGGCTGTATGTTTACATCATCTATGGCCTGCCTTAGTTGTCACCCTGTCACATATTCTCCTGGTGACTACATAGTTCACTGTTGCCATTATCAAAAAGCTGATTCAATGTAGTGGCTGAAAGAGGTTGAAGGAGATCAGGTTGAAGGGAAAAAAAATACTGCTTGGACCTTGATATTGTATGTTATTGCAGATAGTACTCAATTGTTTGTGTTGCAAGTGCGCTAATAGTGCCATAGTTTATGATACCCAGTGTTTTACCTAACTACATATCATCCAGCTTTGGAGTAACATGTACTTTAAAGTGGAAATAAGGGCTAATTAGAAAAAATACTTCTCCCTGCAAGACAAAGTCATAATGTGCTAGTATGCATCGCATACTAGTACATTATGAAAGACTTACCCCAAAACGAAGCCCAGCAGCGGCACACTGTCACCGCTGACAGGGCTTCTATCTTCACAAGGTCTTTCTTCCGAGCTTGGGGGCTGCAGCCGCTTGAATGGCTGAGGCGCGATGAAGTTCCTTCCGCGTATGCGCACGGGAGCCACGAACGTCGTACAGCGCTCTGGAGGGACAGCAAACTCAGTATGCCATCCTTTCAGAGAGCACAGTGCACATGCACCGTGACGTCACCAGCTGCAGAGCTAGAGAATATCTCCTATACAGCGCACATTTACTACATAAAGCTACAGATAAGCTTTATTATACTGTAGGTACAAATTAAAAAAAAAATTGTTTACTATCTCTTTAAATCTATATGGTTA
The DNA here is from genome assembly GCF_037356315.1 of Lithobates pipiens. Taxonomy (NCBI): domain Eukaryota; kingdom Metazoa; phylum Chordata; class Amphibia; order Anura; family Ranidae; genus Lithobates; species Lithobates pipiens. The sequence continues at coordinate 281,000,856 of NW_027507903.1, read as the reverse complement.
TTGATATATAGATTGGCTTTTACACCACGTGGTACTATATTTATTTTCCCAAATGTTATTGGTAAAAATGCATGCCTGAACAATGATGATGGGATGACTGCTCATTGCAGCTATTATAAGCACCAATTGCTTTGAGTAGGTGTTTTATTACAGAAGATGTGTATAAATATTTTTCATACAGACATTTGATAATTATTAAAATGTATGTACTGTGTTTTCATCTTTCTACAGAGTGACTGTGAGTGTAATAAGGGATTCCGGGGTGATGGAATTCAGTGTGAGATTGTAAATACTTGTTTAGAAGAGAAGGACAAGTGCCATGCTCTGGTAAGTTTGGAGGCCAGTAGTGAGAGAACATGCCATTGTTGGTCTATTTCAGAAAATACTAGCAGCCTGGTTGGCTCTGGCTTGAATATTTTCGAAGTCAATCCCAGGACAAGCATTTTGAAAAGAATGGAAAGTCAGAATCCCTAATCATTATACTGGTTTCAGTGACTCCGAAAGATTTTTGAGGTCTTTTGATCCGCTCAACAGCCAAGCAACTAGAACTTCCAGAAGTAGGGATCAGCATTGGTAACGTTTGTTGAAGAACTGGTCCTTTCACTGGGCTTACAGCTCTTGAACTAAGGTCCATTAGAAACTGCTGACCAGTGGGAGTCCATATTGCCCATCCACAGCTATTCAGCACATCTATCAATAAGGACATTCCCATGAAAGTCTCAAACTCATTTTAACCACTCAATGCCAGAATGTTTTTTAATTTCCAAAAACTATGGCAAAAAATGGCATAACCTTAAGGTGTCTACTTTCCAAAAAGAGGCATTTTGGGGGGTTCTGGCATTTTTATTTATATAATTATACTATAAAGTGAGGGAAACCCTTTTTTTTTTCAATTGTTTAGTTTCTTCCTCCAGTATATAGAGATTTTTATACCACCAAAAGAAAGCTTTCTTTGTATTCAAAACAGTATATAAAATTATTTTAGGTATAATATTGCATGAGTAATTGTCAGCTAAACTATCATAACACTGAAAACTGAGAAAGGGTCTGGTAGGGGGTATAACATACTGGTATTAGGTGGATAAAATATAAAATATTTATAAAAAATAAAAGATAAAAAGATAAAGGTAAAAGATACAAGAGACATAAAATGGTCTGAAATGTCGTATGACATATTTTTGCACCTACCTTTCTGTTTTAGGCCACATGTCAAAAAGCAGTTTCAGGATTCTGGGAGTGTGTGTGCAATGATGGATATCAAGGAGATGGGAAAATATGTTATGGCAATGTTGCAGATGTAAGTATCACCACAATCAGATCGCACAACCTCAGAAAAGGTTGAATATTGTTTAACCAGTCTCAAGCAGTGACTGCTTTATTTATATTAAACATTTTCATAATTACATTTGTAGGTGATTGCTGCACTCCCAGAAGATTCAGAATTTCGTAAATGGACTGAAGTAAGTGTTAGATGCTTGAATAATTCTGAACATTTTCAGAGTTTTATAGGCACGGGAAGTCACAAATATTGTGGAAGCCAAATACAAAAAGCAATAAACATTTCTTCTAATAAGCTATGTAAGCCATATTTGTGTTTAATACAGTATTTAGGGCTGATTACCTGTAAAATGTGCAACTTAAAGATGACCTCCAGGCATACAGCTAAATACATAGATAGAATATATATATGGGAGTTGTATTACCCTGCTGTGTACAAAGCCCTGCTACACAGCATAGCCCTGTCTAGCAGAAGAGAGGACCTGATCTTGCTCTGCTGCAGTTTCATCTTCACTAACAGGTGTCCGGAGAGGCAGCACACTGATGACCTCATCTCTCCGTCACTCTTCTCTCTCCTCCTATCAGCATGCTTATTGCACTACAGCATACCTGACAGGCTCCTTGTGCGTCCCCCTGTATGAGCTCTGTTGTACAGGGACTGCAAGAGGCCAATGCCAAGTAAAATTCAGGTATCTGCACTGCTAGCTTTAAAAAAACAAATGTAAGAATTTATTGATGATTGCATGGCTTCATTATTTTTGCTATTTTATGTCTTCCTGATTCCAGGTTTAAAGGATAAGTTCAGCTTTGGGAATTGTTGCATGCCCCACCAGTTTTTAGGATGGAACACAGGGCAGCCATCAGAAATGTTTGGGCCCCTTACAGCTTTAGGCCTGACCACCAACATTCCCCAGGGCTTGCCCATGGGCCACCCTACCGAATCCACACACCGGCCACCTCACCTGTATGCATTCCTTTCCCCCCCCCCCCCAAATCATGTATATATGTCAGCCCCACACCTGTTTATATGTCAGCTTCCCTCACACATACCTGTATATATGTCAGCTCCCCCCCTCCCACACCTGTATATATTTCAGGTTCCCCTCTCATACCTGTATATATGTCAGGCCCCCTCACACCTGTATAAACGTCAGCCCCCCACACACCTGTATATATGTCAGACCCCCTCCCACACACCTGTATATATCAGCCCCCCTCACAACTGTATATATGTCAGCCCTCCCCACACACCTGTATATATGCCAGCCCTCTACACCTGTATATATCAGCCCCTCATCTCGCCTGTATATATGTCAGCCCCACCTGTGTATATGCCAGGCCCCTCCCACACCTGTAAATATGCCAGCCCCCCGTCCCACACACATATGTATATATCAGCCCTCCCCACACCTGTATATATGTCAGCCCCCCTCACACCTGTATATCTATTAACCCCCCACACAAGTGTATATATGTCAGCCCCACTCCCCACCTGTATATATGCCAGCCCCCCACACACAGCTGTATATATCAGCCCCCCCCACACACCTGTATATATGTCAGCCCCACCTGTATATATGCCAGCCCCCCCCACACCTGTATATATGCCAGCCCCACCCCCCACCTGTATATATGCCAGCCCCCCACACACAGCTGTATATATCAGCCCCCCCCCCCCACACACCTGTATATATGTCAGCCCCACCTGTATATATGCCAGCCCCCCCCCCACACCTGTATACAGTGGTGTGAAAAAGTGTTTGCCCCCTTCCTCATTTCCTGTTCATTTGCATGTTTGTCACACTTAAGTGTTTCGGAACATCAAACCAATTTAAACAATAGTCAAGGACAACACAAGTAAACACAAAATGCAATTTGTAAATGAAGGTGTTTATTATTAAAGGTGAAAAAAAATCCAAACCATCATGGCCCTGTGTGAAAAAGTGATTGCCCCCTAAACCTAATAACTGGTTGGGCCACCCTTAGCAGCAACAACTGCAACCAAGCGTTTGCGATAATGTGCAATGAGGCTTTTACAGCGTCCTGGAGGAATTTTGGCCCACTCATCTTTGCAGAATTGTCCTAATTCAGTTACATTAGAGGGTTTTCGAGCATGAACGGCCTTTTTAAGGTCATACCACAACATCTCAATAGGATTCAGGTCAGGACTTTGGCTAGGCCACTCCAAAGTCTTCATTTTGTTTTTCTTCAGCCATTCGGTGGTGGACTTGCTGGTGTGTTTAGGATCATTGTCCTGCTGCAGAACCCAAGTTCGTTTCAGCTTGAGTACACGAACAGATGGTCGGACATTCTCCTTCAGGATCTCTTGGTAGACAGCAGAATTCATAGTTCCTTTTATCACGGCAAGTCTTCCAGGTCCTGAAGCAGCAAAACAGCCCCAGACCATCACACTACCACCACCATATTTTACGGTTGGTATAATGTTCTTTTTATGAAATGCAGTGTTCCTTCTACGCCAGATATACTTGGACACACACCACTGTATATGCCAGCCCCACCCCCCACCTGTATGTATTCCAGCCCCCCACACCTGTATATATATCAGCCCCCACACACACCTGTATATATGTCAGCCCCACCCCCCACCTGTATATATGCCAGCCCCTCTTACACCAGTATATATGCAAGCCCCACACGTGTATACATTTGACAGCCCCTCACATACACAAGGAGACCGCACAGGGGGACTGGGTTCTATCCATCGGCGCTCCAGTAAGGTCCTTACCATCTAATCTTATGGCCCGGGTACCATCCAGCAGACAGGAGCAGACCTGTCGCTTCGTCCTTCCAGTGCCTGGTGAGGGCCAGTGGCAGGGTGATGCAGGTTCCCCCAGGTTGCGACCGAGCGGGTGAAGTAGCGTGCAACATCCATTTTGTCTCCTGGTTGTTCATTCACGGTGGGGCTGGAGATGCTGTTCGTGTCATCTCCGGCGGAACTACTGCATCACTGTGCGCCGAGACTCGTGGTTCTAGTTTTCCAGGGAGCAAGGAGGAGGGGAAGCCCAAGCTGGGCCTAGAAAACGCCCCAACAGCATCCAGCTAAACCGGACTAGCGGCGGGATGCAGAGTTGAGGGGGGACCATGGAGGTGAATCCCCAGAACACTCTGGCGAAGCAGGTGCCAGCCAAGCACAGGTAGCCTGCTGGGCAAGCCCCGTACTGTGCTATTTACCATGGTTGTAGGTTTGGATTAGGGAACCTCATGGTGGTGGACCCCTCACTGTCCCGGGAATCTGCAGCATTGGTAGTGTGCAGCACAGGTGTAGGGGGGGGGGAAGCTTGGTAGCTAACACCCGCTAACTGTTTTTAACGCCGCTGCAATTACCGCTTCGCCGGGTCCTAGAACTTCCAGCTCAGGGAAGCCTCAAAGAGTCAGGGAGCATAGCCTAGCTTTAGTTAGGCCTGAATCTTCTGACAGACTCTGATCAGGATTAAGATCAGGAGCTAGCTAACAAAACTACTAAATACAAACTGTCCCTTTTGGAAGTGGACGATTTGTTGGGTGCAATCTATGACACTCTAGAGATTAATGGTGAGGAGTTTCGGTTGTCGAGATATAATAGAATGTATGAAGGCCTGGGGAAAAAGAAGGCAAAAGTATTTCCAATACATAACGTACTTTCTGACCTTATTCAAAAAGAATGGGCCATTCGGATCTTCTCTAAAAAGAAGGTTTCCTTTTGATGAGAACCCAGAGGCCGTTTGGAATAAAAATCCCAAACTATACGCACCACTGTCTAAAGTAACAAAGCAGTCTGACTTAGCCTTTGAGGAGATGGGGCACTTAAAAGACCCAATGGACAGGAGAACAGACATAGTCTTGAAAAGGGCTTGGGATGTGGCAATGGCCAACCTAAAGCCAGCACTAGCCAAACCTTGTGTAGCTAGAAACCTAGAATTCTGTATATCGCAACTACAAGAACATTTGGTGGCAGGTAACCCAAGAGGAGAGCTTCTGGAATCCTTCCCTATGCTGTTTAAAGCGACAGGATTGATATCTGATGCCTCAACAGAATCCGTAAAGTTTGTGGCTAAGACCGCCGCACTCTCAGTAGCAGCCAGAAGATCAGTCTGGATGAAGACTTGGGGGGGAGACACGGCTTCCGAGATGCGCTTGTGCAGTGTCCATTTCACTGGAGACTTGGTCTTCAGTCCAGAATTAGACACCGCCTTGGAAAGAACAGCAGATAAAAAAGACTTTCCTCACGAAAAAGAAAAACTTTCAAAGAATATTTTTTCGTCCTTCAAAAGAGTTCCCGAAGACAGATAAGGAATTCAGACCAAAGAAGCATTGGTCAGGACAAAAAGGGAAAGGAGGTATACTTTTTAACCGCCCCAGTCAGAACACCAAGCCGCAGTGATGTCAGGCTCCCAGTGGGAGGAAGACTAAAGGGGTTTCTCCCACAATGGGAGATGATAACCTCAAAGGAATTTGTATTACGCATTATAAGGAGGGGTAATATCCTGCAATTTCACAAAGATCTGCCCTCCAAGTTTCTTTTTACAAAACTACCAAGAAACTCAGAGAAAGCCATGGCTTTACCCTTACTGATTGGGGAGATGGTGGATTAAGATATATTGGTGCCAGTCCCAGTTCAGGAACAGGGGGACGGTTTCTATTCGAACGTGTTTGTGATAAAAAGCCATCCGGAAAGTTCAGACTAATTATGAACCTCCGGCCCCTAACCTTATCCATCAGATACAAAATATTTTCGCATGGAGTCCATTTATTCAATAAAAAATCTTCTGCAGAAAGAAGTTTTTATGACAACTTTGGATCTAAAAGATGCCTATCTACATATTACAATAAAGAGGCAATGTAAAAAATTCCTTAGTCTGGCAATTCAAATCGAAAACAAAATTTATCACTTCCAGTGCAGAGCACTTTCCTTCGGACTTCGTCATCCCCAAGAATTTTCACCAAAGTTCTGGCCGAAGCACTAGCCCCTTTGAGACTCCAGTCCATCTTGATCGTACCGTATTTGGATGATCTACTCCTCATGGCCCACTCAGAGAAGCAGCTTCGTCAGGGTTTGGAGGTAACATAACTCAGCCTACAACGTTTGGGGTGGATAATAAATCAAGAAAAATCCAAACCCAGCGAAAAGCCATTCTCTTTTTGGGCTACAACATTCAATACAGAGATCAGAAGATAGTGCTGCCAGAAGAGAAGATATCCAACCTGAAACTGAGGATGTCTTACTTTCAATCCAGTCGCAGCTGCACAGTGAGAAAAGTGATGTCAGTGTTAGGCCTTATAACAGTATCAACACCAGCCATACAATGGTCTCGCTTCAAGCCTACAGAGGTTTCTGTTGGAAGAACTAAAAGACAAAGACCTAGAAGAGTACATAACGATTCTCACAAGAGTAAAATGATCTCTGTGGTGGTGGAAGGACAAGGAGAACCTTCACAAAGTGGTACATTGGATACTACCCATCACGTCCATACTGACCACAGATGCCAGCAGTTGGGGTTGGGGAGCCCATCTCAACTCACGCTGGGCTCAAGGCAAGTGGACTCCAGAGGAAAAAGAGCTCTTCAACTGGAAAGAGGTGACAGCTATTTTCATAGCTTTACTAGTCTTTCAGGAAATGGTCCAGGGTCGCCACTTTCAGGTTGGTCAACAAACAGGGTGGTACCAGGAGTCCCCGGCTAATGTTACCAGCCAAGTAAATTTTTCAGTGGGCAGAAAAAAAAACTCAAATCCATCTCTGCGGTACATCTGAAGGGAGAGTAGAATGATACTGCAGACTTCTTGAGTTGAAAACAAGTTTCGATTCAAGAATGGTTTCTGCATCCAGAAGTATTTGACCACATAGTGGTTTACAGGTGGAAACCAGCAGTGGATCTGTTCGCAACCAAGAAAAATGCAAAAGTTCAAAATTTTCCCTCTGCCCAGGAGATCAACCCCTGGTGGTGGACACTCTGCAGAACCCCCGGATCTTCAGCCTGGCATACGCAGATCCACCCCTCCACCTCATTCCGTGGGTTTTAGTGAAATTTCTAGTAGAAGACACACGTTTAATCTTGGTGGCGCCATTCTGGTCCAAGGGACTATGGTTTACAACGCTTCTAAAGCTAGCAGATCAACCTCCTCTGGGGCTACCCCTCTGACAGGACCTTCTTTTGCAGGAATACCTACTGCATTCACAAACTGCCATACTAAAACTATCAGCATGACTAATGTGGAAGAAATCCTGAGCAACAAGGGACTATCAGAGAGGGTTATACGAACTCTACTTCAGAGTCAAAAACCAGTCACTCAAGCTATCTATAGCAAGATCTGGAAAAAGTTTATTGCCTGATTAGATATTAGAGGGGAGGATAGCAAGGACACAACAAGTATCCTAGAGTTTCTTCAAGAAGGGATAGATCGGGGGTTGTCGCTAAGTACAATTAAAGTACAGGTCGCTGCCCTGAGTGTATACCTAGAAAAATGCTTACAGGAAGATCCGCTTATCGCAAGATTCTGTAAAGACACAGACCAGTCCAGATTCACGAGACCCCAACTTGGGACTTACCAGTTGTCCTCAGAACCTTTCTGGGGGTGCTTTCGAACCAATCTCGGAGACCTCTTTAAGACTGCTCATGCTTAAGACAGTACTCCTAGTGGGCGATTACTTCAGCCCATAGGGTGAGTGAAATGCAAGCTCTTTCCATCAGAGTCCTTCCTCGAAATCTTGGACGATAGAGTCACCCTAAGGACGGATCCTGGGTTCCTGCCAAAAGTGGCATTTAAAATTCATAAGTCCCAGGACATTGTCTTACCTACATTCTATCAAAATGCCTCAATGACAAAGAAAAGCAATTTCACTTGCTAGATGTGAGAAGATGTATTCTAGAGTATTTAGAAGCAACTGAGAAGTTTAGGAGTGCGGATTCACTTTTTGGCCTGTTCTCTGGGAAATGTAAGGGTCAAAAAACCTCAAAGGTCACTCTAGCTAGATGGATCAAGTTGGCTATTATGGAGGAGTATAGAATACTAGATAAAGAACCTCCTGGGAGTAATAAGGAACACTCCACAAGAGCACTCTTGGTGTCCTGGGTGAAGAAGGCTGGTGCCAGCCTGGAGCAGATTTGCAAAGCAGCCACATGGTCAAGCTTTACCACCTTCACAAGGCATTGCCGACTAGACCTACTGTCTAGTCAGAACCAGGCTTTTGGGAGGAGAGTCCTCTAAGCTGTGGTCCCCCCCTAATCTTGTGAGTGTTTGGGGATCCTCATAAGGGCTGTCCTGGAAGACGACTGAGGGAAAACCGGAGTTAGACTTACCAGTAACTCTATTTCCAGTAGTCTTTCAGGACAGCATGATCCCACCCTTGAATTAAATTGGTAAATTGATATTACCTGTTCTAATTATGTTTTTCAGTTCCATCCTTCCGTTCTTGGTGATGACTGGCCATGGGTCCGAGGGACCGCCTTTTGAACGGAATGGCAACCTGTTTCCTGTGGTGATGTGAGGAGCTTCATCTCTCAGGGGCTGTCCTGGAAGACTACTGGAAATAGAGTTACTTGTAAGTCTAACTCCAATTTTTTTATGTGCAATACATGTTTGTTTGTTTTTTTTTTGTTTTTTTAGGGGAACGTATCCTTTAAGTCTCTGCAGAACATAACTTTGTTTTAGTCAACAGATAATTGTGAATTATCACCCAAAACAAAAAAAAGACTGTAGGCATAATGTATTAATGCATGTACTAAGAAATGGTGGTATTCCTCCACAACCACTAATCAATTTTCTTGTTCAATTTTCTTTAGATTTACCTTCAGCAATGTAGTGCAAGGGCCTGTCTGATTGCATATAAATTTAAATTGTTTAGGTTTGACCTTATATTATATCACTTTGATAAATTGCACAAGAAAATTGTATAATGTATGGTCAGCCTTAAAAATTTAGGGCAGGTCTGATGCTAGTTAGCGTCTCAGTCGAAGTAACCCCAGTTTTCAATAATAACACAATAATACCAATGGCCAATTATATATCAGATCAGATATATAGATCAATACATATTTCTATGTTTCTTTCACAGTGAAAACAGGCACATACCTGTGCTGTTAAGATAAACGGCTTACAAGGTTGCTATTGGCATTGTGAAAAACCTCATTACACATGTTTGCATGCCATCCCAATGTAACTATATTTTCTATTACAGGATCCGGCTGTAAAACCCTTGCTTTCATCATCTTCCAATGTGACTGTGTTAGTGCCTTCACAAAAAGCATTTGAAAGTATGAGCGAGCAAGACAAATCATACTGGATGAGGAAGGATAAAATACCAATCTTACTAAAGTAATTTCACAATTCTGATATTATGTTTATCACATTGTAACCCTTTAAATTGAAAATCTCCTGCACTCATTGATAATGCAGTCAGATGTAGTAATCTTCATTACCTTTGAAGGGGAAGCCCATACTGTGTGCTGCACGAGGAGGAATTTCATGGAGAGACTATGAGTGCCAACCTTGTAAAACTAAATGCATAATTCTCAAATTATTTGGTTTTGTTGCTTTTGATTAATCAAAATTATATTGTTTATACACATATCGAATCAAATACTACCACACTAAACTTTCTATCCACCGAAATATCTACTTGGGTTATAAGCAAGCCTACCATATTTCAGCTGATAGGGTTGAGCTGAACACCCTCCGGTTCGAAGCAGAAATAAATTGTACGAACACTGTTAAAGTCTATGAGACGCGAATGTGAAAAATCAAAAGTGCTAATTTTAAAGGCTTATATGTATATAAGTTATTTCCATAAAAAGTGTTTGGGGGTTCTGCCACAGGGGGCATGTATCAATGCAAAAAAAAAGTTTTAAAAACAGCCGCTTTTTTGGGAACATTGATTTTAATAATGCTTAAAGTGAAACAATAAAAATGAAATGTTTCTTTAAATATCATGCCTGGGGGGTCTCCCTAGTCTGCCTGTGAAGTAGCACATCTTTCTCATGTTTATAACAGTACCACAGCAAAATGACATCTCTAAAGGAAAAAATGTCGTTTAAAACTATCAGGGCTGTAATGTATTGTTGGATCCCAGACATATAGATAAAAATGGCGTGCCCCCCCCCCCCCCAGTCCATTACAAGGCCCTTTGGGTCTGATATGAATATTAAGGGGAACCCCGCACCAAAAAATAAATAAAAAATGGCGTGGATGTCCCCCCAAAATCCATACCAGGCCCTTCAGGTCTGGTATAGATATTAAGGGGAACCCCACACAAAATGTAAAAAAAGGCACTATATACTCTGAGCAGCAGTATATATACTATACGGTCTGCCCTATATACACTGCAGAAAAACTGTGCCTTAGGTGTTGGTGGTGCCTGAACTGTAACCCCTCACATTTACTCTTGTTGGGCACAGGAATGGGCCCTGCTGTGAAATATTATATCAAAAATTGTAATTACATGCCCCTTTTAAACAGGGGCAGAAAAATTGGGCCTTGGGTGGTGGTGCAAAAATATTGTTGCAAGCAAGCATCATCAAGATTGAGGAGGAATGGGATAGTCCGCATAGGCAGTCTTCAAGGGATCCTAGATCCATAGCAAATTCAATCAGTTATCAGCATCAGGTGCTTGATAGCTGCTGATCCAAGACTGGTTCATTTTTATGAATGTGAGGCTATCAACGGAGTCGGTGGACAGTCTTTGATCCATTACAAACCCTCCAGCAGCACTGAATGTGCATTCAGAAAGAACGCTGGATGCTGGACAGGCCAGTAGCTTGATTGCATATTGAGTGAGTTCTGGCCAGTGGTCCATCCTCAAGACCCAGTAACCCGGTGGATGCTCTCTGCTCTTGTCCCTAGATATTCCTGCACCATATAATGCAGACACTGGCCATGGTTGTTTGAACTGAACAGACTTTGGCGCCGAAGATTGAAAAATAGTTCAAAGGCATCGGTCAGCCGGCCACATTCTCCACCGCTCTTCCTCTGACTGGATGAAGCCTCGGCAACGTGTTGTCCTGCACCAGGAAATGGTAACCTCCCAGGGTCTTGAAATGCATTACACAAACCTTTCTTCAAGGCTTCATGAAGATGTTTCATCCTCTGCTCCCTCTGCGAAGGCAGGATGAGTTCTGCAACTTTACCCTTGTAATGTGGATCAAGAAGGGTTGCCAGCCAGTAATGATCCCTCTCCTTGATACCACGAATCCTAGGGTCCTTTCACAGGCTTTTTAGAATCAGGAAGGCCATGCAGTGTAAGTTTGCAGAGGCATTAGATTCTGAGTCCTCTGGGTCACTAAGAATCACATTATCCATAACTACCTCCTCCAAGCCACGTACAACCCCTTGGGTTTCTGGGGACTGAAAGCCATCTTTTGAAGACTGCTGCTGAGTGTCTACATCCACGCTGACAAAATCCTTCTCCTCCTCCTCCTCTTCTTCCTGTGTGTTTGGCATGCCCGCTGGAATGCTATCTCAAAGGGGCCTTGAGAGGAAAGGAAGTCCTCCTCTTCCTCCCACTGTTCTGCCTCCAGTACCCTGCCCATGATTCCACGAAGCATGTGTTCCAGCAGGAAGACTAGAGAGACAGTGCCACTGATTCATGTGTTGTCACTGCTCACCATCCTTGTGGCCTCCTCAAATGGTGACAGGAGAGTGCATGCATCCTTCACCAGTAGCCACTGGCGTGGTGAAAAGAAGCCAAGCTCCCCTGACCCTGTCCTGGTGCCATACTTGCACAGGTACCCATTGATGGCCCTCTGCTGTGTGTGCAGCTGCTGCAGCATTGCCAACATTGAGTTCCACCTGGTGGGTATGTCACAAATGAGGCGGTTGGTGGGCAGGTTGCATTCCCTTTGAATGTCAGCCAGCCGAGCACTGGCATTGTATGACTGACGGAAATGACAACAGACTTTTCTGGCCTACCTCAGGAGATCTTGTAAGCCTGGGTACCTAGTCAAGAACCACTTCACCACAAAATTCAGGATGTGTGCCAAACATGGAACATGGGTCAAGTGTCCCTGTCGGGAGGTGGAGAGAAGGTTGGTGCCATTGTCAAATACAATCATTCCTGGCTGAACCTGGCATGGCATCAACCACCTCTGAGCCTTCCCCTGCAGAGCTGACAGAATATCTGCCCCAGTGTAGCTCCTGTCTCCTAGGCAGACCAACTCAAGCACCACATGGCATCTTTTAGCCTGACTGCTTGCATAGCCCCTTGAATGCTTATGGAGTATTGCTGGTTCAGAGGACAAATCTGCAGAATAGGCCATAGATAAAGAAAAGGAGGGGGTGGAGGAGAGAGCTGTGGCAGAATCACCACTAGCATTTTGGAGGCATGGTGGCAGAACAAGCTCCAACAACACTGAACCCTGTCCTGCATCCTTCCCAGCTGCCAGCAGAGATACCCAGTGTGCCGTGAAGGTAACGTCCCTGCCCATGACTACTGGTCCATTAGTCAGTGGTAATCTGAACCTTACTGCTGACCACCCTGTCCAACGAGGCCAGAACATTGCCTTCCACATGCCAGTAGAGAGCTGGAATGGCCTGCCATGAAAAGAAATGGCGTTTTGGAACCTGCCATTGAGGTACAGCACATTTCCACAAATTCAGGAAAGGGGAGGGGAATCTACCAGCAGAAAAGGCAGCAGTTGCAGTGCTAGCAATTTGGCCAAGCTAGCATTTAGACACTGAGCATGTAAATGGCTGAAACCAAATTTATTTTTACGGTTTATCTGGGGTAGGGAAATTTGTCTGGTAAAATCAATTGGTGGTGTACTGCTAGCAGATTGGCTGCAAGTACTTGGGATACCTATTGCTATACCTTCATTCCTCTCACTGCAGGTTTTTGAGAGGGCTGGAGGTATAGTTGGGTTGGAGATCCCAGATGAGGACCAAGGAGAAGTCTGCCTTTTTCTATGATGTGGGTCTTTCAAGTGCTGTTGCCAACAGACTGCATGGCAGGTCGTCATATATCTGGTCAAGCATGCAGTGCCCAAGCAGCTGCTGTTCTGGCCATGCTTGATCCGCTTCAGACATAAGTTGCAAACGGAAATGGTGTGATTGAAAAAGGCCCACACCAAGGAACTTTTAAAAGTCAGCAGGGAGTCAGCAATACCCTGCACCTGCGAAGCTCTGCAGTGTGATGCAATAGGGTGGGTGTCCTTAAGCTGCCCCTTTGAGGACATCCTGCCTCATTGGAGTTGTGCCTCCTCCTCTCTACTGTCAGGCACCCAAGTACAATCAGCGACCTCATCATCCTTTCCCTCCTCATCACTGGATCAAACTTGGAAGTATGCTGCAGCTGGGGGAATATAACTGCCAGTTTCTTGTCCTTCTGTGGCACTCTCTCTCTCTAGGCTCACGTTACTTTCTTCCTCAATCTGTGAACCAGCAGCATATAACCGACACTGTGTTTGAATAATTCTAGGGACTCCTCCGTGCATGATGGTGAGGCTATGGAAGGAGTGACTGTGGACAAGGAGCTGGTAGAATAGGCCGCTTGGCAGCTGCGTTGGAGGGAAAACTACACTAAGCCTGGATGACAGAGGATAAGGAAGATGAGGACGGCTTCATTATCCACTCCACCAACTCTTCTGCATGTTGTGGCTCAATAACACGGCCAGCAGCATAAAAAAAGGACAAGCATGCCCCATGGCCACCTGTAGAGGATGCACCATGTCCACGATCAGCACTGTTGACTGTAGACACAAAGGCTGCTTGCCCTCTTTTAGTGGCCTGTGAGCATCTGCCTCTCCTTGGTGGCCTTCCAGACATGATGATTTCTTTATTTTCCAAGGTCACACTGCACTGTATTATTTACTGTGTATTAGAAACTATACACCACCAAATGCACTGTATATATAGGCACTGAATGCAGAGTACATATGTGTGTGTGTGTATGTATGTGTATATATATATATATATATATATATATATATATATATATATATATATATACACCGCCTGAACTGTATTAGAAACAGTACACCACTGAATGCACTGTAGATATAGGCTACACTGGATGCAGAGCATATATATATATATATATATATATATATATATATATATATATATAAAATCTCTCTCATATACACTGCCACTAACTAAATAACCTGCCTGCTTAATCTAACTCTCTGTCCATGCCAACAACACTACAACACTACATATATCCGCTATGTAAGCAGCCTTATATAGTGGACTTAGTCCCCCTGAGCAATGATTGGCCAAAGCAAGTCAGGTGCATGCTTTGGCTAATCATCATATAGCAATGCACTGCGACCTCGCAGTGCATTATGGGACGTTTTGCAGCACTCGAATTTCCAACAAACGTCCCATATGTTTGGTTTGTTTTAGAACAAACACCTGATGTTCGAATCAAACTTACGTTCAACTCGAACCGCTGGCTTATCCCTATCAGCTGACTTCTTTTACTGCAGGTTAATCCAGATTAAAAGAAAAAGGACCATGTTACTGCTATGTGCAATATTAATTCATGTGGATCTCCTCTCCTCTCCATTTATGCCAAAACATGTTTTAAAATCACAATGGAAAGTGAGGCAGCAGCCCATTGTGCAGCAAAAGGAGGAATTCACTGGAGCAAAGTCAGGGTACCAGATGCTCTGGTTGCACAAACCAATGTAATATCACACTGTAGCTGCTGCCATAAACTCTATACTTTAACGTCTAAAGCTATATTTTCATCCTTCCAGGTATCATATATTATCTGGTGTCTTCCGATCTGATGACATAAAGAATCTATCTTCATCTGACATGTTGGCCACCTCTCTTAAAAATAACTTTCTCAAACTTTCTAAGGATAATGGGGTAAGTTACAAAAGTGCTGGAAGGTCTCATGAAAAGCCAGAAAGGTGTAATCATAAAATACAGTTTATACCCAGAAAATCTTTGCTCTGAGCACTGTTTGGTTTGCAGCTGCTAAAATCCCAGCTAAAAAAGCAGAGTAAATCTGTAAATGTTTCAAATCTGTCTGACGGATTCAATGCCTATCGGGAAAACCGTTCTTCTGTACGCTGGTCCGACGGACCAAATACGACGCAAGGGAAGCTATTGGCTACTGGCTTTTGAACTTCCTTTTCTAGTCCCGTCTTACGTCATCACATTCTAACAAACTTTCAAATGGACTTAGTCTGTTCATGTGTGGCCAAGTCTGTTAGTTTGAAAAGTTTGTCGGAACTCTGCCGAAAGTCCGTCGGGAAGACCGTTGGACCTGACTGGAAAGTCCGGTCATGTGTACGCGCCATTACTCTCATTGGGCTACTGCCTATTTTAGCCTGGATTAGTTGTGCATATAATATAGATATTAGTCCCTTAGGGCCCTGTGATCTAAGTACTCCTATAAGGGGAAATCTGATTGCCTAGTTGTGACTGTAGCACATGACAAATCTGTAAGTATTTATAAAAAATGTTATATGAGATATCATGCTGTTTACACAGATATTCAAATGAGTGTGATGTTCTATAGTTATATAACTGTGTCAATGTGCCTATTCTTTTCCGTTTCCAGAACTCACAGTCCATGAATATCTTTAACTGCTCCAAGTTTGGGTTATTCCAGATTGGAATCTCCAAAGGAGTATTAGTATATCCCACCACTTTTTTGTTTCTCTCCATACTGATCGTGCCACAGTTAATATGAGGATTTTTACCCTTGGTAATCTCGCTGCCTGTGCCTCTAGTCCCACTAACAGTTCATCTACCTCTAAGATCTTAAGCAAGTGTTGTATTTTTCGGAACAATAAGACGCACTTTTTCCCCCCAGAAATATGGGGGAAAATATGCCTGCGTCTTATGGTGCGAATATACGTTTGGCACCGCCCCCCCCCCCCCCCCGCCGAGATCCAGAGCACTCTGCTGCCTTAGCCTTAGGAAAGGCCGCAGCTTCGGCCTAGCTCCGGAGCAGCGGCCATCTTGGTGCACCCTCCATTTGCAATGTGATCACTCCGTCAAATGACAGAGCGATCACTTGTAAACAAACCGGCGTCATGATGACACCGGTTCCTCTCTCCCCTCTGTGTACAGATCTGTACAGTGGAGGGGAGAGATCGGATGGCAGCAGCGTTGTGGGCTGCATCTGTAGTGCCTACAGCGCTGCTCTGTGACAAGTGCAGTCACAGCCATCCCTCCATACCTTGCCAATACTCTGCAATACTCTGCCATACCCTGCCAATACTCTGCAATAACCTGCCAATACTCTGCAATAACCTGCCAATACTCTGCCATACCCTGCCAATACTGTGAAATACCATGCAATACTCTGCAATACCCTGCCAATACTCTGCCATACCCTGCCAATACTCTGCCAATACTCTGCAAAGCTCTGCCAATACTCTGCAAAGCTCTGCCAATATTCTGCGATACCCTGCCAATACTGCCATACCCTGCCAATACTCTGCCATACCCAGCCAATGCTCTGCAATACCCTGCTAATACTTTATATGGTAATGGACACTCTGAATTTTCTATGGTAATGGTCACTTTGCATTTTCTATGGTAATGGTCACTCTGCATTTTATGGGCACTGGAAAATATTTTAGTACACCATTTGGTTCAGAATATTTTTTCTCTTGTTTTCAACCGCTAAAACCTAGGTGCGTCTTATGGTCAGTTGCGTCTTATGGAGCGAAAAATACAATACTTCTCCACTCCCTCTCCCTGCTCCTGAGCTATCCACTTATGCAGGTGCTTTAATTTGCCCCGTAAATAAATGTGAGATCACATATAAGCATTTAGGAATTATTATTCTTTTAATCAAATGTATTCTTTCTATTACTGATAACGGCATTTTAGACCATATCCCCAATTTATATTTAATGTGCTTTGTTAGAGGATATACCTTAGCTGTCAATGCCTCCTTTGCTTGTGAGGTAATATAAATTCCCAAATACTTAAAGGACCGTACTATTTTTAATGGGGGCTCTACCCTCCGTCTCCAATCTGTATTTTCTGTCTTAATGGCATCAATGCAGATTTCTGCCAATTTATTTTCAGGCCAGAGAACTCCCCAAATGTCTCTATTAACTTCATGACTGCATTTAATGTGGATATATATATATATATATATATATATATATATATATATAATGTCATCTGCATAAAATCCAATACACTCAGTTTTTTCCACTAGATTAATTCCCTTGTATTTCTTTGACTACCTGAATCCGAACGCTAAAGCTTCTATCGCTATTGCAAACAGTTTTACACTCTTAGTAACGGCCACTCTATAGAGTGTGCTACTATTTGCATTCTTCTTATATTAATTGATCTTGATTTCCCTGGAATAAATCCTGTTTGATCATTACGGATAGTAGAGGTTATAACCATATTTAACCTTTTGCAAGAATTTTGGCTAGGATCTTATAATCTATATTTAATAGCAAGATTGGGCTATAAGAGGCACACTCACTCAGATCTTGATCCAGTTTCAGTATTAATACTACTGTAGCCTCGTACATAGAGATTAGTAATACTCCATGCACAAAGGCCTCTGTATATACTCTGGATAAAACTGGTACTCTAATATTTATATATCGCTATGGGTATACCATCTGGACCAGGCGATTTCCCAGTTGCCATCTGTGAGATAGCCTCTCTCACTTCCTCCTCAGCAATCTCTCCTTCCAGCATTAAGATCTGCTTTTCCATAAGTTCAGGAAACTCCAAATCATTGAGATATTTCTCAATATCTTCCTCTGTCATCAAGGTTGATGTATACATTGTAACATTATTCTTGAAATCTTTCTATTATTTCCTCTACCATATCTTCTCCACTACCACTTTTTATTTTTCAGATTACTGAGGAGGAAGTCTACAGTTTCATTAGAAGTGCTAATAACTTACCTGGCTGTTCTCCCTGTTCAAAACTAGCCATCAGGTGGTTTTTATACTGACGAGCAAGGTTTTCCCATTTTTGCTGATTAGAATTTGAATTGTTAATTATAAATTCTGATTCTGCTTGGGCACATGCCCGCTCTAGCTCTTCTTCTTGTTGCCTATTATTCTTTTTTATATATGAGATTGTGGATTTCAGGGCTTCCCTTAAGTATGCCTTAAAAGTGTCCCATAAATTCCCATCCATCTGTGTCTCTCTATGGGCCTCAAGGAACACCTCCAGTTGTTCTGGTATACGATCATTAGCTCCCATCTGCAACAACCAGTAAAGGTGCACTCTCCAGCCTAAACGTTTTCCCATAAGGCTTATTAACAGCTTACATACCATAGGTGAATGGTCCGATGCTCCCCTGGGGAGATAGACTACTGAGTCTACTAATGATATTATTTTCTCATTCCCCAATATTAAATCAATCCTGGACATACTTCCCTTCCCTGTTGTAAAGCATGAACAAGCCCTAGTTTGAGGGTTCTTAATTCTCCATTATCTACCCATCCAACCTCCTCAACAAACTTCCCAAATTCACTCTTTCCACCCACTTGATCCCTAGGGAGCTTTCCATGTTTATCCCCCATGCATATGACATATGCCTCTGGATATTGTGCCATACATATCAGTGCATCTTTTAATATCTTCATATTAGCCAGAGGTGGATTATATAGTCCTATAATCACAAATGGTAATGCATACAGTCTAGCATATACAAATATATATCTCCCCTCTGGGTCTCTTTTTACTTGCAAACATTCCCAGGATACCGTCTGGTGTACTATTAAGGTAACTCCCCTCAAATAAGTTGTATGGTACGCATGGTCTAACCACCAAACCCATGTTTTTGTTTTTTTTTAACTGATGGGAATGCTCTTTTATCATATGTGTTTCCTGTAAGCATATTTTTTTGGCCTGGGCCTTATGTATAACATCAAATACTTGAGTCCGTTTCAATGCTGTCTCTAGGCCTCTTACATTCCATGTCAATGCTGCACACTGATCAGCCATATACGGCCTTTCCTATGTTTAATCCATTCTTTAATCCTCTCACCAATAATTGCCCCTTATTCCTCCTACCTCTAGGGACTAGTTTTCCTTGGTGATACTCAGCAGTGGTCGTTATATTTGGTATATTATCATCTTTTAATTGTATACACTTCATTCTTACCATCCATCTTACCTCACTCACACCAACAATTTAAAATTATTATCGGGGCATTGCCACCATACAGCACTATCTTGTATGGAAGCAATACATCTGGCTCTGAGAGACCCAAAAACTATTTCTCAGCTAACTTTACATATCTTTCAATATACTTCTCTTCTATCTCAAGGATAGGGAGAGGCATACCAAAAAATAATAATCACTATAATTATAATTTATAATATCCTATACCATGTTAGATAATGTAGGGGGGTTTAAACAAGTCTATATCAATATACTCCCAATGTGTTTATCTACTTCCCATGTGATACCCTTTATGAATGCATATTCCATGCTCACTGTGTATATATTATCAAACCTTTTGCATATCCAAAGCCACAAAGAAAAAAAAACCACTTCCAAGTAGTCACCTTAAAATGCATATGCATGTGTAGCCACCTAAAAAAACAAAACAAAAAAAAACTGTTCTGTGTAGTCACCTTAAAATGCATGTGCATGTGTAGTCACCTTAAAAAAAGAGAGGATATTTCAACCCTACCCCTCAATGTGCATTTCTTCAAAACATCAGAATCTTTTATCAATTGCACCATTTATCCCCAAAAAATAAAAAAATAACAACCAATCCAACAATCACCCACCCACCAAATTACATCAACCAAATTGCATTAACTACTATTCAAAGTTCAACTATATAATGTGTCGTAATTTTCATGATATAACATTATATATCATAATTAACTATTGTGTTCCAACATTCATGAGCATGTGCTATATCCCTCTTCCGATTAAAAAAAAAAAAGGATAAACACATCTCCCCCCCACCATCTTTCATTAATCTATTATATAATCACTATCAGACCAGCACATAGCATTTCTCGTTAACTTCTGTCTCTATTTTCCAACAATCAAATCTTAGTCACTTCTCATCTCTACAGTTCATAATTATCGATCCATTTATTTGGTACTTATCCTCATCCACTCTTGGGCTTGCTCTGGGGTGTTGAAAAAAAAGTCTTTCCATCATCCACCACTCTTAATCAAGCCGGATACATCATTGAGTAGTCAATTTCTTTTTTCCCAGGGTTTTCACTTAATTTCATTAAATGTTGCACATCGCTTCTGTAGCTCCAATGAAAATTCTGGCAATATAGATACTTTGTTACTCTCAAATTGTATGTTTCCCTTTTGTCTTGCCTTACACAATACCAGATCTCAATCCTTACAATTTAGCAGTCTTGCTAATAATGGTCTTGCTGGTGCACCTGGTTTGGTGATCTTGCTGGAACTCTATGAGCTCTCTCCACTCCAAATGCCATAGAGAACTCTGCATCCAGAAAGATATTTTTTATCCATCACTCCACAAATTGTCCCACATTCAATCCTTCTACTTTCTCTGGCATACCCACAATTCTTATATTATTTGTTCGCATACGATTTTCCAAATCGTCCATTTTTTGTTGCCACGATACCATCTGTTTTTCCGTTTCTGCTGCTTATTTTACTACTGGGGGAGTTCATCCAGCTGATACTCTATTCTCCACTTCAGTCACTCTCCCCCGCATATTCTGCAGATCTTGCCTAAAAAGTCCTATATCTTCCTTTAATTCCTTGATTTTCCCCGTTAACATGCCACTGCTCAACTGTATAGCAGCTAGTAATTGAGCGTTCATCTGATCCGGTGTGAGCTTTTTTTCCATTTTGTCAGCCGGGGGAGGGAGGGGTACTTTCTTTAAATGTTTCAACTGCCAGGAGCCCGCCATTCCATGTCTGTGGAGAGCTGCGTTCACTCTGCTGATTCTTGGTCCATGCATACTCCTGCAGTCAATCTGCTGCTGTTTGTCTGTTCATACCAGCCACCTCACGCCACCTCACACCTTCAGCTTTAAGATGATGTCCTTTTAGGTCTCTCAGAGCTGCGATCCCTTCACAGGATAATGCCAAATGCTAAAGGCTGGACACTCCATCCATGTCAGCAGAGGCCAGCGGAAGTCACGCCCCAGGAAATTATCAAATTTTCTAGCCAAAAATTCTGATTTTTTTTCATGTGTGTAAAATTAAAAGAAAATCGTTCCAGAGGGAAAGTGGTTAAGAAAACTGTGTACAGTGAGAAATAATGGAAAACATATACCAAAGAATTGATTTTGTGTTTACATACCCTTTACATTTATAGCCATATATAGCAAAGAGATCATATGACTTATGAGAGTACTTGGTAAAGGGACCGAAGAATTTTTACCTTTTTTTCTTATTCCAGATTGTCACAGTTGGTGGTGCTAAAATTATTGCTGGTGACATAGCAGCTGTGAATGGAGTTGTGCACGTTGTTGACAAGGTAAGGGTAGCTGCAGCAGTACAATTATAAACTGTCTAGTGGCATTGTAGAAAATGTTACTGATTACTAACGGACCACTGAGTAATTGACTGACAACTTTTCTATTTAATGGTTAACATTAATAACCATAACTGTATTCCATTTAGAAATAGGAAATTGAAATGATCAGTGTAGCTTAAGAACTAACCTGTATTAGTCTAACTTGCTGATACAGTATATCCATCAGCATAAAGCTAATGTTTAAGTAGAAGAGGCCTAAAATACATTTCCTGGAACAAAGTACAAAGAATCCTGGCATTCCCAGGGCCATAGTTGTCAAAATTGTATACCTCCTTTAGTGGGCAAAATACTATTTGTAAAGTAAAATGTCTTTTAAGAATTCAAAATATTAACAGCTGTGTATGGCACATGTTTCAGATCACCTTAGCCATATTATATGTATGGGTGAGCCCAGACACAGCATGGCTTCTTCTAATTTTCTAAATCAAGTTGAACTCCAGCCAACACTTTTTTCAAGTTTTGGTTAGTGTGGAGAATAGCTAGTAAATTTGTCAGTTTTTTTTTTTTTTTTTTCATTTTCCAGTTGTTGAACATTATCAGCAGCACAGAAAATAAAAAGGAATTCAAGATTTTTCATCTGCCACATGGATAGGAGTGCAGTAGGGATAGTGATTCCAATGGCAACGGTCAAAGATTGAATTCTCCTCCACTTTGGGCAGATTTCTTCTCACTTTCCATTATTTCTCTATGACTGAAAGAGAGGGAAAATCTCCCAGAGGAGGAAAACGACAGCAATACATTTTCACCCTATCCAAAGCTGTTAAACATTTTGACTGGAGTTCTGCTCAAAACAGATAAATATCTCAGGTATATGCATACTGATTATGTTCATTATATTTGGTCAGAATATTAGAAACATGAATAGGTATTTCTGCATTTTGCAGGTGCTGATCCCAGAACAACTCCTTGTTAGTGTAATGCCGGACCTTATGACAAGACTTGATCAGATGCCGGATTATTCAATCTTCCGTGGATACATCATTGTAAGACATAAGTAGTAGACTCATTGGACCATGTATAAATCTGGACATGCATAACGATATTAGCATTTCATCCCAATAGGGAATCAGTCATCAAGGTGACCTGACTAGTCATGAAATCTTGATGACTAAGCCCCTGTTGGGGACATACACAATGAAGGAGTAGGAGAGGGTCTGGAAGTGAATGATGTTCCACAGTCTGGCTTCGTAAGTTTGCACTACTTACAATAAAGCTGGTTGGATATCAAAAACAAATAGCAGGAAATTGGAGAATAAATGATAATTTGATACAAAACACACATCATATGTGTATGGTGGAGGGAGAAATTCAAAACTATTTTGCAATGGATGAGCTCCCAGAGAACTCCCCATGGGTAGCGGGGAAGGAACATAAACGTGTAGTCCAAGGCACACTGATTAAATTAGGGTCCAGGAAAAAGGAGACTCAGCAGGAAATCACAACACTGTTGGACCAAATTCGAACCTTGTAGAGGTGTCAAAAACTCTCCTCGGCAGTTAAAATGGCAGTTGACCTAAAGAATCTGTTGGATTCCCTCAACTGTATTTTACTTGTTAAAGCAAAAGGAACGCTTATGTACTCCCAGGTGGTTCTTTTATGATGTTGGGGTTGCAGACCATTAGCTAGGGCTTTGTGGGGGTTTAGGCACAGGACTTACATTTCCGCTGTGACATCCACACAAGACCGTAAGCCTCCTGGTGGTGGCCTGTCTGATCCCACTGCATGTATATTTATAATTGCTGAAAATCTCCAGACCTTAGGCATGCCACGGCTCCCTTCTCAGGATAGAGAGGAAATAAGGCATCCCATCAAAGCTTCTGAGGTAATGTTGGCAATAAAGGAAATTAAAACAGGTGGCGCCCTAGGTCTTAATGGCTTTTCCCTGTTTTACTACTGCACCTTTTCTGAGTTACTTATCCTACACCAGGTGTGTTTGTGTAATACTCTGTAGGGAGGGATTCCATTTCCTAAGAACACCCTGTATAGCTATATAACTTTGATCCTGAAGGAAGGTAGAGATGGCCTGGATTGTGTGAATTATGACCCCCATCTTCCAGTTAATGAACTTAAGATCTTTACCAAAATTTGGGCTAATAATTGAGTTCCTTTTATTCCTTCCCTGGTAGATAGAGACCAGGCGGGATTTGTCCCAAATACAGAAGCAAGAGATGATACTTGTAGGACATTGAACCTGACCCACTTGGCCCGGTCCAGGGACATTCCAATATTGCTGATTTCAGTTGATGCAGAAAAGGCTTTTGATGGGGTCTACTGGATGTATCTTTTCCCATCCCACGACAGCAAACTGGGCCAACAGGGGCAATCTCAGGGGCCTTGAAACCAGGCAGGGGTGCCCCTTATCCCCTCTGATATTTTACTGTTTACTGTTTTAGCATTGGAGCCTTTAATATGTTGTATTTAATCTAACACTTACATTCAGGGTCTCCAGAGGAGAAGTGCTCATCATAAGGTAGCAGCTTATGTTGATGACCTTCTTTTCTTTGCAGCATGCACTGAAATAATAATTTCTTAACTATTGAAGGAATTACATATGTGCACAGGCCTCCCTAACTACAAAACTAACATCCACTAATCAGAGGCCCTGAACATAAATCTAGCTCCAGATACTTTACTGCAGATCCAGCCTAATTTCACCTTATCCTCGGCTTATAAAAAGATCAAATATCTGGGCATATTTCTCACCCCTTCCCTATTGGAGATTTTGAGAGAGAATTTTTCCCCCTGGTTGTGGTCCTTACAGGCAGATCAGAAATGTTGGCAAAAAAATGACAGTCCTCCCGAGGCTGTCATAGCTCCTACAGACATTGCCAGTGACTATACCGAGATCCTTTCTCAGAGATACAAAAGTGGTATTCCTTAAATTCTTGTGGGTATACAAACTAAGAGGATTTCTTACAGTCTTTTGGTATTGCCAAAAGAAATAGGTGGCATTGGGTTAAGGGACCCCACAAATTATATATATGCTGTCCATATGACAAGAGCATTGAACTGGATTATACATGCTTTGTTGAAGGATTGGATGGGCTTAGAAAAAGATATGTTGCCTTTCCCATTACAGACTCTCCCATAGTCTTCAGCCCTCTCCGATATTAAATCCCATCCTTTAATATGCACCACCCTGTCAGTTATGGCCAAAAAGGCCTGTTACAAACTTCTGACACTGCATCAAATCTATTGCTTCTTTTTACCTTCGTGCTGGTGTTGTCAGAGGGAGAGGGGCACCCTGTTAATATTTTCTGATCATGTCCTCTAATACGAACTTTTTGGATGAAAATTCAACAGACGGTCTTTTAACCCACCGGTATCTCCTTGGATGTCCATCCGGAGGCATTCTTCCTACACCTCACCCCTCTCTTGAATCACAGATATAAGAAATCTCTCCTGATCCACCTGCTTAATCCCATCAGAGTGTGCATTACACAAAATGGAGAAGTATTGACCCTCTGTCAGTTGGGCAATGGATATCTGTGGTGCACAAGATAAATGATTTGAAATGCTTGACTACTGCTCTGAAGTGTAGAGATGAACAGCTCCACAAAAGTTGGTACTCCAGTTTTCCCAGAAATACAGTTCCCACATGTCAACTCTTATGACCATGACCTAATTTCAGTTGCTAATTCAATGTGTAATTGACAATTTGGTTCTTGTTTAAATAGGACTGCCCCTTACCTCCTGGTCCAGATCCCCCCCCCCCCCCTTTTATTTTTTTTCTTGTTCTTTTACTCCGCCATTCTCCTGCCTTTTTGACCCCTCCTTCTTTTTTTTTGTATCTTCCTCTGCTGTTTGCTTAGTTTCTGGTTTTAAACAAATCCTTTAGCATAGCTATGAACTGCAGGATCCAGTTAACTTTCTGAGCAGTATACGATTTAGAGATGCCTTTACCCGCTATACGTTATTACTGTATGTAACTGGTCCATTACTGATGCCTGCTCCAATGTTTCTGACCACTAAGCAATCTTTTTTCATTGCTGTTATACCGATATCCTATAACAGTTGGTGACTGACTGTAATGTTACCTATGTTCTGCTGAAGGACAAAATAAAGACTTATAATTAAAAAAATAAATACAAATTATGGAAGTGCTGCATGTTTATTTGTACCACATACAAAATCTAGACTAATGGAAAGAAACATGGAGGTTTTTCCCATTGGAACCAGTTGGATATGAGCTGCCTTCTCTCAGTTGCAAATGTATAGGTGAACTCCTGAGGGCAACATCTCCGTACGTCTTTGCACATGGGGCTTATCATTATTAGTTAGACTGGTGAATGCTGACAAAAGTTGTAATGGTTTCTCTCTCATTTCAGTATTATAATGAAATGATCACTAACACTGCATACATTTTTCTTTTTTTATTTCAGGAATACAAATTATCTAACGTGATTGAAGAATCAGAGACATACACAGTATTTGCTCCTCATAATGATGCAATCACTACTTACATTCGCAGCAAAGGCCAAGCTACTCTGGTTTGTAATGAATTCATTTAATTACAAATGTTTGCACAATATGGAAGAAATGCTAGACTGTAAATGCATGTTTAGCCATCAAGGGAAAATACATTGGCAGACCTTTATTAATCCTGTCGCATCCTCTAATATTCAGCAATGTTCAATTCAATGGGATATTGCAACTAATTTAATATTGTAGTGGTTATCTCATTCTAAAATCCTTTGCTGAGTAAAAACTGTTGCAGTGAAGCAACTAACCAAACATAGTTTTCATATTGATTACATAAGTTTTCATCTGTTGGGTAAACATTAGTAAAGAAGAGGGGAAGGAGAAAAGGCACCAAACAACCAATAGTGTAAAACGGTTTATTAAGTGTACATAAGAAAACAGTGACAGGATGTACGCAGGGAGATAGTCTGTACCTGGATGAACTGTGTGGAAGAACCCACATGGGATTATGAAGAAGTCCTTGCCACAGCAGCAGCTCCCTGCAGACAGAAGGTAGAAGGAAGACCGCTGGTACCATGAGCTGCACTGAGCCTGTTGACAGCTGTCAAGACCTAGAGTAGCATTGGCCAATCAGAACGTGTTTCAGAGGCTAGTCACGCCTCCTTCCTCAGCCGCGTTTTTCATTTATATCAGTTTGGACTTTCCACTATTACATTTTTTGACTTATCACTAAACAGGCTAGGGCAGTACTGGGAATTTCTGTTTGAGGGTAAACATTAGTAACTGGCAATTGTGATCCTCCCTGCACAGTGTGGGGAAAAAAAAACAGCAAATATAAGGGGGTATCCAGGATTGGAGTTGCTAGGAGGCTGTTGGCATTCTGACAGAAATGCAGTGTAGTTTTCTTTTCAAACTTTTTTATTGTTATTTAAAAGAATAGTTACACAGTACAATAGCAGTGTAGTTTTTAAAAAAAAGAAAAAAAAAACACTAATTGTTCACTCCACCTGACAGTAGCAGCTTCATTCTAGTGCCGAGTTTTTGAAAGCAGAGAGCATTCCAGTACCCTGTTGTCCCTTTGCATGGTACTCTGCAAAGTAGGAAAGAGGCACCCTGTGACCATCACTTACTGCTATTCTATGAATTGCTAAAGTGTATGGCATAGATTTTAGCAGTTTATAGAGTAGCAACAAGTAAGTGATAGTCACATGGCGCCACCCCATATAAAAACACTGTGCTCTGGGCAGCTGCCCCTCCTGCCCCCCCACCTCTTCCTTTGTCCCACCCCTGTTTAGGAGTAGTAAAAGATAAATAGTTATGAATGTCTCTAAAAATTGTCTTATGTTTCTTGATGGTATCCAGGATGAAAAAACCATGCGATACCATATCATATTGGGTCAGCAGCTGATGAAGAACGACATGCATGAAGGCATGCATCGGGAAACGTTGCTGGGGTCCTCATATCAAGTTGGGTTTTTTATGCGTAATGGAGAGGTAATAACATAGAAACTTGCTAAGCTCTGTCATTACTGTGCGCTATCTAATGAACTTAAATTTTATCTAATCCAATTTTTTTTTAGCTTCAGAAGAGAGAAAAGTTAGAAGGTTTTATTGCTTTCTCTTTTCCCACTGGAGATATCTGCCCTGTCTGTGTTGTTTGTTTTTGTGACAATTGTCTAAAGTGCGTTTCTCCATATTTTTGAGATATTTCTTCATTCCCTGTTGTGTCTGCAAGACAAAAATCTTCCCAATGGAACTCAAACATGAAAACATTTGAGAAATTCCCACTTTTGTTTGTCTAGTGACCATTGTCATCAAGACAGATTGGGGTTGATTCAGTGGTGGCCCATCTATTATGGGCACCCGGGCGCTGTCCCCTCTCTTCATTCACCCCCCTATATGAATAATGGATAGATTCATGCATAAATCTATCCATGGCTGCCACTGCCACCCCCTATTCAGCCATCCAGCCCCTTTCCAGACGCAAGGCACCTGAATTACAGCAACAGGGGTTTCTAATAGGCTTCAGAAAAGGTGGAATTGTGGCATATAGCATTGTGCTACAGGCTCACCCAGGTGTAACAATAGCAAATTAATATTCGCTGTTGTAACACTGATCCTCAATCCGGCCAATCAGAAGTAGGTCTGAGACCGTTCTCTGATTGGCCGAAAAGAGAAGACTTCGGATTGGCCACCCATGGAGAGCTGTGGAAGGATGGAGGAAATGAAAGCCAGAGCCAGGAGGGAGGAAACTGAGGGAGAGCCGACGAGAGAAGAGGAGAAGCGCTGATTAGTGCACCAGACCCACCAGTCAGAGCTGTTTGCCGCCCCCCCCCCCCCCCCCCAAAGAAAATTACCACCGGCCACCACTGGGTTGATTTATTAAAACTGGAGAGTGCAAAATTAGGTGCAGTGGTGCATGGTAGCCAGTTAGCTTCTAACTTCAGCATTTCAATTAAGTTTTGAAAAAAAAAAAAAAAGGCAAGCTTATTGGTTTCTATGCAGATTTTGCACTCTCCAGTTATAGTAAATCAACCCCAAACTGGTAGGAAATCCAAAATGTTAGAGCTGTCACCAAAGCAAGAGGCAAAGGTAAATTATTTTGTTTGGAGAAATATGTGGTGACAATTTTCTAAATTAGGTATTACCTTTGCTTTTAGGAGATTTCCTTTTATTTTCTGTTGTATGTTCTGTCTCCAGTAGAGGAAATTAGGCTAAATCTATCCAGTGGAATACAGACAGAGAAAAAAAAATCTGAAAGTTTTCCTCTTCCCTACTTTATCCAAAACTAAAACATTTTTGGCCATACATACACTTTTAGACTTATATAGGGGAATTTGGGTAATAAATAAAGGACCCCTTTCACACTGTGAGGGCTGGGTGTTAGTGCTAAACCGCTGCACGTTTTAGCGCTGCTTCAGTGCTGTTTAAGTGGCGCTTTTGAGGCACTTTTTGGGCGCTAGCGTGGAGCTTTTAATCCCAAAGAAGGGGTTAAAAACGCCCGTGTTGCAGCACTTCCAAAACGCTTTTCAGGCGCTTTGTAAGCGCTGCCCATTCATTTCAATGAGCAGGCTGTTGTATACAGCGCTCCTAAACCACCTCAAAGATGCTGCTTGCAGTACTTTTCCTAACGTCCCGCAAGCTCACCACCCCAGTGTGAAACATCACACACTAAAATTAATGGGAGGCGGTTTTCATGCTCTTTACAGCCACTAAAACACCTAAAAACTGCCTCAGTGTGAAAGGGGTCTAAATGTCAGTGTTTCTGATTCAATTCAAAGACGGCTTTTAATTGTTTACTATCAGGACC
Source organism: Lithobates pipiens (assembly GCF_037356315.1). NCBI lineage: Eukaryota > Metazoa > Chordata > Amphibia > Anura > Ranidae > Lithobates > Lithobates pipiens. Next base: position 280,971,413 of record NW_027507903.1, on the reverse strand, counting down.
TCCCGACCATGTGACCACTGTGACATTCAATACCAGTGGTCACATGATCGGGAAGCCCATCTCTCCTCCAGGCATTAAGACCCTAGCTGTCAGGACCTGCCTTAATAACTTTGATGGATAAGTTGTAACAAAGGTAAATCTGCAATTAGCTTAGGGTAGACACTATAAAAACTTTGTTTTAAAACTTTCACCAGAAGAAAGTTACAGTATCGTGTTTGTGAAGCCATTCTTTGATCTGTACTAAGGTAATAACAGTGAGTTTTCTTTCCTTCCTCTAGCTCGTTGTGAATGATGCACCGCTGAACTACACCAATGCAGCAACTGACAAGGGAGTCATTCACGGGATAGGGAAAGTTTTGGAAATCACGAAGAACAGATGTGATAACAATGATACAAGTGTTTCTCTGGTAACAATTATTAATGTACAGCCAATGATAGCAAAACCACTATTACACTTTTCTGTTTCAATGGTTTTTATTAATTGTATTAGTAAAACAATAAAGAACAGTTGGTAGAGCAGCGAACAATCCTTGCTTGCTCCAAGTGTGTCAGATAAACAGATAATTAAATCAACAAATGTGTGGATTAATACAGATTAATGAAGACCCACCAACACATTTTAACTAGAATGTAAAGCCTCGTACACACAATCAGATTTTTTGATGGGAATTGCATGATGACAGGCTGTTGGTGGAAAATCCAACTGTTTGTATGCTCCATCGGACATTTGTTGTCGGATTTTCCGCCGACAAATGTTGGATGGCAGGCTTTAGAATTTTCCGCGGAAAAAAATCTGTTTTTGGATGTTACAAGCATGTGTACACAAGCCCGTCGGACAAAAGTCCAAACCTTATTCTAGTCCAGCCGTCACGTTCAAATCCGTCGGACTTTGGTGTGATTGTGTGTGACCAAGTCCGTTCATTCGGAAAGTCCGTCGGAACTCCGCCGAAAGTCAGTCGGAAAGACCTTCGGACCTAGTCCCTCGAAAAGTCCAGTCCTGTGTACGCGACATTACTGTAAATTATAACCTACTTTTTAATGTTTTTTATTTTTTATTTAATGTTATTTAATTTCATTTCATTTAATGTTTGTTTTTTTATGTACATTTTTTTTAATGCAAGGTTTAGATCTATTGTGACAGAAGACAGAAGATATGCCAGTATTTCTAGCCAAAGCATTCCTAACAAATATTCAAATACCTGCTTTTCTTGAGATAATCCAGCTGCAGGTTTCTGTCTATTAGTTATAATTAAATGTTTAACAAATGAGAACATTGTCACTTGTTGTTGTTATATAGGGATATGAATGCATGCATGCCTTTAATCCTGGTGGACTTTGATCACTTTCTCTTGTAGTGTCTGCTCTTGATATTAATAACTTGAATGAATATACACAAGTGACTGGAATCTCTTTACATCACACTATTTATTACTGATGAGATGTGGCCTCTGACTGTGATCTAAATATATAAACAGATTTCCTTGTCTAGAACTGCTAACCATTTAAATGATATATGACTTATAATTTGTACATAAACTTTTTTTCAGAGCAAATGTGGTGACTGTTCATCTGTATCATCAGTATGTGACGCAAATGCAACCCCAATGGTAAGTCAGTATGTGAGGCAATTGCAAACCCAATGGTAAGTGTACAGAAAAAGCCAATGTTGTGTTTCCATCCAATGGTAAATTAGTTTGATTCAGAGATCACACAGGCATCTGCATATTCCTATGAAGATACTATAGGTATCAGCACATTTTTGGGTGGCTGGTAGATGATCCAAAATTGAATTCACTATAAACCAAGGAATTCAAATAAGTCATACTTTGAGAATACGGTACCCAGCACAAGGGATGAGCTGAATGTACCCGGGTTTGGTGAAGTTTACTGAAGTTCAGTAGCCAAATTCCAACCACATTTAAAGCCTTAAAGTCAATTGGAGTAGAATGTTAAAAAACAGGATTGCCCGTTTTATAGGCAAGAGATTATCAAACAAATGGCACAGTTTTTTTTTTTACATTTTGTTTGGTTGGGAGCAGGGATCTTAATAATGCTTTAAGGGCTCATTTGCACTTGTCTAGACTTTAACACACATTAACGTGACTACCACTTCAAGCTGCTTTTTTAATGTGTTTTAAATGCTTCTGTGATGTTTCGATGATGCTTCGGTGATGCTTTTTTTAAGCTTTAATAAAGCTTGGCAAATGCCCTGTGTGTGTGTTGATCTTCTATTTGTTTGTTTTTGTGTTAAGTGGGCCCAGTAGAACCCAGACTCAGTAGTATCCCCACTCAACACCCCCTCACTTATTAGTACCTCTGTTTAGCAGATCTCCAGCTCACTAGTACCCTCATTCAGCAAATCTCCAGCTTACTGCAGCAGATCCCCTGCTCAGTAGTACCTCCAGCTTGGCTGATGCCCTGCTCAGCTCTGCTCAACCCCTGCTAAGTAGATACCCCCAGCTCTGCTGATCCTTTGCTCAGTAATAATCCCCAGCTTTGCTGAACTCCCACTCAGTAGTAACCCCCAGCTCTGCTGATCCTCTAGTTTGCAGATCCTCCCCTGCCCCGGTTCACATTGGTGCGATTTGACATGTCAAATTGCATGCCAAATCACAGCCTATTTCCGGCAACGGCACTGTCCCAATTGGAGCGACGCCAACTTTGCGGCACCACACCGATTTCCAAAAGTAGTTCCTGCACTGCTTTTGGCAACTTTGGGCCAATTTCAATAGACATCTGTGCATGGACCCGCATAGATGTCTTTCAAATTGCCCCCAGATTCGCACTGAAATGTGGATTTGAAGTCATGCGGGTTCAGCTGAACTCACACGAATTTCAAACCTTCTTTCAGTGTCAACGTACCCTCTCTCTCTGGTCCCCACTCACTTCCCGCTACATTGCTCCCACACTGCACATCACATGTGATATTGCTAGTTTCTCCTGCTCCGGTCTGCCAGCTCTGCTGCTCAGTCGTCTCTCTCTGGTCTATGCACACCTTCCACTATAGCTTTCCCATGTTGCACACCACTTGTGCTGTCTGCTAGTTGCTCTGCTCTTGTCCAGACCCTGATCACCTTTCTACTGCTCCACGCTGCACACCAGATGTGACATCTGCACCAGACACTTCCAGAATATATACCCATGAAGCAGAAGTGACTGTTGATGTCTTTCTGGTGTGCTTGTTGGTTTCCCAGGGCATCCTGGAATATCTCATACCTGAAACACCTCCAAAACAAAAAGAAGCTAACTTTGATTAAGAGCCCTTCAAAAGCTGCAGGTGCTGTTAGCAAGCTTTGTCATAGATTAGTATGGAGGCTTTTAATGTCTTTTGAAGCACCAAGAATGTGACATGGGGTTATTTTTGAAGCAAACCAAACACACTGTGTAAACAGGACTGTAAGCTCACTATTTTATTTAGTAACAGGTGCTTTGATTGCTATTCAGAGTGATTTAAAAAGGCGTGTCCAATGCCACATTTTGAAGCTAGTTTAAACAAGCCCTAAGTGAAACATTAAAAATGCAAAGTTTAGTTAAATAACATACCTGAGAAATGCCCTGAACTTGCAAGTGAAGTGGCACATCTGTGCGATGTATACAACCTACTACAATAAAACTGGTATTTACAAAGAAATAATCATTAGTAAATGACAGCTTCAGGCCTCCAAATTCTGTTTGTAAACAAAGCGGCCAGGGAATCCCTTCATCTATACCAGACTTTTACCATAAATAAGGGTCTAGTATAGAGTTGTCCCCAAATTTTAAGGGGGAACCAAATCCATACCATACCCATACCATAACCTTTTCTGAACATGCAATCTGGCTGGCCAGGAAAAGGGGGTGACTGTGCACAACCACCCCAATACCAGACCACAGTCCCTCAACATGGAAGGGGGGAGTACCTTGCTAGGGGAGACCTTGCCCTGAAAAAGAACCTTGTCCCCATGTTGATGAGGACAAAAGCTTCTTCCCCACATCCCTGGTCCAGTGATTGTGAAGGTCTCTAGGTGGGAGCACCAAATGACATCTCCCAGTCCCTGTTACTGAAAGTAAAATGCGGGGTGCACAGGTGATGTCATTGACCATATATGGTAATGACCATATTTGTTCAATGTTATTTTGCAAATATGTAGACTTCTTATTTCTTAGAACCCAGCGATAAGAAAAAACGATAGTTGTAACTATAAACAAGCAGTTAGCACAACATGTGATGAATGCCTAATAATGTCACAATCTGACTAAATGCATTGGGGGGAGTCAGATGCACTGAAATCATATTGTGTTCAATGCAATTTTGCGATTAGGACATTTTTTTTTTACACATTGCAGTTATACTAAATAGGAGTGTTTTAAATAGTTTAAAAAAAAAAACACTAGTTAGACTTACCGGTAATGGTATTTCTACGAGTCTTTCAGGACAGCACCTGGAGAGAGCGCAGCTCCACCCACTTTCCCAGGAAACACTGAAGACCACTTTAAAGACCGGACACCTCCACCATGGCCTCAGTTGTTCATAGAGTACCTCCAGCCATGCTGAAATTAAATAAGCAGAACATAGCAATAACACCACATTTTTCAAATACAATCTAGGGTGGGTCATCGGCACTGTCCTGAAAGACTTGTAGAAATACCGTTACCGGTAAGTCTAACTAGGGTTTTCTCCCTTCATCTTTCAGGACAGCACCTGGAGATGATAAGAGAGTACTTACTCTAGGGTGGGACCACTGCCTGCAGAACCTTTCTGCCAAACGATTGATCTGAAGCTGAAAGCAGGTCCAACTTGTAGTGGCGGGTGAAGGTGGAGAAGCTTGTCCACGTAGCCACTTTACAGATCCGATTCGGAGAGGCCCCTGCTCTTTCCGCCCAGGGTGTTGCTACTGCCCGAGTGGAATGGGTGACTACCCCTGAGGGGGGCTCTACTCCGGATGCTCTATAGGCTTCCCTAATAGCCGTTCGTAGCCACCTAGCTATAGTATTTTTGGACGCACTATAGCCCTTCCGTGGTCCTGAGAATACGACAAAGAGAGAGTTTGACTTCCTGAACTCACTTGTGATCTCTAGGTAGTGTAATAGGCACCTTCTTACATCTAGGCTATGAAAAGACTTCTCTTTAGCATTTGAAGGTGAAGGACAAAAGGTAGGTAGAACTATTTCCTGCGTCCTATGGAAGGCTGTTGAGACCTTTGGTAGGAAACCCGGGTCAGTTTTAAGAACCACCCGGTCTGGAAATATGTAACAGAAAGGCTCCACTATTGATAAGGCTTGTAACTCGCTTACTCTTCTAGCAGATGTAATAGCCACTAAAATAATTAACTTAAGCGACCAAAATCTGATAGTCGCTTCTTCTGGGGGTTCAAAAGGTTCTCTGGTCAATGCCTGTAGAACCAATGACAAGTCCCATTTCGGAAAAAAACTTAAATGGTATAGGCCTAGCTCTGGCCAATGCCTTAAAAAATTGAATAATAAGCGGTTCTTGAGATAACTGTCTCTCAAGAAAAACCGATAAAGCAGCCACCTGTGCCTTCAGGGTCCTGGATGCCAACCCTAGTTTCATGCCCTCGTGGAGAAATTCAAGAACCGAAAATATCTCCTGGGAAGGGAATCCCTTTGATAGGCACCAGGAGTTAAAACGTTTCCACGTTTTAAAATAAATTGACCTAGTAGTATCTTTTCTACTTCCTAAGAGGGTTGTGACAAGCTTATCAGATAACCCCTTTCTTTTTAAGATTTGCTCCTCAGTAACCACCCAGTTAGGTTGAGTTGCCCGATGTTCGGATGCTGAAGAGGTCCCTGGGTTAGGAGATCCCTTCGAAGCGGAAGAGCCCAGTGGGGTCCCACCGCCATCCTTTGAATGGTTGCAAACCATGTCCTTTTGGGCCAAAAGGGAGCCACTAGAATCAGACTTGTGGATTCCCCCTGCAATTTCCTCAGAACCAAAGGGATCATCTGAAAAGGGGGGAAAGCGTAGCACAAGTGGAAGTTCCACGGTTGTGCTAGGGCATCCAGTCCCCTTTCCTGATCTTTCCTGTTTAAAGAGAAGAAGGCCTTCACTTTGGTGTTGCTCCGTGACGCGAATAGATCTATCTGAGGCAGACCCCATCTCACTGTCAGATCTTGAAAAACCTCGGGGTTCAGACTCCATTCTGACTCCTGGATTTTTTCCCTTTACCTGCATTTGAGGGACCTGGAAAAGAAAGGAGCCCTCTCAGGGTATCTCCATTCCTTTTTGATAGTTTCGGATAGAAACGTATGCACCGGGAACACTCTGTGTTTCACCTCGCCCAAACCCTGAAACATTTTGTCATGTAGTGACAGTTGGGCTTTATCCTCTGTGATATTCAGAGTAGTGTGGATATTTTTAAGCAGGTCATCCACCTCCTCTAAGGATAATTTATACCGGGATGATGAAGCAGAAGCCTCCTTTACCCCCTCTGCCTCCTCCTCAGAGGCAGAGGACCTACTATGTTCCTCATCCTCCGAGTCACTGCCCCCCCGGATGGAGATGCTGGGGAGTGAGAACGGGGCGCTGAGCTACTACCTGCAGCTGGGCGCCTGTCTAAATAAGACCGGAAAGATTCAAAAGTATCTGATAATTCTTTCCTAAACGAACTTAGCAGCTCTCCCTGCTGAGACGCAGGGGTAGTGGAAGCTGCTTCTTCTTTGACCAAGTCGCTTATGCAGGACCTGCATAACACCTTAGACCAAGAATCTCTAAGTACGTTTTTACATGATGGACACCTCCTCTTGCTAGGAGTGGAGGCATGTTTGGTCTTTTCTTTTGCCTTCTGAAATATACCAAGGAAAAAACCCCCAAAACCTCAGTTACAATACACATTAACAAAGAGAAAAAAGACATGCTGCAAAATAGAACAGATTAACAATTTTCAAATTCTATTTGCTCTTCAGCCAGTGAATCCCCCCACAGACTCACTAAACCATTATTGAAAAGCATTATTCCTAAATAGCATCCTAGGAAAACAATGCTGCAGGCTTCCCAATGCAAGGAAGGGAGGAAACGACATGGCTCAAACAGTAATGACAGAGACCACTGCCCCTGCTTACCTGAGCCTGGCTGACAATCGTGGCTCCTGCTCCTGCCACCGCCGATTGATCCTCCTCCATCCTTCAGCGAAGATCAATGGCGTCTGGGCGCTTTTATCAGTTTAAATTCCACGCCAATCCCGAAAAAGTTATGTCAGCCTAAGAGACCGCCCCCTCTCCCTGCGTTCCAGCGGCCGGAACCGGGAGCCGCGTCGCACCGCCGGAAGTCCCACCCCCGGCCGGAATGACGCGATCGTCATCCGGACCCGGAAGGCATGAGCCTGAACAAACGGCGCGAGATATGAATCCCCGCCGTGTCTCAGACCCCGCCGCCGGCCTAGAAGAGGGGGAACCTCCACGGCCTGACCCCCCTGGGTATGAAGGAGAGTGGACACCGGAGCGACCCCCGCACGTGAAGGGAGGAAGCTGGGCCAGGTCTGTACCAAGCAGAAGAAGCAACAATGGTATGCCTCCAACTCTCCCCACCTGGAGAGGGCGCAGCACCCCTTGGTTCCCTGCAGCGCTTCCACCATGGCCGGAGGAAACACTACAACTGAGGCCATGGTGCTGTCCTGAAAGACGAAGGGAGGAAAAAAAAATACAGATTTTTACTGATTCATACTATGTGAATTTTCTGCTTGTGTTCTTCCCCATGTATGAGTTGAACTTAATAAGGTTGATATAAGGTAGTGGATTGTCTGAGGACATCTGTGCTCCATATAATGCATACTGTTTATGATCACTCAAAATTTGGGGGTCATGCCTCTCTGGTAAGCGCATAGGTGTTGCACTGCAGGTTTGTGAATTTACAGGATGGTTTGCATTCATGGATGATAATATTAATTTTCTCTAGCACTGGGGGACATGGCCCTTTTATGGAATTTTCTATTTATTGTGTTTATGCATAATTCTCATTTTTTATTATTTTTTATTTTCTATTACACTTGAGCACAGAATATTATTCACTATAAGGTATATGCATGCAAATATGCAACCATATTTTGTCAGTGATGCCAACAGGGCCAACACAGGGCCTTTGTTTACAGGGCCAGGTATTCCCAACCAGTAAGTGAATGGGACCAGGTGACTTCACTGGCTGCTAACAAAATGGTGTGTGCCAGCACCCACTGCATTCTTAACAACCAGAAACAGAAAGCAAGCTGATATAAATATATATAGTAGCGTTATACTCTCACTGGATAAGCAAAAAGTCTGCCATTCAGATGAATGGCTGAACAGCCAAAGTTCAGTCTGAACCTGTGTTTGGACCGAATCTTGAGCTCATCCCTACCCATCACCAAACACATCCCTTGACTGGCAGTTAATGGAAAGACAAATGTGCCTGATTAGTGGTGAGCATGGCTTATTAAAGTAGAACTATAGGCAAAACTTTTTTTTTTTTGGCTAACATAAGGGAGAGTTATAACCCCTGTCAGTTTCTTTTTTGCCATCTGCGTCCCATTGGGGAAATTTACCTTCACTTCCTGTCCCATAGCCAAAACAGGAAGTGAGATAAAATAATGTAAATTAAGGGAATTCCTTAGGGATCCCTAGGTCACCAGAACTAGTGTCCCTATTGGAAGATTTCTCCTCTATTACCTTGACTAAACTTAGGGTTTTCTTTTATTTTCACTTTTAATGGTAAACAGAACAAAAAGAGAGGGTAAATCTCCATAACAGGGGCAGAGGTAGCAATAAACACCCAATAGGTGTTATAATCCCTTTGCACTCTATTCAAAACTACAAAAAAAAGTTTTGCCTTTAGTTATACTTTAAGTTTTATTAACTATTGTTCTAGTAACTATTTTCTAATATTTTTATAATATTTTGCAGCCTGGTATAAGAAAACCTTGTGTTTACTCAAAGTACAGCCTGCGAAAGAAATTCTTATTTATTGGATGTCAGACCTTCTGTGTTAGAACTATAATTGTGAGTATGCCTTTTCATTTTCATGTCACACATTTTTTTATTGAATATGTACAAGAATCATATATTTTTGGTTCCATCCAATCCCCCCCCCCCAAGAGATTTTGGCGAAAAGGTAGGAGGTAAGGTGGGTTTGGTTATATCAAGCTGCAAAATGCATTTATGTAACATGAGGTCAGGTAACACACAATGGTTGGAAGGAACATCTACCAGGGGTCTCAAACTGGCGGCCCTCCAGCTGTTGCGAAACTACAAGCCCCATTGTGCCTCTGCCTGTGGGAGTCATTCTTGTAACTCTCAGCCTTGCAATGCCTCATGGGACTTGTAGTTTGCAACAGCTGGAGGGTCACCAGTTTGAGACCCCTGACCTTTAAAGGTCATAGGAACAGAACTGAAAATTATAAAATGGAGATCTCTCTCATTAAGTTTTCAAGACACGCAAGAAGGCAGGAGGTAACTTGCCCACCACTCTCCACCTGTAAATGGAATCATTTTGAAGCAGATAGACACTGTACAGAACAAACAAAAATTCTCAGAGCTGCTCTGGATTGTCCAGTGTTTAAATGACCAAAATATAAATGTATTATATGTACAAGTGGGTGTACACATATACACAAGAGTATTTCTCAGGTGCTCAGTCTGAATAAAATAACAACTCAAAAATCAATCCAAAATAACTGTGTTCTCAAATGGAAGCTAGGCAGCCTGCACAGGGGTTTGGGAACCCACACTGAAACAGAAGAGGGGAGGGGAAGAGAGGCGCCAGGTGACCAATAGCGTAGCACAGTTTAATGAGTTAAAAACATGTAAAATGAGTAACGGGTTCAACTCACAGGATGACAGTTGTGACAGTCTATGGCCGGTAGGGCTGTGGTGAAGATCCCACACGGGATCATAAAGTAGTCCTTACCACAGCAGACGGCTCTGTGAGCCAGGAGAGAGGATGCTGTGAACACAAGCCGGTTATGTGTCGAATACTGTCCCCCATCGCATAGTGTCCTCCCTGTACTGCGCTTGCGCAGTACGGAGAACAAGGAGAAGCGGAACGTCTCGGAAGATGAACGACACCTGCGCTGTGAGTCCAGATTCAAGCCCCACCATCCAAAAATAGCCGAGCGAAGCGAGGCCGCGCCCCGAAGCGTGGAGAGCAAAGCGAGCCCGCGAGGGGGCCCTGTTACTATGTGCTACCGTATGTCCACTTGGATGGTGGGGCTTGCACCTGGACTCAGTGCACAGGCGCCGCTCATCTTCGGAGATTTTCGGCGTCTCCTTGTCCTCCGTACTGCACAAGCGCTGCGCCTGCGCAGTACGGGGCACACACTATCCGATGGCTGAACAGTTTTTGACAGAACACCGGCTGAGGAAGGAGAGGCGTGACTAGCCTCTGAAACGTGTTCCGATAGGTCTGTTCTCCTCGAATTTGACAGGTGCCGACCAGCCCATGATGGCTTGTGTTCACAGCGTCCTCTCTACTGGCTCACAGAGCCGTCTGCTGCGGCAAAGACTACTCCAAGATCCCGTGTGGGATCTTCACCACAGCCCACTTGGACATAGACTGTCAATACTGTCATCCTGTAAGTTGAACCTGTTACTAATTTTACATGTTTTTACCTTATTAAACTGTGGTACACTATTGTTCACCTGGCGTCTCTTTCCCCTCTTCTGAGACATTGTACAGAGTACTCCATTCTACAAACCCAGAATATCCCATTTTACAGTCCCGGTAATAAAATTTTCCACACTGAGTGCTTTCACTACCAGTCTTCCACATGAGGAGATTATACAAAGACCATTGTCAGGAATCTATGGGGTCAATTCACTAAAGGCATATAGACTGTATACTTTGCAAGTGCAGTTTCTTCAGAACTTAGTTAATGAGGTGAGGCTTCACTTTGCAAACAATACCCATTCACATGCAAGGAAAATCTAAAAAAAAAAACGGCATCGTTGCTTGCACATAATTGGATGATGAAAGTCAGCAGAGCTTCCCCTAATTTACAAAGCACTGGAGCAACCGCACTTACAAAGTGCACAGTCTATTTAGTAAATAAAGTCCTATGTGTCAGAGCATTGACTAGAAGGCATTTGAAAATTGCCCATTCACAGAAGTGCTTATTCACAGAGCTTTTCTCAACACTCACATTTGCACATTTCTAAATAATGAATTTTTAAGTAATGATAACAAAATGTAATTTAATCACCTAACGCTTAATTTTTCTCAGTAATGCTCATATTCTTATATCCACAATATTTTCCATTTCAGAATAATTAGCATTTGGTGGGTTTTATTTATATCCTGTTTTCAAATGAGTCCCTAGTTTTGAACCCTTTATTCCTTGTTATAACAAAGATCTTGAAATCTGATGGCCTGTGCACAGAATATTTACTATTTATTGCTAGCCTAGCTCACCTTAATTTTTCTTTGTTTGTGTTGAATATTTACAGTATTATTGAAATACATTATATTAACAAAAGTATTGGGATGCCTGCATTGAAATGCACATGAACTTTATTGCCATCCCAGTCTTAGTCTGTAGGGTTCAATATTGAGTTGGCCGACCCTTTGCAGCTATAACAACTTCAACTCTTCTAGGAAGGCTGTCCACAAGGTTTAGAAGTGTGTCTATTGGAATGTTTGTCCATTCTTCCAGAAGAGCATTTGTGAGGTCAGGCACTGATGTGGTCGAGAAGGCTTGGCTTGTAGTCTTCATTCTAATTAATCCCAAAGGTGTTCTATTTGGTTGAGGTCAGGACTCTGTGCAAGCCAGTCAAGTTCCTGCACCCCAAACTCGCTCATCCATGTCTTTATGGACCTTGCTTTGTGCACTAGTGTGCAGTCATGTTGGAACAGGAAGGTGCCATTCCCAAACTGTTCCCACAAAGTTGGGAGCATGAAATTGTTCCAAATGTCTTGGTATGCTGACACCTTAAGAGTTCCCTTCACTGGAACTAAGGGGCCAAGCCCAACCCCTGAAAAACAACTCCACATCATAATCCCCCCCCCCCACCAAATGATCTGGACCAGTACACAAAGCAAGGTCCATAAAGACATGGATGAGTGAGTTTGGGTGGAGGAACTTGACTAGATTGCACAGAGTCCTGACCTCAACCAGATAGAACACCTTTGGTATGAATTAGAATGGAGACTGTGAGCCAGGCCTTCTCGTCATCAGTGTCTAAGTTTACAAATGCCCTTCTGGAAGAATAGTCAAACATTCCCATAGACACACTCCTAAACCCTGTGGACAGCCTTCCCAGAAGAGTTGAAGCTGTTATAGCAGCAAAGGGTGGACCAACTCAATATTGAACCCTACAGACTAAGACTGAGATGCCATTAAAATTCATGTGTGTGTAAAGGCAGGTGTCCCAATACCTTTGATAATATAGTGTATGTACTTTAAAGTGAACCTGTGTCCAGACAATGCACACTAAATTATTTACATAATCTAAACAAGTAATACACGCCCTTTAAAATAAGTAATCAATCACTGTAACTGTAGACATTGTGGAAAAAAATAATCTTCAAATTGACAACATGGACATTAAAAGACTTCTGTAGTACAGGGGGTGACATCTTTATTCTGCCGACATGATCTCAGGGAAAGCTGAGTTGTCCAAATCCCATGAGAAGGTGTTGCAGCAAAGTCCAGGATCTTCTTGTGAGTTTTGGGCTATTTAGTATTCTTTAAGATCTGGTCAGGAGGAGGATGACATCAACCTAGCCTAGATGCTGCAGAAGGAAGCCAGGAAAAGGGAAATATATTTTTTGGGCTTTCATCCAGCATTTTAGAGAAAAGAGGGCACCTTGAATAGGCAGACCTTATCACTGAGGTACAAGATTCACTTTATTAAGCTTTTTATAATAGTAGCTTTCTGTGCCCGGTCCTGCAGGGGGGTATTTTTCACTTTATTTACAGCAGCAACACCTGATAATCCAAAGCTGGCTCTGACAGGTGATTTTAGATTCTTCTAAGCCTTATTAATCGTATTATTTCATGAAATACAGACCAAGGAGTGCTGCTCTGGATTCTATGGCCAACAATGCTTGTCTTGCCCTGGTAAAGCTGGAAACCCATGCTTTGGAAACGGAATATGCCTTGATGGTTTTAATGGCACTGGAGTATGTCGATGTGAAGAGGGTTTTACTGGAACTGCTTGTGAAAGCTGTGCAATAGGGAAATATGGACCCCGATGTGACCAAGGTACCCCTAATATACAATCATGTATAAACTGACATTGCTAGTACAAAATGTTTTACATGTACATCAAAACAGAAAAGATGCAAACATCTAACTAACACCTAGTACAAAATCATTTAAAGAATATGTTACCCCAACATTTCATACTCCTGATTTGTGTCTGCTGTACCGTATACTTGTGTTAGACCTTTTAGCACATGCAGTAAAAAAAGGTACATTTTTTACTTATTTAAAATTGCTGTCTAGGGAACAATGCAGCAAAGTGAAGATCGGTAATACAGCGTTGAGTACAAAGCAGTAAAACAAAAATTGAAAATTTTACATTTGAGTGCAGTAATTCACTCGCATACACGTGTTTATTTGTCTATAAGCATGTTTACACAAGTATTACTGAGTATATTACAACACTGGCAATCAGAAAGAAGAATTTTACTCATCTATACGCACCTTTATTCGCCTATACTCAACGCTACACATGTCTTTACACACTTTTTTTTTACTCAGGGACTAGGTCAACAAGTTTTTGGGTAAACATCAGTAAATTAGGATGTCTGTGTGAAAGGGCCCTCAAAAGTTTCCAGTTCTCTTTGTATTGCCTTTATGTGTAATACCTGGTCATCCTGCCAATCCCCCTGTTTTCCTATTTCAAATTGACCACGCTAGGCACGGGAGCACATTCGTCCCAGAGTAGTCAGTTTTCTGGCTGTGCTTGGATGGGAGCACCATCTTGTCTGTGTGTCGTCCCCTCCCCCCCCCCCCCCCCCCCCCCGTACAGCCATGTACTTGGAAGATCCGTGAGACCTGCTGTTTCTTCGCCCCTACTTCTCTAAGCCTTGTATGCAGCTGCGAGTCATTAGGTCATGTGATCGCGTATTATTAAAGAAAAAAGTATTTATAATGTTTTGTTTATATATATATATATATATATATATATATATATATATATATATATATATATACTGTATTTAAAACACAAATGTTTTGCCTTTCACTTCTGTTTTAAACTGAATAGGTTGTTGTTCAGGTTAAAGGTTCATATTAACTTTCGACCCCTTTCACAATGAGGCAGTTTTCAGGAGCTTTAGCGCTAGAAATGGCCTCTGAAAGTGCTTGAAAACCGCCTCCCATTCATTGCAGTGTGTCTTTTCATACTGGGGTGGCGCGCTTGCGGGACATTACGAAAAGTCCTGCAAGCAGCATCTTTGGGGCGGGTTGGGAGCGCTGTAAATAGCGCCCACAAAATGCCCAGCCCATTGCAATGAATGGCCAGCAAAGCGCAGCAAAATGGGACTTTTAACCTTGTTTTTAAGGTAAAAACTGCCCCGCTAATTACCGAAAAGCACCAAAGCGCCGCTAAAACAAACGCTGCTTTAGTGCTAATGGCCGGGTTGCTGTCGTTTGAAAGGGGTCTTGTTGCAATAAAAAAAAGTACACAGAAGGGTGCAAACACCTAGTGCATTACCAAAATTTTACTGTATAACGGACAAACAGTCAAATCAATACTCAAAAAAGTGGGAAATACATAAGCGTTGTAATACACCAAATCATGATCCTGTGCAGGTGTCATGTGACTTGACCTGATGCACCGCTATCTTGTCAAGCTGATGCATTTCAGGGATGAACCCGCTTTCTCAGAGCAACTTGAATGCATCACATTAAACTTAAAAAAGATCTAAACCCAATGATTAAAATCTCATGAGCTTTGACAAGTTTAAAGCGGGAGTAAACACAGTTTCAAAAAACACTTACATTCCCGGCATGCCGGAAATGCTAACTTTCACATTGGCTGTAATCTCAACTAAACTTTCAAACCATCCAATGGCTGGTGTCATAACTGATCACATGTGCAGCATTATGGCAGTTGAAGAATTATTAGAGGCCAAGATGGCAGCTTCCTTGACTGAAAACGATAGAAGGGTTTACTTCCACTTTAATGTCATTTTTAAAGTTGTTTTCAAACATGTAAAATCTGCAGCCTTCATTAAAAGGAAGGATACCTGGTGATTATGCCATCAGAGGACTTGTTCAGGTATGTATGACTATTCTTACATGCACTCCTGGTGGAGACTACAAGTGACGTCATAAATTGCACGGGTTCACTGTTGGCAGGAAGTCTATCCAGAGCGGTGATGTTCAAGTGACATTGGAGTACGTGTAGATAGAGAGGAAATGGCTGAAATAGGCTGCAGGAGATCAGAAATTGTACTTTATGGGAAAAACATGTTTAGAAAATGAAATCATCCAGTTCAGATGTACTTTAACACTGAACATTTTCTTTCAACTTACACAAGAAAACTTCTCATGGAATCCTAAAATGGATTTAGGTTAAGTGCTGGGCCTGCCACAATGGCATATGTTTTAGGTATGTTACTACTCTCAATGTAAAATACTAATTGATGCTTCTAATTAATTATTTTGTTTTAATTCATTCATTTTGATACTAGTAATCAATTTGTTTTTGTGTTCAGCATGTGCGTGTGTCAATGGAAAATGCAGTGAAGGGATCACTGGCGATGGCAGCTGTGTGTGCAATGTTGGCTGGAGAGGAGTTAAATGTGACATAAGTAAGTTTACAGTTCCTTAGCTGCATACTCAGCAGGACCAATGGAAATGTTTAAATATGATTCAAATTAGGAATTAAATGTACGTGACTTAATTCTTAATTGTTATGTTCTCTTTTGATAACATAAAAAATGTATGAAATAAATGTACGTGACTTTTATTCAAAATCCAGGCTGTTTAGTTATCTGTGATAAAAAAAAACAAAAAAAAACCTTTGGATGTCCTTGCACTCCAATTCTAACCAGCATATATCATATTATTTTGCAGCCTCTAGAGAATTATAAAAATGTTTATATGAAATATTTATGAAAAATAAAAACTAATATTTAGGTATGAAAGTAGAATTATTGGCAAAACTTTTTTCATTTTGGATAGAGCAAAAGAGGGTTATAAACCCTGTCAAATGTTGGTTTCGCCAACTGGGGAGATTTATGTTCACTTTTTGTTCCATAGCCAAACAGGAAGTTAGAGGAAATCTCTGCAAACTAAGAGAATTTCTAGGGGACCTTTAGGTTACCACAACTAGTGTCCCCATTTCCCCTCTATTACTTTTCTGGGGACAACTCAAAATTGGGGATTTTCTGATTTTCTTTTACGTTTACGTTCAATGAAAATCATAAACAGGACAAATAGGGAGGGGGAATCTCCTTAACGAGGATTCATACAGCAATAAAAACTGTTCTAATTCCTCTCTACTCTATCCAAAACTTTAAAAAAAAGTTTTGCCTTTAATTACAATTTAAACAGTGGTGGCCCCCCGGAAACACCCCCCCCCCCCCAACGCAGGAGACGGACGGCCTCCTCACCTTAGGAGGCTGACTCTGATCTCCTCTCCTCCTCCCTCCCCTGTCCGAGCCGGGGAGTGCTGGCTGGCTAAGCCCAATGCTGGATGGTGAGCCATCCCTGGAGTCTGACTGTGGTGGTTCAGTCAGTTTTCCCCTGCTTCTCCCCCAGCCATGTGTCTCCTCCCTCCACTCCCTTGGCCAATAAGATCGATTCTCCTTTCAGCCAATCGGGAAACAGGTCTCACGACCCACTTTCTGATTGACTGGGAGGAGAATTACTGTGAGAATAGCAAATATGAATTCACTTTTGTCACACAACCCTTTTTTGAAGCCTATTAGAGCCCTTACATTGGAATCCATGCTCCCTGCATGTAGATTAGGGGGCCGGATGCATGGATAGGGGGTGCTAATGGATGGGTCACCACTGATTTTAAATATATTATCACAGTAATAAAATATTCTGGTGGGTTTTTTTTCAGAAGAGATTAGCACATCTCATTTAGCACCTTAAAGCGGAACTACATTGCAGCTGAACACCACAAAACAAAAACTTTATTCAATTATTTTTTTAATATTCACAGCAACTCACCCACCCACGTCCCCATGCTTTATTCCAGTGAGAAATCATTTTGAAAACACCCCCTAGCCATGGCTGTGGCCATCTTGAGTAAGGGCAGATGATTTATGTAGCATTCACTTCTAGGAATCCGTTTACCCTTAGCTCAGGCATGCAAGCAGTAGGATCTGCTTGGAATTGCCATTTAAATAACAGCAAATGTCACAGATGTGGTGTTGTATTCATACTTAACAATATTTCAGTTAGCTATTCACATCAATGAAGAAATCGCATTGATTGAGTATATACCTATCCATATCTATCTAATCCATGTACTGTTTGCACTAGGTATTTTGATGCTAACCCTGTCCCTTATTACACAGGCTTCTAAAGACTGGTACCACTCAAAACAGCATTCAGCCTTATCCAGCCGCAACCTACCATAGACTTTTACAGGCTGCCTGCAGAAGGGCTGGATGCTGTAGCTATTCCTCCTAGGCACAGTAAAGTAAAGCATCATCTTTTTCATATATGTGATATACTTTATGAAAATATTTAAAGCTTTTTTTTTTTCTTTTAGCAATCACAGAGGACAAATGCAATAAAGCCTGCCACACCAGTGCAAAGTATGTTGTTTTTTTTCTTACATAAACCCTAAGTATCAGTAAAATATATAGATCTACATATATCTAAAAGATTATCGTTAGCAAAGTGTATAAAGTAACATTTGCAAAGTACTTCCAGCAGTTCTTCAAAGCTTTTTGCGAACCACTTAGCTATGGTGGAAAGTATGCAATTATTCTAAAAATAGAGATTTATTACATAAATCTCAGGAGCTTAAGACCCATCACCATTGCCTCCTTCCAAGTATTATTTCCAGTTTTCAGAAACATTTTATGTTGTTCTATATATTGAATATTGACCTCCTAGGTGCAGTGGCGTCACTAAGGTTGGTGTCACTTGGTGCGGTAAAACATGGTGTCACCTCCAGCGCCACGACCCCCCTCCCATGTGGTAATACATGGTGTCACCCCCAGCACCAAACAGACACACCCATGGTAAAACATGGTGTCATTGTAAATGTATTGCTCTCTCTCTAATTCACTCTTCCAATTGCTCATCAAGGAGATGGATTTTGATGGCAGCTTATGTGGTATATGTTTACTCTTCCATTTGGACTGCACATATTATAAGGATATCTTTTTTTTTTTTTGTTTTGTTTTTTATATATGTTTTTTTTAAGTTGCAGTCTCTAATATACCAATTTAATAACTACAGTGCTTTCCAAGCACTATTTCAAAAAAGCCAATTTTAAGATATGTTAGTACAGCAATTACTTTTAGCTGATTTTGAGTGAATTATTTGAAGCATTTTTTTTTCTCTTTAATTTTTGAATTGAAAGTGTTTGTGTTATTTAACTTTGATGAGTTACAGTAGCCTTTTATAATGTTAGATGGTTTTGATGACAACTAGCATGGTCTGTTAAGTCACTCCGATGTTCTTTTCTTCCATTAGCTGTCTTGAGAAAGCAGATGGAACCGCTTACTGCCAGTGTGCCTCTGGATTTCAAGGAAATGGAACCATGTGTACAGGTAAGTTTAATCCTCCATTTAAAAAAAGTTTATTGTTTATCTTGGAAAATGCAACTACAATTACATATTTAACCACTTTCAGACCGGACCAATTTGCTGGTCAAAGACCAGACCACTTTTTGCGATTCGGCACTGCGTCGCTTTAACTGACAATTGCGCGGTCGTGCGACGTGGCTCCCAAACAAAATTAACGTCCTTTTTTTCCCACAAATAGAGCTTTCTTTTGGTGGTATTTGATCACCCCTGCGGTTTTTATTTTTTGCGCTATAAACAAAAATAGAGCGATAATTTTGAAAAAAACGCATTATTTTTTACTTTTTGTAATAATAAATATCCCCCAAAAATATATAAAAAAACATTTTTTTCCCTCAGTTTAGGCCGATACGTATTCTTCTACATATTTTTGGTAAAAAAAATCGCAATAAGCGATTATTGATTGGTTTGCGCAAAAGTTATAGCGTTTACAAAATAGGGATAGTTTTATAGCATTTTTATTAATAATTTTTTATTATTTTTTTTTTACTAGTAATGGCGGCGATCTGCGATTTTTATTGTGACTGCGACATTGTGGGGGACCCATCGGACATTTTTGACACATTTTTGGGACCATTGTCATTTATACACTAATCACTGCTATATAAATGCAGTGATTCCTGTGTAAATGACACTGGCAGTGAAAGGGTTAACCAGTGGGTGGCAGTGTATGGGGTTAAGTGTTCCTAGGGGTGTGTTACTAACTGTGGGGGGGTTGGGCTTTCATTTATTGTACACTGATCTCTGCTCCAATCACATGGAGCAGAGATCAGCGTCACTAGTTGCTAGGCAGAATGGAAAAATGTTGTTTATACAGCATTTCCTCCATTCGGCCGCTCCGTGAGACGATCGCGGGGATGCCCGCGGCGATCGAGTCCGCGGGTCCCGCGACCGGACTCACGGGGGTCCCGACCAGCGCGGGAGCGCGCCACCGGCGGCGCGCTCCCGATGGCACGGCGGCAACGAATATTGGACGTACATGTACGCCAATATGCCTGCCCGTGCCATTCTGTCAACGTACATCGTCGTGCGCTGGTCGGGAAGTGGTTAAAGTTGAACCCCAGGGAAACATTTTTCTATGTTCCAAATGTTTGGGGAAGGTTACGAACCTTAGATTTGTATTACCTGAATGGAAGATATGATGAGCCAGGTTATAAGCGCTACTACATAGAAGCCATGGGTTAATGTGTTGCGCCAAATTCAAAAACAATTTTCAACCGTTTTGGTTCTGACCACGCATATTGTACCAACTTCAGGTAGTTCTCCACTTCTACATTGTGGTGTAACACTTGCACAAAATTCTAAATAAAATATTGAAAGTTTGTATCTAGGGGAGCTAACTAAGATAAACTTTCTTTGATGCCACGTACACACGATCAGAATTATGGTCGGAAAAAGCTCTGATGGTTTTCCTGACGGAATTCCAACAGGATTTCGCTCAAGCTGTCTTGCATACACACGGTCCCACCAAATTCCGACCATCAAGAACGCGGCGATGTACAACACGTATGACGGGACTAGAAAAACAAAGCCAATAGCATCCATCTCGTAGTTGAATCTGAGCATGCATGAGTTTTTGCGGAATTGCATACACACGATCGGAATTTTCAATAGAAACGTTTTCCGTCTGACAAATCGAGAACCTGCTCTCTATCTTTTTTTTGCATTCAGAGATGGTGTACTACATATCTTGGTTGTAATAAGTGGTTATTTAGGTTACTGTTGCCTTTCTAACATCTTGAAAGTCTGCCCATTCTCCTTTGACCTCTAACATCAACAAGGCATTTCTGTACACACAACTGCCGCTCACTGGATATTTTCTCTTTTTTGGACCATTCTCTGTAAACCCTAGAGATGGTTGTGCGTGAAAATTCCAGTAGATCAGCAGTTTTTTAAATACTCAGACCAACTCGTCTGGCACCAACAACCATGCCACGTTCAAAGTCACTTAAATCCCCTTTCTTCCCCATTCTGATGCTCAGTTTAAAATTCAGCAAGTTGTTTTCACAACATATAGATGCCTAAATGCATTGAGTTGCTGCCATGTAATTGGCTGATTAGCAGTATGTATAAGGCCCCTTTCACACTGAGGCGGTGCGGGCTTCGGCGGTAAAGTGCCGCTATTTTTAGCGGCGCTTTACAGTCGTTTTAGCGGCGGTCTGTGGCCGCTAGTGGGGCAGTTTTAACCCCCACTCCAGCTTTCACACTGGATTGAAAGGGGCCGGTTTTTTCAGGTGCTACACAGGCGCCTGAAAACCGCCCCAGTGTGAAAGGGACCTTACCAAGAAATTGAACAGGTGTACCTAATAAGGTGGCAGGTGAGTGTTTAATCCTATTTGTGATATTACAGCTCAACACAAGTAATCTTTCTCTGAATACAGCAGCATTTGGCAACAGCATAACAAAAATACGATTGTGTTTTATTTTAGTTATTGATGCCTGTGCAACTAGCAATGGCGGGTGTTCAGCATATGCAGAATGCAGAAAGACAACACCAGGCGACAGGAATTGCATCTGTAAACAGGGCTATACCGGAGATGGCATAGTGTGTCTTGGTATGTATGTACAGAAATGTGAGCATTTATCTTATACTATTGTAAATTGAATACATAACCAGAAAAGTTGGAATTCTCCTCTTTTCAGTCTTCTTTGCTATATCTTATTGCTTACATATACACATAAAAGCAATTGGAGGAGTTGCGACAATCTATTATGCAATCAATTTTTGGACAAGATCTGATGTCCTCTTATTATTTTAACAGACCAAACTGTCCATCAAAAGTGACAGTTAGAGTGCAGAGACAAACCATTTAACACCAACAGGTTACAATGGTCAACTTTTATTCTTATATATATAAAACCTTTATCTCAGGAGAAAAAAAACTGTTGCCATAACTGTTTAAAAAAGGTTAGCTGTATTTCACCTTTTATTTGTTAGTAAAGTCCATCTTAATCTGCTATTCCATCTACCACTGCCTTCTCCCCAGACTGGCAATGCTGCTGTCCAAAGGTGCATCCATTGCTTCTCCAGTGGATGTGCATTCTGGGAATGTGCGCAGAAACATGCTTTTATATGTGTGTTCTTGGAACATGCAAAATACACGCTACAAACGTGCACCACCCAAAAACGTGTGCAGCTTGCACAACTTAGAAACGAAGAGGACTCGCTGCTCGAGGTGAATTGAATGTGCTTGATGGAACCTACAACCAAGTGCTAGCTCTGGCCCGCCTCCGTGGGTGTAGTCAAGATAAGGAAGAAATTACTGCACATCCAGTGGTTCCAAATGCCATTTATTTAGTCACCAAAGTGACACCAGGGGACACCAACACACAATCTCATAGACGAGTTTCACCCAATCCATATATGCGTAATTAATCACATTTGTATTGGGTGAAACGCGTCTATGAGATTGTGTGTTGGTGTCGCCTGGTGTTCCTTTGGTGACTAAATAAATCTAATTTGGATCCACTTGATGTGTAGGCATTTTTTCCTTATCTTGACTACACCCACGGAGGCGGGCTGGAGCTAGCACTTGGTTAGAAGTTCCATCAAGCAAATTCAATTCACCTGGAGCAGCGAGTCCTCTTCGTTTCTAAGGTGTGCAAGCTTCCGGTGTGTTTGTCACTCATAAAGCAGCCCATTCAACTGAAAGGGCTGCCCTATGCACATTGCACAAAAAAAAAATTGCAGGCAGGAAAGCACAGGGGATTGTACACCCCATTAACACCCATCATACCATAAGAACTATGCATCATGAATCATGATGAATCATGCCTAAAATAAAACATACAACAAGGATTGTGGAAAAGTTTAGGCCGTGGTCCCTTTATTGGGTTTAAAACAATTTTAATTATGAAATGAACTTTAACTTTTAATACCAAACAGAATCGCTGTTAACCATTAACAGACCAACATGCTTAGTCACTAAGACTCAAGCAATATCTTATACCAACCAAATAACAGTTTACCAACCACTGTCTACTCACAAAGTGGGCGACATTACCCAAAAAGATTGACCTTCAATATCAATCAGAACTGTTGGTAACCAATAACAGACCAACATGCTTAGTCACTAAGACTCAAGCAGTAATATTTTATATCAACCAAGTAACAGCGTACCAACCACTATCCACCCACAAAGTGGTTTACATTACCCACATAAAGAGGGACCGTGATGAGGGGAAATTACAAAGGGGAGGGAGGGTGGGAGAACAGGTCAAAAGATTCAGAAGGAAGGCTGAGGAGAGTCCAGAGGTGAGTCCAGCTGAGGGATCTGAGGTAAATGCTAACTCCGCCCAGTGACAAGAGAGGATATAAGTAAAAGGTTACACTCATTGGCTAGGTGTTTCCCGCCAAAGGATTTGTCACCAATCCAGTGCTCAGCAGCTGAGGTAAATCTTCTTAGCAACAGCAAACAGCAGGCAGCTTGTCACCTGAAACACAAAACAGAAAGAACCAGCAAAGTAGCCATCGAGAGACTTAACAATTATCTTAGCCCTCTATTAAGAGTGAAATTTATTTATAAAACAAATGGGTGTTACGGGTGACAACCCCATGGGACCACTTCTCTATTTTATTCTTTTGTGGCCCTGACATTCCTGCAACACCTAGGGGTTTATTTACGAAAAAGGCAAATCCACTTTGCACTGAAAGTGCACTTGGAAGTGCAGTCGCTGTAAATCTGAGGGGTAGATCTGAAATGAGGGGAAGCTCTGCTGACTTTATCATTCAATCATGTGCAAGCTGAAATGCTGTTTATTATTTTCCTTGCATGTCCCCCTCGGATCTACAGCAACTTTACTTCCAATTGCAAAGTGGATTTTCTTTTAGTAAATAACCCCCCTATTGTGATGGGGCCTAAAGGTTGCTACTGGGCTTATAATAAAAGGCAAATTAGAACATTGATAGGCTAATGAGGTTAAGAGTCTTTACCTTTTTATACATACAGTACAGTGTGTGTATACTGTATATATGACGCCAACACCAAACTCCATACTTCCTTAGTTCAAGGTAAAGTATAGTGAATTTTCTGTGAGATTATATTTTGAGTCACTAGAGCAGTGTTTACTGTAAATTGATTTTTATATGACTTTTGTATATTTACATGTTTGCTTTGCTATATTATTGTTATTGTATTAAATATAGAGAGTGCATTGTTTTCAGTGAGTTGGAGAACTCACAGACTTTCATTGTGAGAAGGTGGCAGCGATAAATGGCTATTACTAGAAGAAGGGAGGTGTACTGGATGTGTGGGTTGTGATTTACAACCTGGCTTTACCACAGTATATGCTGTGTGACAGATAAGATGATGGTGCCCAATGGGGAAATTGAGTGTCCAGGAACACGCTGGTTTTTGTTTCATACATTAGAGAGCTATTTATAAGCTGGAAAGCTTATATTTGATAGCTTTGCTTTAACATACAGTACTATATAACATAAACTTCAACATGTAATTGAGTTTAATTACGATACAGTAATATATTACATTTTTTGAATGATAGGGTTATAACCCTACAATGCAGTGTGTAATTGTGTATACAATTATAGTGCTTCTCATATACCCTGAACAATACTTGTATAAAATAAAACTATTATTATTTAAAATAAATGCGTAAATAAATAACAGAGTATCTTACAAAAGATAGTACATCCTCACATTTTTGTAAATATTTTATTATATCTTTTCATGTGACAACACTGAAGAAATTACATGTTGCCACAATGTAAAGTAGTGAGTGTACAGCTTGTATGACAATGTAAATTTGCTGCCCCCTCAAAATAACGCAACACACAGCCATTAATGTCTAAACCGCTGGCAACAAAAGTGAGTACACCCCTAAGTGAAAATGTCCAAATAAGGCCCAATTAGCCATTTTCCCTCCCTGGTGTCACGTGACTCGTTAGTGTTACAAGGTCTCAGTTGTGAATGGGGAGCAGGTGTGTTAAATTTGGTGTTATCGCTCTCACTCCCTCATACTGGTCACTAAAAGTTCAACATGGCACCTCATGGTAAAGAACTCTCTGAGGATCTGAAAAAAATAATTGTTACTCTACATAAAGATGGCTTATGCTATAAGAAGATTGCAAAGACCCTGAAACTGAGCTGCAGCACGGTGGCCAAGACCATACAGGGATTTAACAGCAAACAAGCAGGACAAATCTCTGGATAGCCGCACACTGGAAAAAGACTTGAAATCCCATCTTTAATTAAAACAACGTGGGTCACATCAAAACACAATCAAAAAATCCACAGCAAAAGAATAACAGGGTACAGGAAAATTCTGTAATCAGTGCTTGCTCATAGCTATGAGGATTTCAAGTCTTTTTCTAGTGTGCGGCTATCCAGAGTTTTGTCCTGCTTGTTTGCTCATGGTGTGTGTAATGGCCAGCACCTGGGGCTCATCAATAGGAGACAGAGCTTCAGTCCTCGAGGATTACTTTGGAGTGGTGGTTCATACTTTCTATCAATTGCAATCTAGGGATTTAACAAGACAGGTTCCACTCAGAACAGGCCTCACCATGGTCGACCAAAGAAGTTGAGTGCACGTGCTCAGCATCATATCCAAAGGTTGTCTTTGGGAAATAGACCGATGAGTGCTGCCAGTATTGCTGCAGAGGTGGAAGGGGTGGGGGGTCAGCCTGTCAGTGCTCAGACCCTACTCCGCACACTGCATCAAATTGGTCTGCATGGCTGTCATCCCAGAAAGATGATGCACAAGAAAGCCTGCAAACAGTGTGCTGAAGACAAGCAGACTAAGGAAATTGATTACTGGAACCATGTCTGATGAACCATGTCTGATGAGACCAAGATAAACTTATTTGGTTCAGATGGTGTCAAGCGTGTGTGGCGGCAACCAGGTGAGTACAAACAGTCAAGCATGATGGTGGGAATGTCATGGTGTGGGGCTGCATGAGTGCTGCTGGCACTGGGGAGCTACAGTTCATTGAGGGAACCATGAATGCCAACATGTACTGTGACATACTGAAGCAGAGCATGATCCCCTCCCTTTGTAGACTGGGCCGCAGGGCAGTATTCCAACATAACGACCCCAAACACACCTCCAAGATGACCACTGCCTTGCTAAAGAAGCTGAAGGTAAATGTGATGGACTGGCCAAGCATGTCTCCCAACCTAAACCCTATTTAGCATCTGTGGGGCATCTTCAAACAGAAGGTGGAGGAGCACAAGGTCTCTAACATCCACCAGCTCCATGATGTTGTCATGGAGGAGTGGAAGAGGACTCCAGTGGCAACTTGAGAAGCTATGGTGAAATGTCCAAGAGGGTTAAGGCAATGCTGGAAAATAATGGTGGCCACACAAAATATTGACACTATCGGCCCAATTTGGACATTTTCACTTAGGGGTGTACTCACTTTTGTTGCCAGCGGTTTAGACATTAATGGCTGTGTGTTGAGTTATTTTGAGAGGACAGCAAATGTACACTGTTATACAAGCTGTACACTCACTACTTTACATTGCAGCAAAGTGTCATTTCTTCAGTGTTGTCACATGAAAAGATATAATAAAATATAATAAAATATTTACAAAAATGTGAGGGGTGTACTTAACTTTTGTGAGATACTGTATAAATAGTTAAAACCATACAGTATCCTTCCATGCTATGGGCAGACTAGTAAAAATTTACAGTGATTATATAAGTATGGTGCAAAAAGAATCAATATAAACCTAAATGAAAAAAATAAATCAATAAAATGCATGAATGCATGAACAAAAGAAAACCACAGCAGCCATACCATAATACCTCCACAATGTAACAACAGCAAGTGTTTATAAGACGAATGAGGGATTGGGATTTTCACTCTCTTTACTTGAAGTTACTGTATATAATATACCATAAATAGTAATTATCATATGAATAGTAAAAAATCATATACGGTAATATCATTCATTAAAGCTGACTAGTTTTAAGTCCCTCCAGCGTGTCAAGGTCCATTAAAATATCATACATCTGTTGCAAGTGAACAAACTTCTAGTTATAGTGTAATAAAGTGCTGATGATTCCACAATAAAGTGCTGATAATTCTACAATTTCCAATATGCACCCCAGTGGCAAAACTCACACACTAATTTTTTTCCCTTTATAAGCAAGAAGGACAAACAGCGCTGTGTTTTAATGCCCAGTAAGCAGACATTTTCAGTTCTTTAATTCCTCTGGAGTAAACAGTCTCCATTTAGCACCCCCAATATCCTGGGACACTGTTCTGTTGCACAATGATAATAGTTATATTTATTGCGGGTATTTAGATTGTCTGGGGTATCAGGGTAGCGTTATAATGTTATATACAATACTTTGTATACACAGTATACAATATTTTATGATATTGATACAGCAGCTATTATAGTGGGTATAGTTGGGTAGAATGCAGAATCCACTTGTTATTTGTATAATAGTACAATATAAGTAAAAATAAACCCTCTTCTTTATAAAACCGAAAAAAGAAGGGTAAGAATGTTAAAAATGTAGTGGGTGGCATCACTCCCAGCAGACCATTTTCTTCTTGAAGTATCCAAGTCAAGAAAGTCAAAGAAAGGAAAGTTTATACTTAGTTTCATGCCTATTTATTTAAGGATCCCGAGGAGCAAATTAAGTTACACTTTGAAAAAATATCATCAAGAATACTAACCTATTTTAGTATTAATTATCTCATTCATTTAGGTTTTGGAAGGTTTAAGGGGGCTTTAAATGTTAGCATGCTTCTCACATACAGTAGAGTAGTAGATAATAATTGATCAAAATAATTCTGAGTCAGATGTTAACCAGGTCAGAAATAAGGTCGGTTTTTAATCAACATACCCACAATAGCCAATTCTTCTTTTTTTTTTTTAGTCTTCCGGTATAATTGCTTTTATCTTCTGTCTTCCTAGAGATTGATCCATGCGTGGTAAATAATGGTGGATGTGATCAAAATGCTGAATGTACCAAAACTGGTCCAAATCAGGTAAACACATTTCTTCCAAATATTTTTTAACCAAAACAAGTTTTAGTTGCATTAAGGGCACCACTATCAGTTACCAAATGTTAAAACTAAACAAAAATGCTACTTTTATAAAAGGTCATACTGGTCATATTCTGTATATGTTCTCAATGTAAAGCCCATCTCAAACAACATTGTTTTTTGTTAGTTTTAGATAGAGAAGGATACGTTTCATCAGGATTTCATTGCTCTCCGTGCTGTGGCAATTCTTTCTTATTTCCTCTCCTGCTGACACCATGAGGTTGATTTACTAAAATTGAGGAGTGTAAAATCTGGTGCCGCTCTGCATAGAAACCAATCGGCATCCAGTTTTTTTTTTTTGTCAAAGCTTAATTGAAGAAGCTGAAGTTAGAAGCTGATTGGCTACCATTAGCTGCACCAGATTTTGTACTTTACAGTTTTAGTAAATCAACCTCAGGTGTATCAGGGTGTCACCGTGGCAGCAATTAAAGCTTAAAGCCTAAGTGTATCTGAAATAAAAATAAAAAATAAAAAAATAAGCACAAAAGAAGTTACTTACCTTCAGTAGGATGTGTCCCTTGTGCTGTTGTGTCCCCCTTTAGATTAAATATTCTTCCTGTGATGCCGCCCACATACACACACACACACACACACACACCTCCGCCACCCCAATCTTCTGCTGCAACAGGGTTCAGACATCTAAGGGGCTGTCATAGGCTTTCATCAAGACAGCCTGAATATGTCCACCTTTTCCGTCTAGCTGTTCCATTCATAAAAGCTGTACTACAGCTTCTATGGATTAAACAGGATCTAAGAATAAAGGATGGGCATATGCTGGACCGCCCCCCCCCCCATTCAGAAATATTGATTTTCAAGCTTTTTTATAACCCCCCTGACAGCAATAAACCTAGACATAGATTCTAACCCGTCCCCATTCTATCTAAAGCTGGAAGAAAAATGGCTGGAGCTGGGGTTAAAGATGCTTGTACATAGTCAACAAAGGTAAAATATAAATGTTGCAACACCAAAATCAATTTCAGCAGTAAAAATATTTTTTCTCTTTTAGTCCGTCTGTAATTGCTTACAAGGATATAATGGAGATGGTCAAAAATGCAAGCCTATAAATCCATGTTTAACTGTAAGTATGTTTTATATAATTGTTATTACTGGTATTTTATATAGCACCAGCAAGTTACATATTGTACATTCATATGAGTCCCTGCCCTCAAAGCTCACAATCTAAGGTCCTTACTTCACATGCCTACATACCCTACAAGGCCAATTTTGACTAAAGTCAACCATGTCAGAGGAAGCCGGAAGGCCTAAAGCCCACATAAATACAGACTGCAGGTATCCTGGCTGGCATTTGAACCAAAGACCCTAGTGCTCCAAAGCAGAAGTGCTAACCACTAAGGCGCTATTCTGTCCCACATTATTGTTATAGTTTTTATATTTTTTTGCAATTTACTAGGCTTGTGCAATTCGTTTCGTAAGAAAAATCGAAATTCGGCCGAATTTTGGATCTTTCGAACATTCGGATGGATCCAAATGTCCAAATAAAAAAATAACGAATTTCAAATAATACGAAAGAAATTATAGCGGACATAACAAATGAATTCAACATGATTCGGTAATTCGTTAAAGATATAATGAAACAAAAGGTCAACTCAAAGTCAATTTTACAGTCCAAACAGCTGTTTAATTTTGTGCTGGAGGTTGGATTACTGGCAAAGTGCATTCCTGAGAACTGAATGAGAAGGGTGTTGTATTGTATTTAAGCAGAGTAGAAGAGATATGGTCATTGTGTGTGTTAAAATATTTAACAAACAAACAACTTTCCAAACTGCGAATTATTATCACGAATATATATACATATACGTAAATATCGAATTTCAACAAATACGAATGAAATTATAGCACATATAACAAATGAATACGACATGATTCTAGATTCAGTATAACGAATATCGACACTCTACAGAAGTAACTAATTATCCGAAAACTTATTAACGTAACATAACGAATATAGCAGAATGAAATTATCTATTTTATGAATGACAACGAACCGAAAGTAAACAAAATTTTCCGTTGTGTACAAGTCTACAATTTACATTCTAAATACTACTATATTTTGTGGAAAAGCTCTGACACTTATTTTTAAATATAATGGTTAACAAACAATAATATAGTCCATAGAAATAGAGATTTGATTTTGGTTTTTGCTCTCTAGAAACCCAAGAACAGTCTGATTAGCATCAACAACTACTATTTGAATAAAAAGGAACAGTCTCGGCTCTTAGAACCCATCACTTTGTTTGTGTATACTCATTATAATAATGTTTCATAACCAGCTAATTTTCGTATTTTCAGTACGTACAGGTAAATGTTTTGCATTTTCTATAAATTTCACACTAAATCTTTTTATTTTTGTTTTTAAAGAAAAATGGTGGTTGTAGTGAGTATGCTACATGTAACCATACTGGTCCAGCAGAAAGAACTTGCACATGCAAATCTAGTTACATTGGAGATGGCATAATATGCAAGGGCAACATCTATGAGGTATGTAACCTTCAACAGCAGTTTATTAATTTCATAAAAAATCTTTTAAAAACTGACACAGGAATACAGAGATGTAACTATGTGGCACCTGGCAGCAGCATGCCTCCCCCCCCCCTCCCCGAAAAGAACAAATCACAAAAATGCTATGGTCGCAATGGTATGCTTTGCAGCCATGGCATAAATTATAGCCTTGCTACTGCCGCCTCCTGATACCTGTTTTTTTTTTACTTTTTTCAATTGCTGAATGGCAATTTCAAATTGCGAGACTGCATTGCAACTGTTAGCCAAGTATTTGGCTTCGAGGTGTAAAGCAGACCCATTGAACTCAATGAGAAGTTTGACAGGTGGTGCTGACTATCTAACTCTGCAGCCTGCATTAAAAATGCTGCAGCTGTGAAGTAAAGCAAAAGGTCTGCTGACCATCTCCCGATCAGCGCTCTCAGCCATTGGCGTGTTCTGGGGGGGGGGGTGCCGTTCCTCCCCGTCAGAACACAATAGAACAGCAGGGGAGATCGCTGCATTAACATGTGTGTTAGTACATAGCCTCTGATCTGAGGTGTCAGTTTTCTGTTCAGTCCGCTGGATTGAATGAAAAAAACCTAGCAGTGTATACTAGGCATTAAGCTGCATTCACATTTGATGTTTCCTGTATGCGTGACAAAGTGCACAGGTAACGGGCGTTTTGCAGTGCACCTTGGAAATGCACTTAAAATGCGCATAGCGCTTGTCGTGCCATTAATTGTTAACGGCACCCCAAATGCAATTTGTCATGTGGCAAAGCTGGAGCAGGAACATGTGTTCCCACTATGCAAAGTAAAAAAGGGGGCCTTAGGGGTGATATATTGAAATGGCTGGGTAAAGATGTCTGTCAGCTGGAGAGAGAGATGTGCCCACTGGCTCCTAGCTCTAGCACTGCAGTGGCAGCTACCTGCAGTTCTAGTTTGGCGCCATATTCATCCCCTCTCCACAATCCTGAAGTTTCTGTTCCTTCACTCCAGCAGCAACACCCCCCCAGGACAGGAGATAACACTGCCAACTACGGGCCAGGGGGAGACGGAACGGGAGTTTTAGGACCCGACAGAGACTCTGCAACTGTCTCCTTCTGCTGCATATCAGGAGACTGCAAGTATATAGAACTGATCCCTCTGTAGAGCTCCTGGAGGGAGAAAGCTGGCAGCGCTGCAGAGGATCCACAGGTGTTACAAAGCAGTACAGCTGGCTCTCCTCTCCTGCAGGTGCCAGGGCCCCTCTTCTGAAGTGACAGAGCTCAGGCCCGGTACTAGGGTTGCCACCTCATCCCTTTAAAACCGAACACATATTAATTACACAGGTTTTATGGCTGATTAAGGTTAACAATTAATTCAAATTAGTGCCGTACCTGCATTAAATTAGCCCCAGAACATGTTTAATTAATATGCGTTCAGTTTTAAAGGGATGAGGTGGCAACCCTACCTGGTAAAGGAGGGCTGGCTGTACTGCCCTATCAGCAGCTCTGCCTGGCAGTGTCAAATTAAACTGTACTGTTCTTGATATGAGCAAAAAGTGTGCCTCAGTCAAGAACAGATAGCTGGAGAACTGCCAGCATAGTCAGTACACATCTAGGGACCAATATTGTGAATATAAAATGCCAGAGAAAAGGGAGCAGCAGAGCAGGGAACTCAATTTTGACCTTGTTATTTAAGCTAACCACTTCATCCTCAGTCATCAATAGATATTTTCAGCATCTACTGACCTTTTAGAAGCAGTGGTGTCACCAAGGTTGGTGTCACCTTGTGTGGTAAACCATGGTCCCCCCCCCAGGTTCTCTCCTGCCACAGTGCCCTGCAGTTTTGGGTCCGTGGCACGCGGTCCCAGTGCACACCCCAAACTGGCCCCTGTAAATGATGCAATTGAATCTTACTTCATACTTGATCCAGGGGCCATCTTTAATATTGATGGAACCCTGTATAAACATTTTCTTGGTGGCCCCCTGCAGGCATACTACAGGAGACAGTCAGAGACTGCAGACATGGTACAGGAGACAGTCGGAGACTGCAGGCATGGTACAGGAGACAGTCAGAGACTGCAGACATGGTACAGGAGACAGTCGGAGACTGCAGGCATGGTACAGGAGACAGTCAGAGACTGCAGACATGGTACAGGAGACAGTCGGAGACTGCAGGCATGGTACAGGAGAAAGTCAGAGACTGCAGGCATGGTACAGGAGACAGTCAGACTGCAGGCATGGTACAGGAGACAGTCGGAGACTGCAGGCATGGTACAATTACTGTGGATGGTGTGGTTTCCCAGTCAGTATACACAGCTCTGGAATACATCTGTGTGATCTTTTCCCCCTCCCCCCTATTACATTAGCAGTGTCCTGGTCCTTGCACTCAGATCCCCTCAGACTCCCGGCCATCCAGCTTAGCAGCACTGTCCTGGTCAAGATATAAAGTCTCCTCAGACTTCCAGATCTTACGATGTCAGTTGGAAGTAGGTGGAGGCAGAGCAGCTCAGGACAAGGAAGTTACATCTTCCTCCTCTGAAAGCCGGGGCCTCCATGCACCTGATTGGTTGTTAAGCGGGCCCAGTAACCAATCATTTTTGCAGGCAGGACTTAGATGTGCTGGGAGTTCTGCAACTGGTATGACTTTTACCCCAAGTTAAAGACGGCCCTGGGTGTCACCCCTCTAGCAGTTGTCACTCGGGTGCAGTCAGCACCCCCTAGCAACGCCACTGTTTAGAAGAAAAAGATGTCTGGGTTTTGATGCAAATTATAAGCTCTCCTATCCCTTCTATTACCACAGCAAGTAAATGCTGAACGTTGTGGTTTAGAATAAGGCTGGGCTCAGAGTTTACCCACATCCAATTTGCATGTCTACAGAGCCTGTTCACACATGTTTACACAGCGGCCTTGGTGCGAATTGCACAGAAGTCCTGTGTGTCTTTTGGTCTGTTTCTGGTCTGAATTCAACCCAAAATTCGGGCTGAAATAGGACCTGAAACTGTGAATGGGGACGCAACAGACTCCTGCTGTGAGCCGCTGTATTCTCAAGTGTGAACAAAAAAAAAAAAGTGTTGTAGCAGTAGGAATAATATTGACTTTTTGTGTATTTACATAATTGTTAGTGTTCCTGTTATGACTGCTAGAATGTAAATAGATTAATTAATCTATATTTTTCTTTTAGGAACTGCGGAAACACACCAACACAACAAATTTTTTCTATTTACTGCAGGTATTGAAAGTTACATTAGCTAAGTATAAATGAAAGTAAATGAAGGTCAAATAGTTTTTGTTATGGTGTGGTGATCGGTCTGATTTTTTTTTAGCTGGCTGAGATTTACCTTCTTTATTTATCCTAGAAACCATTATTGCTGGGACTGAAATTATGGGACAATTCTAAATTTTGCATTATGACGCAACAGCAATATAGGGAAAATCTTCCAATGGGGATGCTTGTTCTAGTGATAACTGTTTAAGAGGGTAATGTCCCTCACTTTGAAGAAACTCCTTCTAAATTCCTGTTTTCTTTACAGAATGGGAAATAATGGGAGATTTCCACATTTGGACAGAGAAGGCAACAAAAACTGTCAGGGGGCTTAACCACACCCTACTCTGTCCAAATTATTAATATGGTTTGGCTTTAGATATACTTTAACATATGATATTAAGATCTTACTCTGCAAAGTTATTCCTGTGATCAAAAAGGAAGAGGGTAATTTTTAAGACAAGGCAAAAGGGGCAGCTGCCCTGGGCCCTGTCATTTTTGTGGGGCCCAAAGCAGCTGCCTCATACTTGCCAACTATCCCGGTTTAAATTCCCTCATCCCTTGAGGTTTTAGTCCTGTGCTGTGTCCCAATATCTCAGTATCAGGTGTTGCTACTAATGCTGCCCAGCTCTGCCCTATTATTGTGTACAGATGACTCAACTGCAGACCTTATCTTTACATGTAAATTACCGGCATTCATATGTAACTAGCAGTGGCATTCATATGTAAATAGCGGCAGCATTCATATGTAAATAGTGGCGGCCGGCGGCATTCATATGTATATTATGCCCCCGTGAGGTCATATCCACAGTAATCTCTAGCAACCAATCAACAAGCAGAAATCATGTGCTGTAACTAATCAGTGAGCTGTAATGTGTCCTGTAACCTCTAGCAATCAGTCAGTGAGCGGTAATGATACACAATAAACCTCTGGCAACCAATCGCAATAGCTGCCTGATCTGATTCAGTAAACTGCTTTTGAGTCCAGCTGCTATTTATTGTATGTCACAGAGCAGGTGGAGAGCAAAACTGCATGGGGGGGGGGGCAAGAGAAGTTTTGCCCAGGGTCCAATCAATATTAAAGACCCTGGAGTTCACATTAGTCATAGACAGGCATGAAGATTAGAAGATGTTTTATGTACACAGGGCAATGTTCAACATTAGTGTCCATAGTTACAAGATACTTGCTATACTGGTTTTAATAGCAAGGTTACAACCCAAATATGTCTTGTAAATCAAGCACGAAGGACTGTCTTGCCATGTACTAAAAAATTCAAAATAAAATCTAACCAGACAGTAGAGAGCTCCTTCTATTTGAGGGATATATGCATATGTATGAATGTTTTATATCTGTACATTGAAACATGTTGTCATTTATCTTCTGTAGGCAAATGTTCTTAACGAGCTTTCAACAACTGGCCCTTTCACTGTGTTTGTTCCCACCAATGATGCTTTAAAGAATGATCCACGGGTAAATTGAAATGACATTTTCAGCACATAAAAATATATCTGCATATTTATGTGTCAATGATGGTATGATGCTATAAATTTGGTGTTTTGTTTACTGTACAGACTACCGAGTGGACTAGTAAAGGGATGACGGAGCAGGTTCTTTTGTATCACATTGTATCTTGTGCCCAGCTCACCAAGGAAGACCTCTCAACAATGACATCATTTACTTCCCTGCAGGGTGAAAAAGTAACAGTGGCCTCTTCCCAGGTAATGGTGTGCTAGTCTCCATGCATAACTTAGGACTGAATTATGCACCTTCAAATATCAGCTTGTAGTTCTGATTAGGAGCATGCTTTGAGTGATAACAATGAGACCCTAGCAGTAAGCATTATTCCTAGGGCTGTATTTACCATAATGGCAATTATAGGACCAGTGATGCCTAAAAATTTACAAATTGTGAAAACTGTTTCCGTATTTTGTTTTCTTCCTTTGGCTAGCTTCGGCCATTTGTGGCTAAATTTGTGAAGAGAACTGTAGGGGTAAGTGGGGTACAGAAGGCTCACTGTAGTTTAAGAAACTAGTTGGAGGTCTGTGCAGATGAAAAGTTTCTCTGCATATAAAGCAAGCAGTGTCCCCTTCCAGCAGCATTTTCCGAAATTTTTTTTTGTTAAAATAATGACATTACAGGGCAGCATATGGCACTTGTTGTCAGGAAGTCCTGGAGAAGATTATTTCTGGATCACCAGATAAAATAGTAAACAATAAGGACACAATTAAGAAAGACAAGGAAGCATGTATATATCAGATTTAAAATTTAGGGTTTACATACCCTTAATAAGGTTTAATGTACACGGGACATTTTAAAGCCTGTTCTGAATGATTTAACTTGACAGATAGTAACCGGCGTTTAAAAACGTCCATCTAGAGGTGTTTTTTTTTTTTTGGTTTTGGTGAGTTTCCATGTTTACAAGCTGTTACAGGCATTTAGTGTTTCAAATGCCTCTGAACATCTGTCCTGAACGCATTTTTTTGCTTTCCAAAAAATGCTTCTAAACTCACCTGCCTAGAAACTACTATAAACGACCCTGTGTACATGTACTGATAAGATAACATAGAGGAGAGTTCAGGGGCAGTTGAAAAAAACGCCCAACTGCTCCCAACGTCTGTTTACCAGCAGCAGTGTACATGAAGTCTTAAAGTGATTGTAAAGTCTTGTTTTAAAAAAATAAAATAAAAAAATAGCAAACATGTTATACTTACCTCCTCTGTGCAGTTGGTTTTGCACAGAGCAGCCCCAATCCTCCTCTTATCGGGTCCCTCTTTGCTGCGGCCCCTCCCTCATATTGAGTGCCCCCTGATTGGCTGGTTGAATTTGATTGACAGCCATGGGAGCCAATGGCACCGCTGCTGTGTCTTAGCCAATCAGGAGGAGTGTCCCAGGTGGCTTAGACATTCGTGGACATCGCTGGGGAGAGAGATGGGGCTCAGGTAAGTAATTAGGGGGTACTAGGGTGGCTGCTACACCCAAAAGGTTTTTTTATCTTAATGCGTGGAATGCATTAAGATAAAAAAACCTTCTGCCTTTACAACTCCTTTAAGTCAATGTGCTATGCAATTTAAAGACACTGGATTATTTTAAATGAAGAGCTTTTTAATTTTCTTGCAATTTTAAAGGTATGTTTTAATATTTTTGCAAGATTGGTCCTCTTTAGGTACATGTATACTTTTTTTATTTAATGATTAATGTTTGTGTTCAAGTATGGTTTTGGTTTTGGGTATGGTTTTGCTCAGAAGATCATTGTTCTTTTCTGTTTCAGAATACTATAGTCTTGAATGGAGATGCCAAATTAGCATCAGGGGAAGAAATGATTGTCCTAACTAATGGCGTAGTGCACTTAATTGATAAAGTTCTTGCTCCTAAGAAAATGCAACAGAGACCTACCACATCATATGTAAGCACTAACATTTTATTGCTGTAGACATAGGTTGCAGTGAATGAACTGATGCCCCAAGTTTCAAAATAAGGCGAATTCATGGGCAGACCTTATCCACTGTGAATTTCACCCCTATTCACTCAATCGGCACACAAACCATTTTTTGTAACTTAAGAAATACTGTAAGTGAAAATCAAAAAGTGTGGACCTCATTCTCAAAAATACTAGCTCTGTACCCATTTAATGTTTTGTGAACCTTAATATTAATTCAACCACTTGGAGACAGTGGGGTTGATTTACTAAACCTGGAGAGTCCAAAATCTGGTGCAGCTCTGCATGATGGCCAATCAGCTTCTGGCTTCAGCTTGTGTGGATGAAAAGTTAACACATGTTTTCAAGCCTTGTAATGTCACGATTATATTAAAGGACCCTAGTGATGCCTCCTATAAAGTAGGAAAATATCGACTTCATGCAGCTATGGAGTAATTTTAGTTTTACCTTTTATCATATTGCATTTTAATAGAAGATAAAAATTGCAGTAATTATACCATTAGTTAAAAATGTGAGGATTCTAGCTGTCTATACTACCTAGATTTTTCCAGCCTTTTAATGTTCTTGACATAGGGCAGAAAACCCAAGACATAGAATCTGCAACTCATACAGCTGAAAATTTACAGCTGGGCAATATTTGCTTATAATTAAAAACAACGGTCTACTTTTTTCTGCTCCATGGTTAAGTCAAATTTGAACTGCTAGGAAGTACAGTGAATAGTCTTACATCCTACAAATAGCATAGTGTGGGGGTGTGATGACTCAACTACGCATAAAGCTCTCAGATATGACTGACAATGAGTGTATTATTTTTTTGAAGGTACAGCCTTGGTGTACTGTACATTAAGTACTACACTTTTTCACAGTTTAAAATTATGGCATTAGCTTGAAAAATAGATGAAAAGTCATCCACTGCTTTGACGATTGTGGGTAGCAGGTCTCCTCAAATTCTAGATAACTGATACACAATGCTTTGAAAAAGTATTCATACCCCTTGAAGCTTTTCCACATTTTGTCATGTTACAACCAAAAACATAACTGTGTTTTTATTGGGATTTTATATGATAGACTAACACAAAGTGGCACATAATTGTGAAGTGGGAGGAAAATGCTAAATTGTTTTAATTTTTTTTTTTACAAATATGTGAAAAGTGTGGCATGCATTTGTATTCAGCTCCCCTGAGTCAATACTTTTTAGGACCACCTTTTGCTAAAATGACATCTGTAAGTCTTTTTGGGGATGTCTCTACCAGCTTTGCACAACTAGAGAGTAATATTTTTGCCCATTCTTCTTTGCAAAAGTCTTGCCACAGATTCTCGATTGGATTTAGGTCTAGACTTTGACTGGACATAAAGACATGCTGGTAGGTTAATTGTCTTCTGTCCAAAATTGGCACTAGTATATAAATGTGAGTTGGGGATTGCGGGCTCCTTGAGGGTAGAGACCAATGTGAATGTGCGATGTATGTGTGGAGCTCTGCGTAAATTGATGGCGCTATATGGGTACCTTAAATAAATAATATATAATAGAGGAGTATCTTAATGAGACACAATGTACAGGGATAAGGACAATTGTGGACATGCACTCATACTCACTCAGATTGAACTGGATGAACTAGTGTCTTTATTCAACCTTACTAACCATATAACTATGTAACTATAGGATTTGATCTAAACCATTCCATTGTAGCTCTGGCTGTATATTTAGGGTCATTGTCCTGCTGGAAGGTGAACCTCCCCCCGAGTATGATCTTTTGCATACAGGTTTTCTTCTAAGATTGCTTCATCCATCTTCCCATCAACTCTGACCAGCTTTCCTGTCCCTGCTGAAGAAAAGCCTCCCCACAGCATGATGTTTCATGGTGGTGATAGTGGTGATGGTGTGTTCAGGGTGATGTGATGTGCAGTGTTAGTTTTCCACTACACATAGCGTTTTGTTTTTAGGCCAAAAAGTTAAATGTTGGTCTCATCTGACCAGAGCATCATCTTACACATGTTTGCTGTGTCCTCCACATGGCTTCTCGCAAACTGCAAACAGGACTTCTTATTGCTTTCTTTCAACAAAGGCTTTCTTGCCACTTTTCCTCAAAGACCAGGATTGTGGAATGCATGACTAATAGTTGTCCTGTGGACAGATTCTCCCACCTGAGCTGTGGATCGCTGCAGCTCCTCCAGAGTTACCATGAGCTTCTTGGCTGCTTCTCTAAATAATGCTCTCCTTGCCCGGGCCTGTCAGGTTAGGTGGACGGCCATGTCTTGGTAGGTTTGCAGTTGTGCCATACTCTTTCCATTTTTGGATGATGGATTGAACAGTGCTCCATGAGATGTTCAAAGCTTGGTATATTTTTTTTATGACCTAACCCTGCTTTAAACTTTTCCACAACTTTAGCCCTGACCTGTCTGGTGTGTTCCTTGGCCTTCATGATGCTTTTTGTTCAGGAAGGTTCTCTAAGAAACCTTGGAAGGCTTCACAGAACAGCTGTATTTATACTGAGATTAAATTTACACACAGGTGGACTCTATTTACTAATTAGGTGACTTTTGAAGGCAATTGATTCCACGAGATTTTAGTTAGGGGTATCAGAGTAAAGGGGGCTGAATACAAATACACTCCACACTTTTCACATTTATTTATAAAAAAATGGATTGAACAATGCCCTGTGATTTTTATTTTTTAGAACCTAACCCTGCTTTAAACTTCTCCACAAATGTATCCCTGACCTGTCTGGTGTGTTCCTTGGCCTTCATGATGCTGTTTGCTTACTAAGGTTCTCTAACCTCTGAGGGCTTCACAGAACAGCTGTATTTATACTGAGATTTAATTACACACAGGTGAACTCTAGTAAAGGGGGCTGAATACAAATGCTCACCACACTTTTCAGATATTTATTTGTAAAAAATCGTGAAAAACATTTCTTATTTTCCTTGCACCTCACAATTATGTGCCACTTTGTGTTGGTCTATCACATAAACTTCCAATAAAATACATTTATATTTCTGGTTGTAACATGACAAAAAGTGCAACATTTCAAGGGGTATGAATATCTTTTCAAGGCACTGTATATTGTAGATGTTCACTTTTACAATTGTATTTATCATTTTGATCTTCTTTTCAGGATATCCTCAAAAATGTTGCAGAATCGAATGGCTACAATACAATGTTTAAATTACTACAGGTACATTAGTTACTAATTTTCTGTTATACACGTTCAGATTATGTTTAAGAGCATATCATTGGAAATGGGACAGTTTGTGTTGGACCTGATGATCTCTGTGTAAGATGAACAATTTATTCAAATAAGTAGCCTGGTGAACAACCATGGTGATTTCACTTTCTGCAGTGTTTTTAATTTTGGATAGAATAGAGAAGGGTTAGAACCTGTGTACGATTTTTATTGCTGTCTGAGATCCTGCTGTAGCAGTTTCTTTTTACTTTATCTTGGTGATTTATTAGCATATTACCTTATTACCTTAATAGTAATAAAATTTAAATTTTTCTTATTGTTATTATTAAGTATATTTTTCTAACAATACAAATCTTTTTACATTATTTTTTTTTTTTTTACTACATTGCCTTAACTGCTGTTGTGTTGGTGATTTATTGGATTTTTTACCTTGAGGAGAACACTAATACAATGTACATTTTTCAAATTGTTATTATTAAGCATTTTTTTTTAACAATTCAAGCCATTTTTTTTTTTTACTGCCATGCCTTAACTACTGTTGTGTTGGGGATTTATTTAATCATTACCATAAAGAAGAACACTAATAAATTTAAAAAATGTCATATTGTTATTATTAAGTATTTTTTTAACAATACACATCTGAGGACTGTTGATTTTTGAGTAGCACAGAAATGTTTCTACTGGTACTGTTTATTTTGTCTTGTATTGTATTGCCACACTGGATTAGAGAAGGCTGGTTTTAACCAGTGGCTCCTTCAGTAAACCAGCTTAATAACCTAGGGGGTTGAAAGAGCTGTAAAATATGTTGGTTAGCTAAAACAATTTCTGGCTGCAGCTAGAAAAACACTGGAACTGGCTGATTTCCCTTTAATGATAAACACTAACATAATATGCTGCATTCTTGTAAAAATTGTTATGGATAGTCCCTGGGTGTTACATATGTATTCCATGATAAGATGTAGGCCTACATGTT
This sequence comes from Lithobates pipiens, assembly GCF_037356315.1. Classification (NCBI taxonomy): domain Eukaryota; kingdom Metazoa; phylum Chordata; class Amphibia; order Anura; family Ranidae; genus Lithobates; species Lithobates pipiens. The sequence continues at coordinate 280,930,361 of NW_027507903.1, read as the reverse complement.
GGATATTCGCAGTCTACAGTGTAAAGAGCAAAGCATGATCTGAAAAGTGCACTAATACATATAGATCAACTAATCACTTTACTGAAATCAGACCAGTACAGGATTCTTGCTGGTTGTCATTTTACCAAACTTTTCTGTTAGTGCTTTGCTTCTTAGATTTAATTATTGAATAAGACCAAATGGAAATAATCTGATAGGAGATATTTATGTAAAGTATTGAAACAATGCCATGAACTTATTGCTAAAACATTTTTTTAGTTCTGATAAGACTAGAGCATAAATATATGTAAAAGTTTATTATATTTATACTATGGAATATGGAGGAGTATAAGTAATGATATATGTTTTTGTTGTTACTCTTATGTTTTTCCAGGATGCTGAGCTAATGAAATTTATTGATGATCCTGTACATCGACCAGTTACATTGTTCATGCCAACAGATGAGGCAATAAGAGACCTGCCCCAGGAGCAAAGAGATTTTCTCTACAATAATCAAAACAAAGATAAGCTTACACAATATTTGAAGTATCACATTGTCAGAGATGCCGGGGTGAGGCACAAATATTTATTGGTGACTCTTGCAATATACTGTATAGAGAATGTTAAAGTCCAGTTTATGACTTGTTTAAGCCTGTATACATAGGAAATGTGACTTGCACTATCTGGTGACCTTTGATTGTAATTCAGACCTAACTTCTCAATAAGGGCTCATGCACACATGACATTTAAAAAATGCCAGCTCTTCTGCCAGGAAAAAGCAGCCATTAAAACAAAATTTTAGCCGCGTTTCTTGACTAGCGTATAGGGGTGTTTTTGTGCTTTTTCATGTGTTTTTGTTAATTTTTACAGTAAAAACATTCCCTATAATGTAAACGCCTAAAAATGCCATAAGCGGCTAAACGTGTATTGTTACAGCATTTTGCGTTTTTTACAGCTCAACCACCTCTTCTCCTGGACTCATAGGCTGTCGTTTTTTTCTACTTACGCTTATGCCTCCTATATATATATATATATATATATATAGATACACACAGATCTCACAAAAGTGAGTACACCCCTCACATTTTTGTAAATATTTTATTATATCTTTTCATGTGACAACACTAAAGAAATTACACTTTGCTACAATGTAAAGTAGTGAGTGTACAGCTTGTATAACAGTGTAAATTTGCTGTCCCCTCAAAGTAACTCAACGCACAGCCATTAATGTCTAAACCACTGGCAACAAAAGTGAGTACACCCTGAGTAAAAATGTCCAAATTGGGCCCAATTAGCCTTTTTCCCTCTCCAGTGTCATGTGGTTGGTTAGTGTAACAAGGTCTCAGGTGTGAATGGGTAGCAGGTGTTTTAAATTGGGGTTTATCGCTCTCACTTTCTCATACTGGTCACTGAAAGTTCAACATGGAACCTCATGGTAAAGAACTCTCTGAGGATCTGAAAAAAATAATTGTTACTCTACATAAAGACCTAGGCTATAAAAAGATTGCCAAGACCCTGAAACTGAGCTGGAGCATGGTGGCCAAGAACATACATCGGTTTATCAGGACAGTTTCCACTCAGAACAGGCCTCGTCGATGATTGACCAAAGTAGTTGAGTGCATGTGCTCAGAGTCATATCCAGAAGTTTTCTTTGGGAAATAATTTGTTCAGATGGTTCCGTGTGTGGCAGTAACCAGGTGAGGAGTACAAAGAAAAGTGTGTCTTGCCTACAGTCAAGCGTGTTGGTGAGAGTGTCCTGCTCTGGGGCTACATGAGTGCTGCTGGCACTGGGGAGCCACAGTTCATTGAGGGAACCATGAATACCAACATGTACCATGATATACTGAAGCCAAGTATGATCCCATCCCTTCGGAGACTGGGCTGCGGAGCATTATTCCAACATGATAATAATAACAATAACATAATGACTCCAAACACACCTTCAAGACAACCCCTGCCTTGCTAAAGAAGCTGAAGGTAAAGGTGATGGACTGGCCAAGCATGTCTCCAGCCCTAAACTCTATTGAACATCTGTCGAGCATCGTCAAATGGAAGGTGGAGGAGCGCAAGGTCTCTAACATCCACCAGCTCTGTGATGTTGTCATGGAGGAGTGGAAAAGGACTCCAGTGGCAGCCTGTGAAGCTCTGGTAAACTCCATACCCAACAGGGTTAAGGCAGTGCTGGAAAATAATGTTAGCCACACAAAATATTGACACTTTGAGCCCAATTTGAAAATTTTCACTTAGGGGTGTACTCACTTTTGTTACCAGCGGTTTAGACATTAATGGCTGTGTGTTGAGTTATTTTGATGGAACAGCAAATTTACACTGTTATACAAGCTGTACACTCACTACTTTACATGGTAGCAAAGTGTCATTTCTTCAGTGTTGTCACATGAAAAGATATAATAAAATATTTGCAAAAATGTGAGGGGTGCACTCACTTTTTGAGATACTGTGTATATATATATATATATATATATATATATATATATATATATATATATATATATATATATATAAACAGTATATATACAAACATGCTCAATATACTGGTATGTCTTAAGGAGCGACCTGCAAAACCAGAGGATGAAAAGGAACACTTTAAACCAGTGGTGGCGAACCTTGGCACGCCAGATGTTTTGAAACTACATTTCCCATGATGCTCCTGCACTCTTCAGTTTGGTTGAGCATCATGGGAAATGTAGTTCCGAAACATCTTGAGTGCCAAGGTTCGCCATCACTGCTTTAAACTATCTCTGTTGCAAGTGTTGACACTTATATTTATGTTTAACATTTGTGTATCAATTATTTCAGATTACAGCTAATGACCTCCTTATTAGGGGATCAATAAAGACACTTCAAGGTTCTGACCTTAATGTGAAATGTGGAGACAAAGATTCTACAACTGTAAGTAGCTCACGTATAAAAATGGTTATCAAATCTGCTAAATACTGCCAAGTCTTGCCATGCCTGCATTTTCCCAATTTAGCATAAATCTTACATGTTTTCTGTTCTCTAAGGGTGGCTTCACACTGCCCCTGTGTGGCGCCACTGTGCTTTGTGCAAAGGTCAGCCTTTTTACCATTTTTGTGCAGGTTAGCTCCGTGTCCCCATTGACTTGTATGAGAACTTACGGTTTTGGTTTTAGAAAGTGCACCAAAAATGCAGAATTCAGCAGATGTAGCATGCAGGTGCTTTCTAAAACTGCAGCAAAACCAAAGGACCTCGTAGAAGTCTATGGGAAAGTGCAGCTATCATGCACAAAAAAACGTTGGTTAGCAAAAGCGCAGCAGGGCAGTGTGAAGCCACTCTAAAGTTAGAAACTTTTTTATGTATATGTATTTCACATCTATGCATATGTGTAGCACCCTCCCAGGTAAGTTGCTAATGAGATGGGTAGTTAATTTTGGCTCCTCTGTAATCATTGGAGCAGCTGTTGATTTATTTGGGCTGTTCTAGATCTCAAAGGCTGCAGGTCTGATTACTCTCCCCCTGCCTTCTAGAGGCTTCTAAAACATAGGGGGCTGGGAAAGTCAAATAGGCAGATTGAATATTTATTGTGCTGCAGCCAATCCCTGGTGAGTTGTGCCCAGTAGGTGGCTGAGAGAACATAAATAGTCTGGGGTCTAGGGCAGCCCTGTTCTTGCCCTGCTGGAGAGGTTCCCAGCCTCTGGCTCTTCTCCACTGAGGCAGTGTTGCTGGAATTTTATGGTGTTTATCAGTTCATCACTGAATAGTGTCTGATAGAAGCTAGGAACCAAACAGTTGCCCTGGGACATACATTGTGAGTATAGACCTGAGCTCAAGATCCAAGTGACTGTGCTACTTTTAAGGATAAGTACCAGGCACCAGCAGTAGGTCTTCCTGAGGCAGCAATTACAGGGTGTCTGTTCTGGCAATTCCTAATAACCCTTGGCAGAAAGACTGTTCGGAGAACCCTATCCTAGTCAAGAATGTCCTCCTGTTGCTATTCAGTGTGCCTTGAGTATCCCATACCACCCTTACCCCTCTCTCATCCCAAGTTCTACAATCATTAAACCTTAAAAATACAAACTCCAGAGTGTTTATTGGAGCCAGAGTGTATAGACTGTTGTTTGTATGACTGGTGGTCTCTGCATTCCTTGGGAAAGAACCAGTTAAATATCAGTGGCTCCTGCGGGGGGGGGCATAGTGCTACAAATTAAAGGAAATCTGTCATTTTTGGTCAGTTTAATTTCATTTTTAAGCTTCTATGTTCTGTTTCAGAGTCATTGGCTTTAATTTAAAGTAGAGTATGTTCACTTTGCAAAATAAGTATGTTCTACTTCTTTATCAACCCTTTTGTCCCTGATTGAACCCTCCTATGGATTTGAAATGGAAAAAAGAGAAGGACATAAGTCGCTTCTCTGACTCATTCACTCATGGGCTTAAATATTACCCTAAAGCTGAAGTTCAGCTTTAAAAAAAACTATTTCTGTACAGTTTAACTTAAATTGCGTACTTGTAATGAACCACAAAGTGAAGGCTTCTGGATTCTGTAGAAATCTTCATTTCAGGGCTTCACTCACATAATCTGTGAGTGGAGGAGGGTCTGATCTGTCACAGATTGTGTTACAGCCAATCTGTCCCGATCTGTCCCCCAGTCACAGATTGTGTTACAGCCAGTGCAGTCAGTGAAAGAACGTTTGTCAATGGAAGAGAGGGCAGGAGGGGGCATCCCTATCAAATCATCTTTAGTGCAGCTGAGCTGTACAGCTGAGTGTCACTACTGAAGCCAAACCTACACTATCCTATACAGTAAAATGCTGCATTTTATAGAGCAGGCTAGTGTGCACATAAGCATGTGGGCACACAGTACAGTGATATGTCATGTAAACAAGATAAAATAAAGGATCTGCATAAAAATAAGATTATGGACCTACTTGCGATGACCAACAATGAAAAATGTTAAAATATTTGAGAGAGATATGGTATATAGACTGCCATTGCTTATTTCCCCTTCTGAAAATTCTAGTTAAACAAAAACGATCCCCACTAGAGTAGTGGAGAAAAAAGATGACCATATAAGTGACAAAACATACAAAACATACAGTGCTGGGGTTAATAAGGCATAATGTTTATTTATGCAATTAAAAGATTATATTAAATAGCCTACAATGGAGGAAAATCATGTAGCAACAAGCAAGGTGCATGCCAATGGCCATTGGCAACATGGCCAATGGATATGGCAACTCAGACAAAAACATAAACACACACAAATAAACAAACCAATGACACATAACATGCGGGACAAATGTCCGGACGCCAGATGGTTGCTGCACAGGTGGCCAAGCCACGGCAAACCATTACGTGACCGTGGGGAATTCACAAGTGATATGGCTTGAATACTTGGGCAGAGGTCCCTGGAGGCTCGAGCCAAGGGGATTGGAAAAGTGGATAGATGGAGAGGGAGGAATAGGACTGTCACTGGGGCTGCACGTAAGGGGAGAGAGAGCAACCAGTGGGGCGTGTAACTAAGATTAGTTCCTGGTCTTGTGAGTAGTTCAAATCCACAAATGGATGTATGCTACATTCCTGTAGTACACAATCATGATATATGAGGCAGCACATAAAGGATCTCCAAAGTGGCTAGCACTCTGAACACTCGATAACCCGGTACCTGGTCCTATTGAGGAGTGTGTCCAATAAACTGTTGCTGTGGGCTATTCAATTGTATTTTAAATCACCATGTATCGGCTAATTGCCATATACTGAAGATGAATATACAGCCCGTTAGTCAGTCTATGGTGTTTAGGGTAATGAGCCATGCATCTTGTCCATGTAATTCATGGGTGGACTTATTCCATGTAAGTCAAGTCTGTGAAGGCAATCAACGGCAATACATTACCCTTGATGGATAAGTGTAATTGGGCAATTTACTCCTCTATGCTCATGAATTCAGAGTAAATCCACCTTTGGAAATTCCATCAGGGCTCCCAGTGCTTTGCAGTCCATATGTTCCCCGGTCTCGGCTGGCATAACACCTCCCCTAGGCTTACGCTGTCTCCCGTCCAGGGCATACTGAGAGCGGCGTCATGTGACGATGATGATATCAACGTGTTTCACATTCAAATCACATAGCTTTGTCTGGACGTTTGGGACGGGCCGACGACTGTTCCTTATCAAGGCGTCACTGCCACGGCTGATATTTGCCCCAATTGAATCATTAAACGAACATTTAAATTTTCTAACTTCTCCACAACTGTAGTGGGGATCATTTTGTTTATATGCAGCTCTGAGACTAGAGTGCCACTACCCTAAAGGGTAAGTGGTATCTGTTTAGGGTATTTCCCTCTATTTGACTAATTGTCAATTGCCCTCAACTCGTGTTTTTTGTGCATAAGCTTTTTGGATCTTAATGATCTGTCCTGAGAGCTTTCTCTAATGAAATTACAGCTTAGTGTTTAGCAACCAATATATATATATATATATATATGTATCTATATCTCTTTGTTTGGAATGGCCTTTGTACTTTGAGATGAGATTCATCAGGAGATTCGTGGAGCTTTTCAAAAAGATTCAACTATTGTTTTAAGTAATGAAGTAGATATTCGAGGGAGATTTCAGGAACATAAAAAACTTCTGACAAAACATCTAAACAGAAAGTGGGACGTGTGTTTCTTGGAAATGTACATCCAACGTAAAATAATCCTATGTGGTTTACGTGAAAAGGAGGTACCAGTAAAACACCCGCAAAATTAGAGGTTACTCGTTAAGTGGAAAACTCTTTGTATAGATAATGGCCTAGCATTTATGGGTTTAATTATCAAAGAGGAAAAAAATACAATTGATAGAACTAGGTAAACTAATTGAGGAAAGCTCTCAGGGGCTCTTTAAGGACACTGAGGAATTTCAGAAACAAAACAATTTTTTTAAAAAGGAGATAGAGAAAACACAACATAATTTAATGGTAACCAAACAGTCAAAATTCAGAAGTGACCTTAACGATCTTTGATCTCACCATCCGACGAGGTAAAAGCAGATCAAGAAGATGAGGTTTCAGGTCTGCTTCTCATTTGGGTGGTGAGAGATCTCCAAGCAACACAGACGAGGAAGGAAGGATCAAGTCGGTGACTTTTTAGATCCCGGGGAAGAGGGAGGTTATGATCAGGATATCCAGCCCCACCCCCATTTGCACAAAACCATAACTATCAGAAAGACACAAAACAAACAAGGACCAAAAGTCGGTCCCCAAGGAGGGGGAAAAGAAGGGACACGAACGAGAAGTCAAAAGAACTGAAAGTAGTGACAAATGACCATGAGACAGATATGAAAGTCATGAATCTGTCAGACTTTCGTTTGACAACAGGACACATCCAGCTGTTAAAAAGAGGGATGTCTTTTCTCCAACTGACTGTATGGATGAATTCACAGTATATAAAGATGTCACCCTGTTTTTACAGAAGGTATATTATAGATCTCTACATACCTGTGAAGATACAGTGAGATTACAATAGATGATAATGATAGAGATGCTTCAGAGATCCTTAACTCCTTATTAGATGAAAGTGAAGGAATGGAATAAGGTGACATCCTTTTAAAAAGAAAAGCTGATCTAAAAATAAAATCTAAAAAGATGCCCTCTCTTGGCAAAAACAAATGGCTCAGTCTCTTCCTGGAAATGATCAAAATCGATTTGAATATGGTAGATTGGACGCAGAGGAAAAATTATAATGTTTCCAAACCTGAACGGCAGGCTTTGAAGAAGCTACAAGAAGCAAAACAGGTGGTAATAAAGATGAGCGAACAAATGTACAAGGGGGAGGTAAAACGACTCTTGGGTGATGGAAACAACTATAAACAACTTGAAAACTATCACTTCACAAAAATAATGAGTATATTAAATGAAAAACTAAAACTAGCCAAAGAAACCGGCCTACTAAGCAAACGTGAGTATGAATATCTATAGATAAATTAATATAATATACCAACTTTGTACATCATACTTAAGGTCCATAAGAGCTTAGATAATCCCCCTGGACGACCAATTGTATCTGCCATTAAAGGACCTTTAGACAAAATGGGAAAATATTTTGATGTATTGTTGAAAGTCCTAGGGGATGTCTTGGCCAAGATTCAGGATTTAAAAGTTCCAAAAGGTGTCTGGCTGGTTGGAGTAGATGTAGAGTCTCTCTATACCTCGATACGACATGATTGTGGTAAGAGGGCTGTTGGCGAATTTCTATAACATCACTATCGAGAAAGCAGATACCAGAATGAATTTATACTTGAGCTTCTGGAGTTTGCATTGTAGAATAACTGTTTTCAGTTCTTGTCAAAATTCTACCAACAAATAAAGGGTACCTCCATTGGGGCATCCTGGGCCCCAGCGTATGCGTACCTGCATCTGGGTTTATGGGAGGAGGAAGAGGTTTTTATCACTCAGATGTACCTTGACCACGTTCACACATGGATAAGGTACATCGATGATGTGCTTCTTGTATGGAGTGGTAGCTTACAGACCCGGGGATATTATAATTAAATCTGAATTTATTAAAGAATCCAGTACAACATGGTTATCAGAGTTCCCAAGAAGCGTGGGAATGTTCAGCTGCTCAATGACAAGAGTGATTTACATGATAACCTGTCCATGTGAGAAAATATGAATAGGCAAGACAAAACGCCCCTTTAAACTTAGGCTAGGGAAGCATACGCGGGAGATAAAGGCAAAGGACCCTTAGAAACCCCTGGCCCAGCACTTTACCCAGTACCATGATGGGAAGTTGGAAGGCATCTCAGTGAAGGGCATCAATGCACTTATATTACCATCAAGAAGGGGTGATTTTAATTTCATCTCATTGCAAAAAGAAAAGTGGTGGATTTATAAGCTAAAATCTTTGCCCCCCCCTCGGCTTGAAAACTGAACGCAACTTACAGGTTTTTCTTGAATCCCAATCAACCTCCTTCTCAGTAGGACCTTTTAGATACATCACTCCCCATATTACTATCCTGGCCCTGTGCCTCTGTTCTGAGCCATTTATGGCCATATTTTAATTGTAAATTTTGTAATGTACCTTAATATCGATGTCCCATGTGTCATTTAGGGTTGTTTACCCCGTTATCCAACATGAATCTAGACAGCTATGGGGTGATGTTGACAGTGTTTCTTTTGTGTGTCCTGTGTGTGTCTCCCTTACCTTACATTCCATTCCCTTCCTTTCCATTAAGTCTTTTTTCCCCCTTCCTGTTAACTAATCCTTCGAGGTTACTTGGACATTTTGAATAGGTTTGAATAAGCATATATGCTCTTTGTGTAAAGATACCCCTCTTCTGATCAGTACTCCCAAGCCCTTGTAGAAGACTGCTATTCGAAGCTATATATACACAAATTGAGAGCTCTGGGTACAATCACAAAAAATTTTTATGTTCCTTTAATGATTAAATTGGGGCAGATATCAGCCATGGCGGTGACGCCAGGAACAGTCAGCAGCCTTCCCCAATGTCCAGAGCACTGGAAGCCCTGATGAAATCTCCAAAGGTGGATTTACTCTGAATTCACAAGTATAGAGGAGTGAATTGCCCAATTACACTTATCCATCAAGGGTAATGTATTGCCGTTGACTGCCTCCACACACTTGACTTAGACAGAATAAGTCCACCCATGAATTACATAACATAAATGACAAAATACATGGCCCATTACCCTAAACACCATAAGCTGACTAACGGGCTGTATATTCATCCTCACTCCTCAGTGCATGGCAATTAGCTGATACATGGTGATTTATCATACAATTGAATAGCCCATAGTAACAGTTTATTGGACACACTCCTCCATAGGAATCAGTGACCGGGTTATCGAGTGTTCACAGTGCCAGACACTTTGGAGATCCTTTATGCGCTGCCTCATATATCATGATTGATGATCATATATCTATAAATATATAATGTACTACTGGATTCTATCATACATCCATTTGTGGATTTGAATTACTCACCAGACCAGAAACAGATCTTAGTTACACATCCCACTGGCTGCTCTCTCTCCCCTTGTGTGCAGCCCCAGTGAGAGTCCTATTCCTCCCTCTCCATCCATCCACTTTTCCCATCCCCTTGGCTCGTGGCCATTGGCATGCACTTTGCTTGTTGCTACATGATTTCCCTCCATTTGGAGGTGATTTAATATGATCTTTTAATTGGATAAATAAACATTATGCCTTTTTAACATCAGCAATGTGTCACTCATATGGTCATCTTTTTTCTCCACAACTCTAGTGGGGATCATTTTTGTTTATATGCAGTTCTGAGACTAGAGTGTCATTACCCTAAATGGTAAATGGTGTCTGTTAAGGGTATTTCTCTCTATTTGACTAATTGGCAGATGCCCTCAACTCATGTTTTTGGTGAAAATGCTATTTGCCTGCCAACATAACGATCCAATGATTTCAATGTTTTTTTTAGTTACTACCCAGAAAGTAGGATTTCTGACCTCATTAGCTTCACCAGGTCAGCATTTTCTGACCTCACAGGTTCAGCATAAGGGGCAAGCGGCCAGCATTGTGAATTGTAGGTCAACAATGGCAGCCCCCATTTTTCTAAGCGTGTTTCTTTTGAAGGAATTGCTTTAAATTTTGTACTTCACATCAACTACTTACGCCTATTTACCCCAGTTAAATGGGAGTGACTGCATTTCCAGCATGCAGTTTAGCTATAGTACAAGGCTGGTACAAACTAATAGTTTTTTTTTTAAACTGAAAGCTCCAGTCAGAGCCGCTGCAATAACAGTTCAACATTAGTACAGAGATCTTTTCCAATGGTGCCCCCCTCCCCGCCAGAAAACTTGGCACTGAAAGCGATGTTCAGAAGCCATTCGCCTGCTAGTATTCCAGCATGCTCATCCGACCGAAGACAGCCAAACTTCCTGCTTCTCTCAGACTGGCTGACATACACATGGCCGAATGTTGCCCGTTTTTAATGGAACCAGCTGATGTCTCCCAACATTCAGCCCCTGTGTACTATAGACATTAGCCTTCACATGTAATCAATGTGTAAGGGCCCATTCAGACCATAATTCAGTGTGCTGTAAGGCTCACATTTTTATGCGCTGAATGAGGGAGCCCAGTACTACAAATAGACCCTGCATGTTTTTTAACTTTGCATAACAATGCACTACAGGACACATAATACAATGCATTTCTGTGCATTGAGGCAACATTTTTCTTATTCAAATTGTTTATTAATATAAATCCATCAAAATTACAACAGACGGGTTAGTAAATCATTGTGAGACATGTGTAAATTAGCACGGAGAACGGTTACCAGCCAAAAATGTAAACAGAATAAAATTAGGGGTGTAACACATCCCCCACCAAACGGTGATTAGTAAACAAGGCAAAATGTGACCAGCCTGGGGTTCAGGAACCCATTTCTTAGGCCTGTAGGGAAGTGCCAGGAGGGCTCCAAGTACTCTACACTAGTAGGTGCCAAGGGATCCAGGAAACGAGCACATGCTGTGGTGCCTCCTAGTGGTAAAGTAAGGGTGGCATACACCATGTATTCAAATGTCTCAACAAAATCTTAACAGAATCTTAGTAAAATTTCTCTTGGCCAGAATCTTGGTTATTGAGGCAACATTTTAAGGTGTGAACAAGCCCTTACTAATCTTTTAATCACAACGTATTCATTAATTACCATATGTATAGTCCAAGATTCAGCCAGTCTTCTTTTAAGTCTAAGTAGTGTCTCCCAATCAACAGCTTTTATGTTATTGGATAGCAGTGTTTTTGGCAGACACTTCAGCTGTTTTTTTTTTACAATTTTACATATTCAAAATAGCTAAATCAAAAATGTATTTGGATTAAAGTATTCTGAAATAAAAATGAACCACATCATTCAGTAATATTTTCTATTAGTACGATGCATGTATTTTAAGATTAGAAGATGCTTTCACAAACTTTGATAAGCATCGCAGTAGAGAAATAACTGTGTGATCTGTGCAGATTGTAGGGTGATTATTAGCATCAATTAAATCTATGCATATCTAATAACATATCTTCATTTACTCAGGGGGATATTTTTATGGACAATAGACAGTGCAAGATCATCCAGCGACAGCTTCTTTTCGATGGAGGAATAGCTTATGGCATTGACTGCCTCCTTACACCTCTTAGTTTGGGTGGACGATGTGACAGCTTAGTTACTATGGATATGTCTGTAAGTTTCAATTTTCTGTTGTAATAATCCTCAAGATTTCATGTTAATAAGTAAAACATTTTTTGAGGGGAAGGGTTAGATTTTTTTTTTTTTTTTTTGCTGTCTTCATTGAATTCCTATAACAGGAGATGAAACGGACCTCTCCAGTGGGATTACAGACAGCAAAAAAGTACTTTTCTTATTAGCCCGTGAAAGGGTTATCACCTCAGGCTTTTGCTTCTGTCTCCACCAATTTAGGTTTTCTGACTTTCTGCTACTGTTGTGTCACTGGCACAGGTAGTAGTGGAAATTTCCCTAACAAGTACAATTACAGCATCAAAACATAAATAGAGAAAGTTTGAACTGGATTTCCACTTTAGTAATCTGTTGTTTCCTTTTTGTCTCCTCCTCCTATTTACTTCTTCCTTATTGAGCCATTTAAATATATTTATCCACCTTGTAACACTTCTTTCTGTATATTTAATAGGGTGATTGTGGTATGTGCTTTAACGTTCCAAAGTGCCCATCAGGAAGCAAGCCCAAGGTACCGTAGTTAAATGTTATGTGCAATGTATCAGAATTACATCTATGCATGACCTGCTACAGTAGTGTATTTATTATATTTCACAACTCCCTGCACTCTTTTATACTGCAAAATTATTTTCGCTAATAAAAATAAAATTAAATGGATATAAGGAATGGACAGACAGAAAAAAATACTGAGATTTGCTTGTATGTATGTAAACATGTAAATATATGCCATTTACAGTAGTTCACCATGGTGAAACATGGTGATAATAGTGGTGTGCTTTGATAATGAAAGGCCTGCTGAGGAATACATTATAGTAACACTGTCCTCTAAAAGACAAGACAAGGGCAACAAAAATACATGGGCAACCAATAGGCAAAGATTAAAGTGGGCAGCAAACAGTCAATTGAGGGCAACAAAGCAGCAATCATTACAGTATATGGGAACTCTCCCAGCACAAATTTTGGCACAACCCCCTTCCCACAAGCAAAAATTCCTACCATTTCCCCCGAAAAATATCTCCCTCCCAACATCCACCAGAAAAAATGTATTCCTACTCGCTTACCAAAAATCTCTCCAGAGTTTTAATGCAAAGAATTTTACCTCTGAAACAAAGTAGCATCTCCCAGGCTTCCCCAAAGCTTGAGTCTGTACAGGGCGGCATACTGTATTACTGCTATTCAGATGGGCCTCCAAAACAGTAGATAACATGGTTGCTTAGATGTGCCTAGACCTGTAGAACATGCCACAACTAGCTGTATCTGGGGAGTACTGCAACCCCCAAGCTAAGTATGCCAATACCCTGCTATGAACATAGTATTGTTTTAAATTTTGCCCCCAGTCAGAGAATAAACTATAAGACATCCTATGATCAGTTGTTTAAGTGTATTTGCAATTTATGTTACTGAATAAACTAAAAATAGAACTTATATTTACATGCATTGTACAGGGCCAGAAAACCAAATGTCAGTATGAGTTAAGCTCCAGGCGGAGTATACAGGGTTGCCGCCAGGAATGTTCCATGGTTCTGTGGATGGCCAAATGCTGTAAGGGATACTATGGAAGAGATTGCCAAGGTATGTGTTATTACTTCATTTCCAGCCATTCACCTTTTTCTGGTCAATAAGTGGAAGCTGAATCATATTTAATGCTGTCCCGTGTACTGCTGATTAAAAATACCTACCCCTCACATCTATGACTGTGAGTGCACTGTTTCAAAGGGGTTTTAGTAAAAGTTAAGTATTTCAGCACAAAACCTGATACCCACCCAGTTATGCATTGGCTCTTTATCAGTTCAAGCTTATTTAATTGATATTCTGCATAGGGTAGTTACAAGTAAAAAGTACAGAAAGAAATGTATAGGTATATTACAATCCAAATTTTCAACAATGTTAGATCACAAAGGTTAGCAGAACAATATAACATATTGTGGTAAAGTAAAAAGAGCATACAGGAAGTGACTGGGAAGGAATGAACACAATGGTCTTGGATTGTCCAGATTAAAGCTGATGAAACTAAAAAGTCTGCAAAGTCAGTTTGCATTGGCTTTTTTAATGCTGATTTTCTTGCGTAGAAGGTAAAATGTGGTCCAGCAAAACATGCATGCTGATGTGATAGGGATTATATAAAGAGTTTTGGTGAGAACTCTCATTTGGGGAGAACTATGCAGGCTAAGTGTGACAAATCTCTAAACAAGGACTCTGCCTTTAGCAATATCCAGCAGATTTGCTTCTTTCATGAGCTCAGAACATTTTTACATTTTTAGAGATATCACAGTTTGACTTTGGTTTCTTTGTTGTAGCCTACCTGCTTTTCTTACTACAAATTGGGCTTGCTTTTGGTACCATACACTGATCACTGTATATACATGCTGTGCTACCTTTTTTTAAATGTTACACAACAGATCTGCTTTACAGCTCTATATCACATTGAAACTCAACAGACTCAATGAAAACAGTGTCCCATGTCACCGATATTCTATCTCAACAATCTAATCTCAGTAGGTGGGTCTGTGTGACTGTAGGGGTACTCTCTCTAGTGACTAATCAACAAATCTTTACACGTAATAAAAATAGAAATAAAAAAAATAAGCAGCAAGTATGTAACAAATATTAAAATGACAGTATTTAGTTTAAAGCAGGGGTGTCCAAACTTTTTTCAAAGAGGGCCGGATTTGATTTGAAGTGAACATGCGTGAGGGCCGACCATTTTGCTTGACATTCTTTGAACCGTTAAAATTTGGTCTAAGTGTGTTCGTTCGAGCTCTAATACACTGCCCAACAAGAATTCTCTTGCAATTTGTGGCTGTGTGTGGGAAGAGATGAGCTTTGGCGTATTATTTGGATGTACCGTATTAATTGGCGTATAACACGCACCTTCACTTTAAGAGGGAAGTTTCAGGAAAACATTTTTAATTTTAAATAAAGAACTGTGAAGCAAAATAATGGTCAGTGCCCACCAATGCAGCCTAATCAGTGCCCATCTGCAGACCCACCATTGCCATGAATGTAGCCTCACCATTGCCAGGAACGCAGCATCATAGCCAGGAACGCACTCACCATAGCCAGGAATGCAGCACCATAGCCAGGAACATAGCACCATAGCCAGAAACACAGCACCATAGCCAGGAAGGCACTCACCACAGCCAGGAATGCCTCCACCATTGCCAGGAATGCCCCCTCCATAGCCAGGAATGCACTCACCATAGCCAGGAATGTCCCCATCATAGCCAGGAATGCCCCCACCATAGCAAGGAATGCATCATCATAGCAAGGAATGCCCCCACCATAGCCAGGAATGCCCCCACCATAGCCAGGAATGCACCATCATAGCCAGGAATGCACAACCATAGCCGGGAATGCCTCACTATTGCCAGGAACGCAGCACCATTGCCAGGAACGCAGCACCATTGCCAGGAATGCAGCACCATTGTCAGGAACGCAGCACCATTGTCAGGAACGTAGCACCATTGTCAGGAACGCAGCACCATTGTCAGGAACGTAGCACCATTGTCAGGAATGCACTGACGAGTGCCAAAGGAGATACTCCTGTTTACACGGTGGCCTCTTTAATAGAAAGTCCCACATCCTTTGATGGACAGAACAATCGTCCAATGGCAGCGCCGGAGTTGGGACTTCCTATTACAGAGGCCGCCCGTAAACAGGAAATTCTCCTGTGTACGGCACTCGGCCCCGCCTCCTCCCTGTCCCTTCCGAAGCATATACATCTTTTGTGGCCCTGGTGCTGGGAGATCGTCGGGGGCCACAAAAGATATGTATGTCCAAATAACCAGGCGGGCCGTTCAAAACATTCTATTGGCCCGCAGGCCGGACTTTGGACATGCCTGGTTTAAAGCAAACCTTTTCCCATAGCAACTCAAAAAGTTTCTTTAACTCCATTGTCCTTTTGTTCAGCAGTGGGCACACCTTAAAAAAGGACACCTTTAAGCACACAGTATATAGGCAAGTGACAGGTTCCTGCCACGGCCCAATTACATAGGCCACAAAGATTTAATGTGCAAAAAATGATTGGCTAAACCACACAAGTTCCTATTTTACCTTTATTTCTCCTTTTATGTTTTCTTTTGAAAAAAACAAATGCAGTAATTTAGAGGTTGGATAAAGCATTTAGTGCAGCATAATTTTTTTATAGCGAAGTACACATCACACCCAAAAGTGGGACAACTAAGGCTGCAAAGGGGGGCAGAAGGATAGTACCTTCAAAGAAGGGACAGTTTGGAACTGTGACACTGGAAGCCAAAAGAAATACTTATGTGTTGCAGGGAATAACGCAGGTATATATTTATCTCTACATTCACTTTTATGCAAAAAATACTATTCCATTTCATTAACGTTGTGTCAGTTCTGGTATTTTTTTTATGACTCATGAGGCACGCGTCATTTCTACTGCTTGTATGCTTTATGTGCTATAACAGTGTGTATACTGCTTTGTGTAAAATGATATACAGTGCCTTGAAAAAGTATTCATGCCCCTTAAAATGTTCCACATTTTGTCACGCTACAACCAAAAACATAAATGTATTTTATTGAAATTTTATGTGATAGACCAATACAAAGTGGTACATAATTGTGAAGTGGAAGGAAAAATGAGAAATAGTTTTCATGATTTTTTACAAATAAATATCTGAAAAGTGTGGTGAGCATTTGTATTCAGCCCCCTTTACTAGAGTTCACCTGTGTGTAATTTAATCTCAGTATAAATACAGCTGTTCTGTGAAGCCCTCAGAGGTTAGAGAACCTTAGTAAACAAACAGCATCACAAAGGCCATGGAACACACCAGACAGGTCAGGGATAAAGTTGTGGAGAAGTTTAAAGCAGGGTTAGGTTCTAAAAAAAGAAAATCCCAGGGCACTGTTCAATCCATCATCTGAAAATGGAAAGATTATGGCACGACTGTAAACCTACCAAGACATGGCCGTCCACCTAAACTGACAAGGCCAGGCAAGGAGGGCATTCATCAAAGAAGCAGCCAAGAGGCCCATGGTAACTCTGGAAGCGAGGCGGAGATCCACAGCTCAGTTGGGAGAATCTGCCCACAGGACAACTATTAATCATGCACTCCACAAATCTGGCCTTTATGGATGAGTGGCAAGAAGAAAGCCATTGTTGAAAGCCATAAGAAGTCCAGTTTGCAGTTTGTGAGAAGCCATGTGGGGGACACAGCAAACATGTGGAAGAAGGTGCTCTGGTCAAATGAGACCAAAATTTAACTTTTTGGCCTAAAAGCAAAAAGCTGTGTGTGGTGGAAAACTAACACTGCACATCAACCTAACACACCATCCCCCACCGTGATACATGGTGGTGGCAGCATCATGTTGTGTTGTGGAGTCAAATACAGGGCAATCTTAGAAGAAAATCTGTTAGATTCTGCAAACGACTTGAGACTGAGGTTCACTTTTCAGCATGACAACGACCCTAAACATACAGCCAGAGCTACAATGGAATGGTTTAGATCAAAGCATATGTGTTAGAATGGCCCAGTCAAATTCCAGACCTAAATCCAATAGAGAATCTGTGGCAAGACTTGAAAATTTCTGTTCACAGATGCTCTCTATCCAATCTGACAAAGCTTGAGCTATTTTGCAAAGAAGAATAAGCAAACATTTCACTCTGTAGATGTGCAAAGTTGGTAGAGACATACCCAAAAAGACTTGCAGCTGTAATTGCAGTGAAAGGTGGTTCTACAAAGTATTGACTCAGGGGGGCTGAATACAAATGCACGCCACACATATTTATTCATGTACAAAAAAATTGAAAACCATTTATCATTGTCCTTCCACTTCACAATTATGTGCCAGTTTGTGTTGGTCTATCACATAAAATCCCAATAAAATACATTTCCATTTTTGGTTGTAACATGACAAAATTTTGAAAATTTCAAGGGGTGTGAATACTTTTTCAAGGCATTGTATGCTAATAAAAAAAACTTACCTGATTAAAAAGAAATTTGGCTACAGTGAATCTGCTGCTTTGTGTAAACAAAGTACAGGTACATTTTAAGGTAAATTTTGTAATAACGGCACCGAAAATGCACTAAATACAAAATACTTTTAACTTGATCTTGAATACGATTATATACATTTGCATCTCTTTTGTCTCTCAGTAAGATCTAAGGTGATTTCATGTGTTTGTTCTACCAGCCTGTCCTGGGAGCCCTGAGACCCCATGTAATAAACATGGAACATGTGACGAAGGATATGCTGGCACTGGAGAATGCAGATGCAGCCCTGAATTCAATGGAACAGCTTGTGAGATCTGTACGCCAGGGAGATATGGACCAGACTGTAAACGTAGGTTTATCGTTTTTTTATTTTTTATTTGCACAAGATCTCTGAAGTGAGAAAACATGAATATAATTTGCTCTGCTTTAGTCCTCAAAGATATGCGACTAAAATAATGCTAATAAAAGTATTAATTTATATTAATAGGGATTTAATTTCTACTTAATCTTTAGAATAATATGGTTCCCTCTGAAACAGCTTGAACTCACTTTTTTTTGCCTTAAAAAGACCCTGTCCTCATACTATTTTCACATAAGATTATATAGTAAATTACCATGTTCCATACATTTAATCCCCTTGTAATTAAAGATAATGTTATGATATTGAACAGGGCTGATGATGCTGCTGTGTGCCACTATCTTGGATATGGCATCCAAGATAGTGGTCAGACTCACAAAGGCTTTCACTGTGTTCATGTTCCTGTCTGGTCACAGCTAGTGATGACCACTTGTGTGCACATTTATGTCTACACATATGCCAGAGATCTGCACTTGAGCTCCTGGTTCTGCACACCCTCTGGGACCATTTTTAGGGGTTCCACCCCTCCTTTTTTGAAGTTTTTATTTATTTTACATTATGGAAAATACATCAAAAAAGGGTGCAGTACTCAAAGGCAGATAAGATACACAAAATTCTAGGTGGACAGGAGTGAAGTCGGGAATTATGGCAGGCTTATCTCACTGTTAATTTATTTAAGACATATAAATTAGCAGGCACAGTCCCCCTAATCTATGCGTCCAGCCCCATAATCTACATGTGGGGCGCCAGACACATGCGATTAGAGTCAGAGGCTCTAATAGGCTTCAAAAAAGGGTGTGCTCGGGGGCGCAGAGCACTGCGCCCTGAGCCCACCCAGTTGTGTAACAATAGCAAATGAATCTACACTATTGTCTTCCTGATTCTCCTCCTGGCCAATCAGGAAGCAGGTCCTGAGACCCGGCACCCGATTGGCCACTGGGAGGAGAAGCGATCCCATTGACCGCTGAGGAGGAAGGAGGAGACACAGGGGAAGCCGCCGTGAAGCACCAGGAGAAGGGGGTGCCACCTGGAGGAAGTGCTGCCCACTACCTAGACACAGGGGTTGCCTGTGACCCGACCGACTGGGAGGAGGTGGCGACGGGTGGATTGTTTGCTGCCCCCAACCCCCCCCCCTCCAAAACAAATAGCACCAGATGCCACTAGAAATTAGTCTACCAGCCTCTGCCTAAACTAAAATATCATGTTATGGTGGACTGACCCTTTAAGGCATTGAAGTTATTGGATAAGCATGACAGCCAGGCACTAGCATTTTCAGTGGGAGGTCAGAAATGGCAGCTCACATATTTTTCTCACTGTATTTTTTCACTAAGCCTGACATATTAATAACCATTTTTGTATGAATGTTTGTGCCACTGCATGCCAGAGAGATGTTTCTGTACGTAAACAAGGATAACAATCTTGCCGCGTACACACGACCAGACTTTCCATCAGAATAAGCTCTGGCGGTCTTTCCAACAGGGTTCTGACCAAACGGACTTGCCTACACATGATCACACCAAAGTTCGTTCGTTTAGAACGCACTGATGTACGACGGGACTAGAAAATGAAGTTCAATAGCCAGTAGCCAATAGCTGCCCATGCGTCATATATGGTCCGCCGGACTAGCATACAGACGAATGGTTTTCCCGATAGGAATTGATTCCGTCGGAAAGATTTAAAACATGTTCTATTTCTAGGTCCATCAGAATTTTTGAAGAAAAAAGTCAGATGAAGTCCACACACGATTGGAATATCCGATGAAATGATTCAGTTGGAACTTTTCTGCCAGAAAGTCCGGTCGTGTGTACGAGGCATGTGTTGTGTGCTCCTCATTCCCTTTCTGCATATGAACAATGTGAATAGTGTGAGGTGTGTTATGCATTGATGAATTATGATAATTACTGAGCCAAGCTCACCATTTATGTCTTGTAGTCTGTGACTGCACGGAAAATGGACAGTGTGACGAAGGCATCACTGGAACTGGGGAGTGCACCTGTAAGAGAGGATGGATTGGAAAACGCTGCGAAACTAAATTAGGTTACTCTTAATTATTTTTGTGTCTTCAAGCACTAAGCAGTTTCAGTATTGGACATAATAATGTCAAAATAACTTTTTCCCTAATTACTTATAGATTTACCTCCAGTCTGTACACCTCCATGCTCGAGAGATGCTGTGTGCAGGAGGGATAAAACCTGTGAGTGTAAGAAGTTCTATGAAGGTGATGGAAGAACGTGTAAAGGTAATACACCTAATCAGTTGTTATATTGCTCCATTCTGTTTGAGGTCTCACATTACATACACCTTTTTTGCAGAGGATATGATCTAAAAAGGATTGCATGCCCAAAAACCTAGTGTGTATGTATATATATGTGTATATATATATATATATATATATATATATATAGATAGATAGATAGATAGATAGATAGATAGATAGATAGATAGATAGATAGATAGATAGATAGATATAGATATAGATATATCTGTGAAAAAGTTTTTTTAGTCAGGTGTGAAAAATGCTATAAATAAAGAACGCTTTCAAAAAATAGAAGTGTTAATAGTTTATTTTTATCAATTAACAAAATAGAAAGTGAATGAACAGAAGAGAAATCCAAATCAATCAATATTTGGTGTGATTACCCTTCTTTGCCTTCAAACAGCATCAGTTCTTCTAGGTACACTTGCACACAGTTTTTTAAGGAACCCGGAAGGTTATTCCAAACATCTTGGAGAACCAACTACAGATCTTCTGTGGATGTAGGCTGCCTCAAATCCTTCTGTCTCTTCATGTAATCCCAGACATACTCGAAGATGCTGAGATCAGGGCCAAACCATCACTCCTTGTGCTGTAACATGAAACTGTCTTCCACAACCTCACCTTGGTAGCAGAGTTGGGCTGTTCCTCACTGAAAAAACAACATGCTTTAATGTAACCCCCCCTCCCCCAAATCAATACATTGTAGCCCTACTCATTCACTGAAAAAAGTGTCAAAAAGATATAAAGTAAAAGAAATGACAACTCCTATTTAAAAATGAAAAAAAAACAATGTCCCCTGATGTAGATCCATCATCAATCAGGTCGGCCGTCACACCCAAAAAAAAAAAAAGCTCAGACCAGGACGAAGGCTAACCACTGACTGACTGCTACTCCATCTGACAACTATTAAATAGGTAAGGGGCGGGGCCACCCAGTGACATCACCTGGTGTCCCCCCCTGTGATGTCAGCTGCCCAGCATGCACCAGTCGATGGCGTCACAGGAGGGCAATGCCATCAGGTGATGTCGCCAGGTGGCCCCATGCCTTACCTATTCAAGAACTGTCAGATGGAAGAGCAGGCAGTTGGCGGTTAGCCTTTGTTGTGTCCGGAGATTTTTGGGGACCCCACGTCATTTTATTTCCTGATTTTGTTTTTTGTCTGCAATTTTTTTCTTTAAATTCAGCTGTCAGTGAGGAACCCCACTGACAGTTCAAGACTCAACTTTCCAGACCACTCCTTAGCAACCAGCTATATACAGTGTGTTAAAAAAAATGCATAACAAACACAACACTTGAGATTTTGGTGCAGCTTCATTGAAGTCTATTACATGCACAACGTAATCTGCTGCAGGGAAAAAGGGCCCTGACCGATTCCAATAAATGCACAGATGTGAACTACGTCCATAAGAAATCATTCTAAATGGACTGTAGCGTGCTTCTACAAACACACAAAAAAACGCATAGTTATGAACGTAGGGTAAGAATTGATGTTGGTTTGAAACCAAAGGGTTTCACACCAAATATTCATTTTGTTTAGATTTTTCTTTGTTTGCTCACTTTGCATTTTTAAATTGATAAAATTAAGCAATTAAAATATATATTTTTGAAAGCATTCTTATTTTATAACATTTCTTTATACAAGCCTGTAACTTATATATATATATATATATATATATAAGTACTTGATGTTCCAGACACTCAATGGATGTCAATAAAGTAGCAGATAAAATGTTTTGTGCATGGCCTAACTTTATCTTGAAAGCTACTTTTCACCTTTGCTAAAGTCCTATGAAAGAGATATGTACAGTATATATAGAAGAGAGTGACGGGCAGTGGTGTTAGTAGGGTTTAGATATGACATGTGCACTCATTTTATAGCAAATCATCATGGCGTTATTATTATTATTATTATTATTAATAATATTTTTTCTTTTCCTGTAGTGGTAAATCTGTGTCAGGCAAATAATGGTGGCTGTGATAAGAATGCAAAGTGCTCACAAAGTGGTGTGAAAGTGACTTGCAGCTGTCTAAAAGGATACAGTGGAGATGGAACTGTCTGCACACCCATTAACCCATGTGCTGATGGACTAAACGGCGGGTGCCATGAACATGCCATCTGTACCATGACTGGACCGGTAATGTCTGTTAATTCCATTTATTGACAAAGCTAAAAAAAAATTGTTTTACAAAAGTTCAGTGTTACTGTATTAATTTCTAAAATTCAGTTATTTCTCAGTCATAGTACAGCAGTGTTTCTCTTAAAGGAATCTAACATAAATTGCTGTCTCGTTTTTTCTCAGATTTATTTAAACAAAATAGATTGCATATTTTTTAATTGACTTGACATTTATACCTGTAGTAATATTTTCCATAGTTTACAATTAGGCAGATAATGCGGATTATATCATTAGTAATAAAACAAGGGGCTTGCAATATTCAAATACCACATGCACAGGTCAGCTATAACTTTATGACCAGTGAAAGGTTAAGTGAATTGATTATTCTCCTTAAAATGTCATGTGAAAGTTGATTAAATATATTAGGCAGCAAGTAAACATGTCCCTGAAGTAGAAAAAAATGGCAATTTGTTGTGTATGGGGGTGCGTCGCCACAGACCAGCTAGGGTGTCCATGCTGACCCGTGTCCACTGCCAAAAGTTCCTACAAAGGGCAAGAGAGCATCAGAACTGGACCATGGAGGAATTGAAGAACGTGGCCAGGTCTGATGAATAATATTTTCTTTGACATCCTGTGAATGGACGAGTGCATGTACGTCGCTTACCTGGGGAAGAGATGGCACCAGCATGCAGTATACGAAGAAAACAAGTGTGATGATTTGGGCAATATTCTGCTAGGAAACCTTCCTGCTGCAATTCATATGGATGTTAGCAGAAGTGTAACTAGAACCTTCAGGGCCCCAGTGCAAGAAATCATGAAGGGTCCCCCCCCCCCAACCTTTAGTCCCGGGGCCCTTCCCACTGATCCCAGGGTCCTTTTCTCCTGTTGTGGGGCCCTTTATTATAGTCCTGCAGTGGGACCCCTTCCTGCCGTCTTAGGTAGGGTTGCCATCTTTTCTTCAAGCCCAACTCGAAGACTTTTAACATCGCAGGGCAAACATTTTTTTTCTAGTATACACTATACTTATATTTTGTGATTAAAGCGGGACTGTACTGCGGAAAAAAATATTAAAAGCCAGCAGCTACAAATACTACAGCTGCTGACTTTTAATAAATGGACACTCACCTGTCCCGGGATCCAGCGATGCCGGCAGCCGAGGCCGATCGATCGCTCGGCTCTCGGCTGCTGCCGCCACCATTCTAGGTGAGGGAATCAGGAAGTGAAGCGAAACGGCTTCACTTCCCGGTTCCCTACTGCGCATGCGCGAGTCGCGCAGCGCAATAGGAATTGTCCGCGTTGTCACTGGGACCCGTGTGTGTCTCAGCAGACAGCGCGGCAGAACAGGAAATGGCATAGACTCCCATGGGAGTCTATGCCCGGAAGTGGGTCTAAATACCTGTCTTTGACAGGTATCTCCACCCCCCTCCCCCCTGAAAGGTGCCAATTGTGACACCGGAGGGGGGGAGGGTTCCGATCAGCGGAAGTTCCACTTGGAACCCCGCTTTAAATAACATTTTTAATTGTATATATTTAATCACAAGAGTCCCTTTACACAAGAGTCCACAGAGTGCCCCTCTTTACATTTGAATCGAGTTACGCTTTACATCTGAATCCACAGAGTTACGCTTTACATCTGAATACGCACAGTTTCCCATTTACATCTGAACTCGCAGAGTTCCTTTACACTGTAAGGGGGACTCTGCATATTCTGATATAAAGGAGAACTCTGGGGACTTTAATTTAAGGAAGAACAGTGAGAACTCTGATGTAAGGGGGAACACTACCGATTCTGGTGTGAAGAGTAATGCCCTGTACACATGGTCGGACATTCCGATGAAAAATCCATGGCATTTTTTCCGACAGATTTTGGCCCAAACTTGTCTTGCATACTCACAGTCGCACAAAGTTGTCGGAAAATCAGATAGTTCAGAATGACGTAAACCATGTACGAAGGAACTAGAAAGAGGCCAGTATCCAATAGTTTTGGTCTAGCAATTTATTCTGAGCATGCATTGCACTTTGGCCACAGATTTGTCTACACACGATCGGGAATTTAAATGATCGGATTTTGTTGATGGAAAATTTTAGATCCGACTTTTAGATTCCGACCGAAAAAGTCAGATGGAGCCCATATACGCTCGGATTTTCCAACAACATGATCCGATCACACATATTCCATCAGAAAGTCGGATCGTGTGTACAGGGCATTACTCTGATATAAGGGGGTCCCTGGTAACCAGAGCCCCCACTTACATTATAATTCCCAGCATTTCCCTTTAATCAGGGTTCCCAGAGCCCCTGTTACTTCAGAGTCTGCAGAATTTCCAGTTGCACTGTATGGGCCCTTCCAAACGGGTGGACTGATCTGACCACCCATTGATCTGTATGGGGAGGCAGATGTAAACATACATGTGTCTGTTTATACTCTATTGCATCCAATCCAATCTGCTGAAAACAAAATATATGGATTGGAATCCATTCCCCAGTCGCTTGGCAGATTGGATCAGATGACAGTCAGATGTAAACAGACAGGTGGTCCATTTACATTTGAACGCCGCATAGAGAACAGCGCAATGTGTCTGTGTCTGTGGAGTGGACAGGAACCTGTTATCCGCCTGCCCAGTGGGGATCAGCAGGCAGGTCTCCTGCTGAGCAGGCGGATCAACTTGGTGGAGTGAAAGGGCTCTAAGGGGGAGCTCTGCGGACTGTAGTGTAAAGGGTTACTCTGATGTAAGGGGTGCTCTGGGAATCCTGATGTAAGGGGGTCCCTGCTCACCAAATCCCCCAAGTACATCAGATTCCCCCATTACATTACAGTCCACAAAGCTCTCCCTTACATTAGTGTGCTCAGAGGCTGGTGAGAGAAGGGGGGAGGCACTTTAATCACTATAGATGGAGGCTCAGGCTGACTGCACATTTCCTCCACTAGATAGTTGCTGGCTGCTGGGCTTTTTGTGAAGAACAGTACTGCCAGGGATTGTAATGTGGGCGGGGCTGCGGACACACACAGGAGGAGAGGGGCGAGAGGAGGAGGAGCATATCCAGTTCTCGCTCTCTCCTCTCCTGTCCGTGCGTTGACCAAGTACACCCCTTCATGAAACGGTAGCTGCACTGATAGCAGGGGCCTCTTTTTAGAAGCATAATGTGTCCTGCCACATGGCAAAAATGGTTCAAGAATGGTTTGAGGAACACAACAAGTCTGAGGTATTGACTTGGCCTCCAAATTTTCCAGATCTCAATTCGATTGAGCATCAGTGGGATGTGCTGGAAAACAAGTGCGATCCATCTCACAACTTATATAACATAAAGGATTTGCTACTGACAGCTTGAGGCATGGATACCACTAGACCTCTGAAGGTATTGCAGTGGTATTTGGCTCCAACAGGTCAAACAGGTCAGGAGTCAGGACTATTTTGGTGGCATAGGGGACCTACTCAATATTAGGTGGGTGGTCCTAAAGCTATGGCTGATCCGTTTAGACTAATATGTGTACCTTGGCAGTATAATGATCTGCCCTTACATCTTCCCCTATAGCCTCTTAAAGCTTTTCCTTCTTCTACCACTAAGGCTGCTTTCCCACAGGGGCATCAGCGGTAAAGCACTGCTATTTTTAGCGGTGCTTTACTGATGCTTTTGCAGAGGTTTTCGGCCGCTAGCGGGGCACTTTTAACCACCACTAGCAGCCGAAAAAGGGTTAAATACCTGCAAAGCGCCACTTTGCCAGCTCTGCCCATTCATTTCAATGGGCAGGAGCGGTGTATACACCGCTCCTAAGATGCTGCTTGCAGCAGTTATTTTAACATCCTGCCAGCGCATCGCCTGTGTGAAAGCACTCGAGCTTTCACACTGAGACTGCAGGGGAGCTGTTTTTCAGGAGCTTTACAGGCGCTATTTTTAGCCCAAAAGCGACTGAAAAATGCTTCAGTGTGAAAGGGGTCTAAGCTTTTCAGGAGCAAACATTAGTCCTTTATTCAGACCCAAACTGAAAAGCAACAGAACTTGCATAGCAATACAGAGCACAGTGATGTCTTGCAACAAATCTCCATTTAAATATGGAATTTCCAAACTTTATTGAACTTAGCTTAATGAAAAGAAACGTCCGATTAGTTATTACATATCACTGTGCCTTAATTTAGTTTGTTGAATTAAAGAGATTTTAAACACCCACTGTTTAACTGACATTGTCCCTTCTATTTCTGTATGTGGATGATGACACTATAATTATTTATTAAAAAACATCTGAATACATTTTTCATAATCGATATACAGCTGTCACATGACCCAGATCTTTCCTCGTCTATCTGCAGGGAAACCTAAGCAGGAGGAGTTTCTAGTCCTCTACTGTGGGTTCAAAATGGAAAAAAAAAAAAAACTGTACTGTAAAAAGAAATAATTAATATCAATAAACTGTTTTATATTGTCATACAAATATATATTTGAAATTAAATCTTTATTATTATGTGGAAATAACATGGTATGGGTGAATTTCTGCCAGTGTCACGACTCTCCAGTCTGTGTCTTAGAATAAGAAGGAGGTGAAGCCTCCATTAATCTATATGTAATATCCTGCCCTCATTGTGTTTAGTTGGTTAGTGGGCTTGGAGGAGGGAGGGAGGGAGTGAGTGGGCCGTCATTTAGCACTCTGTATATGCCCACATGTCTATAGTCACATGGGCTGCTCAGATGTGATAGGGAGGAAATGCTCAGCATGGAAACTCAATGAAAAGTGTGCAGATTTGCCACCACAGCTGCAAAATCCCTAGCTGAATTGGGGATTTGGACAGAAGGTGGAGCTAGAGTGATCAGGATCAGCCAGGTTTTTTGCAGAATCCAAAAAAAAATCTCATAGTGACCGAGCGAGTGTGAACAGCATGTAATACAGAATTTATTGATAGTTTTTATGGGATTAAGGTCTGGAGACTGGCTAGGCCACTCCGGGACCTTAATGTGCTTCTTGAACCACTCCTTTGCTGCCTTAGCCATGTGCTTTGGGTCATTGTCATGTCGGAATACCCATCCACAACCCATTTTCAATGCCCTGGCTGGGAGAAGGAGGTTCTCACCCATGATTTGACAGTGCATGGCCCCGTCTATCATCCCTGTGATGCAGTGAAGTTGTCCTGTCCCCTTAACAGAAAAACACCCCAAAGCATGTTTCCACCTCCATGTTTGATGGTGGGCATTGTGTTCTTGGGGTCATAGGCAGTATTCTTCCTCCTCCAAACACGGCAAGTTGAGTTGATGCCAAAGAGCTTGATTTTGGTCTCATCTGACCATAACACCTTAACCCAGTACTCCTCTGAATCATTCAGATTTTCAGTAGCAAACTTTAGACGGGCCTTCTTAAGCAGGGGGAACTTGTGGGCACTGCAAGATTTCAGTCCATCATGGCGTAGCGTGTTACCAATTGTTTTCTTGGAGACTATGGTCCCAGCTGCCTTGAGATCATTGACAAGATTCTCCCGTGTAGTTCTGGGCTGATTCCTCATGATTCTTTTGATCAGTAAAATGAGGTGAGATCTTGCATGGAGCCCCAGAGCGATGGAGATTGACAGTTATTTTGTGTATCTTCCATTTGCAAATAATCGCACCAACTGTGGTCACCTTCTCACCAAGCTGCTTGGCAATGGTCTTGTAGCCCATTCCAGCCTTGTGTAGGTCTACAATCTTGTCCCTGACATCCTTGGACAGCTCTTTGTTCTTGGCCATGGTGGAGAGATTGGAATCTGATTGCTTCTGTGGACAGGTGTTTTTTATAGAGGTAACATGCTGAGATTAGGAGTACTCCCTTTAGCCCTGGCTCACATTGCAGCGATTTGGCAAATCGCAAATCACAAATCGTCAAATTGCATGCCAAATCTCTACATCTGAATCAGTGTGACACTACATTTACAGCGCCGCATCGATTCCCAAAAGTAGTTTCTATACTACTTTTGATAACTTTGGGATGTTATTTTTATAGACATCTGTGCAGCAACATGCACAGATGTCTCTCAAATCGCCCCCGAAGACGGGACTGACATACAGGAATGAAATTGCACGAGTTCAGGGGATCAAATACTTTTTTCTCTCACTGTATATATATTATCGCTTGCAACAAGTCCAAATTCTACCAGCTAGGTAGCCTATTTGAAGTTAATGCTTTTAAAATGTCCCGATCATCAACCTCCAAATAAATATTGCAGCTGCACAAATCAATTTATAAAACATGCACTCGGGTAGGTGAATATACTAAGCAATGCAAATATTTCCCAGCATTCTCTCTAGCTAATCAGTACAAAATGTCTAGGGGTAAAACAGAGGTATGTATTTTTTGATATACATTTGCAGATACACACTGGCAGATCCAGGAACCTCTACAAAGTGTGATCCAAAACTCTAAAGTGTCTGGACACAAGGCATCTTAAGACCCCTAGGACCTTTTATTAGTTATAAATTGATCTTTGTGGCTGCCAATCTTTGATTTATTGGATGCAGTGCGGGTACACACTGGGGGTCTTTGGCTGATGTGTTGCTATACTGGTAGCATTGTTCCTGTTTATTTACTGTGTTTTGCATTTAGTATTTTCTATAAACATTTTGTTTGCTGTTTTCTTAGGACAAACGTAAATGTGAATGCAAGGACCAATACATTGGAGATGGTATAACCTGTGAGTTGAAGGAAACACCCATTGACAGATGTATGCAGGATAATGGACAATGTCACACAGATGCATTATGTGCTGATTTACACTATCTAGGTGAGTAAAGAATGGATAAGCGTGTCCTTATTAAAGATACATCACAACAGTCATGTATTATGGGTGCCACCTACAAATACTGGGTCCATGTTCAGCCTCTGCTTATCTTTTACAGTTCTGTGTCATGTTGACAAAGCAGTTGCTTCTTACAAATGTATGCTCATATCAACCAACTGCATTTTGCTTAGTGTTTTCCTGGTTAGTTTATAGAAGGCACGTCAAACTCAAATTAAACTATAGACAAATTTAGTGGGATTAAAGGATAACTAAACCCAAAAACAAAAATGTAATATTGTCCACTGTAGCAATGCCCATTTTAGCATTCAGCATTGGCACAATGTCCTTTGCTGATTGCTTACCCTAACAACCATGGCTACCTGCTTCATGGGCCATTTACTCGCTGTCTCTTCCACATTTGACAACATTTAGGTATTCTCTGCCACGTCTCCCTCTAGACAACTTGAGCCATGTACTACCTGCTCTTCTCTGCCCTTGATAACATGAGCTATGCACTCCCTGTACCTCTCCCCTTTTGCATACTCTCCAGCTCCCCTCTCCGCTTTTACAATATGAGCCACCTACTCCCTGCCCCTCTCCCCTCCCCAGATCCCCACAGACTCCCTGTCCCTTTCTGTCCTTGAAAACATGAGCCATACTCCCTGCTCCCCTCTGACCTTGACAATATGGGCCACCTACTGCTTGCTGCAGCTCCCCCTCCTCCCAACATTATCAACATGAGCCCCTCTCTGCCCTTGATTAAGCCACCTTTTCCTTCCCCTCTTCGCTCCATCCTTGACAACATGGACCACCTGCGTCATGCTCCTCTTCCCCTAAGACCACCTACTCCCAGAGCTGAGCACTTCCTTAATTGACAGGAAGGACATTTGTACAGTTGTAGCACAGGAGGTAAATGGAGTGGCTCCAATAATGCAGGGGAAAATAACTTTTTTGCAAAAAAGAGTTATGTGGTAAGGGGAGAAGTATAGTATAGTATTGGTATACTAACCCAACTTGTGAAACCTTCACACAAAGTTCATCGGTCTGCTGGGCCACACAAAATGCCATAGAGGCCTCCATTGGTGAACAAGTGATATATGATCTGCAACCTTGCTTTACAGTGTAGTATGTCAGATATTGTAGTTATGTCAGTCATTGTGTGCCCACAACTACTTTACCTTTCACGGTCATTATTACTCATAAATGTATGCCTATTCTCTCTGCAGAACAACAGAGTTTTACTGTCTCTAACAGTTTCGGTGTGTTATTGTATGCCATTGACTGGTCTATTGAAGCCACCCCACCCTGTGTAATCCTTTAGTAATACAAATGCACCTCTCCACTGTGTATTATGTTTGTTCCTGCATCCTCCATTTCATGGTAACATTTAAGATCTCAAAACCAGCCCTTGCCAACCTCAGCACTCTTCTGCTTAATCCCTGCACTGAAATGGAGCCTGCATGTCACCCCTACCATAACAACATCAAAAGAAACATAACACTGCAAAGCAGGTAGAACTTTTAACAAAGATATGATTTGACGAAAAAAACAAAGATGTGTGAGTTCTCCCTTTGGTGATTTTTCACATAAAAAAATATTTATTTGTTACTGTACCTCCAACACAAGCTGAGAACATTGAAATTAAAAAAATCTGTAGGGGTGACTATGCTGTGCCATGTAACAGGTAGTACATTACAGACAAGATTTAAGATTATGTGTAAAGCATATCAGTATTTTTTGATTATATTTTTTCCCACAGATACAAAGGTTGGAGTATTTCACTTACGATCTCCCAAAGGACTTTACAAATACAATTACAGTGAAGCTACACAAGCTTGCAAAGATGAAGATGCGACTATAGCTACATACAACCAACTAGCCTATGCTCAGCAGGTGACCCTTTATTAGAATGTATTGCAAGAACGCAAATTATACTTATCTGTGTTACATTAATTATACATGCATTATCTACATAAGACGTGCATATAAAGAGCTAAAAAAAAACTGAACATCCCTTTAATTGATTTGATAACCACTCAATATTTAGAAAATAGTTGCATTTGTGTTTATTTTTGTATTTATCACAGGCTAACTACCATTTATGTGCAGCTGGGTGGCTTGCTGAAGCAAGAGTAGGATATCCTACAGCATACTCCCATCCAAACTGTGGAATGGGATATGTTGGCATTGTGGACTATGGTGTTCGTAGTAATATGTCTGAGACATGGGATGTTTTCTGTTACAGATATAAAGGTAATTAAAATTTACCATGAATACGTGGTCTAGTTGGTGAATGTTCTCTATGGAACAGGATGTATGTTGAGAATCAAAAGCCCCGTACACACTATCAGATTGTCTGCTGAGTTTTTCCTTCAGATTTACCAAAACCATGTAGTAGAAGGGCCTGCCTGATTAAATACACATTGAAACTCCTAAGGTTTGACCTCATATTATATGGTTTTGGTAAATCTGAAGGAAAAACTCAGCAGACAATCTGATAGTGTGTACGGGGCTTAAGACTTCTTTTAGATCACTGTCTGTACATTATACTGTTATATTGTAAAACCTAGCATCTCTGTGGCTTTCATCTAGATTTATTTCCTGCATTTGCATACTGCCTCTGTTACACAGAAGACTTACCGTCTAATGTCTTTACAACGGATATATTATAATTATACAGGATTTATATAGTGCCAACCGTTTGCGTAGCGCTTTATAATATACAGGGAAACAGTACAGTTATAATACAATCCAAGACAAGAGGGTTAGAAATCAGATAAAAATATGTGCTTTTGGATCACTTTGTGTAAACTCGTGCTTTGCCCATGTAGGATTCACATCAATCCCAGTCCTACCAGCTGCTTTCTGTTCATTTACCCACCACGCCACTCAGCTGTCAGGGGTAAAGAGAGTGGGCTTTTTATAAGGTTTGATCCTTCTATAGATACAAGTACAACCTGAAGCTCACACAAGGCTTAAGACTCTATCCCACTCCCCACTGGATGCCACACATCAAGTACATCAAGCGCATTTAAGGAAGGAAGGGGGTATGAGTCTCATTCTCAACCACACTTGAAAGTACTAGGTCTTCTTTGCTAATGGCAATCAAACAGAGTTAAGGGAAATTAAAAGTCAATTGTGCCTGCCCTGCTTTTGGGGCTGCTACTCTAAGTCAACCTGTTGCTGTGTCCTTCAATGAAGGCATTCTGCAGGTAGAATGATAGAAAAACAGAGGCCTGCATGCAAGTAGGATTCTGGATTGTCCACAGGCTAATGATCGTGATGCTGCAAATTGTATATTGTGTATAAACACAACTTAATAATATAAAAATAATAATAATATATATAATGTTTGTGGACTCTAAGGGCCGGTTCACACTGCGAGCCGCGGCGAGGCGTCTCCGACTTCCTCGCCGCGACTTGCAGGGGGGGTCAGCGGCGACTTGCAGAGGACTTCTGCATAGAAGTCAATGCAAGTCGCCCCCGAAGTCGCCCCGAAGTAGTACAGGAACCTTTTTTCTGAGTCGGAGCGACTCGAGTCGCTCCTCTCAGAACGGTTCCATTGTACTCAATGGGGACGACTTGCGGGAGCGAGGCGAGGCGAGCCGTGTCGCCTCGCCTCGCGCCGCAGTGTGAACCGGCCCTAAGTAATTTTATAGCAAAAAATATGGATTTTAACTTGTAAACACCAAATGTCAGAAATGGGCTTAGTCATGAAAGGGTTAAACTGAAACAATGTTCAATTTGTTAATTTAGGCTATGAAACAATGTATCCATAGCTGTATATTCTATTGTGCCATGGTGTATATAATTATGTTGTTCTTCAGATGTGCAGTGTACCTGCAAGCCTGGCTATGTGGGAGATGGCTACCAGTGTAATGGAAACCTGCTTCAAATGCTCATGTCCTTCCCCGAGTTCTCTAACTTCCTTCTGGTAGGTTGTTGAACAAATGTGCTTGAGTGACCAGCATTGGTCAGTATGAACTTTCATTTACTGTGGTGATTTATAACTATAGTTACCAGTTGGTTAACACATTTTTTTATTTTTTTTATTTTAGCTCTCAGAGAGCTTATAATAAAAATATGAGTTTGATATTTTTCACACAAGTGCTTAATCGCAGCAGTTTCTTTGTAAATAAGACATGTTGATGATATAATAGCATGTCACTACTTTATTTTTATTTTTTGCAGGAAATCTTCAAATACTCCAATTCATCAGTGAAAGGCAAAGAGTTTGTCAGCTACCTCAGTGACTTGTCCGTACAAGCAACCCTTTTTGCCCCAAGTAATGATGGCCTCAATGAGAATATGGTAATTATGCATTTTCTGACTGACCAGTAAGGAACCAGCTTTGAGATTTTCTTAAATTGGAACTGTAGACAAAATGTTTTTTGAGGAATTGTGACGAAAGGAATATAATTTATGTCAGGTTTTTATTACTGTCTGCAAAATCACTGGGAAACATTTACCTCTTTTTCTGTCCTAGTGATGGTGGTCACTATGAGAGAAAATGTATCCAACTGAGATTCATACAGTAATAATAAACAAATAATTGAATAAGATAGTGTTAGAGGTTCTGTGTATTTTTTCATTACTGTTTTGTGTCTCTGTTGGAGAGATTTTTCACACTTTCAGCCTCTATGAACACTGGAACTTAGAATGGCTTTACTTCAGTGCAAGGTAGCTTACTATGCAGCCATTAGTGCATTGGGTGTCATTCATTTTGTATGCCACACAATGCACTAAAGTAGTGGTCTCCAAACTGCAGACCAAGGGCCGGATGTGTCCCTTTGCTTGCCTTTATTGAGCCCTTGGGGCACTATTCCTCTCACTGATACGGGACACTATTCTGCCATCCGACACCAACAATGGGGCACCATTTCTCCCTCTGATACCATTAATAGGGCACTATTGCTCCCTATGACACCAATAATGGGACACTATTCCTACCTTTGATACCAATGATGGGGCACTATTCTTCCCCCTAATACCAAATGTGGCAATGTTTACTCCAACTGATGTCCCGCTGGCCACAGTCCGCACCCCCCCCCCCTAAAGTCTGAAGGACAATAAACCAGCCCTTTGTTTAGAAATTTTGGAGACCCCTGTACTAAATCAATGACAAAATGCGTGTTAAGGTGCCTCATAGATGTGTATGGGGGTCAAAAAGTGCAGGAAATCTCTTCAGCAGGGTCATAAACAGGAATGAAAGTTCTAACCATATCCCATGCTATTCAACCCCAAAAGAAAGCATTTTGATTGGAGTCACACTTTAACCACTTGCCGACCTCTGCACGCCCATATACGTTGGCACAACGGCAGTGGTGGGCAAAGTGGCGTACCTGTATGTCCCCTTTAATTGTGCGGGCTAGCGGGCGCATGCCTGACGTGTACAGCATGACCATGCCCCCGGGCCCCACAGACTTGATGTTTGCCAGTGTCCCGCAATTGTGTCATGGAGAGGCAGAATGGGGAGATGTAAAAAAAAAGGTATTTCCCTGTTCTCCCTAGTGACATGACAGGGATCTACTGCTCCCTGTCATCAGGAGCAGTGATCACTGTCATGTCAGTGCTAACCCCCCCCCTCCCACAGTTAGAATCACTCCCTAGGACACACTTAACCCTTTGATCGCCCCCTAATGTTTAACCCCATCTTTAAAGCACTGATTGCTGTATAAATGACAATGGTCCTAAAATTGTGTCAAAAGTGTCCGATATGTGTCCACCATAATAATGTTGCAGTCACGATAAAAATTGCAGATCGCTGCCATTACTAATAAAAAAAATTGATTATCGCATTCTGATAAAAGCAAAATGCATCAAACAGTAACTAGGGGACCTTTAAAGTGGGTCGGTTTTAGAGCTGAAACCATTACATTGTCACATGGGTTAAAGAGAATGAGAGAATAAAGATGAGAGAAAATAAGCTCAGTCTGCAGACTGTTGAAACAAATGTAACGTTAGTTTTGAAGCTTATTTTTTACATTTCTTATCTGGATTGGATTTTTTTTTTAAAAGTGCATGTGTGTGTGTATATATATATATATATATATATATATATATATATATATATATATATACACATACGCACATCGTCACCAATGAGGAATTGTGGCAAAAATTGCGATTTGGGACACCTGGATGGTCATATCAGAGGTATTCCAATACCAATATAATTGATTTGAAAATGTCAGCGCCATATTGGAACACCCTTTTGATGTTGAGCTGTAGAAATAGAAGGATACATTTTTATATGACATAATACAATGATTATTCTTCATCTGCATAGTAGTATTGTCTTAACGATTTCTTCATTTGTTTAATTCAATAGACTCTTTCTGGACGTGATATAGAATATCACATTGCAAATGTCAGCACAGTATTTTTTGTGGACCTCAGTAATGGAACATCACTTCAAACACGGCTGGGTGACAAACTGCTTATTTTGTTTGACAACACCTCTCCAGATACCCAAACCAAGGTGAGAGAAACATGTTTCTAGAATACCTCGACAATGTTATTATGTTTATACCTTATATTTTAAATATACTCTATATACCAGAATTACTAGCAGTGGGTGCTATGATTTTCCCCCTTTTTTTACAGCTATTTTTGGGAGTAAAGCATCCTATTCTCATAGTGTATATACATTTCAGTATTTACTCCTAATACATTTGAACGAACACCAGTTTCAGCATAAATTACCCATATTGTAATTTACCAGCTTTCAGGAATCTGCGATTAGCGGACCTTCAGCTGTTGCAAAACTACAAGTCCCATCATGCCTCTGCCTCTGGGTGTCATGCTTGTGGCTGTCAGAGTCTTGCTATGCCTCATGGGATTTGTAGTTCTGCACCAGCTGGAGGTCCGCTAATTGCATATTCCTGGGCTAGATGATTTGCTTTGTACAGTCAACTATTCACGATTCCTGCTTTATTTTTTATTTTTTTTGTCTAGGCTCCACAACTGAGATCTGTTATGGTTCAGTGACCAGAGAAAAAAAAAACTGTTGCTAGGGATGGAATGAACAGGCTGTCAGATACTAGAAAAATAATAACATGCAGTACCATGGTTATGTTTAAATGTCCAGACATTTAGCAATATAAGCTTCTTGCTAATAAAAATATAACTAAAATATAAATGCTTCATATGAAAAACCCAAAATGTATCATAGATTGGTACGTTTTAATGACATACACTAGAAATCATATGCTGTCAGTCGATTTTCTCCACCAAGGTGACTAATCGCTATATTGCACAGTCTGAAGGGTGGAGGAAACAAATCCATCAAGTTTAATCTTAGAAAAGAAAAAATGTTCAGCCCACCTAGCTGATTAGTCATTTGGTTTCTAAGGAAGGTCTTAATACGTATGTTTTCTGACCCCTTATTTGTTTAGGACCAAACAAGATATGTAGGGGGAAAACGTATAATACAGTGGGACTACATTGCTTCAAATGGAATTATACACATGATATCTGAACCATTGAAAGCCCCTCCTACACCAATAGTAAGTATAACATAAAACGCCACTAATTATTCAGTAATAAAGTAAAAGTGTGTCTGTGTGTAAGTTCACCTGAACTACAGCTTGGGTTTATGCTATCATGGTGATGTGGACCATACATGCACATTGGGTGTGTTAGTTCAATACAACTGTGTGCGTGAGTTATTTTATGCAAATAGCTGCGCATCCCTGCGTACTGTCTATAGGTGGCTGTATGCAGCTCTAGGACATCCCGGGCACCAGAAATATGCTAAATGGACCCTTAATCTGATTTGTGGTTGTGGAACA
This sequence comes from Lithobates pipiens, assembly GCF_037356315.1. NCBI lineage: Eukaryota > Metazoa > Chordata > Amphibia > Anura > Ranidae > Lithobates > Lithobates pipiens. The sequence continues at coordinate 280,892,977 of NW_027507903.1, read as the reverse complement.
ATGATTCCAGTTCTTAGAAAGTAATGCACTGAAAGAATCTATTCAAAAAACACGCTAACAATAAATTTTTTTGTTGCCTACAGCAACCAATAAGACTCCAACTGTATCTTCTAAAGCAGGGATATGCAATTAGTGGACCTCCAGCTGTTGCAAAACTACAAGTCCCATCATGCCTCTGCGTGTCATGCTTGTGGCTGTCAGAGTCTTGCTATGCCTTATGGTACTTGTAGTTCTGCAACAGATGGAGGTCCGCTAATTGCATATCCCTGTTCTAAAGTGTGGAGTTGAACAATTAAATGTTCCTCATTGGATGGCAACAGCCCAAGCATGTATCTTATTGGCATACTTTTTATACATGATGTACATATAGGGCTGCTCTTGAAAATCACGGAGTCCCGTACAGCCTACCTGACCCCCCCCCCCCCCCCCAAAAAATTATATTTTTACTAAAATGCCATGGCTGGAATGCTATACTTTGCAGCCAGGGCAGGAATTGACCCATTCTCATAAATTCACTCTGCAAGTGCAGTGCAACCATGTGCAAAGCACGCTGTTGTAGTGCATTAGTGTGGGGTTAAAGCAGGTGGTGAGGCTGCATATTGCCTCCCTCAGCCAGAGGGAGAAAGCCGACAGCACTGCAGGGGGATCTACAAGAGTCACAAGGCAGTGCAGCTGACCCGCCTGCTCAGCAGCTACCCAGGCTCCCCTTTTGAACTTATGGAGTCTGGGCCTGTTACAGGAGGGCCAACTGTACTGCCTTATCAGTGGCCCTGTGAACATACCTATGTACATCAAGAAAATCCTTCCATCCTTAGGGTGCTTTCGCACGAGGCATCAGCGGCGCTTTTCCGTCGTTTTGGCGGCAGTTTATCATTGTTGTAGTGCCGCTATTCGGGGTTAAAGTGCCCCACTAGCGGCTGAAAAAGGGTTAAAACAGCTGGCAAAGCGGCGCTGCCCCATTGATTTCAATGGGCAGGGGCACTTTAGGAGCCATGTATACACTGCTCTTATAGTGCTGCAAAGATGCTGCTTGCAGGACTTTTTTTTAGCGTCCTGCAAGCGCACCGCTCCAGTGTGAAAGCACTCAGGCTTTCACATTGGAGAGACAGGAGAGGCTCTTTACAGGCATGATTTTTAGCGCTGTAGCACCTGTAAAGCGCCTCAGTGTGAAAGCAGTCTTATGAATTGTACTTCATGTAATATTGTTTAATACTAAGAAATACATTATACCCTTATTTAGCAATGTCTCTTTTGACTAGGCCCTACATGCTGGCCATGGAGCAGGCATATTTTTTGGCATCGTCTTTATCGTTGGTTTACTGGCATTAGCAATGTATGCCTATAAGAAGTTCAGCAGAAAGGATTTCCAGTTCCAGCAGTTTCACGAGGTAACAATTACAAAAATATACCCAGAATGCCATTTTGTCTTGCACATACTGATAATACCTCACAAGCTCAAGTGGTTTCATGAAAACACCACACCATGATGTCTCCCGTAAATGTCAGAATGTGGTAAATAAAGATGGGGTGGTTCAATAAAATGCCACTGCCAGGAGAGGAATGTATAAATTGGATGTCTGTGTTTACTGGCTGGAATGAAGTCATTCACCCACACACAGACCCTTGTGACTGCAATCAAACAGCTCACTGAGCCTGTGACTTCAGTACTGTAAATACTACCACCTGATACCATACTAAAATAGAGATTCATCAAACTTGCCTTGAAAATCCTTAGCAGCCTATCACACCTTTAGGCGTTATTTGATGCCATCAAATGTAGTTTAAATACAGAAAGTATAAAATATAAGATTTTTATTACTGTTTATTTCTGCAGTTTCATAGTTAGTAAGGTTGAATATAGACACCAGTTCAACCTGAGTGAGTGATTACAATGGTCCCTATCCCTATCCATTGCACACTCGCATCAGTCTTTACCCTCAAGGAGCCCACAATCCAAGGTCCCCATTCATATACTAAGGCCAATTTTGGACAGAAGCCAATTAACCTACCTGCATGTCTTTGGAGTGTGGGAGGAAACCGGAGTACCCGGAGGAAACCCACGCAGGCACAGGGAGAACATGCAAACTCCAGGCAGGTAGTGTTGTGATTGGGATTCAAACCAGTGACCCTTTTTACTGCTAGGCGAGAGTGCTAACCACTACACCACAGTGGTACCAGAGTATGCTGAACTATTCTCCTTTCGCCTCCTGAAAGGAACTTCTAGTCTAAATGATCATACAGACAGGTACTAGGACAAAAGAAAATGACAGGATCATGACAGCTTGTGTGCTTACATTTTCAATAGGCATGCCTTTCTATTCTGATTGGATGCCGGAGGGATCCAAACTATTGTTCAGTGTTTAAAACTTTTCCAAATAGGTTTGTGATATCCCTTAGAACCCATTCACGCCTCTCCACAGCAGTGTGTTTCTGTAACGCACACGGTATGAGTGTTAGTGCCTTGTGGTGCTCTTTATATTTAATAGCATCCCTCTGCATTAACCAATGCACCTCTGACAGACATGCATTGCAGCACACCACAATGCAGGAAATGCACTACCGCCATTGGAGTGTGCTGCACCTGAAAAACAGCTTCACGTTTCTTGTCCAGTCTGGTGCATTGGCAGGCCATTCTTCTGAATGGGCTGCCTTAATGCAACCTGCATTAATTCACAACAGTTAACACAAGTTTCAGTACTGCAAAGTGTGAGTGGTCCCTTAATGGTATTGTTCAACGATGAGCTGAAAAACAAATAACTTTAATTTAATCTGTTGACTGCCTAATAAGCAGCTCAACCTTAAAATATAGTACAATTAAAAGAATGCTGGAGATGCCAAACTACATGCGGAGTGCTGTGCTACAGGAGTGAACAAAAGCAATCCAGCTGCTTCACTACATAAACTACCCTATGGCTTTTGGAATGTTACCAGGACAGGAGGGAAATTAAAGTGAACCTTTGCCCAGACTATGCATACTAAAGTTTTTGCATATTCTCAACAAGCCGTATTGGGGGTTATTTACAAAAAGCAATCTACTTTGCATTACAAGTGCACTTGGCAGTGGAGTCGCTCTAAATCTGAGGGGGAGATCTGAAATGAGCGGAAGCTCTGCTGATTTTATCATCCAATCATGTGCAAGCTAAAATGCTGTTTTTATTTTCCTTGCATGTCATGTCCCTCTCAGATCTACAGCGACTGCACTTCCAAGTGCACTTGTAGTGCAAAGTGGATTTGCCTTTCGTAAATAACCCCCAATAAGCACAATAAAATAAGCCATCAATCATCACAGCAAAGGTACTAGAATCGTAGCTTTCTGTCTTATTATTTTATATTGCAGCATGATCTTGGCAGCCGGAAAACCTTCTAATGCAAACACACAGCAGGTGCCTCAATTGTGATTTTTGAGAATAATTAACTTCACAACACATGCAGCCAGGGAGAGGTCATAAATGGTTTGCTTTAAAGCTCCTTTTACTGCTTCCCAATATGTAATTACTTTAATGTCTAAAGTCTGGGCAAAGGTGCACTTCACGGAAACATGTACTCAAAAAATTCAGCATATAGGCTACCTTTGGAAAATTCTAGTTGCCTAGAACTCCAGTTCCAAAGATTAGAGATCCCTCCTCTCTCAACCAAATTTACAGTGGCTGCCCCCCCCCCCCCCCCCAGTTGGGTCTCCTCTTCTCCCCCCCTTCTATATTTTCCCCTCTTCTTTCCTAATCCATTACCTGTCACCAGAATATTCGGACAACAGTGGGTCCTGCTGTCAGAATACAATGCCCTGGCCGATGGAGGGGGGGGGGGGGGGGGAGATTTCTCCATCCACCTTGTTTGTGCGGATAGAGGAATCAGTTTTGGACTGAATTAAAAAAAAAAAAATGAACAAACAGTCAATAGCCAACTTCACCCAGTACTCAAGCCACAGAGCCAGGCAATTAACATTGTTAGAAGATGGCAGTCTGCACATTTCCTTTAACTGTATAGTTAAGTAGAGTCATTTTGTATTTTTTTCATGTTTTTTTTTTTTTTTAACTGTATAATTAGAGTAATGTAGTGTTTTAGTGAATGTGTGATAATAAACATAGATTTATCTTTTTTACTGAATACAGGACGAAGATAAACCCACTGTGTCTGTGTCTGAGTTTGACACAGAACCATCCTCAAACATTGCAAACCCTATGTATGAAAGTGTCACAACAGCTACCACTCAAGCTGAGACCACATCAGATTCAGTTTATCATCCATTTTCTGTAAGTATTCGGTGTCATTTTGTGCCTATCTTGAATTTGGCTTAATATTTTGGGAGTTTTATATATAACATACAGCAAAACCAGTTAGTTAATGTTCATGTTGCAAAATCAATGATCTATACCAGCCAGGTGTCTCCAAACTTTCAAAACAAAAAGGCCAGGTTACAGCCCTTCAAACTTAGGGGGCAATGACAGCATTGTACTAGCAGATGTGGTTCATCGTCAAATAATGTGCACAAATGTTTTATACATTTATTTATTTATATATATATATACCATATGATGACATCTTGTAGCTTGGCTTATCTTCTACTCACTGCTAAATGTCTTGTATGTTTTTTGACCGCCTAATAAAGGAATAAAGAAAAAAAAAAACTTTAGGGGTCCAGATTGTGGCCAGTGGGAGTAGAAAATGCCATGGCATCAGTGTTAGTAAACAATGCCGTAGGCTTGGTGGTCAGTGGGATTAAAAGAAATTCCATGATTGGTCTCAGTGGGAGGAATAGTCACCCATCATTGGTGTGAATGGGAGGAATAGTGCCCCATAATTGGGGTCAGTGGGAGAATTAGTTCCCCATCTCTGGTATGAGTAGGAGGAATAGTGCCCTATTGTTGGCGTCAGTGGGAGGAATACTGTCCCAAGGGCTGGATAAAAGCAAGCAAAGGGCCAAATTTGGCTTGTGGGCCGCAGATTGGAGACCCCCCCATCTCTGCAATAAAACTTGTAGTGAATTGGAAAAAAAATTTTTTAAATCATATCTCGTCTCTAAAGAAAGTGCATAGCAATGTGCAAAAAAATCATTTGATGAAAAACTGTTTTCTATTTTCTTTTACAAATCAAGTTCAGAATACCAATTTTGACCTTTGATAAACAGGTCCTATAATGTAAATGAATGTATTATCACATGACGTGTTGTACTTGGCAGACAGTACTCAGTGCAGGAAACCATGACACACTGATGGCAAGAAAAAGATCATCTATTTAAAGATCCTCCTATTAAATTTCTGAGTGCTTACAGGGCCTCGTGCAGGGGAACACTTGCCAATTTGTCACAAAGTCTGAAAGCGTCTTCCTAAATCATCCAATATACAAACATTGGATATGTAATACCATTTGCATTAAGCAAACTTTTTCTTTAAAGCTGCACTCTAGACAGAGATGAGACACAACCTAAACATGGTTTACCTTAATTAATTTCTTGCATTAAGGTAAAAAAAAATGTAGGCATCATTATCCCCCCTCTCCCCCCCAAGCGTCGTGCTACAGCTCTTCTCTCCCCTCGCTTCCTGATCTCACTGGGTTTGCTGAAGCGGTGGGAGCCATTGGGTCCCACTGCTGTCAATCAAGCCCAGTGAAGAAGAGGCAGGGCCGAGTCCCCTAGTGTGTCAATAGATGCAGCCAGTGCTGCTCAGGATTGAGCCAGCACAAATGCCACCATAGGAATCCGCTTCCTCTGGGGGCACTCACCAGGGAGGAGGAGCCAGGAGTGCCAGTGGAGAACCCGAGAAGAGGAAGTGTGGGGCCGCACTGTGCAATTCTATTGCACAGAGCAGGTAAGTACAAACCTGTTTGTTATTTAAAAAAGAAAAAATTACAATCAGCTTTAATGTAGCGCTGTAATCATTTTTAAAATGTAATCAGTGTATGTACCTACATTTTGTCCTGGTATCAGCCTCTTTCAGTCCTGTACAGCAGGGTTGGATTGTGAGAAGAAGCAGCACAAGGAACCAATCTGTTCATGTGCTGATGAGAAGCATGCCGATAGGAGAAGAAAGCAGAGTGACAAAAAGATGTGCTACCCTTCTTTTCACCGTGTATTCACATTTATGAACAGTAAAGTTGGATTCACACTTTGCATGCCTAGATGTGCACGGATCCGTGTACAACATACAGCATTACCCTAATAAAAAAAAAAAAAAGATATAAAAACAAATAATTTGTACCTCAACAAATAACCTATAGAAATATGGTTATGGTATAATTTTTTTATATAAGAAATTTTGTGTAGCACTGTACGTTACAGATAACGTTTCTTTAATATCATTCAGATATTTATAAAACAGTTTGAGCTGAAGGGGTTTAAGGTTAGCGCAGAAATGTTTGTATTTGCTTTTTGAATGGTTCCATATAGTTTCCCTTTAATACTAATACTCCTGCCACACAGGAGAGAATTGCATTTCCACATGTAATGCCTCTTCATGCAACAAAGTACAGTTTTTCGGTTGCATGAAAATGCCCAAGTGTGAATAGACCCTGATTAATCTAGATGCAAGTAGTACCCTTATTTTAAAACAGTGAGGGAGGGATAAATCCAAATTGGGCAAATAATACTAGAAAAGTAGGCAAAATATCAGTTTTTTCAGTTTTGGGTAGGTTTTTTTTTTTTTTTTTTTTTTTTAACAAGAGCATTTTTGGAGATACATCATACTGTACATCCTATACAGTATATATCCTTAAAGTATAATTCTGGGTTTAATTTAACTACTCATAAAACTGCTCCAATGCCCCTTTTCTAACTAGCCTGTGGAAAAAAGATGCATATACTTACCTATTTTCAGGCTGCTCCGGTCCGATCACATAATTGGCTCCCCTCTGTCAGCTAGCAGTAGCTTCGGGAGAAAGGAGGGATGGCCCATAAAAAGCCTGTGTTTGATGTCACTACTTACGATAGCCTTTTTCAACCAGGGTGCCTTGAGGTTTCTTCAGAGGTGCCCTGGCAAAATGCCTACAAGTTTATCAAAAATCGTATACAAGCCAGCAGGTGGCTCAATTCTGCCTGTTGGTTACACAAAGCCACAGGTTTTCAATATGCACCATTACGACTTTCTTGACACTGGCATCCTAACAACCAATTACATCATCAGTTGATAAGGTGGCTGGCTGTTGCCTTCACAGCATTGTTTTTTGACCCTGACTGATGGAGAGAAATTGAGGGAGAGTAGAAACATTGGTAAACTAGTCAGTACAAGTGTGCAAGGGCTGCAGTTTTAAGATTACTTAGCTTGATCCCAGGATCCTACGTTAAATAAATTATATGACACTTTTTTTTTCCAAGAGGATGCATTAAGTGAGCCTGAACAGAATTAAAAAGGAACAAGATTAGTAAAAGTAAATGTTATATATTTAAGCAGTCCATCATATATACTATATATAACTTCTGTCTAGTCTATGCACGGTCATATAAACACATTTTGTTGCAAATTAGGGAGTTATACAAGAAGTGGATTTTTTTTTCTTTTTACACTAACGGAATTAATTAATTGACTTTGTCCTGAATCTTAAAATATTGTTTGTGCTGGTTTGCTTTCAGGCTCATTTTAAAATGTGTGCTCAGCCCTATACAGCAGCTAAAACTATTTGTTTACTTTTTTCCACTGCTGAGCTGCATGCAGTCCAAAAAACATAAGAGTACCCATTGACTGAACAGACAGGTATGCAGGGGCAGATGAATGAACCAAGGCGCAGACCCTGTGCATTCAGCTCCGTGCACCTGCCCACGCAGGCGCTGCTGTACAACGTGTACCCATTCACTATCTATGGCAGCCTTTCTCAACCTTTTCAACACAGAGGAACCCTTGAAATAGTTCTCCAGTCTCGGGGGAACCGCTGCTAAAAATTAGAAGTCTACAACTCATTATACATTAGTGTGATGGTCAGTGGGAAGAATGGCCCTTACACTTGTGGTGATTGGGGGGGGGAATTACCTCCTTACAGATAGCTAAAAAGATCAATGGTGTCAATGGGAACTTATCTGAGAGGCAGAAATTGCCCAATGCTGAAGGAACCCCTAGCCACCTTTGGAGGAACCCTAGGGTTCCACAGAACCCTGGTTGAGAATCACTGATCTATGGGCTGCCTGCATGCAGCATAGTGGTACTAGAAAAAGTACGACAAACGACTCTGGCTGCTGCATGGGGCTAAACAACCATGTGAATGAGCTCTTATTTTGTACTGTATGTTAGCTAGATTCTACAATTCGTAAACTACATACATTTCATATGCATGTCATCTGAATCTGTCTATTTACCTACAATAAGTATCATTGGAAATATGGGTTTTAACTCCCTTTTTTATTTCTTTTAGGATTCGGATGATCAGCAGCTAGTATCCTTTGGTGGGCGAATCAAATAAACAAGAAATAGATAGGGTAGCATTACATATAAAACAATAACTACAGTTTTGTCTTTGTAAAATAAGACATTTCTAGTAATCCTCCGATGCCAACCACCTATCAAAACGACAGAAAAAAAAAAGACTATTTGCCACATCTGTAATCTAATATCTGCTGGCTCATTCATTTTCTGAATGTACAGTTTCCTGCCTCCAGAAGAACTGAGCCTTGCTCTGGAGCAGTTCATCAAATTACTGGCTCTTTTTGCTGTGAAATTGTAAATAAAATGTTTTAATGTCTCTGCCTGGGAATCTTTTATAATCACATTATTTATTATAGGTAAGATTTGTTTTGCCCCGCAGCCACTGATCAGATTCAACCTGCACCACTAAATGACATCTGAAGAATGAGGATTAAAACCAGAGTGTTAGCTCTGGGGCAAAATACAATAGCTCTTACTTAATGTGTATCTGAACCAAAGAACAGGTCATGAATTGCAGCTTACAAAAGATCCTAATGTGGACAATATATTGGCAAGTTTTTGTGGGTGGGGGGGGGGGGGGTGTTCTTTACCGTTTTCACCTATTTTCAATATCAGGACTGCAACATGCTTGTGCAATTTGTGTGAGCCTGGCTACTTATAGCATCCACATGAAACACACGGCTGTGTGAAAACTTAGGAGAGCAATAGGGACAAGGATAGTACTTTGTCACCCCATAATAAAGTGCCTATTGATTTAGAAATATTAAAAATGATTTTGAAATTACATTAACATGTTAAAGGTTAAGTTCATTTTGCATTTATTAATTTTTTTTTTCACAGGAGCCTGCAGTGAGTCAAGGGTTCATTGTCAGACTCCTGCACACTCTTCCTACAGCTCTGCGTGGGCTGTCAGTTTAAAGCTGCTTTCACACTGGAGCAGCGCTATTTGGCCACTAGTGGGCCGCTTTTAACCCCCGCTAGCGGCTGTTGAAGGGGTTAAATGCCCTGTGTATCGCCGAAGCGCTTTGCGGGCGCTTCAGCAGCGGTGCCCATTCATTTCACCGTACCAAAGATGCCGCTTGCAGGACTTTTTTTTGTTTTTTAACGTCCTGCAAGCGCATCTCAGTTTGAAAGCACTCGGGTTTTCACACCGACACTGCAGGGAAGGCGTTTTTCAGGCGCTTTACAGCTGTTATTTTTAGCCCAAAAGCACCTGAAAAATGCCCTAGTGTCAAAGGGGTCTAAGATATGTATGAAGTGTGAATAGACTATGAGCTTGCTCACAGTCCATTGAAGCTACAAGTCTGTCTGCCACAGTAACATGACTTGCAATTTATTCATTCACAGATCAGGTGGAGCCAAGTCAATTTGAAATTTGACAGTGGCTGTAGAAGGTAGGAATCCCTGGCCCCTGTCACAGGGAAGGGGGGGCCTGCTTGAACATGTTGCATATTAAATATGGGTGTAACATATTCAAAGGTGAACCTATCCTTTATAGACTTACCACAGTTTTAGTGATTGAATGTACAGTGCCTTGAAAACATATTCATACCCTCTTGAAATTTCAATTTTTTTTGTCATGTTACAACCAAAAACATCAATGGTATTTTATTACAATTTTATGTGATAGACCAAACACAAAGTGGCACATAATTGTGTCGTGGAAGGAAAATGATAAATGGTTTTCATAATTTTTACAAAAATAAAAAAAAACCTGAAAAGTGTGGCGCGCATTTGTATTCCGCCCTCTTTACTCTCATACCCCTAACTAAAATCTAGTGAAACAAAGTGCCCTCAGAAGTCACCTAATTAGTAAAAAGGTCCCGTACGTGGCTAGGCTCCCAAAAAGTCTCCCACATGTTGTATCCCCGTACTCGGGAGAAGCAGCAGAATTTATTTTGGGGTGTAATTTGACTTATGCCCATAGCATGTGTGAGCAATATATCATTTAGTGACAACTTTGTGCAAAAAAAAAAAAATTGTAATATTCCTGCAACTTGTGGCAAAATATAAAATATTTCATGGACTCAACATGCCTCTCAGTAAATAGCTTGGGGTGTCTACTTTCCAAAATGGGGTAATTTGGGGGGGTTTTGTGCCATTATGGCATTTTATGGCCTTCGAAAACTGTGATAGGTAGTGAGGAGTGAAATCAAAAATTTGCACCCTTAGAAATCCTGAAGGCAGTGATTGGTTTTCGGGGTGCCGTGCGTGGCTAGACTCCCAAAAAGTCCCACATATGTGGTATCCTCGTACTCAGGAGAAGCAGCAGAATATATTTTGGGGTGCAATTCCACATATAACTATGGCATGTGTGAGCAATATATCATTTAGTGACAACTTTTTGTAAACTTTTTTTTTGTGTGTCATTATTCAATCACTTGGGACAAAAGAAAAAAAAATATTCAGTGGGCTCAACATGCCCCTCAGCAATTTCCTTGGGGTGTCTACTTTCCAAAATGAGGTCTTTTTTTTTGGGGGGGGGGTTGTACTGCCCTGCCATTTTAGCACCTCAAGAAATGAGATAGGCAGTCGTAAATTAAAAGCTGTGTAAATTCCAGAAAATGTACTCTAGTTTGTAGATGCTATAACTTTTGCGCAAACCAATAAATATACGCTTATTGACATTTTTTTTTTTTTTACTAAAGACATGTGGCTGAATAAATTTTGCCCTAAATGTATGACTAAAATTTAGTTTATTCGATTTTTCTTACAACAAAAAGTAGAAAATATCTTTTTATATAATTTTCGGTCTTTTTCCATTTATATCGCAAAAAATAAAAATCGCAGAAGCAATCAAATACCATCAAAAGAAAGCTCTATTTGTGGGAAGAAAAGGACGCAAATTTCGTTTGGGTACAACATTGCATGACCACGCAATTACCAGTTAAAGCAGTGCAGTGCGAAATTGTAAAAAGACCTCTGGTCCTTAGGCTGAAAATTGGTCCGGGGCTGAAGTGGTTAAATAGGGCTTATTTGGGAGGTAGGGCTTATATTGCAGCCATCACCAACAATCACGCTAGGTCTTATTTTCAGGGAAACAGGGTATGTACTAGAAGTGGCTTTGGGACCTATGCAAATCATGGGAGCCTCAGTCCTCAACAGTAAACTTACTTGTGCAGCATTTTTGTTTTAAAATGTTTTTCTCTGAGTATTTTCGTTCTCTTCTCCTTCTAGTTAGCACACAATAGTAATGAACTAGCCCTGGTCTAACATGACACTGAGATGGAAAATTGTTTTCAGATACTTATACTTTTCCTTGCCTGGCTCTGACTCAAATCAACACAAGGGCCTTTGTTGGTCTAGATAGGGTGTCAAGGGGTAGAGCCAACTCATTGTGTGCCAGCATGAGGGAGAGCAAGGAAAGGAAAATCACTGAGTATTTGAAAAAACATTTTTTTTTTTCATTAGTAGTGTCCAATCCTCCTGTCGGTAGCAGTATAACAAATGTTTGAGATTGTGTCTCTTGAAGGGAAAAAAAAAAAAAAAAAAGAAAAAAAAATGTACTTGGAGAGGAACTTTAGTCAGAAAAATAACTCCGGATAGGTAGCTCCCTTTTGCAGGGAGCTAAAATAAAAATACGTTTACTGTTTAAAATTCAGTAATGCAAGGTCTCACCCTGCTCTGCGCATGCTCAGTTGATCTAGACTTTTAGACACTTTCGAATTTATAGAGGCCAATCTGCTGACAGCCTAAAGATTTACTGCTGTTCAGGGGCTCTGGGCTTCAGCAAAATGGCAGCCTCAGGCAAGAACACACACACACACACACACAACAATGCCGGAGGCAAATTACAGCACACACTAAACTGTGACAGCATAATTATTAATGTGGAATGTAGGTTTCTTGCTAAAGAACATTTTTATCAAGTTGTTATGGGTAAAGTTCCACTTTAGCCTGGTAGAAAAGACAGTTAATGCAGCCACCGTACTGTATTTAAATATTACATTTTTGTAAGACAAAATTGATGGATTGGCGGGAAAAAAAACAAAAAACAACTTGCCTTAGAAACACGTGTAAAAAATATATATGTTACCAATAACTCACCTTCAAGAATGTATCTAAAGCAGGGTTTCTCAATCTTTTTACCTCAAAATGAACCCTTGGCTAAAAATTGAGATCTCAGGTAATCCCTGAAAAAGATTTTTAGATCTTCACCTCACAGAACATTGGGTCTGATCAGTGATCTGAAGATATAGCAACAAATGATTGTAAAAATAGCATAAAATCTGGGTTTTTCAACCAGAGTTCCTTAGCAAAGCGACACTGTGGCAGATGTAGATCTGCCCAATATTGTTGTCCGTGTGCATGGATACCCAATGCCATCTCTGTAGTTGGGGCTGCGATGAACTCAGAGGACAGGGCCAGCAGGAGGTGAGATGCTGTGTATGGCAATGCAGACAGCGGGAGGAAGTGGCTGGAACAGGAGGCAACATCCTGTGTATGGCAGTGTTGGCTGCAGACTGCAGCAGCACATGGCAGGATCAGACTGAATGTAGCAGGAGATGAGTGCAGAATAGCTTTATGGTATAGCATACAAGGCTATTATGAGCGCCTGCTACATTCAGTCTGATCCAGCCATGTGCTCCCATTTTCTACAGTCTACAAAAGTATTCACCCCTTGGCTTTTTACCTATTTTGTTACATTACAGCCTTTAGTTCCATTTTTTTTAATCCAAATTATATGTGATGGATCAGAACACAATAGTCTAAGTTGGCAAAGTAAAATTCAAAAAATATAAAACTATTTTTCAGAAATAAAAAAAAAAATTATAATTGGCATGTGCCAATAATTGCCAAACTATTACCTTCAGAAGTCACATGATTAGTGAAAAATGATGGCCACCTGTGTGCAATCTAAGTGTCACATTATCTGTCATTACATATACACACCTTTTTCAAAGGCCCCAGAGGCTGCAACACCTAAGCAAGAGACACCACTAACCAAACGCTGCCATGAAGACCAAGGAACGCTCCAAACAAGTAAGGGACAATGTTGTTGAGAAGTACAAATGGGTTAGGTTATAAAAATATAATATATATATATATATATATATATATATAATATATATATATATATATATATATATACACACACACACACATACATACACACATACATACATACATACATACACACACAGTGCCTTGCAAAAGTATTCGGCCCCCTTGAACTTTTCAACCTTTTACCACATTTCAGGCTTCAAACAAAGATATAATTTTTTTATTTTTTGTGAAGAATCACCAACAAGTGGGACACAATTGTGAAGTGGAACAAAATCTATTGGATTTTTTAAACTTTTTTTAACTAATAAAAAAATGAAAAGTAGGGCGTGCAAAATTATTCGGCCCCCTTGCGTTAATACTTTGTAGAGCCACCTTTTGCTGGGATTACAGCTGCAAGTCGCTTGGGGTATGTCTATCAGTTTTGCACATCGAGAGACTGAAATTCTTGCCCATTCTTCCTTGCAAAACAGCTCGAGCTCAGTGAGGTTGGATGGAGAGCGTTTGTGAACAGCAGTTTTCAGCTCTTTCCACAGATTCTCGATTGGATTCAGGTCTGGACTTTGACTTGGCCATTCTAACACCTGGATACGTTTATTTGTGAACCATTCCTTTGTAGATTTTGCTGTATGTTTGGGATCTCCGTCCCAGTTTCCGGTCTTTTGCAGACTCCAACAGGTTTTCATCCAGAATGGTCCTGTATTTGGCTGCATCCATCTTCCCCTCAATTTTAACCATCTTCCCTGTCCCTGCTGAAGAAAAGCAGGCCCAAACCATGATGCTGCCACCACCATGTTTGACAGTGGGGATGGTGTGTTGAGGGTGATGAGCTGTGTTGCTTTTACGCCAAACATATCGTTTTGCATTGTGGGCAAAAAGTTCAATTTTGGTTTCATCTGACCAGAGCACCTTCTTCCACATGTTTGGTGTGTCTCCCAGGTGGCTTGTGGCAAACTTTAGTCAAGACTTTTTATGGATATCTTTAAGAAATGGCTTTCTTCTTGCCACTCTTCCATAAAGGCCAGATTTGTGCAGTGTACGACTGATTGTTGTCCTATGGACAGACTCTCCCACCTCAGCTTTAGTTCTCTGCAGTTCATCCAGAGTGATCATGGGCCTCTTGGCTGCATCTCTGATCAGTCTTCTCCTTGTCTGAGCTGAAAGTTTAGAGGGACGGCCAGGTCTTGGTAGATTTGCAGTGGTCTGATACTCCTTCCATTTCAAAATGATCGCTTGCACAGTGCTCCTTGGGATGTTTAAAGCTTGGGAAATCTTTTTGTATCCAAATCCGGCTTTAAACTTCTCCACAACAGTATTACGGACCTGCCTGGTGTGTTCCTTGGTCTTCATGATGCTCTCTGCGCTTTCAACAGAACCCTGAGACTATCACAGAGCAGGTGCATTTATACAGAGACTTGATTACACACAGGTGGATTCTATTCATCACCATCAGTCATTTAGGACAACATTGGATCATTCAGAGATCCTCGCTGAACTTCTGGAGTGAGTTTGCTGCACTGAAAGTAAAGGGGCCGAATAATTTTGCACACACCACTTTTCAGTTTATTTGCTAAAAAAGTTTAAATTATCCAATAGATTTCGTTCCACTTCACAATTGTGTCCCACTTGTTGGTGATTCTTCAAAAAATAAAATAAAAATGTATATGTTTATGTTTGAAGCCTGAAATGTGGCAAAAGGTTAAAAAGTTCAAGGGGGTCGAATACTTTCGCAAAGCACTGTGTATATATGTATATATATTACACACAAATCTTTGATGATCCATAGGAGCTCCACCAAATCTATCATAACCAAATGGAAAGAACAGGGCACAACAGCAAACCTGCCAAGAGACGGCCACACACCAAAACTCATGGACTGGGCAAAGAGGGCATTAATCAGAGAGGCAGCATAGAGACCTAAGGTAACAATGGAGGAGCTGCAGAGTTACACAGCAGAGACTGGAGTATCTGTACATAGGATGACAATAAGCCGTACGCTCCGCAGAGTTGGTCTTTATAGCAGAGTGGCCAGAAGAAAGCCATTACTTTCAGCAAAAAAACAAAATGGCACGTTTTGAGTTTGCAAAAAGGCATGTGGGAGACTACCAAAATGTATGGAGGAAGGTGCTCTAGTCTGATGAGACTAAAATTTTACTTTTTGGCCATCAAAACACTATGCCTGGCACAAACCCAACCCAACACATCACATCACCCAAAGAACACCACCCCCACAGTGAAACATGGTGGTGGCAGCATCATGCTATGGGGATGTTTTTCAGCAGTCGGGACTGGGAAACTGGTCAGAGTTGAGGGAAAGATGGATGGTGCTAAATACAGAGATATTCTTGAGCAAAACCTTTACCACTGTGTGTGATTTGAGGCCAGGACGAAGGTTCACCTTCCAGCAGGACAATGATCCCATACACACTGCTAAAGCATCACTTGAGTGGTTTAAAGGGGAAACATGTAAATGTGTTGGAATGGCCTAGTCAAAGCCCAGACCTCAATCCAATAGAAAATCTGTGGTCAGACTTAAAGATTGCTGTTCACAAGCACAAACCATGCAACTTGAAGGAGCTGGAGCAGTTTTGCAAGGAGGAATGGGCAAAAAATCCCAGTGTTAAGATGTGGCAAGCTCATAGAGACTTATCCAAAGCAATTTGGAGCTGTGATGGCCACAAAAGGTGACTCTACAAAGTATTGACTTTAGGGGTGAATAGTTATGCACATTGACTTTTTCTGTTATTTTGTCCTATTTGTTATTTGCTTCACAATAAAAAAAAAAAAAAAAAAAAAAAAAAAAAAATCTTCACAGTTGTGGGCATGGTCTGTAAATTAAATAATGCAAATCCTCAAACAATCCAGGTTAATTCCAGGTTGTGAGGCAACAAAACACGAAAAATGCCAAGGGGGTGAATACTTTTGCAAGCTGGAACTACAGAGGAGGCATCGGATATTAAATGTGAGCTGACAGTACTCTCTGTCAATGCACATTGAAAACAATTAGCGGGGATATACACCGGCCACAATGTTGATTTGTGGAGGAACAGCAATGTTGACTTATGGCAGATTTCTCGTAGAACCCCAGCTGAGAAACCCTGGTCTAAAAATATGTTAAAATTTCCTGCTAGCTAAAAGGAAAAACATGCATACTGCTGATCTCATACACATTAAATTGTTTGTAACCCCACCCCCAAAAATAAAAAAATAATTGATCCTGTTCCCTTAAAGCATGTATGCACACAGTGCTTGTGCTGTGTAATTTGGCTACTTTTTTAATATAAAAAACCTGGCTGATACTGCCCTCCGCTTTAAACTGACCACAGTTCATAATGGCTGCTGTGCCCTGACAGCATGGCATGTTTACGTGCGTCCATCATCCGCAGCTATTTGAAGCTCTCCTCTGTTCTCTTTCCCCTCCCCACCAGTCAGGTAGTCCGTGCCACTCTGTTCCCCGTCCCTTCCCGCTGCTATATGCACATCATAAAACATACCATCCCCTCTGTTCGTCAACATTGTGTGTCCTAGTGTCTGCTGAAATTAAAAAATAAATAAATGCCGATGTATACCTTTATATCAGAGCATCTCCCAGCGCTCAGGTGACTGCTCGGCTCTCTCTTCTCCCACTATAGCTGTCAACCAGGGAGAGGAGAGAGCCTCGCAGTCATGTAAGCGCCGGGAGACGCTCTGATACAAGGTATAAAAATTGGATTTTTTTTTTTTTTTCAGCACAGACACTAGGACACAATGTTAGTTAACAGAGGGGATGCTACGTTTATGATACAGTAGCTTTACAACCACTTTAACAAATTTATTATTATAACCACAGTAAATAGCAAACCTATACAAATGGAAAAACCATGCCAGCATTAAATACAGCAAACATTATTCATGCTTTCTAAACTCACAAAAAAATGTAATATCATAAGTATGATAAAAATGTAAGCAACAACTACTGGTATATACTCATGCCATCAACCAACACCGCCTTCATTAACTGGTTCTAAAAAGCCAACACAATTGTAAATGTAATGTAAGCCAGTCTGCCTACCTTCACTGAGAGCAAGTATAAATAAGGTGCTGGATTTAAATAATAAGAACATCAGTTAGCTTGTGATAAGGCACAAATCGCTCTGGTCAGGATGTTCTGAACAAACAAGACTGTCTCTAAAACAAAGGGCCTAGATTTCAAGATTTATGTGTAAAAAGTCTAATGAAAGCACCAAAACAGTGCGAGTTCAAAACAGACCCCCCCCTTCTTTGACAATCGTGCATTGGCTGTTCTGTGTTGTTTGTCAACCATTACCAATATTAAAAGTTTTCAGATTCTCAAACTGTTTGGCACGCTCATTAGACTTTATAATTTTGGACCTTTTAAGAGAGGCTGCTAATGCTGATTCCCATACTGAAAATGCCAAATGACTGGCTATTATGCCAATCCATTGGCTTGAATACTTTAAATCAGATGAAGAAGGTTGGAGGAATGTCAGAAGGGCTTATTTGCATACCTTGTTCCGTGTTAGTGACTCGATGTAACCAACCCAGAGTATGTCGTGGCTTTGCCCAAAAGGGTCAGCGTGTCAACCAGACAGTTTGCATTTGCAGTATTTGCAAATTCAACCTCGATTATTCTCTCAGGAAAGTTTTCTTTTAAGAAGATCCCCACTCCCTCTTACCACAGTACACACAAAGGTTGATTTACTAAAGGCAAATAAAGAGTCAACTGCACATGTACTACAAATGCAGTTGCACTAGATCGGAGGTCTGAAAGCTCTGAAATCAGGGAACGCTCTGTTGATTTCTATTGTCCAATCACGTACAAGCGTCCCTTACATGTCCCCCTCAGATCTAGAGCAACTGCACTTGCAGTGCACAGACTGTTTGCCTTTAGTAAATCAACCCCATAGCATACAGTATATGCTGCATATTATATGTGATCAATCAAAACAAAAGTGGAAGTCTGAAAAGCTGGGCACAGCCATCCAGTCACAAACTCAGCATAGAGCTCGGATAGAAGTTTTAATTTGGTCGACATATTATTAATGTGTATCCGGTTACCTATGGTCTCAACTAATGCGAGGGAGAAAAAAAATAAAATTAAAAAAAGAAGGCCCATACACAAATTGAAATCTAAGCAGAAATTTAATAGATTTGAAATAGTTCTGTACAACTTTCACTATACTGAATTTCAAAACTTCACCACAAAAATTGTAAATACATCATTTAAACACCAATTGCAATACATACATTTTTTTTATAGCTGTGCTTTTATTAAGCAAATATAAATCAGGTGTGAATTTTGATTAACTGGAAGCATAACATCATTTGAAGATACACCAAAGGTACCACACTTCATAAAACTAAAATATAAAATGTACAATAAGGCAAATAGCTAAAAAATTTAGTATTACAGCTCTAGTGATTATAGTGCACTTGTTTTATACACCAACAGGACATTGTGAAATTGGTAAATGACATGCATTTCAAATCTGAAAGTGTTCAACATCGTTATCTTAATTATATTCAATGTAAACATTCTACAGATAGCGCATCTTCTGTATTTAATTCTTACAACACCATACAACAAATGATCTTTCAAGTAATTAAATAAAATGGGTTTTTCACTTAAGAACATGGAACCTGCCTGTGCAATATAATGGGGGAACCTTTTCATTCGCCCTTCCCAAAAAGTAATTACTATGAGGCTAATAAGTATTTACTATGACTAGCTATATTCAACCTAATACAATACCAGTTTTTAACAGCTGACATATAGCTCTTTGTCCTCTACTGTGGAGTTAAGGGTAATAGGAGTCCAAGGGCCTGTTGAAAATGCAAAACCCATTTGAATACATTGATAAAATAGCACACATTTAAAAATATTGATAAATAACACTGTTACTATCTGGAAAATGACTGCAAAAACAAAATCTAGGAGAGATGCAGCGTCTCCTTAAGATGCATTGTCTCAAAATTAAATTTATGCCTGAGGCACACTAAATTTAATGATAAACAATTCGATTATAAAACATCAAGAATGTTACGACAAAATACACAAACTTATTATCTTCTACAATTGTCTGTACAACATAGTACCTAGAAGTGTTAAATCAGTACTTGGTCTTCAAATTACAGAAACTTACTTTGGTTTCATTTGACTGATGGATGTGGATTTTAAAGGTGTCAGTAGGGAAAGAGGTTAGCGTTTTTAATGGACACACACACGATGTATAGTTGTCACAATTAATGTATATAATGCAGCAGAGTGCCCATGATCATATGTAGTGCACTTTTTTTTGGGTGTCCCCCAAGTCTCACTGTAAAGGCACAATAAAGTGAATCTATAGCAGCCTTTCTCAACCTTTTCATCACAGAGGAACACTTGAAATAAGTTTCCAGTCTCAGGGAACTCCTGTTAAAAGGTCTATAACTACAACTCATGATACATTAGTGGGATGGTCAGTGAGAAGAATGCTCCTTACACTTGTGGTCATTGGGAAGAATCCCCCCCCCCCCCCTCCTTATAGATGGCCAAAAAAGATCATTGGTGTCAGTGGAAACTTATCTGAGAGCCAGAAAGTGCTCATTGAACCTCTAGCAACCTCTGGAGGAACACTGGTCTATGAGAAAAAAAAAGTTAAACTACAAGCTGTGGCGGGTTCCCAGAAAGCCTAAATCTGTAGCACTCAAATTGTTAGACATACAGGACATCAGTTGTGTATTACCAAAGTGCTGAACATAGAAAGCTATAATAGTACAAACAAAAAAAACAAAAAAAAATAGTGTAAGACTGTGGACAAGCTGAATGAGACTGCTAAAGGTTACTGGCATCAACGCGTAAAAAAAAAATCAATGATATACAGAGCTCCCCATAGCCTCTTGCTGCACCCACACCTGATGTTCTCCACAACATCATACAAGTTTAATATAGTTGGGTAATAAGTCAGCTTTGCTGCTGTTAGGTTTCCTTACCTTCAATACTAGCTCCATAAAGAAGAGAGCTGAATATGTGTTCAGGAACATTTAATGTGGTCACCTAATATTAACGGTCCACTTTTAGCACTGCCACCTATTACAGTTTACAGTGCATCAGGACCCCACTACAGTACTGAGACTAGCCACAAGAAGGCCAGTCTTTTAGGAAATGGCCATCCCATAGTATATATTTTTAAATACATTTTTTTTTTGCTTTCCAGTCTGTAAAAGGCAAATATTTTGCACTAATGTGACCAGTCACTGCTATCAGTGGGACATTCCAGGAAATGTTTCTAATGCCAATGAGAGGTTTTGGAAGGACAGGCTGTCCAGTCCAATCTCTCACTAATAAAATCAGGACAATCTAGATCTTCCTAAATGAACACCAAATTTGTATAACTATTATAAGAAGTGCCGTTTGCACTTTGCACTTCAAAAGTGCCATTTGAAGTGCCGTTTGTTCTTGATAGAGCTTTATGTGATAATGGATACAGAGGAAAGATGTCCTCTTTAAATACACTAGCAGGTCAAAAGGCAAGTTATCATACAATTCATATGTAATTCAGTCCTTACATTCATGATCTAAGGATGCATATTAAGAAAGTACGCACATGTTTCTGAACAGTTCTAGAAAAAATAAAGGGAAGCTGCATGCTGAAGAAAAAAAGAAAAAAAAAAACATTTGCATTACCCAATCACATGTACAAAAGTCTATTTGTAGTAAAATGGCTATTTAAAAAAACAAAAACATTTCAATAAAAACCATCAACATTTTACTGTACCATAAAATAACACAATATGTAAACAAATATTTTCAGATAATGCAAGCGAAAATAAAATATGTACATAACATCACCAGACCCAAATACACACGCTACAGTTACATGAAAGACAACTGTTAAGTGGGGAAGGGAATTCCGAAACATGGTGGAGGATCAATCCCGGCAGAATTCTTGCTGTCACAGGTAATCTGCACATAGGAAGCCCGTATGCACTTTACATTGCACAGGCCTAAATTGTGAAATGATGATGTGCCGAATTCAAGGATGGTCTGAACCTCTGTGTACACACAGAGCAGTCACTGATGGACCACAAAATAATAAAAATGGGACACAATCTTTGGTTTGAAATTAGTGAAAGGTTTCAAAAATTTACTAAAACCCCCACCTTCTAAAAATATAGGCTTCCTGGCTATCTTGCTATCTTTAATTTGAATCACTGCCCAGGAACAAGTATGCTGATAAAAGCTCTGACTTATTTCTGACTTCCTTGATCTGAATTTGTTTCAATACAATGACTTGAGTCACTGAAGATTTTTTGAAATATTGAAGCCAAAGACAGCAAAGTATCTAGCATATTCAACAAAATAAAAAAACTTTAAATAAATATCTTTTTAATACGTGATCACAATCTGTTTTCTGAGCTGCCTAAGGGGTTTAGGGAGGTGGGGGTGGAGAAACACCAATCAACCTGATCTTCCCAGTGAATGGGTGTGCAGAGTAGCATGTCAGCACAAGTCTGATTATTGGACGACAAGCAGGCTGTTCTTCCAGCTGAGTCAGAAAACTGATCACACTAGTGACTAGCCAGTTAACGACTGCTCTATTGTAGCTTTACTGCTACAGGGCAGGTGTTCTGTGCAGAATCACGCACATATATGAGATTCTGCTCTTCTGGGTAGGGGGCGCGCTGCTTCTGCTGTGATTAGTCACAGCACAAGCCGATCAGTGGGTGCCGGCCAAAGAACGACCACCGGCATCCACTAATCGGCAAGGAGGCAGACTGTCAGTGGTGATGTGCTGGATTTTGCTTCCCTGTGAAGCAGGGAATAAAATCCAGCACATCACTTAGTGAAAACAGTACACTGTACACACAAAAACACTGGTTAGGCACACATTTAACCCTTTGATCGCCCTAGATATTTAGCCCCCTTTCCAGCCTGTGTCATCAGCACAGTGACAGTGCATATGGAAAATAAAAATTGGAAAAATGTAAGGTAATGAATGCACTTGGGGTAAAAAACATAGGATGGAGAAAGATCTGGGGGTCCTAGTAGATGACCGATTGAACAATAGCATTCAATGTCAAGCTGCAGCTACCAAAGCCAGCAGAATATTAGCATGCACAAAAAAAAAAAAAAAAAGATATACTCCAGGGATAAAACTAGAATTCTACCACTTTATAAAACTTTGGTTAGACCACATCTGGAGTACTCCATCCAGCTCTGGTCACCAGTCCTCAGAAGGGCTGTGCTGGAACTGGAAGGGCAACAAAATAAATAAGGGGATTGGAGGACTTCAATTACGAGGAACGTCTGCAAACACTAAATGTATCCTTGCTGGTGAAACAATGCTTTAGAGGAGACATGACAGCGATTTACAAATAACTCAATGGTGATCCAAGAATAGGAAAAAAACTATTCAGGCTCAGGGAGTGCAAGAGAATACAGGGCCACACATTGAGATTGGGATTTTGTTTTACCCACAAATATGGAGCAGAATACAGATTGGCCTAAAGTTATGAAGGAATTCGTTTTTTTATTGTAAATGTTTTAGTCACACTTGCCTAGTGTAGTCCGTGTGAAATAAGAAAGGAAGACTGACAGGATTACCAGGTATTTCATACAAAAGGAAGAAATACATAGAGAAAGGATACTTTTTAATACAAGTAAATGGTACAACAGACAAATCAGGAGTATAAAATGCTGGAGTAATATACTTAAGTAAATCTGTAAAAAAAAAAAAAAAAAAAAATTAGCTTTGAGTGCCGACATTCTTCTAAAAATGTTAGTTGATGGCTGTTCGGCCAATCCTATGGCTTCAGTACTTTCAGTAAGTTACCTGGAACAAGTATGCAGATTAGAAATGCCAGATTA
This sequence comes from Lithobates pipiens, assembly GCF_037356315.1. Taxonomy (NCBI): domain Eukaryota; kingdom Metazoa; phylum Chordata; class Amphibia; order Anura; family Ranidae; genus Lithobates; species Lithobates pipiens. The sequence continues at coordinate 280,869,778 of NW_027507903.1, read as the reverse complement.
AAGTCTGTGCCTGTGACTAAATGTACTGAACAAACAGGCATGACAGCCATGCAAATATAGCATTTTCACATGTAAAATAAGGTAAGCAATTGCAATCTTAACCACTCCACTACCAGCCATTGTAGTATAACAACCGCTAGGGAGAGTGGTTATTCTGACAGGCAGTTCAAAAATATATATATTTTTTTTTTAGACAGTGGACAGCGAAGGCAAATGCCACTGAGCCGATCAGAGACTGTGCCTTATGGTGGTACTGTTTACACGGGAGAACCTGCTCCTTTCTCACAACGGAGGAAGGTGAATGAAAAAAAAAAATATGGCTGAAAAAAAAAAAAAAAAAAAAAGAAGAAGGAAGAAGATGCCCAATAATGCATTTCTATTTTATGTTTTTTACCTTAAAGTAAGGGAAATATATGTTTGTTTACTACGGTTACATCTAAATGAAAGCATACATTTTGAGTACCTGTATTTTATAGGTGGTCACAGAAATTGATTGAGCACTAAAAAGGATAAACTAGCCTACTATTTACGTTATAAAAAGAAACTTAAAGAACAGCTAGACTCATGAAACAAGCTGTAAAATATTTTAGAAACAAATATATGGACTTCCATACTTCATTGTACTGAATCAACTACATACATAAAAGTAGCTGCTTCATGAAAACAAACAGGCATTCTGAAGTGTGTCTAAAATAGACTTTAAAATGCTAAAACATCTTCAAAAATAAAGCTGCATCACCCAGCAATCACCTTCAGTTCTGAAGATATATAGTATTTTGCAAAACACGTTTGCAAACAATGATCCACTTGACACTACTATAAGCAATAGTCTATGAAAAGTTTATCATCCACATTAGCCATACCAATGCAGAACATGAGTGACAAAAGGAGATTCATTTAAGCTGGGCAATTTCCTGCAAGAACGGGATACCAAATGTTCCAGAGTGCTGCTGCTCGGACCACATCGGAACTTCATGTTGTAGAGGAGTCCTCTTTGGATAGAAAGTGTGATGGGAATCATAGTTCAGTAAACAGCTAAGAGATTCCATGTAGATATCAGCGAAACGTGCCAGCCGTCTCAGAAAATAGGTTGGATTATGATTCGTCCTGAAGATACTTCCAAAGCGAGGGTTAAACATTTTTCTTGCCATGTCCCTACAGTACAGAAAGAGAAGTTAGATATAGCAGAGGTGAAGTCTCTCAACCACCTTTTCTTTTTTTCCACACGCCCACAGTAGATGTACTGTGGGCAGGTGGTAGCTGCAGACACAGATGTACTGGTATATTGCGGCCATACTTCTGCGTTTGGGGCATGCATATATGCACCCCCTGCCGACCCGTGTCATGATTGGACACAGCACAAGTTTGGGAGCTGATTTTAGCCAACGATTTTGGCTGAGGTCAGCTGATCGACTGTGGCCAATCACACACATACAAAAACACAGAACTCTGTTCAGGGAACAGTGACCTGGCTGTTTCTTCTAACTGTGAAGCAGGGGGGAAACAAAAATGATAATAAAGTAAAAGCAGTACACATCATGGTTAAGCACACAGTTAACCCATTTTTGGCCCTAGATGTTAACCCCTTCCCAGCCAGTGTCATTATTGCAGTGTTAATGTACAGTATTGTCACTAATAAGTGTCACTAGTGATGTCAATGACCCTCCCTGATAGTGTCTCCTAGCACCAGATTGCCCTCCACCCTATCAGGGCCACACTATAAGTTGCTAATCACTGCACTTACAGTATAGCATCTATAGCTGTGTAAATTCAAGCATACATACCATAGTTTTTAGACACCATAACTTTTGCATAAAACCCAATTAAAATATGCTTACTGGGATTTTTTATTTTTTTACCAAAAGGCATAGCAGAATACATTTTGTCCTAAATTTCTAAAGAGATTTTTTTTTTTTTTTTTTTTATTATTGATTCCGTTTTATAACAAAGTAGAAAATATTTCCTTTTCTAAATTTTTCGGTCTTTTTTTCCTTCATAGCGCAAAAAATATATAAAAGCCCAGTGGTGATCAAATACCACCAAACAGCTCTATGTGAGTGAAAAAAAAAAAAAAGATAAAATTGCATTTGCATACAGTACTGCATTGAAAAAAATGCCCTGGTCATGAACAGTGGTACAACCTTCCAGAGGTCAAGTGGTTAATCTAGGAGGGGCAGAAGTTGCAGGTCAGAACCAAAATAAGAATGTAAATAACTATTAGAGAGCAACAATTGCCAGCAAAAATTCCTATGAAAATAACCATTTTTGGATTCCAAAAAGTCTATACATCATAAACCCAAGCCTGAACAATGGCTATGGACCCCGGAGGTTAGATAAAAAAAAGATAAAAGTTAACAACTACACATACCTGGTTTCTTGTCTCTCTCTTATCCATTCTTGCAAAATCATCTGCGACTCAGCATCTCTGTATACCTAAAAATAAAATTAAAAAATAAATATACATACATACATACATGCATGCATGCATACATACATACATACAGCATCTCACAAGTACACCCCTCACATTTTTGTAAATATTTTATTCTATCTTTTCATGTGACAACACTGAAGAAATGACACTTTGCTACAATGTACAGTAGTGAGTGTACAGCTTGTATAACAGTGTAAATTTGTGGTCCCCTCAAAATAATTCAACACACAGCCATTAATGTCTATACGGCTGACAAGGAAAAGTGAGTACACCCCAGGTGGAAATTAGGGCCCAAAGTGTCAATATTTTGTGTGGCCACCATTATTTTCCAGCACTTAACCCTCTAGGGCATGGAGTTCATCAGAGCTTCACAGGTTGCCAATGGATTCCTTTTCCACTCCTCCATGAAGACATCACTGAGCTAGTGGATGTTCCGTCTGAGGATGCCCCGTAGATGCTCAATAGGGTTTAGTTCTGGAGACATGCATGGCCAGTCCCTCACCTTTACCCTTAGTCTTTAGCAAGGCAGTGGTCGTCTTGGAGGTGTGTTTGGAGTCATTATGTTGGAATACTGCCCTGCGGGCCCAGACTCTGAACCGAGGGGATCATGCTCTGCTTCAGTATGTCACAGTACATGTTGGCATTCATAGTTCCCTCAATGAACTGTAGCCCCCCCCCCCCCCCCCCCCCAACCTCTGCAGCAATGCTGGCAGCACTTATACGTTTATTCAAAGACAACCTCTGGATATGATGCTGAGCACGTGCACTCAACTTCTTTGGTTGACCATGGCAAGGCCTGTTCTGAGTGGAACCCTTCCTGTTAAACTGCTGTATGGTCTTAGCCACCATGCTGCAGCTCAGTTTCAGGTTCTTCACAATCTTATAGCCTAGGCCATCTTTATGTAGAGCAACAATTCTTTTTTTTTTTCAGATCCTCAGAGTTCTTTCACTTATCTTTCACAATATCTGAAAATTGATCACACCCGAAGGACTGACGGCCTATTTCAATTCTTGAGACCCTAACATGCCAGAAAAGTACAAATACCCCCCAAATGACCCCTTTTTGGAAAAAAGACATTCCAATGTATTTAGTAAGAGGCATGAGGAGTTTTTTGAAGTTGTCATTTTTTCCCACAATTCTTTGGCACCATAGCTTGTGGACTCTATAACTTTCACAAAGACCAAATAATATCCAATTTGTACTTATTTTTACCAAAGATATGTAGTAGTATAAATTTTGGCCAAAATTTATGAAGAAAAAAATGACTAATCTGCTAAATTTTATAACAAACAAAAGAAAAATAATTTTTACAGAATTTGGTATTTTTTCTTTTATAGCACAAAAAAAAAAACCCAGCGGTGATTAAATACCACCAAAAGAAAGCTCTATTTGTGTGAAAAAAAAGAACAAAAAAGGACAAAAATTTCATATAGGTCCAGTGTTGCATGACTGAGTAATTGTCATTCAAAATGACAGAGCACCGAAAGCTGAAAATTGGTCTGGTTATTAAGGGTGTTTAAGTGCCCAGTGGTCAAGTGGTTAAGAAAGCGCAATTGATACATTCAATTGGAATTAGCCAGGTGGCCTTTCAAATATGCCATTAACGTTTGTCTCCATTTGTTCTGTGCTGTCATTCACAACATATTTATATGCAAGGTCTATTGTGTATCCTGTATCATCAATGTTATAGTCTTCCAAGCTAGAAGATCTTTAGCTACATAATGGAAGACAAAAATAGACTTGCTAAACCTCTTCTCAAATAATCCTACAAACATGCAGCTAACCAAAGCTGGCACAGCCATCAAGCACAATAATATACACAGTCCAAGCATGTGTCTATCAGCACTCTCCATTAAGGGAATAAAAAACAGTTGGCTACAATAAAAAAAAAAAAAAGAAAAAAAAAAAAAAGAAAAGGGAGGTGAAGAAGAAGAAGGAAGAAGGAAAATACAATACATATCTATCTATCCATATACACACACACACACACACACACACACACACACACACACACACACTTCTTTGGTACAGGGTTCCATAAATGTTCTACAGCCATCATAAGCCAACTACGGGTAGTTAACCAGATCTGCATTATGGGGCTGCAGTTCAGAAATATTACAATGATAATAATATTATTCTTATTATTATTAAGGCATATGGAAGGTCCACTCTTTAGAAAAAAAAAAACTTCATACCAAATAGCTGTGAATCAACTTCCCTGTTCACAGAGAGGGAAGAATTTGGCCATTCAGGCCTTCTCAGGATATTTAGCCAAGAATACATTAGCAAAGTGATTTACTGAAAATTCTAGAATTGCAAGGCATTATCAGAGGTGTCCTCAAAAGGAGTTTTAGTTCTCAGGACTTTTAGTCCTGTACCAAAGTCAATCCATCGATCGACTTGGATACAACCAGCGCATCAGATTTTTTTGCATCCAATTACTGCTGAAGGCTACATCCACTAGCAGTAATCATTGTGTTCTGCTGGCAGGGAGCCTTCCCAGCCTGCAGAACAGAATAGAGCTGCTGGAGGGATTCCCCCATCAACACAGACTATGCTGATGGGCAAATCGAGCAATTTTCATTCCTTCCACCCATGGTGGAAAGAAAGTAAATTCAATTATCTATGGCACGTGTGTCAAACACAAGAACCGCATTCCAAATCCGGCTCCCCAGGCCATTTCATATGGCCTTCACACCCAGGGGGAGAGGTGGACGTGAGATGTGGACAACATGGGAAGGGGGGCTAAACTCTGCACACTGTGCATAGCACACCCCTAAACCCTGCACTCTGTATGCAACATACTCAACCCTGTAGTCTGTACACAGTGCACCCCTGAAACCTGCACTCTGTACACAATGCCCCCTTACCATCTTCCCACTGCAATTTGCCCACACAACCGATCAGTGCTGTTCGGCAGGGGGGTTGGTAGAGTTTCTGCACCTATTCTGAGGTAAAAAAAAAAGCCCTGCATACATTTATATAGTCTTACAGATACAACCAGCCCTTTGAGGACAACCATAATGCTGATGCAGCCTGCAATGAGTTTGACATCCCTGATTTATGGCCTGCAGTAATACATTTGCTTCCAAGCATGATGAGCGTTACCTTTTCTTGACAGCTGTTTTTGAAAATAGGATTTTAGATCATTATACCCATTATTTTTAATAAAAGCACTTTTAATTCAATACTACTCATTCAACATACCTGCATACGTTCAAGTAACCCAGTTAAACCCTGAAGCCAGGCCATTGTCTGAATATACTCCGCTGTATTCATAATTGTAAGCTCTGATTTCAGTTCTGGAATAATAGCGCCTGTCCTCCACCCATGCTTCAGTGTCAAATCCTGTTGAGCAAGACAAGAGAATAAGAATACTTTTGAGAATCGAGATAGCCTAAAACGTTATTGTATATTGTAACCTGTCTCAAGACAGAATTTGAACAAGGGAAGTGTTTAGTATTTTCAACTTTAAAGACTTCAGCCCCGGAACATTTTACCCCCTTCCTGACCGGAGCACTTTTTGCGATTCGGCACTGTCGCTTTAACTGACAATTGCGCAGTCGTGCAATGTTGCACCAAAAACAAAAAATTTACGTCCTTTTTTTCCCCCCATAGAGATCTCTTTTGGTGGTATTTGATCACCTCTGCGGTTTTTATTTTTTTTCAATAAAGAAAAAAAAAAAAAAAAAAAAAAAAAAAAAAAAAGGAGCGTAAATTTTGAAAAGAAACGCACTATTTTTTACTATAATAAATATCCCCCAAAAATATATAAAAAAAATTTAAAAAAATTTTTCCTCAGTTTAGGCCGATATATATTCTTCTATATATATTTGGTAAAAATAAAAATAAATAAATAATAATGTTAAAGTTATAGTTACAGCGTCTACTAAATAGGAGATAGATTTATGGCATTTTTTTTATTATTAGCAATGGTGGCGATCTGCGATTTTTATCTGGATTGCGGATTTATGTCGGTCACATCGGACACTTGACACTATTTTGGGACCATTGTCATTTATACAGTGAGCAGTGCTATAAAAATGCACTGATTACTAAGTAAAGGACACTGGTATGGAAGGGATTAACCACTAGGGGGCGATGAAGGGGCTAAGTGTGTCCTAGGTAGTGAGTCCAACCGTGTGGGAGCTGGGCTTCAACTCAAATGACCGCGTCATCGGAGCAGTGATCTCTATCATAACACAAGGCAGAACGGGGAAATGCCTCGTTTACATAGCATCCGCCAGTTCCGCAGGCACGGCCACGCTGTGCGCGCCTGCCATCCCCGCCTCTTAAAGGGGGGGGGATGTACAGGTGCGCCCATTTTCCCACTGCTGCCATTGTGCCGACGTATATATCGGCGTGCAGCGGTCAGCAAGTGGTTAAATAGGAACTGCAGTCTGCTCACTTAATTTGTAATGAAAACATCTTTGCCATTCTGAAGATTCCCTGCAATCACTTTGCATATTATTTTATATATACACTGCGATTCTGTACTTGTCAAATAGGCTGCAGAAATCTCCCTCCACTGAGTCTGACTGCAATCATTTTAAAGTGGTTTTGAACTCTTTACAACAACTTTATGCTACGGGTAAGCCTATACTGAGGCTTACCTGTAGCAGGCTATGGCCTAAACCTGCACGGTTTAGGAGAGGACATCGGCACAAGCGCACTGGGGCCAGAAGTAACCCCCGGGAGAGATGTCGCTAGCCGGAGGGGGAGACAAGGACGGCTGTGGGGGCTTAGTTTTCTAGCATACTAGCTCATTATGCCTTTGCCTTGCAGGGTTTTTTTACCAGGGTTTACAACCACTAACTGTGGGCAGCTGAACCTGCTGAGTGTTGACTTCCTGGATTTACACAGAAGCACACCCCCAGCTCTGCCACTTTCATTGGCCCTCTTATGACTCATCCCCCCACCCTTGCTGGCAAACTCAAGAGAGAGCGAGAGAGCTGCATGATGTCATGAGCCTAGGCTTTTTACCAGACAAGAAACAGGAAGTGGGCTGTATAAGATATTTACTGGCAGAAAAACAAACAAAAAAAAAAACGTTTTACTATCCAAAGTTGAAACAATAAGAGCAGAAGATTTAATAGATGGAAAGTTTAAAAAAATCCACTTTAAGTACAGCTATACACAAACAATTTAAAAAGGTGATAGTCTAAAAGAGTAGAGTCAAATGTAACTAAAAAAATAAATAAAAAAAACAAAGTTTTGAATAGAGTGGAGAATGATTAGAACCCCTGTCAGGTTTTATCGCTGTCTGTGCCCCATTAGGGAGATTCACCCTCTCTGTCATGTTTACCATCATTTAAAGTGACAGTAAAAAGAAAATACCAAAGTTTGGGTGGACATTGGAACAGTAATATTAGGGGAAATCTTCCAATGGGGACACTAGTTCAGGTAAACCTGGCAACACCCCGAGATTCCCTCAATTTGGAGGGATTTTATCCCATCTCCTATTTTAGTATATGAGACACAGATGGCAACAGGAAAAAAAAAAAAAAGAAGAAGGTGTTGCCTTTACCTTAAAATCTTACCCAGAGAGGGGATTTAAAGGGAGGGAAGAAAAAATAAAAACACAAAGTCCATTTGCTTTAAAAGGAAAAAAAAATCTTTATAGTTTAGTAATATTTACACAAAAGCAGTATTTGGGGTAATTGAGGAAGAAGCAGTTGCTGTAATAACATTATCAATGCCAGTGTTAAAATATGAGAAAAAATAAATAAATGTGAGAAAAGCAGTGACTCAATCACATAAGGAAGAACTGACAGTTCTGGGAATATTTTCTATACAAACAGTACAGTGAGGGAAAAAGAATTTGATCCCCTGCTGACTTTGTACATTTGCCCACAAAGAAATGATCAGTCTATACATTTTGGTAGGTTTATTTTAACAGTGAGAGACATAATAATAAAATAAAAAAAACATTTAAAAAAAAGTTATGAATTGATTTGCATTTTAATGAGTGAAATAAACATTTGATCCCCTATCAGCAAGATTTCTGTCTTCCAGGTGTCTTCTACACAGGCAACGAGCTGAGATTAGGAGCACTCTTTAAGGGAGTGCTCCTAATCTCAGCTTGTTCCCTATATAGAAGCAGCAATCAGATTCCAATCTCTCCACCATGGCCAAGACCAAAGAGCCATCCAAAGATGTCGGGGACAAGATAGTAGACACACACAAGGCTAGAATGGGCTACAAGACCACTGCCAAGCAGCTTGGTGAGAGGGCGGCAACAGTTGGTGCGATTATTTGCAAATGGAAGAAACATAAAATAACTGTCAATCGCCCTCGGTCTGGGGTTCCATGCAAAATCTCCCCTTGTGGAGTTTCAAAGATAACGGTGAGGAATCAGCCCAGAGCTACACAGGAGAATCTTGACAATGATCTCAAGGCAGCCAGGACCATAGTCACCAAGAAAATAATTGATAACACTACGCCATAAAGGACTGAAATCCTGCACGGGATTTTCACTGTACAGAGACATTTTATTTTAAAAGGGAGAATTAAACCTTCAACTTTTTTTCCAAAAAAAAAAAAAAAAAACACAACTCAGGTTAGAAATGTTCAATAAATGTATTAACTAATAAAGTCCATGTTCCAGCAAAATTGAAACACCCTCTGCCTCTCCCGCCCACACCCTCTTACCCATTCTTCCTTTCCCCCCCCCCCCATATGAAATACTGTGTGGCAGGGATATACCCACTTAAGTCAGACATTTGGGTCCCTCACAGACCCCATTTCTGGGTGTGGGGGGACTGCTAATGCTTCGCCAGCTGGTCCCCTTATGCTGACCTTAGCCCAATCCTAAAAGGACCCCACCCACTGGACAGCCAACAGAAAGCATCTGGATCATGCAGGCAGTGATTTGGATACAAAGGACACTGCCTCCTGTACATAGGAAATAAAAGACTGGAGGCTGGTACATCTAATGACCATGGATTTAGGCAAATAAAATGACATCTAGATAGGGTTTTCTGATTGGACAAGATGGCGATTGTGACATTTCAAATGAAATAACCAGGGAGAGGTGAATGCATTTGACGTTTTCAACATAGCATTATGTTCTGGTTTCACGTGTTGTTACAATATTTATCCAGGTGTAACCGACTATGCATCAGCTATAAAAAATGTAAAATAGATTAGAAAAGCACCTTACCGCCAAGTCACTGTAAATATGATCACCAAAGTACAACACTTTTGATCCTCTCCAGCCAGTAAGCTTGAGAAATTCAAATAAATTTCCCTAAAAAACAGAAGGCATTAATGTAAGATAGCAATCGTAGTATGTGCAGCTACTAAAATATGTTTATGAGGGAAACATTTACAGTATCTCAGAAAAGTGAGTACATCCCTCACATTTTCTAAATATTTTGTTATACCTTTTCATGTGACAACACTGAAGAAATGACACTTTGCTACAATGTAAATTAGTGAGTGTACAGCTTGTATAACAGTGTAAATTTGCTGTCCCCTCAAAATAACTCAACACACAGCCATTAATGTCTAAACCGCTGACAACAAAAGTGAATACACCCCTAAGTTAAAATGTCCAAATTGGGCACAAAGTGTCAATATCTTGTGTGGCCTCCATTATTTTCCAGCACTGCCCTAACCCTCTTGGGCATGGAGCTCACCAGAGCTTCACAGGTTGCCAATGGAGTTTTCTTCCATTTCTCCACGACAACATCCTCCACGATGACATTCTGTTTGAGGATGCCCCACGGATGCTCAATAGGGTTTAGGTCTGGAGACATGCTTGGCCGGTCCATCACCTTTACCCTCAGCTTCTTTAGCAAGGCAGTGGTCATCTTGGAGGTGTGTATGGGGTCATTATGTTGGAATAATGCCCTGAGGCTCAGTCTTCAAATGGAAGGGGATCATGCTCAGCTTCAGTATGTCACAGTACATTCATGGTTCCATCAATAAATGTAGCTCCCCAGTTCCAGCAGCACTCATGCAGCCCAGACCATGACACTCCCAACACCATACTTGACTGTAGTCTGTCTTTGCACTCCTCACCTGGTTGCCGCCATACACGTTTGACACCATCTGAACCAAATAGGTTTATCTTGGTCTCATCAGACCACAGGACATGGTTCCAGTAACCCATGTCCTTAGTCTGCTGGTCTTCAGCAAACTGCTTTCTTGTGCGTCATCTTTAGAAGAGGCTTCCTTCTAGGAAGACAGCAATGCAGACCAATTTGATGCAGTGTGCGGCATATGGTCTGAGCACTGACAGGCTGACCCCCCGCCCCCCCCTCCCCCCCAACTCCTTCAACCTCTGCAGCAATGCTGGCAGCACTCATACGTCTATTTCAAAAAGACAACCTCTGGATATCACTCAACCTCTTGGGTCGACCATGGGAGGGCCCATTCTGAGTGGAACCTGTCCTGTTAAACCGCTGTATGGACTTGGCCACCGTGCTGCAGCTCAGTTTCAGGGTCTTGGCAATCTTCTTATAGCCTAGGCCATCTTTATGTAGAGCAACAATTCTTTTTTTCAGATCCTCAGAGTTCTTTGCCATTAGGTGCCATGTGGAACTTTCAATGACCAGTATGAGAGAGAGATACCCCCAAATTTAACGCCTGCTCCCCATTCATAACCGAGACCTTGTAACGAGTCACATGACACTGGGGAGGGAGAATGGCTAATTGGGCCCAATTTGTACAGTTTCACTTAGGGGTGTACTCACTTTTGTTGCCAGTGGTTTAGAAATGGATGGCTGTGTGCGGAATTATTATTTTTAGGGGACAGCAAAATTTACACTGTTATATAAGCTGTACACTCACACAGACTGGCCCTAATTTTCACCTGGGGTGTACTCACTTTTTGTTGTCAGCCATATAGACATTAGTGGCTGTGTTGAGTTATTTTGAGGGGGCCACAAATTTACACTGTTATACAAGCTGCACACTCGCTACTTTACATTGTAGCAAAGTGTCATTTCTTCAGTGTTGTCACATGAAAAGATAATAAAATATACAATAAAATATTTACAAAAAATGTGAGGGCCGTACTGACTTTTGTGAGATACTGCCAATCATTGTTCGAACTGCTACCTGTGCTACAGCTACACATGTGCACTTTTTTCCTGGTGACCACTAACACTGAGAACAGAAGTGGAGGGCATTCCAACATTTTGAGTTGTTACAAGAGGAAGAGGAGAAATCTTCCAGTGGGGACACTAGTTCCTATGACATTTGTCTAAGGAGAAAGATTGGCTCTCATCTCCTCTTCTGTCCACATAACAGCAGGTAAAGAGAAATCTCCCCAATACCACACAGGTGGCAAACAATTCTGTACCAGCAATGTTTTACACATTCATTAAATTAAGCATCGGTATTGCTCTTTCCCCATCTTGAACATACGGTTTAGTTTTGGGAACCATTTCAGGATTTTGCAAAACTAGAGAGAAAACAGTAACTAAATTAATGAGATGAACCTCAGCTACACGAAAAGATTAACGGAAATGCATTTTTTTTTTTTTTTTAAGATTAGGGATATAAATGAAATTGTATTAAATTGTATAAGTACATAAATGATCCATATTAGGAAACTTGGCTACAAGTTACTGATTTAAGGTCAACGCAGATCACAAGGTGCCATGCTTTATGTATGGAAAAAAAAAAGAAAAAGAAGAGGTTTAATCTCTGCATGCTGAAATGCTTCCTTACAGTAAGAGCTGTACAAATGTGGGTAAACTTCAAGACTAATTCTATTCAACTACAAAAACGTTTAAAAAAAAAAAAAATCTTTTTCTTAATGTACAAAATCTAACTAGTTATACATTTAACGTATAATAGATCCAGTAAGTAATGGATGTGATTGCCATAGGGGATAAAAAGGTATAATTTTTATTCTGTGTTGCAGAAAATTGGAGCATGCTTTATTAGTGGTCTGTTTTTTCCTGGATGAACTGTGGTTATAGGGTTTTATGGATGCAGCTTTAAAAAGGTTTCACTCATGTTTGAACTCAATGAACCTATGTTATCTTTTAAACCCAATTTAACATACCGGTATCTGAAAACAAACAGTCCTGAGAAAAAGTTAATGCAGTTTATATATATTTTTTTTAAAGATTCCCCCAAGTGTGTGTGTGTGTATATATATATATATATATATATATATATATATATATATATATATATAAAAATTGTTAAATTGTTTTATTATCATATATAATCTACTTGGGGAATCTTAAAAAAAAAAAAAAAATAAAGTATATCTATATATATCCTCATGACTGTTTTCAGATATATTAAATTTAGTTTAATTCAAAGAAAACAGCTCAACTAGAATAGCATATTAAAATATACATCAATTAAATAGAGGGGAAAAAACCAAGCAATTCACCCCCCCCCCCCACTAATATAACAGTCTACTGTACATCATGAATGGCAACATTCAGGCCTCTTGCATACGATACTCCTGTATAAGCATCTACTTTTCCAGACTTTTTTCTTTTTGTATGTATTTGAGCACATTTGCGTTCGCGCAATTTTTGCGAAAACGTGTTCTTGCGTTTTTGTTCTGCACATTATGCAAATCTGCATTTGCCCACATTTTGCATGCAATCGTGCATATTTGCGCACATGAGATGTAAGATACTGACCAGAAATGCAGATGTTTCTATTTTTTTTTTTTTAAGAATGCATGGCTCTTGTTTATGCGCCTGTGTGCATAGGCACATTATTATTAACGGGCTGTATTTTATCTCTGTTAAAATAAAAATAAATAGGTGTACTATACTGTGCTTTTTCAAGCTGTAGTGTGCAAGAGGCCTTATATGTACACATTTCTGCTGATAAAGAACACATTTTGTATAAAGAACATGTTCCTGGCTTTATATTGGAGGCCTAAAAGATGAACAAGAAAGGACGATGCAGCTCCGGCACACATCTGAAAAGGAGCAGCACCGAACCTGAAAGATAGATGATGGTGACAGATGCAGGGAAGGAAAGTTCTGAATTGTCAGCACTGGAGAAGGGCCAACACTCAGGAGGTGTGTGCTATAAAGTGCACGTATGCAATGCAGTATAGATTGTTCTCTATAAAGAGCATTTTTGTTAATAGCTGTATAGGGGGAAAATGTTAAAATGGTTATTCACAACAAACCTGCTTATAAATTTTGCCTTTTTCAAGCTGGTGAATTTTATCCCATAGTAGCACCCCTCGGTCTGTAACTTTACGGAATGGTCTGAAAGAGGGAAAGAAATTGTTAAAAACATGAAAATATATTGTATTAGAACCTTCTGCTCTTCTATCAATAACAGGGAGGAGATGACACCTAATAGCAAAAGCTAATCTAAGCTAAGCCATTTCTAATGAAAAAGGGTAACTAAAGGCAAAAAAAAATAGAGTGGAAAGGGGTTGAAATGCTCAGTTTTTACTGTTGTCTGTGCCCCCATTAGGGAGAATCACCCTCTCCATTTGTCCTGTTTACCATTATCATTGAAAGTAAAAAAAAAAAAAAAAAAAAAAATTGGGTTAGCTCCAGGAAAGTAATAGGGGAGAAATCTTTCAATGGGGAGACTAGTTCTGGTGATCTGGGGGTCGTCAAGGATTTCCATTAATTTGCAGAGATTTCCTCTCTTCCCGTTTGGCTATAGGACAGGAAGTGAAGAGAAATTGCCACAAGGGGACACAGATGGTCAAAAAAAAATATATATATATTATTTCCAACTTCCATGCTCTATCCAAAATGAAAAAAATAAAAAATATATTTGCCTATAGTTCTACTTTAAGAACTTACTACATGATGCTTTTGCAGTATTACTATAGTTGAGTGGAAGGAGTAGAGAAATGGAACTGAGCTTGGTAGATCAAATCTGTCTACCGAATGAATAGAGTGGTTTCAAATTCAGTCATTATTTCCACCATTTCTACAAAACAAGCATAACAGAATATGCACAACATTGCAAATAGTGTTATAATTTTTATATAACTCTCTGAACAAAGGATTGCCTGTCATGTCAATTTCTGGCACAAAGCAATGGAAGCTGAAAACTAATAAAATAAATAAAATTGGCATCAAAATACATTAACCTATCTGCTCACCTTAGCACTTATCCTTTCCTTTACATGAACCCTAAAAACATAACCTAGCTCAGAAAAGTTAATCCATAATCTAAATCTGAAGCTGAACCTTTAACCTAAAAACACAAATTCTTAACCTAAACCCCTAACCCAATTCCAACTCTTAATCCAAACCTGAATTTTCAGAACACTGCATCAGAGCACCACAAAGCAGAAACACAATTTAATTTTAATATTCAAAGGAAACTCATCTATCTAACCATCCATGTCTCCATGCTTTATTATGGCAAATCCCTAGCTTTTCTGGCCGTGGCAATCTTAAAGCGGTTCTCCACCCTAAAGGGGAAGTTCCACTAATCTGATCCCCTCCCCCCCTCCGGTGCCACAATCGGCACCTTTCAGGGGGGTAGGGGGGTGCAGTTACCTGGATAATCCAGGTATCTGCACCCACTTCCGGGACAGACCACCGCAGATGCCCTGCCCCCCGTTGTGTTCTGGGAAACACACAGTTCCCAGGACACAGCGGGGACCAGAAGAGACGAGCAGCGTGGCTCGCGCATGCTCAGTAGGGAACCGGGCAGTGAAGCCGCAACGCTTCCCTTCCCGATTCCCTGACAGAGGATGGCGGCGGGGGCAGCAGAGACACAAGCGATCGCTCGTCATCTGCCGCCGACATCGCTGGACCCTGGGACAGGTAAGTGTCAATTTATTAAAAGTCAGCAGCTGCAATATTAGTAGCTGCTGGCTTTTAATTTTTTTTTTTTAGGTGCAGAACCACTTTAAGTAAGGGCAGATGATTCATGCAGGGTAAAGTTTAAAACAAGCAAATATAATATACTTTCCAAGCTATTTACTAATGCTAGCAGTATAAGGATTTTGAAATAGTGCACATTGAATGCGAGAGTGAAGTTCTGCTTTAAATCTGTCCCAATTCCTAATTTCGAACTAACCAAGCATAAAATTAAGCCCAGAATTTAAACACGGGACCTTTAGCTAACCCATAAACACTTCCACTTAATACCTCAAATCTCTTGATGTCTAAAGCGCTCTCCTGTACACTTGTCTACACAAACTGAAAATAACTGACTTGAATAACTAAAAATGGTAAGCATGCTGTAACTAGAATTAAATAGCCATCAGAAAATAGAGTTGAGACTGGGAGATTTCTCGATATTATTGAATGCTTGGAGCAGTTGGACCTGTCACAATTCTGTGACTGCGATAGAAAAATCCCAAGACTGTCTGCTCATCGAAAGAGATTACATATTGAGACACTTGACTAGGGATGAGCTTCGTGTTCGAGTCGAACGTACGTTCGACTCGAACATTGGCTGTTCGTCCGTTCGACGAAATCCGAACTCTTGGTCCGTTCGCGTCAAAATTCGTGTGGCGCGCACGGCCCACAATGCACTGCGATGGCGCAGTGCATTGCTGGCTCATGATTGGCCAAGCATGCACTGTGACCCCGCATGCTTGGCCAATCGCAGCGCCAGCAGCGAGGAGAGCCATGATTGGCCACAGGCAGGTTGCCTGTGGCCAATCATAGCTGAGGCTGTGTAGTGCACGCCCCACACTATATAAGGCCGCCATTGAGGCGGCCTCGTGTAGTGTGTTAGCATCTGAAGCAGTGGGTGTTCTGTGTACCTTCAACACAGTACACACCGATCGTTTTTGGCCGATTTCCTATCTTGCTGTTGTGTAGTGGTTATTGTCTGTGCCCTGACCGCAGTATACACCGCTATATTCACTATTCACTTCACTATATTTATATATCTTTAATAATAGAGCTTGCAGTCAGTAGTGTTAGGAGATAGTGCGTGCTGTCTGCGTGCTCTGTACCCAGTACATACCGCTATAATCCACCTACATAGCTGTTCTCTATTTGAGCCCAATTGCCATCTGCAGGAGTTATTGGAAGTTGTGTGTGCCTCCAGCACAATATAAACTACCCAACTGCTGTTTTACCCAGCTCCCTTCAGGCCATTACCATGTCTGGAAGGCCAGCAAGGAGAGGCAGACAGGCGCGAGCCGATAAAAGAGGGCAAGCAGGCTCTGTGTCTAGAGACAACAGTGCTGGTCGTGGACGCGGTGCATTGTCATCAGCACGTGGCCATGGGACATGCTTGTCCTTCTTTTCGGCAGCTGGACATGTTGAACCGCAACATGCCAACGACTTGGTAGAGTGGGTGACCAAGCCCTCTTCATCCTCCTCATCCTCTCTCACCCAGTCTCAGGGTAGTCGCAAAGCAGCTGCCAACGCATCGTCTTCCCTCCTCTCAATGTCATCATCAGTGACTCCTTCCCTAGACCCACCACGTCCTCCTGAGGAGTCTCCTGAACTCTGAGCACAGTGTTGGGTACATGCTCCAGGAGGATGCCCAGTGTTTGGTGGGCTCTGATGATGACACTCAGCTAGAGGAAGGCAGTAGCGTGAGCGCAGAGAGAGGGGATGCTCAAGAAGGACAGCAATCTGGCAGTCATGTTCCACAAGCTGCAGCATACTGCCAGGTTTGCTACAGCGATGAAGAGGGAGGGGATGATGAGGGCACTGACTCCACGTGGGTGCCTGGAAGGAGGGAGGAGGAGGAGGAGGAGGAGGAGGAGGCGGCACATGTCCAACGAAGCAGGATGCCCTCCGGGGGCCAGCTTAGGGGCAGCACACCGACTGAATCACACCGCAGAGCTCCGCCTGTGCAGGGCGCTGCCTCTGCGCGTTATTCTAAAAGTTCTTTGGTGTGGGCCTTTTTTGAGACGAGTGCATCAGATCGCACCGCTGCTATTTGCAACATATGTCTCAAGCGTATCTCACATGGCCAAAACATCAGCCGCTTGGGCACCACATGCTTGACCAGACATATGTTGACCTGCCATGTAGCTCGTTGGCAAGTGTACCTCAAAGACCCACACCAAAGAACAAAGCGGACCTCTCCTTGCTCCTCATCAGCTGGCATCTCCAACCCCACTAGACCTTCAGTCCTCTCTGAACCCTGCTCTGAGAGGAATGAAGGTGTAGAATTAGGTGTGTCACAGCCAAGTGCTTCCGGGAACTCTGCTAGCGGTACACCCACGTCTGATTATAGCAGGCAAATGTCCCTGCCCCAGCTGCTGGACCGGCGGAAGAAGTTTACTCCCAGCCATCCACATGCCCAGCGGTTGAATGCTAGCTTGGCTAAATTGCTAGCACTTCAACTGCTGCCTTTTCAGTTGGTAGACTCGGCCCCCTTCCGTGAGTTTGTACAATGTGCGGTTCCTCAGTGGCAGGTCCCCAAACGCCACTTTTTCTCGCGGAAGGCGATTCCGGCTCTCTACCGGCATGTGGAAGGCAATGTCCTTGCCTCGCTGGACAGGGCGGTCAGTGGTAAGGTGCATATTACCACTGACTCATGGTCCAGCAGGCATGGACAGGGACGTTACCTGTCTTTCACGGCCCATTGGGTCACTCTTCTGGCAGCTGGGAAGGATGCAGGACAAGGTGCAGTAGTGTTGGAGGTTGTTCCGGCACCACGCCTCCAAAATGCTACTATTGGTTGTGACACACCTCTCTCCTCCACCCCCTCCTCTTCTTCTTCCTCCATGGCCTCTTCCAGTGCTCTGTCCTCAGAACCAGCAGTGCTCCGTAGGCGTTGCAGGGGCTACGCAAGTACGCAGGCAAAACGATGCCATGCCGTGCTTGCGCTGGTTTGTTTGGGGGACAGGAGCCACACTGGGGCGGATGTTTTGTCAGCTCTGCAGGGGCAGGCCGAGAGGTGGTTGACGCCACGCCAGCTTAAGCCAGGAATGGTGGTTTGCGACAATGGCACCAACCTCCTCTCCGCCCTCCGACAGGGACAACTGACCCATGTGCCCTGTGTAGCTCACGTCCTTAACCTGGTGGTGCAGCGGTTCTTGGGCAGGTACCCCGGCTTACAGGATGTCCTGAAGCAGGCCAGGAAAGTCTGTGTGCATTTCCGCCGATCATTTAATGCCTGTGCTCAGCTGGCTGAGCTCCAAAAGGAGTTGAACCTGCCCAAGAACCGCCTTATATGTGACATGCCCACCAGATGGAACTCAACATTGGCCATGCTGCAGCGGCTGCACACGCAGCAGAGGGCCATCAATGAGTACCTGTGCGACTACGGCACCAGGACAGGGTCAGGGGAGCTTGGTTTTTTCTCACCACGCCAGTGGGGCATGATCAGGGATGCATGCACTGTCCTGTCACCGTTTGAGGAGGCCACAAGGATGGTGAGCAGTGACAGTGCATGCATTAGTGACACTGTACCTCTTGTCCACCTCTTGGAGCATACGCTGCGTGGAATAATGGACAGGGCACTTGAGGCAGAACAGAGGCAGGAAGAGGAGGACTTCCTTGCCTCTCAAGGCCCCCTTTATCCAGACAGTGTTCCTGCTGTGCCACCCATCACACAGGAAGAGGATGAGGAGGAGGAAGAGGAGGAGGAGGAAGAGGAGGAGGAGGATGATTGTGTCAGCATGGAGGTGGAGGCTGGCACTCAGCATCAGCAGCAGCAGTCTTATAGGGATGATTTACAGTCCCAAGAAACACGTGGACTTGTACGTGGCTGGGAGGAGGTAGCTGCGGATCATGTTGTCCTTAGTGACCCAGAGGACTCCGGACCGAATGCCTCAGCTAACCTACGCTGCATGGCCTCCCTGATCCTGCAAAGCCTGCGGAAGGATCCTCGTATTCTTCGGATCAAGGAGAGGGACCATTACTGGCTGGCCACTCTCCTTGATCCACGGTACAAGGGTAAGGTTGCCGACCTTATCTTGCCATCGCAGAGGGAGCAGAGGATGAGACATCTCCGGGAGGCCTTGCAGAAAGCTCTGTGCAACGCGTTCCCAGAGACTGGGAGGTTACAAACTCCTGGTCCTGGACAATGTGTTGCTGAGGCATCGGTCAGAAGGAGCGGTGGAGAAGGTGGCCGTCTGACTGATGCTTTCAGACAATTTTTTAGTCCGCAGCCCCAAGGTATGATTGGTTCCAGCACCCATCGCCAGCGTCTGATTTACATGGTGCAGGAATACCTAGGGGCAAGGTCAGACTTGGACACCTTTCCCACCGAAAATCCTCTGGCTTACTGGGTCTTGAGGATGGATCACTGGCCAGAGCTTGCACAGTATGCAATTGAGCTACTGGCCTGTCCTGCATCCAGCGTTCTTTCGGAACGCACCTTCAGTGCTGCTGGTGGCTTTGTTACCGATCACAGGGTGCGCCTGTCCACCGAATCAGTTGATCGACTGACCTTCATCAAGATGAATCAGTCTTGGATCACCCACAGCTACCAAGCACCTGAAGCTGATGTAACCGAATAATTTTTTTTGAAATACCACATCCCTTCAAGACTGCCTATGCTGATGCTGAGTGACTGTCCTGTTATGTTGATGGTCTATCCTCTTCCTCCTCCGCTGATATGTTGGAAGAACATTTTTGGTTCTGGGTGATGCCAGCAGCCCAATTTTTCTGCCCCTGTTTAACAGGGGCGTTTAAGTACAATTTTTGATGCAATGCTTTGCAGCAGGGCTAATTCCTGCAATAAAACTAGAGTATATGGCAGAGGTTGCAGTGTGGTGGCACCAGCACCAGTGTCTAAGGCCCAATTTTTCTGCCCCTGTTTAACAGGGACATGTAATTACAATTCTTGATATAATATTTCACAGGAGGGCCCCTTCCTGTGCCCACCCAGAGTAACGGTGAGGACTTATAGTGTTGTGGCACCAGCACCACAACCACCAAAGGTCAATTTTTCTACCACTGTTCAACAATGGCATGTAATTACAATTCTTGATATAATCGTTCACAGCAGGGCGCTCCAGCGCCCACCAAGAGTCACTTTGAGGGCTTACAATGTTGTGGCAAAACCAACACCTTGTTCCGCCATTTCTGCAGAGCATATAGGGCAGGCCCCTACTTTCAAACATCCAACTTACAAACATCTCCTACTTGCAAACGCAATTTTATACTTTTGATAACCCTTCCCTATGTTTTCCAAAAAGCTTAAAAATAGTTTTTTTGACTGGAGCTACACTTTAAAAATGTACCAGTTGAAAATTACAAACAGATTCAACTTAACACAACAAACCTACACAGTCCCTGTCTTGTTTGCACCGCCTGTATACTGCTGTTCTGAGTATATAGGGCCTGGGGGCCACACTCATTTCCTTTTTTTAATATGGGTACAGGGTTCCCCTTAATATGCGTACAAGACCCAAATAGGCTGGTAATGGGCAGGGAGGGCTACCCATGCCATTTTTCGGAATGATTTTCAACCATATTGCAGGAACCAGATATAACATTAAAACCGCAAGCAGTTTTAAATGGTGTTATTTCCGTTTAATGTCATTTTGTGCAGGGACTGTTCTAAACACGGGAAACACGTGGCACTTCACAGGCATACTACAGACACCCCCCAAGCACCATATTTAAAGGAATATTTCACTTTTTTTTTTCACTTTAATCGTCAGTAAAATCAGTGCTCCCGCCAAAACTGCCATTTTTAAAAACATTTTAGGCATTGACCCATGTCCCCTGGGGCAGGAGCCAGGTCCCCAAACCCTTTTTAGGATAGTATCTTGCATATTAGCCGTTAAAATTAGCACTTTCCATTTCGAACGTTCGAGTCCCATAGACTTCAATGGGGTTCTAACGTTCGTAACGAACGCGGGGGTCCGTTCGAAAGTTCTGGTGCGAACCGAACCGGGGGGTGTTCGGCTCATCCCTACACTTGACATATTGAGAAGCTTACTGCTTATAGCAGGACATAAAAATACTACATTTGTCTAAATTGTAGGTTTTGCTTGCAGTTTTCAGGCCACTTACAACCATACTTACTTTTAGTAGGACAGCTGCATGAGACAAAATATTATGATCTGGAATTACTGCGAATATTTACCTCCTCTTGTCATTGAAAAAATTTGGTTTGTCAGCTTGAACTATAACAACATCAAAAAGATCTCTCCAATCTTTTCCAACAATGAACTTCATTCCTTTGTCGCTGTGTAAAAAAAAAAAAAATAATAATTATGGATTTGTCAAAACAGTAAAAGAAAATAAATAAAAAATAAAAAAAAAAACAAAAAAATAAAAACACACCAAAACACACCCAAAGTTGCACCATAAAATGAAGGGCAGAGCATCAAAATATTTTTATACTGAGCTTGGAAATTTAAATTCCATCTTTTTAAAACTTGTGGCCGTCAAGGCACCTTTCGAACTTGCGCCACCTAAAAGTTGTGCGATTTTGACACGACTTGAAGCAGTGCCTGTGTAATCTTGATGTCTATGGACCCCAAGTCGCATCAAAGTCAGACCAAAGTAGTGCAGGGACTACTTTGAAGTTGACAAAGTGACAAAGTTGCAGATATGAATGGTACTCATAGGGTACAGACTTGACGTGTGACTTTGCAGTCCTAAGTCGCAGGACAAGTCACACAAGTGAGAAAGGGGTCTTAGTCCAAGAAAAAAAAATTCACGGAAATGGGAAGCTTAGACATTAAGATTCTAGAGGTACATAGCCAATGCTCTTAAAATCTGACTATATACAGTATAACTTAATGGACTGTAGAGAACAGACATCAGCTCTGGCTGACAATGCAGAAATTGCTAAATGGTTAAAACACAACTATAATATTTTGAAGATATGCAGAATGACCTGTTGCACCCATTGAAAACTTGGAAAATAAATTAAAAAGAGTATACTGAAGCCTCTTACTTACACAAAGCTGCTGGGGCTATTTGTTATAAGGAACATCTTTTTGCCATTGCTTGCCAGTTTTGCCAACACAGCTCGTGTTTTCTCCCCATAGCGAATGTACCTTTCTATAAAAAATAAATAAAAAAAATGAATATATTTATATATTATTACACATACAATGAATAAAAGGTTTCTATATCATTTTAGTCAACAGGAGCTATTTTGGAAACTTTTCCATGAATAACAGCCAGAATCAGACATGGACCATAGTTAAAGACCAAGTTCACCTTTTAACAAAAATAAATGCAGGTAAAAAAAATGTGCATGCTTTTTTTTTTCTCAGGAGCCTGCAGAGCATTTCACCCAAGGCAATCAGCAGATGTGTATAGGCTTTCTGCCTGAAAGCTGTAGGAAGAGTCAATGAAATACAAGAGCATTTATCAGCACCCCCACAGTTCATTCAGAACTACAAGCTGTCTGACTCAGTGGAAGATGGGACTTCTAGGTTGCTGAACAGCCCCTCTGTTTTTAAATTGTTACAGCATGTTCAGGAAGAACCTGCACCTGATGTGGTGGGGGTTGCATATTACACCCTAAATATGGGTGTAACAAACAACTTACTAAGAAGGTGAAGTTAGCCATTAATATAGGAAAAAAAAAAAAAATGTATATATATATATATATATATATATATATATATATATATATATATATATATATATATATATATATATATATATATATATATACACACATACATATATACATATATATACACACACACACACACACACACACACACACACACACACACATATACATACACACACACACACACACACACATATATATATACACACACTAACACACACACACACATTCGAAGAAAAGGTGGCATAAAATTTATTTTGTGAAGGAACGAACTTTAGGTGTCCAAAATAATAGTACAAAAGTAATGTTTTGCTGTGGACTGTTAACATTACTAAAATTATAGGTTTTACACTGCTGTAAACATAAAAACCAACAAACACGGGGGAAAAAAAAAACGATTTAAAAAAATAAGTTACTAAAAATGCTCAAAAAAATGTATCAGATCACATAAAAGAGGCATCTTTATCTAAACTGTCAACTAAAGATTTTCCTCTTAAAAGATAGTTACAAGCAAGTAATCATAAATATAGTAGATAGATAGTGATTTAGAATAATTAGGGATTTGCCGATACTAGCAAAATGCTCCGATACCGGAAATCGATACTGGAAGTGACATCGCTTGGGAGTGGACCACCTCCAGACAGTGCCTTCCCCGCTTCCTCCTCCCATTGGCATTGCTAGATGCAGGCCCACCCATCCTAACAGTCCACAAGCATTGTTTCCTTGCTGCACCATGCCTGCAGTCCCTGGCTCTCTCCTGCACCATGCCTGCAGTCACTTCTTTTTTTTTATAAATTCTTTATTTTTTCATCTTTTCTTTCCATAGATTTCACATTACATTTCGTTTTACATCTACAACTTCTTTAACAGCTATAACAGTCTTATAATATTTCAATCCATACCTCAATTCCATGTCATCCTCCCCCCTCCCTCACCCTTCCCTCCCAGAGAAATAAATAGATAAATATACAAACAAGAAAAAAAAAAAATAAAAAAAATAAAAAAAAAAAAAAAAAAAGTTTGAATTTTCACTATAATCCCCCCCCTCACTCCCCCCCCCCCCCACCACCACCCGCCTGCTCTATCATATTTCGAAATGTTTCACATCATACTTTCTCTATAATTTAGATATGGAGCCCAGATCTTCTGATATTTCTCGTCTTGATCTCTCATTGTCATTGTTAAATTTTCCATTTGTTGGATTTCTGCAATTCTCTGAAACCACTGTGCTCTAGCTGGAGGGTTGCTTTTTTTCCACAGAACCGGGATACATGCCCTTGCTGCTATCAATAAATGTCTCAGCAAAGAATTTTTGAATCTTTCTATTGCCATTGGGATGTCCAGCAGCAGAAAAGTTGCCGGTTTATCTCCCAGGTCAATTCCTGTAATCCTTACAATAGTATCGGCTACCATCTCCCAGAACACTCTAATTTTTGGACATTCCCAAAATATATGTAATAATGTTCCTTCTGCTCCATGACATCTCCAACATGTCTCTGATATCTGGGGGTAAATTTGATGTAACACTTTTGGTGTTCTATACCACCTAGTAAGGATCTTGTATCCCCCTTCTTGATATCTGCTTGCCATCGAGGCCTTTTGATTAAACAACAGCATCTTATCCTTTTGTTCTGGGGAAAACGTAGTCCCTAAATCTCTTTCCCAAGCCTGTAAAAAGGGCAAATCTTGTGAAGTCTCCTGTTCTATTAACATACTATAAAAGTAAGACATCAGATGTCTCAGTTCCTCTCCTTTCAAACAGATCTCTTCAAACTCAGTCAATGCCCTTATTTCTACGTATACCTTTGATTTAGATCTAATAAAGGCTTCTAATTGCCTCATTCTGAAAGGGTCTAGTCCTAATGTCATTCCTTTTTCAATATCTTTTTTAGTCATTAACCGGTTGCCTACCGAGAAATGACAAATTCTACTCATACCTCTATCTTGTATTGTTTTAAACTTTGGATCTGTCATTCCCGGTAGAAATGCTGGGGTACCAAGGATAGGAAGGAGCGGACTGGGAGTTCTTGAAATAGATGTTTTCCTGAATACTCTTTTAGTTATTCGTAATGTCTCCCCTAGTATTGGATGTTTTCTCAATCCCATTGGTATTTCTGTATCTGGAATCCACACTAATCCTTCCAATGGGATATCTGTCGCTGCTTGTTCTGTCTGTATCCACGGTTTTTCGTTTTTAAGCCTACACCATTCCACTACTCTAGTTAAGTGTGAGGCCTCCTGGTATTTTATTGGATCTGGAAGTCCTATCCCTCCTTTTCCTTTGGGGAGTACTAAAATATCTCGGCGTACTCTTGCTGGTTTCCCAGCCCAGATGAACTTCATAAATCTTGATCTAAGATCCTTAAACAAACTTGTAGGGATCTTAATTGGTATAGTTTGAATTATGTATAACAGTCTGGGCATCACATTCATCTTAATAATATTGGTTCTCCCGAACCATGTAAAAATCTCTTTGTCCCATTTTTGAAGATCACTTTTGATCTGTCTTACCAGTGGGATATAATTAAGTTCAAACAGTTCATTTAGATTTTTTGACATTTTTGTTCCTAAGTAACTTATATATGAATTCGTCCATCTAAAATCAAATTGCGTGGACACTGCTTGCAACTGAGGCGAATCCATCTCTACTCCCATTGCCTCCGATTTTCCATAGTTTATTCTAAAGTTGGATATTTTCCCATATTCTCGTAGCTCCATTAGTAAAGATGGGAGAGATGTAATTGGGGACGTTACAAAAAAGATCAAATCATCTGCATAAGCTGCCAACTTCTGATCCTCATTTTTTATTTTTACCCCCCTGATATCCACATTGGCACGTATTTTCCTTAAAAAAGGTTCTATTGTCAAAATGAATATCAGGGGTGAGAGGGGACATCCCTGGCGTGTTCCATTTAAAATGGAGAATGGCTCTGATAATCTGTCATTCACTTTCACCCTAGCACTTGGTTTTGAATATAAGTTTAGGATCCATCTCAGCATCCCCTCCCCCAGGCCTATATGTTGTAGTACTGCTTTTAAGAATATCCAATCCACCCGATCAAACGCTTTTTCTGCATCCGCAGATACTATCACCATTGACTTATGCAATTTTTGTACCAGGTAAATTGTGTTCACCACTCGTTGCGTATTTTCTCTTCCTTCTCTCCCTGGGACGAATCCCACTTGATCTGGGTGTATTAGTTCCGGTATCAAATTTATCAATCTCATGGCTAATATTTTTGTGAACAATTTAAGGTCCACATTCAACAACGAAATAGGTCGGTAGCTGGGACACTGAGAGGGATCCTTTCCTTCTTTCGGTATTACTGTTATATGCGCCAGTAACGTTTCTGTTGGAATTTGCTTCCCTTCCCGTATTGAATTATAGGCTTCCACGAATCTCGGAGCCAGTTTCTCCGCGAACATTCTATAATATGACAAAGTAAATCCATCTGGACCTGGTGATTTACCTAATTTCAATATTTTTAATGCTTTTGCAACTTCCTCTAGAGTGATTGGTACATCTATTTCTCTGGCCATTTCCTCTGTTATTTTTGGCATTTCTGTCCTTTCAATATATTCTCTAGCGATCTCTCCTTCTTTTAACTCCTCTGCCAACGTAGACTTCTTTTCCAACTGATATAGCTTCTCATAGTATTCTTTGAATACCTGAGCAATTTTCTCCGATGTATTAACCATTTCATCTCTCTGTGTCTTAATTTGTGTAATTGAATTCCTAGTTGTGCTTTCTCTGAGGGCGTTTGCCAACAGTCTCCCTGGTTTATTCCCAAATTCATAGAATCTCCGTTTCCCTCGAGTTAGCTTTGCTTTCGCTTTATCTATTAATTGGAGATTTAATTTTTCACGCAGACCCTCTAATTTCTGTTCTACTAATTGTGCTTGTGATTTTTTATGTACTGTTTCTAGTTCCCTAATCTCTTTAAGCAAGTTATCAATCGTTTCATTCATTCTGCGTTTTCTATGTGCTCCCATGGATATAAATATTCCTCTCATGACACATTTATGTGCTTCCCATATACAAAAAGGTGTTGTTTCTCCTACTTTATTTGTTGCAAAAAAAACATCCAGTTCTTGTTCTAATTTTACCTTATATTCACTATCCTTTAGTAATGTTTCATTTAACTTCCATTGCCATTCCCTTGGTTCAGCTTCCCCTAATTCAATCACACAACTCGTCGGGGCGTGGTCTGATAGTGTAAATAGGCCAATTGAGGCTTCCACTAGGGATGTAATCACATTCTGGGAGATTAAAATATAGTCAATTCTAGAGTAAGATTTATATTTTGCCGAGAAAAAAGTATAATCTCTGCTCTGTGTGTGAACAGCCCTCCAGCTGTCGATCAGCTGCAGTTCTTGCATCATTCTCTTTACTTTCCTTAATTTGACATAAGATAGATGAGACGAGCCTTTTGATGTGTCTATTATTGGATCCAAAGCCATATTTAGGTCGCCTCCTAACACTAGTATTCCCTCTTTATGTTGTTGAATAATCTGTAAATAGATTTCTAGAGAGGTTACTTGGTTTTCATTTGGCAGATATATATTTACCAATGTCACTTTTTGGCAGCCCAATGTACCTTTTACTATCAGGAGGCGACCTGCAGTCACTTCTGCCTGTTGTCTCCGCCTTCCCTTTACCAGCTGTCACCTCTGGCCCCATGTCTCCCAATAACCCTCCTATCCCCATTTCCACCCCCCCCCCCCCCAGGCGATAGGTATCGGTATTGGCAAGTACATGATGTCAAGTATCGGTACTCGTACTAAGTGTCAAAACAGTGGCATCGGTGCATCCCTAAATAAAATGTATATGATGTTAAAATGTAGCTTCACTAAAATTTTTCTGGTGGCTTGTGTTTAGAGGTTCTGACTTAAAATGTGCATTTTTTAATTTTTTTTTAAAGCAACAAGAAGCAAGAACTGCTGCTAGGTGTAGCTTCCTCAAAACAGCAATTAAACCTATTTGGAAATACAAGGTGAGGCAAAGCAGAAGTGATAAAGCAACTCTAAGACATCTACAATATACAACAAAGAATCTGTACTATTACAGTGCCTTGAAAAATTATTCACACCCCTTGAAATTTTCCACCATTTTGTCATGTTACAACCAAAATTTTAAATGTGGAAAAAAAAAAAAAAATTAAAAAAAAAAAAAAAAAAAAAAAAAACAGTCCCTTCCAGCGCTAAGGGGTCTTCTGACGTGGAGGGCAACAGGGAAAATGGTAACCCAAGACTAGGGGGATGCTGCCTTCCTCAGATGGGGTAATCCAATGGAAACTACAAGAACAAAATGGAAGGCGCGCCCACCTACTGCATTATGGTCCATCACATGTCCATACACCGTGTGTGTTTTTATATGGCTCAATGAGAGTTGCACCTTGCGAGTGCTCACTTTTTATGAATTTTTATTCATTGAATTATCATTGGTAATGCACTAGGTGTGTGCGCCTTCCCTTTTGTTTTTTAAAATTGTAAATGTATATTATTAGGATTTAATGAGATAGACCAACACAAAGTGGCAGATAATTGTGACGTGGAAGGAAAACGATAAAATGTTTTCTAACATTTTTTACAAATAAATATATGTTTGTTTAAAGCTAGGTATGCATTTGTATTCAGCTCCCGAGTCAATACTTTGTAGAACCACTTTTCCTTGCAATTACAGCTGCAAGTCTTTTTTGGTATGTTTCTACCAGCTTTGCTTATCTAGAGACAGTGACATTTTTGCCCATTGATCTTTTCAAAATCGATCCAGCGATAGTTAGGGTGGAGGGCGTCTGAACAGAAATTTAAGTCTTGCAACAGATTTTCAATTGGATTTAGGGCTGGACTTTGAAGGGGCAATTCTAACAAATGAATATGCTTTGATCTAAACCATTCCATTGTAGCCCTGGCCAGGGCAGCCATCAGAAATTGTAGGGCCCCTTTGACAGCTTTAGTCTCTTCCCCTCCCTCCCCAATCCTGACCAACATTCCCCATGGCCTGCCCACTGGCCATCCCACCAAGTCCTTCAGCCAACCCCCCCCCCCCCCAACCCCCAATCCCAACCCTGCTTTGAACGTCTCCACAACTTTATCCCTGACCTGTCTGGTGTGTTCTTTGGCATTTATGATGCAGTTTGTTCACTAAGGTTCTCTAATAAACCTCTGAGGGCTTCAAAGGACAGCTGTGTTTATACCGAGATTAAATTACACGCAGGTGGACCCCATTTACTAATTAGGTGACTTCTTAAAGCAATGGGTTCCACTAGATTTTAATTATTAGGTGTATCAGAGTAAAGCTGGCCATACACCTATAGATTTTCTGCAGATTTTCTATGGTTAGATGGAAAAAGTGCAACAGATTTCTCCATGTTCGCTAAACTGTGTAGATGGAAGAATCTCCCACTTTTCTCATCTAACCATAGAAAATCTGCAGATAATCTATAGGTGTAAGGCCAGTTTTAGGCCCCTTTCACACTGGGGCACTTTGCAGGCGCTACATCGCTAAAAATAGCGCCTGCAAAGCGCCCTGAAACAACCACTGCTGTCTCTCCACTGTGAAAGCCCGAGGGCTTTCACACTGGAGCGGTGTGCTTGCAGAACAGTCAAAAAAATCCTGCAAGCCGCATCTTTGGAGCGCTGTAGGAGCGGTGTATTTACCACTCCTAAAGCGCCCCTTCCCATAGAAAACAATAGGGCAGTGCTGCAAACCCGCCTGCAAAGCGCCGCTTTACCGCCAGCACCCGCAACGCCCCAGTGTGAAAGTAGTCTTAAGGGAAGAAACTACACCAGAGAGAGAAAAGGGCATAGAAAAAGGATACCACATATAGAGCCACAGATATAACTAACTAGTTATTTCAGACACTATAACAAAATAGAAATGTATTAAATTGTATGAATACACAATAATTGATTACACAGAATATAAAATCAATACCCCTTTGCGGCAGTATACTCCCAATCGCCATCAAAAGCTTAATTTTGTCAATTTCCAATCGTACGATTTTGAATGACTGAGTTATACAAGTTTTTGCTATTTTTCTATCCTTCCACAATAGGATTACCTGACTATGCATGTGTAGTACATAGGTTCCCATGTATGTATGTATGTATGTATGTATGTATGTATGTATGTATGTATGTATGTATGTATGTATGTATGGTCATTAGATGGTTAACGGGGGAGGTTCATTGATTTTATATTCTGTGTAATCAACTATTGTGTATTCATACAATTAAATACATTTCTATTTTGTTATAATTAACTAGCTATTATTTCAGACACAATGGGGGTTATTTACGAAAGGCGAATGCACTTTGCACTGAAAGTGCACTTGGAAGTGCAGTTGTTCTAAATCTAAGGGATAGATCTGAAATGAGTGGAAGCTCTGCTGATTTTATCCTCCAATCATGTGCAAGCTAAAAATGCTGTTTTTTTTAAAAAAAATTCCTTGCATATCCCCCTCGGATCTACAGCGACATTACTTCCAAGTGCACTTGCAGTGCAAAGTGGATTTTCCTTTAGTAAATAACCCCCTATATCTCTGTGGCTCTATATGTGGTATCTTTTTCTACGCCCTTTGTATCTCTGGTGTAGTTTCTTCTCTTTATCATATGGTCAGCCACTAGGCGAGTAGATGAGTGTCTGGCTTTTCTTATTGTCTAGTTTGGTTTCCATACTTTTTTCTGTCTTTATCAGAGTAAAGGAGGCTGAATACAAATGCACACTACACTTTCCAAATATTTGTTTGTAAAAAATATTGAAAAACGATTTACCATTTTCCTTCCACTTCACAATTATGTCCCACTTTGTGTTGGTCGATTACATAAAATATATTTACTTTTTGGTTGTAACATGACAAAATGTGGGAAATTTCAAAGGGGTATGAATATATATGTGTATGTATTATATTTCGCAAAAGTGAGTACACCCCTCATTTTTGTAAATATTATATCTTTTCATGTGACAACACTGAAGAAATTACACTTTGCTACAATGTAAAGTAGTGAGTGTACAGCTTGTATAACAGTGTACATTTGCTGTCCCCTCAAAATAGCTCACACAGCCATTAATGTCTAAAACCACTGGCAACAAAAGTGAGAACACCCCTAACTGAAAATGTCCAAATTGGACCCAATTAGCCATTTTCCCTCCCCTTTGTAATGTGACTCGTTAGTGTTACAAGGTCTCAGGTGTATATGGGGAGCAGGTGTGTTAAATTTGGCGTTAATCGGTCTCACTCTTAAGTTTGGTTCACACCATTGCGAATTGTATGTGGCTTACACTGCATCCAATTCCCATGACATTTTAAAATGCATTCATTTGAATGAGGCTGGTTCACATTTGTGCATTGCATTCGCACTCCGCATAGCCCAAAAAATGTGAGGGTTTTTGGGCATTGCTGCGCGAATTGCACACACAATATCTTCTATGGGAATGCAACCGATTCGCAGATGTGTTCTGTTGTATACAGGCATTCTCTCCCCCTCCTCACTACATCTCCCCCTCTTCTTGCTCAGCTGATCTGCAGCTACAACAGAGAGGAACTGCTGAACAGCTGTTCTTTCTCTTCACACATGTGTGAATCTACCTTAGTGGTCACTGGAAGTTCAACATGGCACCTCATGGCAAAGAACTCTCTGAGGATCTGAAAAAAAGAATGTTTTCCCTACATAAAGATGGCCTAGGCTATAAGAAGATTGTCAAGACCCTGAAACGGAGCTGCAGCACAGTGGCCAAGACCATACAGCAGTTTAACAAGACAGGTTCCAGTCAGAACAGGCCTCACCATGGTCGACCAAAGAAGTTGAGTGCACGCGCTCAGCGTCATATCCAGAGGTTGTCTTTGGGAAATAGACGTATGAGTGCTGCCAGCATTGCTGCAGAGGTTGAAGGGGTGGGAGTTCAACCTGTCAGTGCTCAGACCATACGCCGCACACTGCATCAAATTGGTTGGCATGGCTGTCTTCCTAGAAGGAAGCCTCTTCTAAAGATGATGCACAAGAAAGCCCGAAAACAGTTTGCTGAAGAAAAGCAGACTAAGGACATGGATTACTGAAACCATGTCCTGTGGTCTGATGAGACCAAGATAAACTTATTTGGTTCAGATGGGGTCAAGCGTGTGGCAGCAACCAAATCAGGAGTACAAAAGACAAGTGTGTCTTGCCTACAGTCAAGCATGGTGGTGGGAGGCTCATGGTCTTGGGCTTCATGAATGCTGTCGGCACAGTTCATTGAGGGAACCATGAATGCCAACACGTACTGTGACATACTGAAGCAAAGCATGATCCCCTCTGTTTGGAAACTGGGCCACAGGACAATATTCCAACATGATAACGACCCCAAACACACCTTCAAGACAACTACTGCCTTGCTAAAGAAGATAAGGTTAAAAGGGTGATGGACTGGCCAAGCATGTCTCTAGACCTAAACCCTATTGAGCATCTGTGGGGCATTCTTAAATGGAAGGTGGAGGAGCGCAAGGTCTCCAACATCCACCAGTTCTGTGATGTTATTGAGTAGTAGAAGAGGACTTCAGTGGCAGCCTGTGAAGCTCTGGTGAAGTCCATGCCCAAGAGGGTTAAAGCAGTGCTGGAAAATAATGGTGGCCACATAAAATATTGAAACTTAGGGCCCAATTTGGACATTTTCACTTAGGGGTGTACTCACTTTTGTTGCCACCAGTTTAGACATGAATGGCTGTGTGTTGAGTTTTTGAGGGGACAGCAAATTTACACTGTTATACAAGTTTTAGTTGTTGTTTTATTAAATATATTTTTTTTCTGCCTCTAAACGTCCCTCCCTGTTAGCCTACGTATCCATGCACACATAGGCGTTTAGTGCCAGGAGCTTTTAGAGGCAGGAAAAAAAAAAAAAGCCAGTGAGTCTAGGAGCAAAAAAAACACTTGACGCTACTAAAAGCTGCTAAACGCTAGTGCTCGAGTATTAATTCATTTCTAAGGCCAGAATAAAATTATTAATTGTGGCCAATGAAATGAACGCCCAAGAGCTTGATGCCTGCAAAAGCTTTAGGCCCCTTTCACACTGACGGACCGTTCAGGTCCGCCTGTCAGTTTTGACGGAGGACCTGAATGGGCGCTCCATGCTGGTCTATGGAGCAACGGATGTCAGCAGAGATCTGTCCGACATCCGACCCGGTCCGATTCGCCAAAAGCAGATGGATGGCACTACGTCCGGATCCGTTGCTGGCGGATGAGATCTGATGAAAACGGACATGCGGTCCGTTTTCATCTGATCTCTCCATAGAAACCAGGGCGCTGGACAAGCCCCTCTCCGCTCAGTGAGCAGAGAGGGACCTGTCATCCGCCGGCTCAGCGGAGATCAACGGAGAGATCTCCCTCTGAGCCGGCGGACAGAGGCGGACTCCGCCTTGTCTGAAAGGGGCCTTAGACATCGTCAGGCATGTTTTCTGCAAAAAACGCTGCTGGCTTCTAGGATAGTTAAATAAATGTCCTGTGTGCATGAGGCCTAAAAGAAAAAGTAAAACTGTGGCCCTAAAAAGAAAAATGTCTTACCAATATCAGCCTCCACTGCCCTGTACATTAGCCCTTTCACATGGACATCTCGAATTGCATCCTAGTGAATGAAAAATAAATAGTCTACATAAGAAACATGTCTGGTAATTTTAAGAAAGATTCAATACAGGTTTGGTAATCTTATACAGCCATGTAGCAAACATCAAATACATTATGCCGCTTGCGTGTGTTAAAAAAAAAAAAAAAAAGTAACAGAGCAAAAATTAAAGTGATTGTAAAGTCTAGTTTCTTTCCCTATAAAAATAACAAACATGTCATTTACCGGCTCTGTTGAAGTGGATTTGCACAGAGCAGCCCGGATCCTCCCCTTAACGGGTTCTTCTTTGCTCCTGGCCCCTCCCTCTTGTTCAGTGCTCCCACAACAAGCAGCCTGCTATGGGGGCACCGGAGCCGTGTCACAGCTCCCTATGTGCATTCTGACAAGGAGCCCCAACCCGTCACGTCCCTTCTCTCCCCTGATTGCTGTCAGTCAGATAGCCAGTGGGAGCCAATGGTGCCGATGCTGTGTCTCAGCCAATCAGGAAGGCGAATCTCGGATGGCTGAGACACACGTGTACATCGCTGGACAGAGAGGGATCTCAGATAAGTGTTAGGGGGGCTGCTGCACACAGAAGGCTTTTTATTTTAATGCATAGAAAGAAAAAAAAAAAAAAAAAAACACACACTTTCTGCCTTTACAACCCCTTTAAGTATGCAACACCCTCCTAGGTAGGTGTTAGAAGAGAGTATAGTTTTTGATCTGCTTACCAGGAAGATGGTCAGGTAAAGCATATTAAAGGATTTTCTCAGACTTTGTTGCAGATTTCTAGCCAATCGGCTTGGGGTTGAAATTAGACTAGTTCTTGCCAGAGTAGCTTTTGCATAAACATGTGCTCAAAGTTTCTGCTGTAAGAAATACTAGAGAAGACAGTCATCTTTCCTACGAGTGCATATTTTAGGGATGTAGCAAACATTTCTAAGAAATTCAACCTGCTAAAAGCAAAGTACAAACCAAATCATTTCAGGAAGTAGATCTCAATAGCTGTATTGAACTTTAAAGGGGTTGTAAAGGTAAATGTTTTTTCACCTTAATGCATTCTATGCATTAAGGTGAAAAAACATCTCACAGTGCCGGCGCCCCCAGCCCCCCCCCCCCCCCCCCCCGTTGTACTTACCTGATCCCTCGAAAATCCCGCGCTCGCCCCCGCTGTCCTCTTCACCACGCAGCCTGGCCGCTGATTGGCTGGAGTGGATGGATTGAAGGCAGCGCAGCCATTGGCTCGCGCTGCTGTCAATCACATCCAATGACTCGGCGCACTGGGGGGCGGGCGGCTATAGCCACCGGCTGCATCACGGGAGCGCGCCCGCAGATGCTTCTCACCATGCGAGGGAGCTCGCATGAACGTGAGAAGTACCCATGAGAAGAAGCAGAGACAGCCGCCGAGGGACCCTAGAAGAGCAGGTTCGGGGCCACTCTGTGCAAAACTAGCTGCACAGTGGAGGCAAGTATAACATGTTTGTCATTTAAAAAAATAAATAAAATTTTTTTTACTTTACAATCCCTTTAAACAATACATAAATGCAATGGGATGCATTGCATGCAAGCTTCCCATTTTTTGTAGATTTCTGGAGAAATAGTTACTTGCTCAGGTGCAATGAAAAATAAAATTGTATTTTTCCCCATTAGAAAGTTAGATGTATTTGCCATTACACATCTGATGAACTGGAACATTAAAAGTGAAACTAAAAGGGTGAATACTCACTTGTCCAATGGTCCGTCACTGGCATCTTCTTCCGGGTGCCAGTCTTTGGGCCTCTTCTAGGTGGGAGATGTCACTCCTGCACATGCGCAGGAGCTAGTCATCCCGGCACTCAGTGATCATCCTGTCCACTGAACTGCGCATTTAAAGCACAATTTATTGCAGAAAAGAGTGCATGTCTCTTCTGCAATAAACACGCTTTAAACACTGGCAGCTAACAAGTCATACAATGAGCATGTACAACTATGATCAAGACACCAAAATGAAGCCCTTCAACATAACACACCGAATTCTTGTCCATACTTTTGCCTTTTTAAAACTCATCCTGGATGGCATTTCTGGGTATCTGTCATTCTACCATTCATGAAAAACTATCCCCGTTTCATAAAGAGAATAAAGCAATACCAATTTCTCTAGTTGACTGTTACTCTGTAAACATATTTTAAACAAACTGAACTCTGTGGTGACTTTTACCATTGGCTGCATCACGGTTATCAGCCATTTTTACTTTCAAATAATGTACACATACCTTAACATCCTTATATAGGTGAACTGGTTCATAGTCTATGTTGTTTTTCAAAAAGTAGTCATTGACACAAGAGAGAAGAGTCATCTCTGGCAATGAGAATATGTCCATGAATTGCTTCAATGTGTTGCCTTCAGAACTCTGTAGATAGAAAGATAAATTTGTTAATTTTACTGTCTATATATAAAACCATGAGCCAGCTGGAAGAATGCTGAATAAAAATTATATAAATTATATACATATATGGTATTTATTTACTAAAAGTAAGCTTTTAATCTCTGTAAATGTCAGCCTTTTTACCAACCTACACAGAAGTAGTTACATAGCATGTGAAGTGAAGCCTTGAACTCCACCATCTGGCTGGAACAAAACAAAAAACAACCCATAATATTCATATGCTTTATATCATATTTACCTAACTGAAATAATCCTGTAAATTTTTGGGTTGTCACCATAACAGGAAAGGACATTTTTCAGTGGGGATTCTAGTTTTCCTGACCCTGATGAGAACCAGAAATTCCTTCCATTTGGAGGGATTTCTTCTCAATTTCTGTCTTGCCTTTCAGACAGGAAGTGAAGGGAAATCACCCCAATGGGACACAGATGTAAAAAACAAAAAAAAAAAAAAAAAAAAACCCAACATACATACACATTTTGCCTTTAGTCCCATTTTAAATTACTAGAGCTATGTATAAAACCACTGTACTAAAAAAAAAAAAAAAAAAAAAAATATATAATAATAATAATAATAATAATAATAATAATAATACCAATCCTACAGCATAAAAAAAACAGACGCAGTATCATACCATTATTGTAGTGTTACCTTTCCATAGAAATCACTCATGTGCTCCAACGGTACATGGGAACCTTGGTACATTTCAATGACTTCTGAATCTTGCACAACATCAAATCCTCTGCAAGAGAGTCATGGTTTCAAAGCCAGATTTAAATGAGGTCTCCTTGAATACTCTACAAATTAGGACATTTATAACCAGTGTACATTGTGATATCTTATGGCAGGTGTAGGTAACCTCCGGCACACAAAGCCTATTACGCTAGCACTCAACTCCCTCACCATCAGCAAAGCAGGTAAGTGTCAGTGGGACACGAATACATTCCAGTTTCAGAATTCCCCACGCTGCACCTGCACTGAGGGCGAGGCACTGTGCCCCCACACATTGTAAAAAGATGGGAAACTTTGGTTCTCTAACTTTGCTGTAGCTGCGATCGTCAGCTTTTGTGATGGGGAAGAGATTGGGTGCAGTTCTGCTTGGGGGGGGGGGGGGGGGGTGGGTGTCCCTGTTTCCAGGAAGAGAGGGACTGTCATTGGCCATCGCTAAAACCAATCACAGTCCTGCTAGCTCCACCCACCATCTGGAGGAAGACTACTCGCTTGGTTGCCTCTACCAATCTCAGAAAGAAGGGATTTCACCGATTGAGAAAATCACAATCAGGTGACAGTTTGTGGAATTACTGTTGAGCTTCTGGGAACTTTGTTGAAATTATTCCTGAACCTTTGCATCACTTACTACTGAACCCCTTACATCTTTGGCGCTGCAGCTACGCCCCCCAAACTCAAGTGGCTGACGTTCACCTGCTGACGTGCTCATTGTAGGACACAAACACCCCGGAGCGACGGACGCCAAGCGACCGGGGTCTGATCCCCTACTACAGCCCAGCAAGACACACCGGATTATAGCGGAGGACGGCCAGGGAGATCTATTATCCCTGTTTTTATCTACTCAAATGTGAGTGCACATCTTTTAAATTATAAATAAAGCCATGTTTTAATAGACCTACTACTCTCAGAGCGGCGCTGCTCTACCTCTCTTTTCTCCTTAAAGTGGTGTTGCCACCAAAAAAATAAAACTACTTAAAATTCTTTAAAAAAAAATCAAAAAAAAATAATTGGCAAAAAAAATAATTTTTACTCACCTCTAAATACCGGTTGCTAGGGGGTCCCTCGTAGTCTGCCTTCTTCATTGCCCGGGCTGGTGACATCACTTCCCCTCGCGCCGCACATTCACCTGGGACCTGTCATGTGTCCCAGGTGACTGTACGGCGTATCACGGCGCCCTGCGCCGCTCGCGCATGCGCAGTGGGTGCCCGGCTGTGAAGCCACAGCCGGGTGCCCACAGTATGCATGACGGCGCCGCGAGCGGAGCGGGGAGCTTCGTTCCCCCGCATCGCTGGACCCTGGGGCAGGTAAGTGTCCGATTATTAAAAGCCAGCAGCTGCAGTATTTGTAGCTGCTGACTTTTTTTTTTTTTTTTTTTTTTAGGGGGTACCCCACTTTAAGCAACAACCACACTTTTTCTCAGCTGCGGGGGCCCAACTTATGATCCTGGTCACAGGACCACCCACTGCTTTCCAAAAATGCTCCTGACCTGAGCTCATCATTGCACATCCATTCCAGATGCTTGTATGTGACATGGCATACATCACATACAAGCATGTGGGCTGGATGCAAGAGTTGGATCAGCAGATGTGTCATCTCTGCTTCCTTTCACCACTCTGCATATCAGAGATGAGAAGAGGGTACAGCAGTGGGGAAAATGGGCGGGGGGGTTTCACAGATGTGTGGAAAATGAGTGGGGGGGGGGGGGTTAAGCGTCGGGACAAAAAAAAAAAAAAAAGAAGCAGGGGGGGGTAGAGCAGTGGGTCAGGTGTGAAAGGAGGTGTATTGGTGGGACAGATATGCGGAAGGTACAGTGGTGCAGCAGATATGCAGGAGGTACAGTGGTGGGGCAGATGAGAAAGCGGGTTACAGTGGTGGGGCTGATGAGTTCAGCGTTAGGACAGTTGAAAAGGTGAATCAGTAGCGAGACAGAAGAGCATGGGGATACGGCAGTGGAGCAGATGTGCAGGGAGGTACAGTGGTGGGGCAGATGAGAAAAGGGGGCAACATTGATGGGGCAAATGAGCGGGGGGGTTTACAGTGGTGGGAGGGATGAGAAAGGGGTTCAGCGGTGGGACAGAAAAAGCAGGGGATTACACAGTGGTGGGGCAGATGAGAGGGGGGTTACAGTGGTGGAGCCGCAGAGGAGAAAGGAGGTACATTGGTGGGACAGATGAGCAGGGGGTTACAGCAATAGGGCTGATGTGCAGAGGAGAAAGGAGGTACATTGGTAGAACACATGAGCAGGGGGGGTTACAGTAGTGGGGCAGATGAGAAGATGGTTCAGCAGCGAGACAGAAGAGCATGGGGGTGGGGCAGATGTGCGGGGGGGGGGTACAGTGATCTGAGGAGTTAAGGTGCATGAATTGGGGCTGATCTGAGCGTGCAGGATGTTAATTTCTCACTACTGAAGTAGTTTACAGCATTTACTTTATAAAAAATCCTTTTCGTGATTGAGTGTGTAAAGTTGACTTTTTTTGTTATAAAATTGGCACGCTTAATTTCTTTGAAAACATTTTTTTTGGCACATTATGCTCAAAAGGTTGCCTACCCCTGCCCTATGGTATTACCTTTCACATCTCTACAGCAACTACACAACAGGTTTTGTAGGGAGAACAGGGAAGGAGCAGAGGAGTGGGGCCAGCACTGACAGTAATTGGACTCTTCCACAAAAAGACAGGGCTTTGCCATGCAAGGAAGGAGGGGGTGGTTATTATTCATGATTTATATAGCGCCAACAGTTTATGCAGTGCTTTACAATGTAGAGGGGGACAGCACAATTACAGTACAATATAGAAGGCCCTACTCGTAGAGCTTACATTCTAAAGGGAGGGGTGGTTATGCTAGGGAATTAACTCTGCTGGACTAGGCACATGTGCTTTTATCTGCAATATTCTAGTTTTGTGATGGCACCTTTGCTTTGGGGGCAAATCACCATGGTATAGCAAGGACATTTTCACAAAAAAAAAAAAAAAAAATTAGATTTTTAGCTATCATTTATTAAAAGAATTGGCTGTTATGTTTGAAGAATTGTGCCTATGACAGCAATTTCTAAAAGGTCTACGTGTATTTGTAGGACAAAATAGCCATAAAATTATTTCTAGACAAACTTTAACCAATATAATAACGCAGACCTGTACAATAACAAACTGTCACAAAGTTCCCTCGATCTCATAATAAATGCATGACGACAACGAAGGAAAAATCACAAATGCTTCTTGGCGAGTATCCACCAAAATTAGGCACATCCATGTTAATGCCTTTAAAAAAGAAGCTCCAGGCTCCATCAGAAAAAAATTTAAGTCAGCAGCTACAAATGCTGATTTTTATTATTAGGACACTTACCTGTCCAGGAATCCAGCAGTGTCCTTACACAAGCCGATTTTTCAATTAGCTATTGGGTGCTGCTGTTGCCATGCAGCTCCATGCTGTGCTCTGTGAATGGGCCGGCTGCGAAGGGGAAGGGGGGGAGAAAGAGGAAGAAGAGGAAGAAGAGGAAGAAGAGGAAGAAGAGGAAGAAGAGGAGGGAGGGAGGGAGGGAGGAGGAGCTGGAAGTGGGAGCAGGTACCCGTCAAAATGATGTACCCGCTCCTCCCCCCCCCAAAAAGGTGCCAAACGTGGCAGCAGGGGATGGGGAGTGGGTAGTGGGCAGACCCTCTACTCTACGAAGTTTAAAGTGGGGTGCCCCTTAAAAAAAAAATAAAAAAAAAAAATTACAAGTCAGCAGCTACAAATACTGCAGCTGCTGACTTTTAATAAATCGCACACTTACCTGTCCACTCCGCTCGCCCGCCCTCCCCGGTGAAAAACCGTTACGTGTTCCAGATGACTGACTGTCGAGGGGAAGTGACGTCAGGTGCCTGGGCACTGAAGGAGGCAGACTACGAGGGACCCCCTAGAGGCGAGTTACTTTTTTTTTTTACTCTTTTTTTTTTAACAAAGGAATACAACACAGGAACATCAATACAAAGGGACATAACTTACAGTTAGTAAAAGTATGTCTTTTTGAATCTTCTTGTTTTAGAAGAATTTTGCATCTTTCCTACCCTCATCCCACAGCTAATGGGCTGTTCGAAGTGCTCACCAAGAAAGCTCAACTATACCCACCCTTTCCTGCCTGATCCACTATTCACAGAAGTCATATTACAGCTTCTATGAATGACACGGGATCTCTGAAGGGGGGGGGGGGGGGGGCAGGTGGCTAATTGATAGCTTTGCCCCTTGCATTCAGTGATCCTGTGTCATTCACAGATGCTGTACTATGGTTTCAATGAATGGCAACACGGGCAAGAATAATCAAACTCCTGATGAGAGCCTCGGACAGCCCTTTGCATTTTAGGTAAAACTTAGACTTTAAAGAGCACATGTATAAGCATGAATCATTTAGTAGTCTATAAACTGTATGTAAAACATAGCAATGAATGCTCTTTGTTTATGAATACAATAAAATATATGTCCTAATAAAAATTTAGTGTAACAAAACCGTTTAGTAATTTCCTTGCAAAATAAATGAAAATCAAAATGTAAATAGTGTGAACAAATTCATCCATATAAAAATGCATGGTCTGTGAAAGTGCAACACTCAGTGCTAAAAACTCAAAGTACAACCAGTGTTCAATTGCGATCTATATAATA
Organism: Lithobates pipiens; assembly: GCF_037356315.1. Lineage (NCBI taxonomy): Eukaryota > Metazoa > Chordata > Amphibia > Anura > Ranidae > Lithobates > Lithobates pipiens. The sequence continues at coordinate 280,828,600 of NW_027507903.1, read as the reverse complement.
AAATGGGACATGGTGTTTAAAAAAGGTGCATCGAATCCAAAAAGGAGGTAAATAGCTCTACTCCAGACTCTAAATTTGCCTACAGGAGGATTAGGAGCCCCTACAAAATGATTACCATAAAAAGCTGGTATATCAAGAACTCCAAAAGCTAAATAAAATGGCATTAAAAAAAAAAAAATAAAAAAAAATCCTTCTGATATTTCCAGTAAGCAGGCCAGCTATTCCCTGGAGAGCCCTGCTCCCCAAATCCATAGCAATTGTACAAATTCCTCTGCCAACCTGCAAATGCCACTCACTTGGAATAAAGCAGCATGAAGACACAAAACAAAAGGGAAGCACTCCCAACAGTGTAATATTGCAAGGCAAAACTTTATTAAAAAATACATTACACACTCATGTAGTCACGGTAATAAGCAGCACCATAAAACAGAGAAATTACAATGGCTGGCATACGTGGTGACATACAAACATCCTAGCTCTGTCCAACACATTTCGTAATACCCCTGATGTTGTCACATGTTTTATTACACTATATTATTAGCATGTATTTAAAAATTGTATTCATATATATATTTTTTATTTATACACGGATATCTGCTTTGCACCACATTGCTGAGTCTTCCTAAAGTGGTTCCAAAGGACCTGCTCTAGGAAAATGTTTTGCCCAGAGAAGCCCCAATCCTCCTCTTCTGGGGTCCCCAGCCAGGGTTTCAACCTCCTCCCCCCTTCCCAGTGCCCCCATAGCAAGCTGCTTGGAGGCACTCAGGAGGGCTCACTCTCAAGCCATGATACACAAAGCATGGCTTGGTCCCACTCTTACTGGTTCATTGGCTGTGATTGACAGCCAATGGCTCCCACTATTTCTAAGCATATTAGGAGAGGAGAGACGCTGCTCTTTTGCACAGCAATAGATGGAGATGGGGCTCAGGTAAGTATAAGGGCCCATTCACACTAGGAACTGCTATGCAGTTGTGTTCTGCACAGTTCAATTGCAGCCCATTAATTTTGAATGGGCTGAAATCGCACCACAAGTAGTGCATGCACTATTGGAAAAAGTAGAGAAAGGGTGTTCTAGGGCAGACCGCCAGTATTCAAATTATCCAGACTCGTATACATCTAAAAACGTTACACATATGCTTATATAAAATGTAAAAATAGAGTTACATTGAGACACTACATATATAAAACAAGAAATTACTGTCAATATGCATACAATTCGTGATGAGTTTACCAGTATGTACCACTTCTTAAAAACCTTGTATTCGTATACAGGACAGATATCCAGTATGAACAATCTTGTATAAAAACAAACAACCAAATATGTGTAGGAACAAAGTCACATCTTCCCAAGCTCCAGGGAAATTATCAAAGAGACCAAAAATAGGAGAGAAGTGGGCCAAACCATACATATTTATCCACAAATCATAGGCTATGGGCAGATTATGAACAAGCACCCGATAAGTTTACTCGCAGGAAGTAGTGACAGATAGGAGTTGGGCAGTCCTGGTTCTACCTCCGTTACGCAGCTCCAGCCGTTACGATTTTGAGGGATCTTGTTTTGCAGGATGTAGCTAAACTTCCCCCCCCCCCAAATTTAGATATATATATATATATATTATATTATTATATATACATACACACACACACACACACACACACACACACACACACACACACACACACACACACACACACACACAACCAGTCCTTTCCTGTAGCAGGGTTTAAGTCACTCTGATAGGAAGCACCTTGTAGTTCGTCCTGCCGACAAGGGCGGAGGCATAGTCGTGCAGGACAGATCAGATTATATCAATGAAAAAGTACAGGACACTCAGTGACCATGATACTTATAAAAGGAACTTTCCAGTAATCCTACTGCTCAATATAAAAGAGTTGGATAAACTGGTTTTAAAAGGAATCAATGAGCAAATTTTGAATAAGAAAGAGCCTTTTTGGTGCCAACGGCACCCTGGATCCCGATTATATACCATCTGCCCAAGATTCATAAGGATCCGACCCACCTTCCCGGTCGACCAATCATGAGTGGGATTGACTTGGTAACATCTCGTATCGGTAGCTATATAGATTTTTACCTTCAACCACTAGTAAAATGCACTCCATCGTATCTTAAAAACACGACCAATACCATCAAGTTACTTGAAAATGCTGAGATCAAGGGTGATTTTCTAATGGTCACTGCAGATGTGGCGTCATTGTATACCTGTATTCCCCACACTAGAGGTATTGATGCGGTCACCGATTTTTTTTAAATAGGGATCACTCCCTTACAAACAAAGCGAGTATGTTATTGAGCTATTGGAATTCGCCATTAAGCACAATTACTTTTGGTTTGATCAGAAGTTTTTTTTTACAGCAGAAAGGTGTGGCCATGGGGGCAAAATTTGCCCCCAATCTCACCAACTTTTTTATGGCCAAGTGGGAGGAGGATATCGTCAATTCAGAACACAAAACATCATTGGTGCTGTGGGCGAGATATATATATAACACAACGATCGGGGCATTTCGTTGTCATATGAATTTAGTTCTTCCAAAATTTATTTTCTGGCTCTTGAGATAGAGATGGTCTCCTGCCAATTTAAGTTCCAAATGTATTTTAAAAGTACTGATTGTAACAGCTTTATACCCATCAATAGCTGCCACCATCAATCCTAGTTAAATTCCATTCCTCACAAACAGTTGCGCAGGAATTGCACTGATGTAAATACGTATCTGATTCAGGCATAAACACTGAAAGAAAGATTTATAGAGAAGGGATATGACCCAGTATTAGTAACTTCAGAACTAAATAGAGTAGCAGGGATAGATAGGAGTTCTTTGTTGGTAAATAACCCCCCCCCCCCCCGGAACAAGAAGATTCCTTTAAATGCTCCATGCTCACTACATTCTCAGTCCAACATAGAGAAATTAAAAACATTATTTCTCACCATTGGGATATACTCAAATGATCAGGTATTGAAAAATGTACTTCCGGAACAAACCAAAGTCATTTTTATAGGAGTGCCTTCTTTGCAAGGAAAAATTGCTCCCCAATACCATTAATCCTCCAACACGACCCTCTTTCATAATTTAGTTGGCTATTTACCTCGTAAGAGATGTACCGTATGCCAATATAATGCTTGCGGTAGACTTAAAAGCCTTGAATTGAAATCTAATGTCACCAATCTTGTATATTCCATCAAAATATTTTGCACCTGCGCCACTGCACGTTTACATGATCACTTGCCCTTGCAGAAAGCAATATGTGGGTCACGCAATCCATGCGTTTTCCGTCAGGGTAAGTGAGCACATTGTTAAAATTAAGAATGGTGATGTTAAGCATAATGTGCCCCCGGCATTACAGAGAACACCATAGCCGAGACGCCAGGTGTTCCCAGTTTCTCATCATTGACAAATATGTCCCCCCTTGGAGGGAAGAAGCCATGACATGTGGGGTCTCATGTTTGGAGACTTATTGGATTCATCAATTACAGACTTATTCACCTTTCAGACTAAATATCAAATAGGACATCAATGCTTTTATTAAAAAGGCGTGATGTTATGTTATTCTGGATACCATTGGGTGCAGTCAGTACATATGGAATAGTTTGTATATCCATATGTTCGGTGTAAGACTCTTCCGAGAGCAGCATGTAACTGACGACCGCGTCATGCTTTTGTCCCACTGTCAGCGGCGCCATCTTTTTGTTTATGTCTGATATGGTGTTGGACGTCATATCCGCTTCCGCATGTCAGAACAAGGCTTGGGACGCATGCTGTGGCGCCATTTTGGCCAAACAAGGAAGTAATCATTGAACTGCATTACCAATCAGATGGAGCCGCTATTCATTATGGGGGTACTTGGTATTTATAAAAACCTAGTGAGCACAGTGGATCAGCACCCCAGATGATGACTTATAAGTTGAAACGGGCCAGGAACCTATGCCGAGACCACTGTCACCTTTTATTTAAGTGCTTTTTTACTGCATAAATGTGAGATTATTTCCTCTGTTTTTCTATATTACATTTTTCCAAACAATATTATGCTATATGCCTTCCTTCTTTTAAAGGTGGGGTTGAATGCCTGATTCTACTGCACCCACTCATGCTTTACATCCAGCTGAAGGTCATAACTGGAGCATGAACCTACCGGATATCATCCGGGTATATTATACCACAGAGTTTGATTGACTCAATAGGTGTGTACCTATTTGAGTTCAATCTCTCTGGTAAGCATTTGGTTCCTGGTTATGGATCTACTATCAAAATTATCTATTTGTCACCATACCTGATGTACCATACCTGATGTACACACATGAATTAAAGATTGTCACTGATCTTTTTTGGACACTGCACTTGAGTTTTTCCATTTCTTTTAAAGACCTTGTGTTCTAATTACATATTATTGGACATTTTTTTTCCACTGTGCACATCACTGTTTACTTACATTGCTTGTAGCGGTTTATGACCCTTTGTTAGCACTGCACTTTATCTTTTTGATAAAAAGGACTGGTCTGGATATCCATGGGAATGTCTCGCAAGTTGAAAGCTCCAGCAAACTAGCATCTCTCCCAAAATAACCGGTAAAGTTCCAGTCAGCCTGCCAATAACCTGAATCAAAACAGCCATTATGAGGAAGGAGGAACCTCACTTTCTGCAGATTGGAGGACTTTAGCTTGAGTTTTTCTACTTCGAAACACAGCTATCTCTGGTGAGCGGGGAAAATACGTACATGCAGGTATGCATCCTTGATTTCAATTGATGCCAGAAGTTCTCCTCCTTTTAGGATGGAGACTACTGATCGGATTGATTCCATGCAAAAAGAGCGGATATTCAGGAACTGGTTTAGATCTTTGAGATCTAGAATGGTTCCGACATCTCCATTTGGTTTTTGCACCGTGAAAAGTTTTGAATAAAACCCCAACCCCTGCTCTTCCATGGGGACCACCATGATCACTTTTTGCGACAAAGGTCGGTCTAACGCTTGAAAGAGACTTTTTTTCTCTGGATCTTTGGGGATATTTGACCTGAGGAAAGGAGGAGATGGGAATTTTCGGAACTCTAGTTTGTAACCTAGAGCTATTGTGGAGACCACCCTGTCTCGAAATTCCTCCTGCCAGACCCTTGAGAACTGCAGAAGTCTTCCCCCACTCGAACGAGCAGGGGCACCCCTTCATAAAGAGGCTTTAGCATTCTGTCTTGTAGGTTACCTCATCCAGGACTTTTTTTGTCCCTGGGGTTGACCCTGAGGTTTATGTGTGCCACTGTGCAACAGCCAATGTTCTAGTAAACAGTACTACGTCTAAAACCTTTTGATATTTCAAATGGCACCAGACAGGGCTGCCCCCTCTCCCCCCTCCTCTTTGTTATGATTAAACACCTTGCCTGCGCCATATGCCAAAATGCCTCCATTCATGGCATACAAATGTCTTCTGCCCATTACAAGCTATCCCCCTATGACCTCCTAGTTTATATGCAGAATCCACATACCTCACTGCCATCCCTACTTATGGAATTCTGTTGATTTGGCACTTTTAGTCATTTCAAAATTTAATATAGTGAAAACAGAAGCTCTGAATATATCCCTGACTGCCTCTACTTTATCCCTACTGAAATCCAACTTCTCATTTTATTGGCAAACAAAAAATGATTTCATATCTCGGAGTCATTATCCCCTCCAACCTGGCCAACTTATTCCCCCTAAATTATGTCCCCCCCCCCCCCCCTACTCTTGGATACAGAAAGACTTAGAGGAATGGGGAGGATCCTCCTTGCCGTGGTTTGGGAGGATTAATACCCTAAAAATGGACACCTTGCCCAAACTCTTATACCTCTTCCAAATGATTCCCATATCATTCTTCACCTCCTTACGATCCCTAGCCATTAGATTCATGTGGAATTGGGGGCCCCAAGAGTTAAATTTAACCTACTCACTCTCCCAAAGATGGGGCAGGCCTTCCCGATTTTGAGATATATAATAAAGCTGCCCATGACACGGGTCCTGGAATGGTTCCCCCGCCCATTCCAGAAGGCTTCAGTATCAATAGAGCAAGACCTTTCCCCTGTTGACCTCCGGGCCCTTCTCTGGGGTTACAAACATGACTATACTCGTCTGCCCTCCCTCTCACCATTGACGTTAGCATCCCTTAAACTTTGGTAAAATAGGGGCCTCCACAACCTTCTTTCTTCTGACCTGGGTCCCTTGCCAATCCCACGTTTCCACAGGGAGTTGGAGTGTCGACTCTGGGGTCCTTCAAACGTTCTGAATGGCCTCAAGCTTATTCCTTTGTACACCACTCACAGGGGACCCCGATTTCTCAGGAGGGACCCTGTGACTGGCTCACTGCCCTAAATATATGTCTACATACACCAAACACCTACACACTTCCTCCCAAATACACCACACATATACTGGTTTTGAAGATTTGTGTTCCCTTCAGGAAACGCCCAGGCACCTTCTTTCATCCCTATATAGTTTGTTACAGGCCTTAACACACGACCAATTGCTACGTTGCACGAGGATGTGGTCTGCGGACCTGGGTGAGGACGATTTCTTGTTATTTTCAAGAAAAGAATTACAAGATCTTATCTAGGTGGTACAGAGACCACGCCACTCTGCAAAAAAAAAAATCTGTCTTCTCCGGCCATCTGCTGGCGTTGCGATGTCTCTGCCAGGACTTCCCTACATGTCTGGTGGGATTGTGAGGGGATCCACCCCTTCTGGACTCAGGTATTTGAATGCTACAATTCTATTTATGATAAGAAAGTACCAACCTCCCCAAAGAATGGCCTCCTTTCTATATTGCCCGGGTCAATCAAATCGCAAAAACAAAACCTACTCTGCTTTTTCATGTCCTTGGCAAGGCAACTCATACCCTTCACCCCTCCACTGTCGCGTTGGGTCTCTACCATGAATGACACCGAGGATGGGAGGAGATGCTAGCCCTTGATAATGACACGTTTGTCAAATGTGCAATGCTGTGGTCGGTCTGGCTCCGCTTCTCCACCTGACACCTTAAAGAATAAACTGTCGAGCCTGCAGGGACACTCCTAGTGCCCCTCAGCCCCCCTCCAACCCTCCCCGCCGCTCCTCTCTACATGTCCTCTCAATTAACTCCCTCACCCCCCTCTCTCTACCTTGGTCTTTTCTTTTCCTTAATTCAACCTACAAGTATTACATTATGTTGTGAACTACGAAGACTGTTAATTGGCATTGTTTTATACACCAGAAGACAGTGTTTCTTCTCGGTCTTACCATGCTAGTAAGCAGGAGCCTAGCTATGGCGATAGCCATTGGGCTGACTCCTTGTATATATGAGCTTATAGCCGTCTCCTGATTATGTTCATTTCATGTTGTTCACTGTCTTTTTTTTTTTCTATGCAAATGCTAATATATTTTCAACAAAACACAAAAATTGAAAAGTTCACTTGGACATTAGATAAAACCAGCAGAATGCTGAGAGATTCTCTGAATTAGGTCTGCAACTAACGATTATTTTCATAATCGATTAGTTGGCCGATTATTGTTTCAATTAATCGATTAATAACCTTTAAAAAAAAAAAAAAAAAAATGGGTCAAATTGACATTCATTTTCAACCACAGTGATGGGAAAAATTTGGAAATAGAAAACTTCTTAATCAAAGGAATTTTCAGACACTGTATGTGGTTTTCGTTCAGAAATTACATTCATTTTAAAAACAATGTTAAAAACAAGTGAAAATGTCAAACAAAATTCTTTCAGCGAATGTACAAAAAATATTCTCATCTGAAAATTGATCCATGTGGCCAGCACAAGGCTCAGTACACACCATTGCAGTTTTTGCTTTTGATCCGTTTCTGCAGTGCGTTTTTTGATTTTTGCGCACGTGATTTTTTTATTTTATTTTTAAATGCAAATTTCAGTAAAAACACAAATTGCTGCAAAAATGCTTTGCATTCTTTTCTTCAGCTTCTCCATTGAAGTATATGGAACCAATAAAGCACCATTTTGCGCTAAAAGTCCCTGACCCTTTCAGATGTGAACGTGTCCCATAGGAAACCATGCAAATGAACTGTAGTGCATTTCTGCAAAAAGCACCAATAAACACAGATGTGAACCAGGTCTAAGACGTTTAGTAACATAATGGGGTTAAAAATAACTAAAATGAGCCCTTTATAGCAGAAAAAATAAATAAAAAAAAAGCAGATAATCCGACTGTAAGGGGTTCATTTTTACTGTAGAATTGTGAAAGTAATATTTGCAGTAGTGATTTGCTCATTTTGTACTATAAATGGCTCATTTTAGTTTTAACCCCATAATGCTAATGGCCGATTAATCGATTACTATTTTCATAATCGATTAGTTGTTTCAGCCCTACTCTAAATATTATAGCAGATAAGTGGAGTTGAATTCGGGGTCCATAGAAGAAGCAGCCAACGCCCATTTAAAATAAAAATTTCCTTTTATTATATATTTGCACATTTTCCATTTTTAAAGTTCCACTATGCAATCATCTGAAACCTGACCATTGGATACGCTAGATATTGAATAAAAAAAAAAAGTAACTTTCTCTCAAGTTCAATGAAATTATAATAAATCACACAAATTACACTTATTAGGCTCAATTCATCAAGATTTCCAAAAATACAAAGATCTTATTTCTTTTTCGTGGCTGATGTACTAAAGGTGTAGAGCATGTGAATGAAGTAAAGTGATGTTCATATTGAATGCCCAAGGGAAAACGAATGAAACATGATTTTCACTTGCACTTCACTGTATGAAGCAAGTCAGCAAAGCTTCACTGCATTCTCTTGGGTAACTGAAAATGCAAACTAAAGCTGGACTAAGTTCAGATCATTCAAAGCAAATTAGTAATACAATTTGTCACAAAATCAGGTGGATAAACCTTGCAAAAAATAAAAATAAAAACCCCACAACTCACACACACCTGTCTTGCTGCACCTGCTTAGCACTACTCAGCCTTGTTACGGGATTAATAAAACATTCCCACTTATATCTAGTTTCTTTTTTGTAGAACTTTATTAATGATCGTTTATGCTTTCAGTTCATCGATGGGCAACATCACATTTCCCAAAAAAACAAACGCACAAGCACTCGGGTGTAGGATGCAGGAGAGGCCGCTATTGCCTTCTCTCTAGATAACCCACCGAAGATAAGATATTTTATAGACCCCAATGTGACTCTGTGAATGTCTATGTAATGACAATGGTATTATTTTAGCACTGTATCGACTCCTATTCATGAAGGATTTGGTGAATTACTGGTACATTTTTTTCACAACAGAATTGCTTTATTTTTACATTTCAGTTTCTCGTTTTACTTGATGTAAGTACCACTAGAACACATGCATGATTGTTTATTGTGTATAGTATACTGTAAAAGTGATTTCAACATTAAATAGATAAAACTGTGGAACGAAGCTGAAATTGTTTCAAATGGCAGATTAGAAGAAGAGATTACTTCAATAATGCCCAATTGTTAATTACGGATTGGAAATGAGAATGTGCTGACGCCAATTACTGCTAGTTAAGTTTACTTCAGACCTCATTTTATAGCCAAGTGTGGCTTAGCAATGCTAATAAGCTGCAATTTATTTTGCAATCCTATTCCACTGAACTGTGGCAGACGTAATCTAGAATAGAAGAAACTGCTAAAATGGTTGCATAATGTACCCTTTATGCCCTTACATAAAGGGCTTATGATGATACCCCCAACTGGACTTCATATCGCCATTTTAAATACTATAAGAAAACTGATAGAATGGTTTAAACCAGTACTCAACTACCATTAACAGTGAATATTTCCCTTATTTTTTTTACATTTGCAATAAAATACATTTATATAGGAGGTACTTGGTAGCATTGAAAAGAAGAAAGCTTTATTTCAACTAATTCTGGAAGCTGAAAAATCAGCACGATTTAAGGAATTTGCATTTGGGCATCTTGATCTGTTTTTGAAGCCGAGGTCCAGACAAACTGATAAATATATAGATGAAATAGAATGGGAGCTATTTCACCTGCCAAATGATTTGCATTTCTGTCCATCCACTCTTGACATTTGCACAGCCCTGTCAAACTGTATATCCAGGCCTGATGTTTCTTTGTTGCAATTAGGCAATAAACCTAGGTCATCTCCCTGCCCCCAGCCTGTGATAAGGAGGGGGAAGGAGCAACATAGGTTTAGTTCTCTGCTGATGCTGACCTTTTTTTGTGCCAGCATTTTTCTAGTTAGCTGATACATGCAGTACATTTGAATTGGCCTCCAGTTCTGTCACTTTCTCTCCCAGTCCAAGCTCTTCTGTACAGTACAGGGGACTATAGAAGGCTAGGGTATCAAATTAAGGTAGTTTCACTAGCATTACTGTGTTTGTTTTTTGTTCTGTTTTTTCATAACTGCCAAGAGTTTAGTTTTAGGCTTTTTATTTCCAAGAACAAAGAAAACTGCTTCCAGATTTTGCCAGCTTGTCTGCGCTGTTTCTATAGCAATATACATGTTCTAGTTTTCTCCCTACCAGTCTGTTTGCATGCTGCATTCTTTAATCAGATTTTTCAATGCTCACTTCTAACACATATCAAAGAAAAATCTATTTGAAAATGAACAGCTCAATTGGAAAATGTAAGTTATTTCATGATGGTTTTAATCTATTAGTCTTTAAGGCTGCTTTATAGGACAGAATCTAAGTGATTTGCACATATGCTTAGGTTGGCAGCACATAAGCACTCATGTGCATAATCTTAGCATAGACTTGAAAAAAAGATCGCTTTCTTTGTTCCAGTCACACTAGTGTGAAAAATTATAATTGGATATTCTGTATCCTTAGATGGGGTTCACACTTGAAATGCATAGATGTTAATACACATTATGGATTACTGTGACATGTATTGATAAGTGTTGAGTTAAAAATGTAGTTTCAACGTATAGAAAATAGAGGCCAATGCACCCACAGCACAGAAAAAGAATAAAGAACCAACTCTTGTCAATGATTTATCATCCATAGCAATCCATGTTGTACAAGTTCTCCAATTTAAAATAACTTCCATGAACAGGGATTTAAAATTACTCAATTGAAAGGCACGAAGGCTAATGTAGAAGGTGGGATCAGGGATAAACATAATATCATAAACACACACACGGGATTAATACATTTTCAAAATTTGACCAGGTATACAAATGTCTTGTTTTTAGCAGTTCCTATACATTATTGCAAAATACACTAGTGATACCCAACTTAACCAGTTGCCGACCGCCGCACGCCGATGTACGTCGGTACAATGGCACGGGCAGGCATAAGGACATACATGTACGTCCCTTGCCTCCCGCGGGTCGGGGGCCCGATCGGGCCCCCGCCCGGTGCCTGCGGCGGTCGGTTTTCGTCCGGGAGCGATCCGGGACGAGGGGGGCGGCCATTCATTCATGGCCACCCCCTCGCGATCGCTCCCGACGAATAGAAATCCCCGGTGACATCACTTCCTCTCCTGTAATGTAAACACAGGAGAGGAAGTGATGTATTCTCTCCTCCGTGTCGGTATTTTCCGTTCCGACACGGAGGAGAGCGGATCGGTGAGTTGCACCAACACTCTACACACACAGTAGAACATGCCAGGCACACTCACACCCCCCCTTTACCCCCCGATCACCCCCCCAATTACCCCTGCCCCCCAGTCACAGTGACACCAATGTCATTTTTTTTTTTTTTTTTTTGCATTGGTGTCATTTGTGACTGTAATAACTGTTAGGGCAGTTAGAGTTAGCCCCCTTTAGTTCTAATGTACCCCCCTAACCCCCCCAATAAAGGTTTAACCCCGTGATCACCCCCCGTCGCCAGTGTCACTAAGGCTGGGTTCACATTGCAGCGGTTTATGAGAACGAATGTGATTCGCACCGCACTGCAGTGCAAATCACATCCGATCTCTGTGCGATTCGAGTTCAGCCATTCGCCGCACCCGCCGCAAATTCGCACGGGACCCTTTTTTTGGCCCGCAGCAGAATCGGATCGCATGGGTGTTCACACCATGCGATCCGAGTTTGCAGATCGCACTGCGATATGCGAACTGATCTGGGGGTGTCAGTAACATTTCACTGACACTCCCAGCAGTTCGCATAGGGCAGTGTGAACTGCCGCCGGGAGGCATGCGATGCGGGAACCCGCCGCGGATTCGTGCGTTCCCGCATCGCTCCAGTGTGAACCCAGCCTAATAAGCGATAATTTTTCTGATCGCCGTATTAGTGTCACAGGTGACGCTAGTTAGGCAGGTAGGTATTTAGGTTCGCCGCAGCTTTTTATAGCGCCAGGGACCCCCATATACTACCGCATAAAGCCCCCTGATTGCCCCCTAGTTAACCCTTTCACCAGTGATCACCATATAACTGTTACAGGTGACGCTGGTTGGTTAGTTATTTTTTTATAGTTTCAGGGCACCCGCCATTTATTACCTAATAAAGGTTTAACCCCCTGATCACCCGGCGGGTGTCATTTGTGACTAATAACTGTTAGGGCAGTTAGGGTTAGCCCCCTTTAGTTCTAAGGTACCCCCCTAACCCCCCCAATAAAGGTTTAACCCCGTGATCACCCCCCGTCGCCAGCGTCACTAAGGCTGGGTTCACATTGCAGCGGTTTATGAGAACGGATGTGATTCGCACCGCACTGCAGTGCAAATCACATCCGATCTCTGTGCGATTCGAGTTCAGCCATTCGCCGCACCCGCCGCACCCGCCGCAAATTCGCACGGGACCCTTTTTTTGGCCCGCAGCAGAATCGGATCGCATGGGTGTTCACACCATGCGATCCGAGTTTGCAGATCGCACTGCGATATGCGAACTGATCTGGGGGTGTCAGTAACATTTCACTGACACTCCCAGCAGTTCGCATAGGGCAGTGTGAACTGCCGCCGGGAGGCATGCGATGCGGGAACCCGCCGCGCATTCGTGGCGTTCCCGCATCGCTCCAGTGTGAACCCAGCCTAATAAGCGATCGTTTTTCTGATCGCTGTATTAGTGTCACAGGTGACGCTAGTTAGGCAGGTAGGTATTTAGGTTCGCTGCAGCTTTTTATAGCGCCAGGGACCCCCATATACTACCGCATAAAGCCCCCTAATTGCCCCCTAGTTAACCCTTTCACCAGTGATCACCATATAACTGTTACAGGTGACGCTGGTTGGTTAGTTATTTTTTTTATAGTTTCAGGGCACCCGCCATTTATTACCTAGTCTCACTAGTGTACCCCTAAATTTAGGGGTGTCTACTTTCCAAAATGGGGTCATTTGGGGGGGGGTTTGTGCCATCTTGGCATTTTATGGCCTTCAAAACTGTAACGCCCTTAGAAAGCCTGAAGGCGGTGCTTGGTTTTCGGGGCCCCGTACGCGGCTAGGCTCCCAAAAAGTCCCACATATGTGGTATCCCCGTACTCAGGAGAAGCAGCAGAATTTATTTTGGGGTGTCATTTCACATACGCCCATGGCATGTGTGAGCAATATATCATTTAGTGACAACTTTGTGTAAAAAAAAAAAAAAATTTTTTTTTTGTCATTATTCAATCGCTTGAGGCAAAAAAATAAAATATTCAACGGGCTCAACATGCCTCTTATCAATTTCCTTAGGGGGTCTACTTTCCAAAATGGGGTCATTTGGGGGGGTTTTGTACTGCCCTGCCATTTTAGCACCTCAAGAAATGAGATAGGCAGTCGGAAACTAAAAGCTGCGTAAATTCCAGAAAACGTACCTTAGTTTGTAGATGTGACAACTTTTGCGCAAACCAATAAATATACAATTATTGACTTTTTTTTTACCAAAGACATGTGGCTGAATACATTTTGGCCTAAATGTATGACTAAAATTGAGTTTATTGGATTTTTCTAATAACAAAAAGTAGAAAATATCATTTTTTTTCAAAATTTGCGGTCTTTTTACGTTTATATCGCAAAAAATAAAAATCGCAGAGGCAATCAAATACCATCAAAAGAAAGCTCTATTTGTGGGAAGAAAAGGACGCAAATTTTGTTTGGGTACAACATTGCATGACCGCGCAATTACCAGTTAAATGCATGACCGCGCAATTACCAGTTAAAGCAGCGCAGTGCCAAAGTGTAAAAAGACCTCTGGTCATTTACCAGCAAAATGGTCCGGTCTGAAAGTGGTTAAAGGAATCACTTACATAAGTATGTATACAAAAATTATAATCCATCTTCAATACACGCAAAACTAAACACACATTTAAAACATGTAACATTAATAAATTACCAGCATGGCCAATTTATACAGTATAGTTATGTGATTATAGGCCATTCTAGTAATAAAGTTTTTTGCTTTTTTTAAATACGTATGGATGTTTTTATTTTTTGCTTAAATACCCATGTAAGGGGTTCCCCGTTGTTGGACATCTATACTGGAAAGGAATTTAGTGACCTGTGTAGTTAATATTAGCATAAAACCAAAACACAAGAGTTTTGATATCTTCACTAAATCCGCAAAATCTTTATTTATTTTTTGCAAAAAAGCCCCTCGTAAACTCTGCTCCCTAGGACTTCTGCAGCCATCTGCAGTGATATTAAAGCTTCATTTTTTTATATTCAAAACAAACGTGTTATACTTAGCTGCTCTGTGCAATGGTTCCTCTTCTTGGGTCCCCCACTGGCGCTCCTGCCTCCCCCCCGAGAAAGCCACTTTCTATTTGGCACTTATGTTGACTTGCTCCCAAGCAGCCCTGCCTGTGTCTATTGACACAGACAGAAGGGCCCATCCCCTCATCATAGGGATTTGCAGCAGTAGCCAATGGCTTCCGCCGCCATCAATCGGCTTGTGCACAGCAATGGATCAAAAAAACCAAGATCCTCTGCAATAGAAGGTTGCCTTAAGCGTTTGGAACCACTTTAAGTACAAATGATTACTCCAGCAAAGCACCTTTAACTGCAGCAGAAAGTGTATAAATATGTATATGGTGTAAATATACACCTTTATTCCCTTAGTCCCTCCAATTTGTAGATTTCAAGGTTTTGTTTGGAACCACAGGTCGGCACAGTCCAACACAAACTGAGAATCATAAATGTGCCGATACTAGTAGTATCAACAGGCCAGTCAGTAAACAGAAAGAGAGCACTGTTTTTTTTTTGTTTTGTTTTTTTTATTTACACACATGATGCATTTAATTCCAGAATGTACAGTACATGTTGCAAGTGTTGGAACTAAAAACGGTTATCCTTAACTTACCGGTACACTGTTCCAAGTTGAATGTAATGAAAGGAATCAATCTTCATCAACAGCGCCTTTTAAAAGAAGATAAATTGAGAAAGATTTGCAACCAATTATAATAAACATCACTGGCAAGGTTTTCTAACTAGAACTTTAGTGGTATGGTTCAAAAAGCTTTCTATCCAACCCTTCTATGGAAGGGGGGCTGGAGGGAAAAAATAAAATAAAAAGAAAGGAAGAGGACACACACACACAATAAAGATCATCTTCGACTATAAATGGAGTGGAGTTAATGGGTCCAGGAATAATTAAGGGACTGCAGGTATAAGGCTGCAAATTAGTAGCTTTGGCACTGAAAACTGGCTGTATTTCAAGATTTCATTTGCTCTTAATTTTAAAATATTGTTTTTTGATTACAGTGGCATTTCCTTGTAACACAATATATGACAAACAAGATGTCAGAAACCAGCTATAATGTTCTAACAAGAGCTAATCAACAAAGAAACCCAGCCTGGCAGCTTTAAATATCAGCTGCAAAATATTTGTGTACATCTTGATCAACTGGTCTACTTTTAAATCAGTAGTTCTTTGGACATGGAGTCAGCTTTCGGATTCTCAAATAATTAAATGTATATATATTTATATTGTCATACACCCTCAAGCTGGCCACCTGCATCATTTTCTAGCCAGTCCATACTCTGCCAGCATATTGCCTGTGGTAAAACGGACCATAGACAGCTTGTCCTCTTTACACAGACTTCTAACAAGGGCGGCCACACATTGGCTGAATGTTGATGTGCGGATGGCCAGCTTTCCCCATCTAGTTTTGCTTTTTGTTGTCTTTGTCCTATTGGGGAGATCAGTCTTAGATTCCTGTCCCCCCCCCCCCCCCCCCACTTTAAACCCCTAACAGATACTGAGGAGATTCTCTCTCTCACACACACACACACACAAATACTTGGGGCCAACCAGCTGATATGCTCGGCCGGCAAAAATCAGAAGTGATGTTATATGTTGTAATGTATGTGTATTGTATTTTCGGACAACAACTATACTGACTAAACGAAAAGCAGTTGATTCGCTATCGTACTTGTCCAATCGAATAATGCCGGATGAACAGTTGTGATCAGCTCTCAAAAGTAGTGTACACACGATCCAAAAATCGTACGATTCTTCCTCAGATGACATTTGGATCATGTATACGGGCCAGACAGAGGTTACTCATCACTAGTTTAAATGTCGATGTACCATTTGCCTTAATTTTCTGCGCGATTTATGGTTCGATTTCAGACTTAACTATATCCGTTGAGGTCTATGTACACTTACTACAACTGTGTGATATGTAACCCAGAATGCATATTGCTATGTTATCAGCTGTTTGATACTGCTGTATCTCTGATCATTCTTTCCAATAAAAACTTTTTTTTTGGGCAAAAAAAATAAATAAGATTCCTGTCTCAGACGCAAATGAGAAGACATATTCCCAGAAGTGAGGGATGATTCTGCCTTAGACATTTGTCCCTGGGGGTCCCCATTGTAAGATTTCCCCTCTGCTTTTTCTATTAGAACTGTAATATTTTGGATTGATCATAAAATGGCAATGGACAGGATGAATCTACCCAGTGGGTACACATATTCAGTACACACACGTTAAAACAGTATTAAACCCAATAGCAAACATTTCTTATATTGCAGCTTACCAAACCTTGGATGTGGTGGTGGCACAATTAGGTTTCCATTTCTGGGTTTTCTTCGTTTTTTTTTTTTTTTTTGTTTTTTTAACCCGACTATCAGTAAGTCTGCTTTTCAAAAAGAAAAAGCTCTTGCAGATGTACCAGTTACAAGGATAACACAAAAACAATTACCACTGATAGGGGTGCTTGCAATAATCAGCCTATTTATGAAAAACTTTTATCCCAATAAAAACGAAAAAAAAAAAAAAAGTTGCTGTAACTGCTTCTAAAGCGTGAGCTGGAATTTGGCTTCAATGTTTTGTTGTATCTAAAGCTGCTAGTACATCTAACACTCCCCTTCCCTCAGATCACCAATGTGGCTGTCCAAAGGTCCACCTGCATCCAGAAGGTTGGCAGTCTAATACAGGAGGTGCGTTACTGGCCCTTTCACCAGGTGAAAAACAGGGCTGGGGGGGGGGGGAATAAGGAAGAAAATGAATGTAACCAACACGTCTAAGGTGAGCTGCAGTACTAGTAAATACATGTTTTGGTTTGGGGTTAAATGCCACTTTAAATAGGACACATAGGGATTGCTTAATTAAAACTAGAGAGTGAAAAATCTGGTACAGCTGTGCATGGTAGCCAATTAGCTTTTAACTTCAGTTTGTTCAATTAAGCTTTGGAAAAAAATAAAAAAATAATAATGTTAGTTAATTGATTTCTGTACAGAGCTGCATCAGAATTTGCACTCTCCAGTCTTAGTAAATCAACCCCATAGGGTATCGGACAAACAGGAAATATTTTAAACAAGTGAATTGGACGTTTAAACACTTACTGCAAGTGAATATCTCTGGTGCAATATGGGGTAAACTGTGTTAGAGGATAGCTAACTGGATTTCATGATAACTATATAAGGTTAAGCAGTAGAGAACAAAACGTTACTATTTTGCTTTGTAGAGATATGGATGATTTAGCACATAATAAAATACAGTGGGGCAGATTGATTAATTTAGAAATCAGCTTAAATGTATACTAGGTTAATGTCTTACCTTATGAACATCATAATGTAGCCCCCGAATTGCAAAGTTTGGATTGTATTCATATTTTTTTAACTCACTTGGATACTAAAAAAATAAAAAGAAATATTAGAAATTATAGCCACAACTCAAGTCTTTAGGCAGATACTATGGGATGGATTTACTAAAGGCAAATAGACTGTTTACTTTTCCAAGTGCACTTGCACTCTGCAAGGGAACTATCACCAGATCTTATTGAATGAGGTGAGGATTTGTTATACATTTTCCATGCACATGATGAATATTCTTTCTAAAAGTGGAGGCTTCACACCACATTAAATAAGCTCAGGGGAATTTGATTGCAGAGTGCAACTTTACTTGCAAAGTGAACCGTGTATTTGTCTTTAGTAAATCAACGCCTATAAAAATTCCTCCAACTCAGTACAGGGCAAAAAAAAAAAAAAAAAAAAAACACACACACACACACACACACCAAAACAGTAACCAGGATAGTAGGCACTTACATCCAGCATGCCAAATCTAAAGCTCTACTCTCCTGGCTCATCTGCACGCTGGCAGTTATCCTTCCTAACAGGAAGTTCCGGCAGCGATGATGTAGAAGAATAAGCAATACAATACACCTCTGTCTATTCAATACTGCCATTAAAAGGTCAGGTTAATAGACAATTTAAGCACAAAAAAAATAAAAAGGATGATCAGAAAAGAAAGTCTATTGTTTAACAAGCAATCAGTATAGAACTCAATGTAAGATTTCACATTATTTATAAAACAAGCAAAACAAGCACACTAGGCTGATCTGATTACACTAAAAACATACCTTCCTCCATCTCCATTACACGGCGGGGTAATTAATGGTGTGTGCTTTCGGTTCAATACGCAGAAAGATACAAAGATACCATTTCTGGCAAGCTCAACAGGTATTTTCTGTACTTGCTGAAAATGTCTTTGCCTGAGAAATGAAAAGCAATGCAGCCACCACATCTACGCTGAACTGCATAAAATTTTTATCCTTGGGTTTAGATATTCCTTGACTGGTTAGATTTCTGACCCCTTTTCTGGCATAAGCTGCTCCCAATGTCTAACTCAAGCTTTGCGATCACTTTAAAACAGTTGGTTTGGATCAAGCTGGTCCAAACCAACTATTTAATTAACAAAAAAGTGTCGGCTGCTATTGCTTTATAAACTGTACGTAGTATAAGCTACAAATATACAGCACAGCACTGCGTTATGGCAGTAGTACGATGACCACCTGTCCTGTTACCAGAGCAGAACTGAATTAGGGAGAGAGCAGCTCAGCTATGCACAGGAAGCTCTGCATTCATATAAATGAATACAAGGATTCCTCCGATTGGCTGACGTGGAGAGGCAGGTGGATGTCAGGATCTCACCCTCAACCAGAGTAAGTCTTGTATTCATTGATAGAAATACAAGGCTTCCTGTGGGTGGCAGAGCACCACTCAGCATTCCTCGATTTAGTATTGAAAACGAGACCTTGTACCGCTTCTGGAACATAGTGCTGTATATTGTACATAGTTAATGCTACAGACAGTTTATATAGCACTGACAGCGGTTAGTGTGTCAGCAAAGCAAAATAAAAAAAGAAAATGGGATCCCAAGAGTTCTCAAATAGATTTTTTTTTTAATTAAAAAATGTGTGTGTATATGTGTATATATATATATATATATATATATATATATATATATATATATATATATATATATATATATATATAATTATTAAAAACAATAGATTCCCCCTCATCACCATCTTGATACTGTAGGACAGGGATATGCAATTAGCGGACCTCCAGCTGTTGCAGAACTACAAGTCCCATGAGGCACTGCAAGACTGACAGCCACAGGCAGAGGCATGATGGGACTTGTAGTTTTGCAACAGCTGGAGGTCCGCTAATTGCATATCCCTGCTGTAGGAAAAAGAAAATATCCACAAGTACAGTCTGCGATACTAAACTAAACTAATCTCTTCCCTAAACAAACTTGCATTTTTTATCCTTTAGCTCTACTTTTATAAATGTTCTCAATAAACAAAAAATATTAAACTTTTTAACTCTGATCATTGGGATCACAATACTGTACATCCAGATGTAAACACGGATACTTGTGAACTCCTCACTACATCTTAGCCATCACTGTATATGGCAGGCAATGCAGAGCATAATTCAAATCTAGACAACATTTGCCTTTCATATTTAGCTCATTCACAAAATAATAAAAAAAAAAAAAAAAATTTATTATTATATATATATATATATATATATATATATATATATATATATATATATATATATATATATATATATATATATATATATATATATATATATATATATATATATATATATATATATATATATATATATATATATATATATATATATACACACATACACACACACTTTCCTGACATTTTCTTAGTCGCCTCCTACAGCAAAAGCCATGGTCCGCAGGAAGCGATCTCATTGTTAAGATGTGCAAGTCAAGAGACGGGTACAACATTTTTTTTTTTTTTTTCCCAAGGCATTAGATATACCATGGAACACTGTGGAGAAAATATGGCACAGAGACATTACCAAGAACTGGATGTCCCTCAAAAATTGATGAAAAGACAAAAAAATAAATAAAAAAAAAAACACTGGTCAGGGAGGCTGCCAAGAGGCCAAAAGCAACATTAAAGTGGAAGTAAACTCCCCCATCGTTTTCAGCCAAGGAAGCTGCCATCTTTGCCTCTGTTTAATCTTCAACTGCTATGGTGCTGCACATGTGATTCGTTATGACACCAGCCATTGGATGGTTTGATAGTTGGCTGAGAGGGAGGAGGAGTTTATTAGATTTCCTAAGAGAGCATTCACAAACTATACTAACCATCTGAGGTGGGGAATTCTAACAGACAATGGCATCAAAATAAAAGCATTTGTAACTTTGAATAGCAAAACATTTTTTTGCTCCCAGTAAATACCTTCTACAGCCCACTTCCGGTTTCTTGTCTGGTGGCTTATGACATGCACAGCCCTCTTTCACTCTCATGAGAGTTTACCAAGAAGGGGGTGGGGCTGAGTCATAAAAAGGGCCAAAGAAAGCTGCAGGACTGCAGTGCTGGAGGCGTGGCTCTGTGTGAATCCAGGAAGTGAACAGGCAGCACCTTCAGCTGCCCACAGTTAAAATGACTGCAGCTAGACTTAATGGAGTGTGAGATTTCTGCAGCATATTTGGCAAGTACAGAATCATAATATATATATATATATATATATATATATATATTTTATGCAAAGTGGTGGGAGGAAAGCTCCAGAGTGGCAGATGTTTTTATAAACCCTTCTTAATCCACAATACAAGGGTAAGGTGGCAGAACTCATCCTACCTTCGCAGAGAAAGCAGAGGATGAAACATCCTCAGGAGGCCTTGAAGAAAGGTTTGAGAAAAGCATTTTCAGACACTGGGGAGGTTACAATTTCCTGAAGCTTCGTTTAGTCAGAGGAAGAGTGGTGGAGAAGGTGGCCGGCTGACTGATGCCTGTAAATAAACTTTTCAGTCCTCAGTGTCAAGGTCTGATCGGTTCAAGCAACCATCGCCAGTGTCTGCATTACATGGTGCAGGAATATCTACGGGCAAGAGCAAACTTGAAGACCTTTCCAACAGAGCATCCACTGAGTTACTGGGTCTTGAGGATGGACCACTGGCCAGAATTTGCTCAATATTCAATTGAGCTACCGGCCTGTCCTGCATCCAGCATGCTTTCTTTGAACGCACATTCAGTGCTGCTGGTGGATGTGTAATGAATCAAAGAGTGTGCCTGTCCACAGACTCCATCGATTGATTACTTTTTATGAACGTGAGCCTGTCTTAGATCAGCAGCTATCAAGCACCTGATGGCGATGTAACTGGTTGCCTATACTGACTAGCCTATTCCTCCTCAATCTTGATGATGCTAGCTTCCAACAATATTTTTGGTTTAGGGCACCACCACCCAGGGCCCAATTTTTCTGGCCCGTTTAACAGGGGCATGCAATTACAATTTTTTTTATATAATATTTCAATGCAGGGCCCATTGCTGCATCCCAAAAAGAGTAACTGAGGGCTTACAGTGTTGTGGCACCACCAACATCTAAGGTCTAATTTTCTGCAGAGTATATAGGAAAAGGCCATATAGTATATTTACTGCTGTTCAAAGTATATAGTGCCTGGGGCACCCCCCCCCCCGCTTTTTTATTTGGGTGAGAGGTGCCCCCTAATATCCATACCAGACTTGAAGGGCCTGGTATAGATTTTGGAGGTGACATCCACACCATTTATTGGGGGCATTTTTTGTATTTTTTTTTTAATCTATATTGCCAGGATCCGACAATACATTACAGCCGCGAGCAGGTTTAAATTAAAGTTTTTCCTTTAGAAATGTAATTTTGCTGTGGCACTGTTATAAACATGGGAAAAATGCGCTACTTTACAGGTATACGATATTTAAAAGAATATTACATTTTACTGTTTCAATTTAAGCATTATTAAAATCCCTGTTCTGAAAAAAAAAAAAAAAAAAAAGGCAGTTTTTAAAACTTTTTTTTGCATTGATACATGTCCCCTGGGGCAGGACTCTGGGCCCCAAACACTTTTTATGGCTATAAGATGCATATAAGCCTTTAAAATGAGCACTTTTGATTTTTCACGTTTGTATCCCATTGACTTCAACGGTGTTAGAACATTTTTTTTTCCTGTTTGCATGTTCTGCTGCAAACCAAACCGGGGGGGCGTTTGGCTCATCCCTGACGATAATCTGCACTGGTGACACCGCACTGATGGTCCCTGACGTGCGGCACTGGTTTGCATTTATATTAATTATTATATTAAGATGCATTTATATTAAAATGCTTTGCATTAATAAGGCTGTAACCTATGGGTGGGTGTACCAATGGGGGATATTTGAAAATCCCAGAGTTCTACTTTAAGTTAAAGGGCTCACACATCAAATAAATAACTTTTTAACTCTGATCATTGGAATCACAATACTGTACATCCAGATGTAAACACGGATACTTGTGAACTCCTCACTACATCTTAGCTATCACTGTATATGAAAGGTAATGCAGAGCATAATTCAAATCTAGACGACATTTGCCTTTCATATTTAGCTCATTCACAGGGAAAAAAAAAAAAAAAAAATTAGATATATATATATATATATATATATATATATATATATATATATATATATATATATATATATATATATCTATCTATCTATCTATCACACACACAGTCATATCTTACCCGATGCTCATTGATTAGGAGATCAAGAGCAGTATTGAAAATCAAGGTGTGAAGATCTTTAGAGTAAAATGCTAATGTGTAGTCATAATCAAAGCCATAAATTTCAATGTCAGCGAGACTCATCTCATTGTTTGCAAAGATGGCACTTGGATTGAACAGATTGCTTGAAATGGAGGGAATGAGTTCTGCAAAAGAAACAAAGCAAAATGCTATATTATATTGAATATTAGACCCAAAATGAAATATAATTTTCCACAAAAAATATTATTATTTTTTTTTTTTTTTTAAAGTCTGTGTAAAGGTTTTTTTTTTATGCCAAAAGTACTGTAAAGGCTCATTCATACCAGCAGGCGGACGCGCGTTAAAGTGCACATAACATGCGCCCTGCAATGGGTTGTCAAGAAGCAATATAGCACTTGCCCTTTTTCACATCTGTGTTAACTGTTACGTGCTGCAGCCTGTCACAATGGTGTCCATTTCCGTTTATATTTTACAAAAAAAATTGGATTGGATTATGTATTGTGGTTTTTATTTTATTAATGCACAAAAAGGATTTTCACATGGAAACAAAAAAAATGCCAGAAAATGCCCGGTCTTCAAGTGGTTCT
This sequence comes from Lithobates pipiens, assembly GCF_037356315.1. Taxonomy (NCBI): domain Eukaryota; kingdom Metazoa; phylum Chordata; class Amphibia; order Anura; family Ranidae; genus Lithobates; species Lithobates pipiens. The sequence continues at coordinate 280,804,820 of NW_027507903.1, read as the reverse complement.
AAAGGCAAACACTTTTTTTTTTTTTAAACCTTAAAAGTCCATCTAGATCACTTCATGCTGGCCCTTTTGCAGGAATAGCCATGTAAAATGCCTATACTGTTTAAAATCCAGTAATACATATTGGGGTTGATTAACTAACAGCAAATCCACTCTGCACTGCAAGTGAACTTGAAATCGCTGCAGATCTGAGGGGGAAGATCTGCAAAGAGGGGAAGCTCTGCCGATTTGATCATCCAATCATGTATAAGCAAAAATGCTGGGGTTTTTTTTGTTCCTTGCATGTTCCCCTCGGATCTACAGCGACTGCACTTCCAAGTGCACTTGTAGTGCAAAGTGAAATCGCCTTTAGTAAATAAACCCCATTGTCTCACCCTGCTCTGAACATTCTCAGTTGTACTCTATATTTTGGCACTGTGCCAAAAACGTAGCGGCCAATCTGCTGACATTTACTGCTGCATAGGGCTCTGGGTTTGAGCAAAATAGCAACCTCCAGCAAGAACAAGAGAAATGCTGGAGGCAATTTACAGCACATGCAAAGTTTTTCAACATAAATTATTAATGTGGAATGTAAGTTCTTTGTTAACATTGTTTTATGAAGGAATTATGGGTAAAGTTTCACTTTTATGCATTCTCTGCATGAAGTTAAAAAATGTTCCACTCCAATCTTATCTTGATCCAGCAAAGTGCCCGAGTGCAGTAGCTCTGCTCTTTCACAGAAGTCAGCAAGAGCTCCCACTGCTGTCAAATCACAGCCAGTGAGGAGGGAGCAGGGCAGGACTGAGCCTAGCCATGCAATGGACACACAAGCTCAGGAGCGAACCTGCACAAACACCCCCATAGCAAATGGTTTAAGTGTCAGCAAGGTACCCCAGAAAAGGAGGATCGAGCTGCACTGTGCAAAACCATATGCAGAGCAGCCAAGTGCAACTAGTTTGTTATAAAAAAAAAAAAAAAAAAAAAAAAAAAAAAAAAAAAAAAAAATTAAAAACCAACCACATCAAGTTTACAATCACTTTAAGCAAAAATTTGATGTCACCACTATGGTACTAAATTCTAACATTATTACTTTATTCATCATCTAAACCAGGGCTCGACAAACCCCAGGCGCCAGGTCGCCAATGCGACCAGAAATCGCAACCTGGCGCCTAAGCTGCCACCAGCCCACTTACTATTGATGCCCCAGAAATGCAGCAGCATTAACACTGACTGCCGTCCTCCTCCACACTCAGCAGTGCCACGCTAAGTGTGTGAAACTGACAAGCAACGGAGAGAGGAGGATCTGTCAGATTTCAGCTTGATGTTGGGGTGGGCGGGACCCAGCAGCTATCAAACACCAGCCAATGGGATCTGGGCGGGCCGCTACATGTATGTGGCCTCGCCCCTTTTCTTAAAGCGGAGCTCCGCCCTAAAGTGGAGCTTCCGCTCATTGGAACCCTCCCCCCCTCCGGCGCCACAATTGGCACCTTTCAGGGGGGAGGGGGGGGGGGGGGTGCAGGTACCTGTACAGTACAGGTATCTGCACCCACTTCCGGCGTAGATTCTGCAGAAGCTACGCCCCTTTCCGAAGGTCCCCTGCTGTCCCCTTGGAAACACACGGATCCCAGAGACAGCGGGGACCATCCTTATTGCGCAGCGTGACTCGCGCATGCGCAGTAGGGAACCGGGAAATGAAGCTGCAAGGCTCTACTTCCTGATTCCCATACCCAAGATGGCGGCGGCAGCACCCGAGAGACGATCGGCTTCGGGTGCCGACATCGCGGGCGCGCTGGGTGGGTAAGTGTCATTATTTTAAAAGTCAGCAGCTGCAGTATTTGCTTGATGGCTGCTAAGTCCCGCCCACCCAGCCGGGCCCCGCCCACCCCGACATCAAGCTCAAATCTGACATATTCGCCTCTGTTACTTGTCAGTTTCACACCCCGGCTGGGTACCACCCATTCCGACATAAAGCTCAATTCTGACAGCTCCTCTGTTACATTTCAGTAACAGAGTGCTCCGTGTGAAACCTGCCAGTGCCACCTGCCAGCGCCAACCAGTGCCACCGCCAATCAGTGCCACCAATCAATACCACCTGCAACCACCAACCAGTGCCACCACCAGTGCAACCTGCCAGTGCCGAGTGTCACCGCCAATCAGTGCAACCTGCCAACACCAACCAGTGCCACCGCCAATAGTGCCACCTGCCAGTTCCAAACCAGTGTCACCTGCCAATGCTATCTGGCAGTTCCACGTGCCAGCCAGTGCCACCGCCAGTGTCACCTGCCAGTGCCACCGCCAACCAGTGCAACCTGCCACCAACCAGTGGCACCAGCAATCCGTGCCAACTAGTGCCACCGGCAACCAGTGGCACCTAGTGCCGCAAACCAGTGCCAGTGTCATCTGCCAGTGACAACTAGTGCCACCGCCAACCAGTGCCACTGCCAATTCCAAACCAGTGTCACCTGCCAATGCTATCTGGCAGTTCCACGTGCCTGCCAGTGCCAACTAGTGCCACCGCCAACACCAACCAGTGCCACCTGCCATCACCAACCAGGGCCACCTGCCAATCAGTGCCAACCAGTGTCACCTGCCAGTGCCATCTGGCAGTTCCACGTGCCTGCCAGTGCCAGCCAGTTCCATCTGTTGCCAGCCTTACTCTCTGGTCAGCCCATAACCCTGATGTAACAGCGTTTCAATGGAGTTATTGACTGGGTGCTCCATTGTGAGTTAGGGATAGGGGGTGAAAATCAGTGGCCTTACCCTGGGAGCTGACAATCCATACCATTCAAAAAAAAAAAAAAAAAAAAACACACATGGCTCCTAACTTTTAACTGGCTCCTAAATTCAAAGCAAATTTGTCAACCCCTGATCGAAGCAAAACAAGTAGTCACCTCTTGCAATGGGAAGGAGGACCCACTGCAAAGGCACAGCTAATGCACAAAATACTATGCTAGATTCTGGACATTTAAAAAGGAAAATAATGTCTTTATGAAAGGGGTTGCTAAAACGATAAAATTAAACTTTGAGAAATAAAAGGCAATTGAGCCGCCAAGGAAGACTTGAAATCTTGGTAGTTGCCAGCATTCCTTCCCCCCCCCCATAATAGACATAATTGTCTATTATGTTGTGTTACTTCTAGTCCATTACAATACTAAGTAACTAGGCTTAAACATACCCACCTTCATTTACCTAATCCCCCCCCCCAAAAGATTTTATAGAATTTTTCACAATAACAGGAGGTATAGATAACTGGGTTATAGAATCAGTTTGAAGAAATCAGGATTGTACAACAACGCAATAGTATGAATTACTTGTACATTGTAAGAAAGCAATCTCATAACTTTTGTACTTAAACACAATGAGTATAGTTATTTGCTTCTATATGGTAAATTAAGTGTCTGTGTCTATTATTTTCAATGTTGCTATGATGCCAGGGACCCACCTTCATTTTAAGCTCTATACCAGGGGTCTCAAACTGGCGGCCCTCCAGCTGTTACAAAACTACAAGTCCCATCATGCCTCTACCTGAGGGAGTCATGCTTGTCACTATAGGCTTTGCAATGCCTCATGGGACTTGTAGTTTCACAACAGTTGGAGGGCAGCCAGTTTGAGACCTTTGCTCTATACTAACTATCCTGTAAATGAAAGATGTCTAGATTTAAACTATTCCCTGGGCACATGATCTCCCTAGTACCAGCTTCAGTGTAGAGAGGAGATCGCTGACAATGGCTACAGAGTCTATTCATTGACATCACCCATAGGCCTACTATGGCAAGAAGCTGCAAGGTAGAAAGTGCGGGGTCTAGAGGAGGAGGGCTTAAGTCAGCTGTCCTTATTTCTACTGCTACCATGGGGAAGAGGATCTGGAGGAGTTCTCTCTGCTGATGACAGTGGCGAGAGCCTCTGCTCTCATTTAAGTCTCATTTAAGTCACTGCATCATAGTTGGGCTCAGGTAAAAGTAAGGGGGGGGCACCCCCGCACCAATTAGGACGGTGCTTGCTGCCAATTTGACATGTCAAAACACTCCAGTGTGAACCAGGGCTAAAAGGAAATGTCCATCATTTCCTAGGACTGCAGAGGTGGACCCTTGTGTGAGCATACTTAGATGATAGCTGAAAGCTGTGGGCTGAGAGTTTATTTCGGCAGCATTTAGCAAAACTTCCAGAACAAAATGACATTTCTACAAGGAGTTTTGCACTGGCCCATAATAAGCAAGCAGAAAGTGAAGTCAGAACTCCTGAACAGCATACTGCTGAAATCTGCGTTTTGTTTTGTTTTTTTATTATTCAAAACACAACAACCACAAAACTTTTTTTGAACTCGGATAGATAGAAACAGCTGTATTCAATGAAAGGCAAGGCAAAGTACTGCAAGTCTGGTGTCAGATGAGAGATTATGTAGCATAACAAAAATCGCTGCTACAATTGCTGGTGATGCATTACTATGAAGTGGTTTGTTGTTGCTAGAAGCTAAACTGGTTCAGTAGCATTGGGTTGTTGTATTCTGCCACAAATCACACTCCTTCAGCGATTGGTAGCTAAACCCATAGAGGTGAATAAAATTCATACATCACTGGTGAACTTCTTGCTGAAATCAAACACTGCTAAACTCAATTACCGAGCGACCAAGCTACCGCTGAAAGAGATTAGACAGTTACTAGTAGTTGATATTTAATTAAACTTAAAGGCAAAATGTCTAGTCTATACACTGGCAATGCATATATTGTGCACAAGCCCTTAACTGTGCCCAGGGCTTCTGTCAGAAATCACAGGGCCCCATACAACCAGCCTGACAAAGGCCAGCCACCCCCAAAACAGTTTTCTATGCCATCACTCAATGTGCTCATGCAGGAAAGGAAGGGGCTACTAAATGAGACATTTACTGTATCCTTCCCCCACACTCCATATTGAAAGATCTTTTTGGGTGCTTGCAGTTTCTGGCAGATTGGAGAGCATGGTAGCCTGCAGCACAAAGGGGGCCTGGGCAGCAGGGAAAAAAAAAAAATAATAATAATAATACACACGTGTATGGTGGTAGGGACCCCCCCTAATTACTGGAAATGATCCCCTGTATGGTTCTCACTGCAGAAGCTGAAAGGCGACGAGAGAGAAATGCGGCCTTCAGCTGCTGCAGAGAGAATACAGGGGGATCAAGTCCAGTAGTTGACCCTTCGCAACACTGATCAACCACCCTGCCCATATTCAATCCCTCCTGTTGCCTGGGCCCTGTACAGAAGGACCGGTGGTACCCTCTTATCCATGGTCCGACTGTGCCTAATCAAATAAAAATAAAATAAAAAAAATAATCCATCCATACCTTATAGTAGTAATAAGCCAAAAAAAAAAAAAATTTTATATATTTATTATTTTTACCAATTTTTAGAAGTGGTGGCTGCATTATTTTTTCCTTTGTTCTCACCTAGTGATCAGCCCAGCAAGTCCTCTATTTTTCAACTAATCTTTAACAGACCAAGCTTTCCAGTAAAGGTGGCAGCTAAGAGTGTTAAAAGTGGTTCTAAAGTCAAAATTTTCTTTTACCTTAAAGTGGAACTTTAATCTAGAAAAAACATTTTGTACTGGTTAGGCCCGCAACACATCCTGGGAGTGTCCCCACTGAGTTTCCGAAGTTGTGGTCAGAAGGGGACTATGATCCATATATGGGTACAGTGCCCCAAGGTAAGACACTTTTGGATCAGAGTGTACAACTTTATATATACACCATTACCCAAAATAATCTGATTAAATCTCAGAAGAGTGCCCTACTGGGATGCATGATGAAAGAAGGAAATGCATTACTTTTATATCTGCAAAAATCACTATAGCCAGGTCCTGGAAGTCAGCCGTTATACCATCCGAAACAGTTTAAATATAAAACCTTTCTGGAATATGATAAATAAGCCCTTATCAGCTATTTTAAACAATAAAATTAAACTGTTTTTTTTTCTTCAAAACGTAACATTTTTTTTAAACCGGGAAATCAATGTGTTTGGTTCCGCTTTATTATTTACTGCTGTTCAGGGGCTCTGGGCTTTAGCAAATTGCCAGGCTTCAGCAAGAAGAAACAGGAGCAATGCTGGAAGCAGTTTAAAGCACACACGCAATCATGTTTGTATTTCGATTACTGGATTTTTGCTAGAGAAGACCCAGCACGTCCAACTCCATTCATTCATATTAATATATGAATAAAGTAGAGAGAAAATAAAACGTACAAATCAAATCATTTGTGGCTCATTTGATTCAAATCGGAGGCAAAAGAGGGGGAAGAACTATCAACAATGTCCAAACGCTTACTCATTGACAAATAATCAAGTAGGTGACCCTGGGAAGCGGCAACATAAAATACTCGCAGTATGGTGACTGAAAACAAATGACAAATACATTGGCAAGAAAGTCATAAATGGATACATGTTTCAATTTTGTATTTAATTGTTTGCCTTTTACTTCCAGTTGACACATTTTAGTTAAAAGTTTGAGACATTACATAAACCTATTTGAGCATGGCAAAACGAACAAACGTCAAGTCAAGTGCTAGTCAGACAACACAAAAGAAACTAGTAGGGGTGTAAGGTTAGATAGGAAGGGAAGAAACTCTGGACAGCCACACTCCGGACGGAATCTGTAGTAACTTGTGCCTTTATTTTTCAAGTAAAAAAAATTACATCACACGGACCACAGCAAACGAGAACATAGAACAAAAAACGGACGCGTTTCACACTGAAATCAGTGCTTACTCATAGCTAGGTGCAGGTTAAAGGACTCATTCGCACCAGATGCCATAGAGTATCTATAGTATTGTACCTGTAGTACAATTTGCAATTTACATCTTGGGGTTCATGTACACTGAATGTTTGAAAATCTATTCTGAACGCTTTTTTTTTTTTTTTTTTTTTTTTTTTTTTTTTTTAGCACTACAAAATGGTCAGAGATGATTCCCCATTGAAAACGCAAGTTACCGCATAGACGCGTTTACACGGTTACAAGCATTTCAAATGCCCTTGAATTGATGTATAACTATAAAACTATCCTTGTGAAAAGAAAAAATTAAGAATAAAAAAAATAAATAAAAAAAAAAACACACACGCCCAAATGCTCCTAAACATCTGTTTACCAGCTGCGGTGTACATGAGGCCTAACAGTGTTGCAAGGGGTGTTTAGGGTCTCCTTTCACTTGGTTTGAATTGGAGACTGCAGACACCTGCTGACAAAATACAGCCTCCTTGACCTTTCATAGTATACTGCAAACCAATCCATCACCCTAATGAAATTAGCCCCATTAGCAGGAATGCATTTTTTAAAGGAACCTTATCCTTCAATACTTGTTGAATCACTGACCTGGAAAAAAAGATGTGCATATCTGCTGTCACAACAAGAGGACAAACATGACAGCTCTAGTGCTGGCATCCTTTTAAAATAGGCGATAAAATGTATCATACTCCAGATACCCAAGGAACAATAGCCCTAATAAAAGGGATCACAGCAAGCCATATACACAGCACTACAAAGCTGTACAGCGCTCTATGGTAGTGTAGGACTCTCTATATTCACTTTTTTTTTTTTTTTTTTTTTTTTTTTTTTTTTAAGCAGAACTCTGGCATAAATAAAATACTTCACATTGTCCACTCACAAACGAAAGCAGAATCACTTCTGCCTTGCTACACTGGGGTCCTCAGTTCAAATCCCAAACAGGCATGTTCTCTGTGTGGGTTTCCTCTGGGTACTACGGTTTCCTCCCACATTCCAAAGACATGTTGGTAGGTTAAAACATTTGTAAAGTCATTTTTTTCTCCCTTTTAAGATAAAACAAAAAAAAAAAAAAAAAAAAAAAAAAAAAAAGTTTCACTTACCTGTTCTGTGCAACAGGATAACACCGGTCCTTCTCTTCTTGGGTCCCCTGCTGGTGTTCCTGGCTCCTCCACTTCTCTGTGTGCCAAAATAAGAAGCCTACTGTGGCACACCTGTGGACACAGGCAACAAGGCTTGGTCTCTACCCACCAACCCCCCCCCCCCCCCCCCCCGTTACAGGATTTGACTGACAGCAGTGGGGGATAAGAGCTGCTACAGACAGGCACGGAGCTAAAAAAAAAAAAAAAAAAAAAAAAAAATCAAGATTGGGCAAATATAAGGGGGGGGGGGTGGGGGGTGTCAGGAGGTACACATACTGAAATATTTTTTACAGCCTGAGCTTCTCCTCCGGGTCACAGGAGTGCAATTAGTTTTGCACTCCTGTGACCCATTTTCAGGGAAGAGTGGTTTGAAGTCCGCTATCCAAACGACATAACTTCCATCAGTCGAGGCAGCACATCACCACACTTTGGAAGTCTGGATCTGCCAGGTGCCTTGATTGATGGCCACTCCCCGCCCCTCCACAGCTCAGCGCTCCAATGAGCGCGGAGAAACGCTGATAGTCAGCAGCTCTCCTCTCTGGGATCCATGAGAACAGAGCCATCGGCATTGTTCGGTGGCTCAGTTCAGAGATGGCCGGGGACAGATGCAGCATTGGTCTGATGCTCCATCCACTGAGGCAAATTATATATATATATATATATATATATATATATATATATATATATATATATATATATATATATATATATATACACACACACACACACACACACACACACACACACACACACACACACATACGTTACAATCACTTTAACTGACTCCTGTCTAAATTGGTCCTACCACGTCGATGATGCATGCGAGGTAGGGACTTTGGATTGTAAACTCCTTGAGGGCAGGGACTGATGTGAATATTCAACATACATAAAGTGCTGCATAATTGTAAGCAACATAAAATTAACTAGAACAAATAAAAAAATTACTACTAGGTGATCATCTACTTCCCAACAGGCACCATGGGACAATAGAGGTCCATAACTACCTGATGACAGAGAAAGGGACAGTGACAAGACCAGTCATCACAACTGAAACTGGCAGTTAGGAAGACTGCAGGACCATGGATTTGAATCCCTCCCTATTGGATCATCATCTAAGAAAATTGGCACAAAAAATTCTTAATCAGCTGCAAGGGTGGATGAACAGCATGAAGGGGTTTTTATGCCCTGAGGTAGTAAATAAAGTAAGCAGAGTAATATTGCTCCAGAAGTAAACAAATACTAGTGAATTGTAATTTCTGCGCAACACAAAAAGTGCCACACCAATAATAAATAAGTAATCGGTAAATCACATTCTCCTAACGTACCAATGTTACTGCTTGCACTGTGCTGTGTTCCCACATCAAACCATAAGCATATCAAATAGTGCCGCCGAAACATCATTCCATAACATGAATAAATCCAACGAATGAATGCTGTGTGCAAGCAAGTAATAAAATACTGTAATAAACGTGAAGAACAAAAAAAATAAAAAATCCTGAATAAAAGCAATTTACTATATTCTATGCGCCACATATAAACAATCATTCCAAACAATGCTGTATAATAAGCACACACAACATTTTAGGTTAAGAAAGTGAGAGTCCTTCATTGAATTTGTTCCCCTGCTGTAGCAAATTGGATCATGCTCTGCTGGGGTTTTTTGCCTTCCTCTGGATAAACCGTGGGTATAGAATTGGGTATATGGGATTGTATGAGATTATTATTTATTTTTTATTTTTTTGTGGTTGAAGTAGATGGACTTGTGTCTTTTTTCAACCTGAATAACTATGTAACTATGTAATTAATGAGAGGGTTCACCATTGCAACCAGAACATGGAAAGAGTCTTTGCAAGTGCAAAAATATAGTAAATTGCTTTTCATCAAGTTTTTTTCTTTTTTGCCATTCTTCACATTTGAGTCTTTATTACCCAAAGCATTAATTTGTTGGATATATTCATAATATGAGACGATGTTGCACAGCACTATCTGATATAGGATTGCTCCAGAAGTAAAATATAGGCAATTTAGATGACAGCCACGTATTCCAATTAGACCCCAATTATAAGCTTGAGTGCATTCATTCCAATTGAAAGCACAACAACAAGGGCACTCCTGCTGTACGGGATACCTATACACTGCATCCTGCCATGGAGGTCTGCTGGGCACAGGAGCCTGAGCATTACTAGTCTACACCATGAGTTGTTTTCATTCATGGCACAATGGAAAGTACCTTTATTTCTGCAGGATCTGTCTTCATGTAAGGGGGATCTGACAGATGTGTGTGCTGCCTCTAGTAACCAATCATATCTCACCTACACAAACTGGTCTGGGAAGGGTTGCTAAGGGAGACACACACAGCTCCTCAATACATTACCCTATACAAAGCTCACACTGAGAAGGGTTGCTATGGGTGATGTCACTGTACAGAGATCACACACCGATGGGCTGCTTTGGGAGCTGTCACCATACAGAGCTCACAAGCAGGTTGCTATGGGTCATCTCACACTGATGGGTTGCTATGGGCGATGTCACCATACAGAGCTCACACACTGATGGGTTGCTATGGGTCATGTCACACTGATGGGTTGCTATGGGTCATGTCACACTGATGGGTTGCTAATGCTATGGGTCATGTCACACTGAGTACTCAGGCACCTGTGCCCCTCCTCTCACACACTAGGGAAAGGGTCACCCGGGAAGACATGCCAGGCTCTCAGCTCTCACCATTGATGCCTCTCCTCGCCTCCTTGTAGTTCTCGCTCAGGTATGTCCTCATGTCGCCGTTCTCCGGGCCGCTTGAATAACCAGCAGAGAGGCCATGCCTCCAGAGAGGTATCGGGGGTCTCCGTGCCAGCCCCCTACCCGCAGTCAGGGTCACCCGGCAGCAGCCTCCTAAAAGTGACAATGCTGGAGCCATAGCGAACAGTGCGTGTGTGCTGAGAGCGGCGCCTGTATAAGGAGCCAGGCACTTCCTAGTGACGTCACTTGGGAGGGAGGGGCTAGCACAGGGAAACCCTACAAGGGTCAGAGGCTGGCAGCCCGTCTGGGGCTATCTATGCGTTCTATACTGTACACGGCTCTGCTAGGCTCCCTACTAATTGCACTGCTGGCTCTGAGAAGCCAATGGGGGGGGGGCTTGCCTTTTAGCACATCATATGTTTAAAGTGTAAATAAAGGCAGAACTTTTTTCATGTTGGATAGAGTAAGGGAGAGTTATAACCCCTGTCAGCTTCTTTTTTTTTTTTTTTTTTTTACACCTGTGTCCCGTTGCCAAGATGTACCTTCACTTCCTGTCTCATAGCCAAACAGGAAGTGAGAGGAAATGCCTAAAAAGGCTTTGAATGTCACCAGAACTAGTGTCCCCTTTAGAAGAATGCTCTTCTATTCCTGTTCTGATGAGAACCAAAAATGTGGGATGATTTTTACTTTCACTCTGTGTGATTATGGTAAAAGATGGCAAATAGAGAGGGTAAAGCTTCCTAATAAGGACTCAGATACAGACCTGACAGGTGTTCTCTCTCCACGCTACCTAAAACTAAAGAAAAGTATAAGCTTTACTTTAAAGAGGAGCTCCAGGCTCCTTTACGAAAACATTTAAAGTCAGCAGCTACAAATATTGTAGCTGCTGACTTTTAATATGAGGACACTTACCTCTCCAGGAATCCAGCCATGTTGGCACCCCAGCTGCTGCCACCATTGCTTGTAAATGGAAAACGGCAGTGAAGCCTTGGCTTTCACAGGCGGTTCCCTACTGTGTATGCTTTGTGAATGGCCCAGTGACAGGGGAAGGAGGAGGGGACTGAACTTGTGGGGGACCTCACCACAGCCAGGTCTACCGGAAGTTGAGACAGGTACCTGTCAAAAATAGGTACCCATTCCCGCTGAAAGGTGCCAAATGTGGCACCAGTGGAAGCAGCAGATAAGCAGAGCTTCCACTTTTGGGTGGAACTCCGCTTTAACTGTTTTCTGACACATATAATATATAATATCTACAGTTAATATATATGTTTGTTTTTTTTAGTAGGAGGGGATTTAAACTGCTGTCAAGTTTTTAGTCCATAGGGTTCAATATTCAGTTGGCCCACCCTTTGTAGCGATAACAGCTTCAACTCTTCTGGGAAGGATGTCCACAAGGTTTAGGAGTGTGTCTATGGTAATGTTTGACCATTCTTCCAGAAGCAAATTTTTTAGGTCAGGCAATGATGCGGAGAAGGCGGCCTGACTCGCAGTCTCCGCTCTAATTCATTCCAAAGGGGTTCTATTGGGTTGAGGTCAGGACTACCAGTCAAGTTCTTCCACCCGAAACGTATTCATCCAAGTCTTTATTGACCTTATTTGTGCACTGGTGGGCAGTCATTTTTTAACAGGAAGGATCCATCCCCAAACTGTTCCCTCAACGTTGGGAGTATGAAATTGCCTAAAATGTCTTGGTATGCTGACATCTTAGGAGATTCCTTCACTGGAACTAAGGAGCCAAGGCCCAACCCCTGAAAAACAATCCCACACCATAACCCTCTCTCCACCAAATTATTTGGACCAGTGCACAAAGCAAGGTCCATAAAGACATGGATGAGTGAGTTTGGGGTGGAGGCACTTAGCTGGCCTTCACAGTTCTGACCTCAACCCGACAGAACACCTTTGGGATGAATTAGAGCGGAGACTGAGAGTGAGGCCTTCTCATCCACAATAGTGCCTGACCTCACAAATGCGTTTCTGGAAGAATGGTCAAACATTCCCATAGACACACTCCAAATCTTATGGACATCCTTCCCAGAAGCCCTGAAGCTGTTATAGCTGTCAGAACCGTATGGACTAAGACTGGGATATCATCAAAGTTCATGTTAAGGCAGCCGTCCCAATACTTTTGGTAATATAGTGTATGTCTGATTGGGGAGATTTCTCTTAACTTCCTGCCCTGTAGATTCAACAGGACGTGAGAGGATCATTTTTCCAATGTGATGAACATTAGAAACACCTGGGGATCTTGCCAGTCCCTCTCTTACTGTAGGAATCTCACCATGCCCAGCACTGAAGTAGACCTGTGCTGGCATGGCAGGGCTGGACTGGGACAAAAAATTGGCCCTGGACTTCATCATGAACGGCCCACTTTAATTTTGAGTGTCTCCATCAGCACTTCCCCTTACATCAGAGTGTCCTCCCTCTCTTCCCCCTCCCACGTGTACTGACAGTTTTGAAGGCAGCTTCTCCTTCCTCTCCAGCCATATGATAAGTGACAAGTGATAAGGGGAGAGAGGATGGAACGTCTGCCAGCTGTCTATCTCCCCCTGCAGGCTGGAGGGAGCAGAAAGCCCAATGCTCTCTCCAGCAAGTGACGGCAGCTGCTCCGCCTAACAGGAGTGAAATCGCGATCACTCACTGTCAGAGAGAAGTGGCTCAAGGACTGCACCTGACCGGCCCACTGAGCCATCGGCATACCCGGAAAACTCCCTGTAGTCCCGGTGGCCAGTACATGCCTGTGGCATGGTCATTTTGCATATCATTCATTCCCTCTTGGTGTTACGCATGGTGTGTCTGTATGAGGGTAGCTTCATGCCCCTCACCCAGGCCTGCTTTTTCCTGTATCAGTGTACTAGACACCATATGGCATGCTTAAAGCTGAACCCCAGGGATGATATATTTTGCATACTTACACTGGGCCAGTTTGGCATCGTGTAAATATGCATATTTGATATCCAAGGGGCCTCTATGGAAGCTCTAAGTTACTGTAGCAGCGTTAGCTACTACAGTGATGGCTGCAATTTCCTCATGCTCTTCTTCTGCCTGTCAGCAATGTTCCTGTAATTATATAGTCCCAGCATGCCTTGGGTACAGGGCTTAAAAAACTCTTATCTGTATGTGCAAAATTTCCATGGGCTGACCAATCAAGATGACTGAAGACATGGTACCTGGATGAGGACGGAACAAGGATGCCAGCAACGAGGGAGATTGCAACTGTTATATTGCTGGAGGAAGGGTGCATTGGCAAATACATTTTCCATAATGTGCAAATATGCTGTTCATGCCTCTCAGATCAAAATCCCAGGGCTTTCCTGCAGGATCTAAAACACTTAAAGGATCGCTAAAGGAAATAATTTTTTTAAATAACAAACATGTTATACTTGCTTCCACTGTGCAGCTCGTTTTGCACAGAGTGGCCCCGAACCTGCTCTTCCGGGGTCCCTCGGCGGCTGTCTCAGCTCCCTCCCGCAAGGGCTCCACAACTTCATGCGAGCTCCCCACGTGGCCGTAGCTGCTCGCTGTATCACTCAGCCCTGCCTCCCGGCGTGCCGCGTCATTGGATGTGATTGACAGCAGCGCGAGCCACTGGCTGCGCTGCTTTCAATCCATCCACTCTAGCCAATCAACGGCCAGGGTGAGCGGCGAAGGGGACCTTGGGGACAAGCGCAGGACTTTCGAGGGGTCAGGTAAGTAAAACGGGGGGGGGTTGGGGGGCCTGCATTGTCAGATGTTTTTTCACCCTAATGCATAGAATGCATTAAGGTGAAAAAACGTTTACCTTTACAACCCCTTTAAGGCCTCTTTCACACTGACGGACCAATCGGGTCCACCTGTCCGTTTTGCAGGCAGACCTAATCAGACCATCTATTGCTCTCTATGGAGTGGCAGATGGCAATGAACATGTGTTCAGAGGCGGCCCATCTATTATGGGCACCACTCCCCCTATCTGTGCTTCTGGCCCCTTTCAGGGTGCCACCACATGCATGGATTCCAATGGTGGGTGGGTGTTTTTTTTTTTTTTAAGCACCTGATTAGAGCCAGAGGCTCTAATAGGCTTCAAAAGAGGGTGGGATTGGGTCACAGAGAATGCAAACCAAGCCAATCCAGGTGTGTTTAATAGCAAATGAATATTCGCTATTGAAACACTGATCCTCCTCCTGGAAAATCAGGAAGCGGGTCTTAATTGGCTGAAAGTAGAGGGGATCCTATTGGACGCCTAGGAAGAGGGGAGGAGACGCACGGCGGAAGCGAGGAGAGGGCACAGGAACCACTACCTGATGCCCGCTGCCAGTCACCCGCCACCTAGATGGGGTAAGTGCTGGACCAACCGGCAGACAGCCGGAGGGGGGGTTTAGAGGCATCTACCCCCCCCCCAAAAAAAATTTAAAAATTTTAAAAAACACCGGCCGCCCCTGGATGTGTCCATTGACACCTGCAGACGTCTGATCCGGTCTGTTAAAAACAGAGAGATGGGGATCCGTTCACCATCTACTTGGCAGATTGGATCGGATGACAGTTGGATTGATACAGACAGGTAGTTTTGATGGGAACCAGTGTAAAATTAGCCTTATACTAGAAAGTAAGGGAAACTGTTTGGTTTTTATCTTTTCATTTTCAGTTTTTGTTACAAAATAAAAAAATAACAAAAAATTGTGGTTATTAACCACTTGCCGTCCACCCTATAGGCAAATGACGGCTGCAAAGTGGTTTCAAAATCCTGACTGGGCGTTGTTGTGGTGTGTCAGTCTGACACCCCACAACTACGTTCTCGGTAAAGAGTCTCCGACGGAGACTCTTTACCACGTGATCAGCCGTGTCCAATTATGGCTGATCACAGTGTAAATAGGAAGAGCCCTTGATCGGCTTTTCCTCACTCGCGTCTGTCAGACGCGAGTAGAGGAGAGCCAATCGGCTGCTCCTCTGACAGGGGGGTCTGTGCTGATCAGTTATCAGCACAGCCCCCCCCCCCCCCCCAAGGATGCACACTCTGGACCACCAGGGATGCCCAGCAAAAGGTATGCCATCCTAGACCACCAGGGATGCCAGTCAGTGCCCATAATGGATGCCAATCAGTGCCCATAATGGATGCCAATCAGTGCCCACAATGGGCATTACTGATTGGCATGCATTATTGTTTGGCACTGATTGGCATCTATCAGTAGAAAACAATACAATGCCGCCTATCAGTGCCCATCCATGCCACCTATCAGTGCCCATCCATGTCGCCTATCAGTGCCCATCTGTGCCGCCTATCCATGCCCATCTGTGCCACCTATCCATGCCAATCTATGCCAGCTATCAGTGCCAATTTGTGCCACCTATCAGTGTCCATCAGTGTTGCCCATCAGTGCCACCTATCAGTGCCCATCAGTGCCGCCTATCAGTGCCACATATCAGTGCCCATCAATGCCACCTCATAAGTGCCACTTCATTGGTGCCACCTCATCAGTGCCCATCAGTGCCGCCTTATCAGTGCCCATCAGTGCAGCCCCATCAGTGCCCATCAGTGAAGGAGAAAATGTACTTATTTACAAAGTTTTGAAACTGAAACGAAAAAAAACTTTTTTTCAAAATTTTCTTTTTTCTTGTTTAGCTGTCTTTTTTTATTTGTTTAGCAAAAAATAAAAACCCTAGAGGTGATCAAATACCACCAAAAGAAAGCTCTATTTGTGGGAAAAAAATGATACAAATTTCATTTGGGTACAGTGAAGCATGACCGCGCAATTGTCATTCAAAGTGCGACAGCGCTGAAAGCTCAAAATTAGTCTGGGCAGGAAGGTGTATAAGTGCCCGGTATTGAAGTGGTTAAAAGAGAAGTATGGGGGGTTTTTTTTGTTTTTTTTATATTCATACTCGGAGGGTGGAGCATAAGACCGATGCTTCATCTGTCCCCTGCCGCCTCTTCACTGAGAACCAAGCCACCGAACACCAGGGATGGCTCTGTTCTCACAGATCCCAAGATGAGAGCTATCTGTCAGTCAGCATCTCTCTGTCAATCAGCATCTCTCCTCTCATTCCTCCACGCTCATTGGAGCGCTGAGCTGTGGAGGGGCAGAGAGAGGCCGTCTCAGCGGCTCGCTGAACCTGTCATCAATCAAGGCAGCTGGTGGATCCAGACTTGGAAGTCGGGATGACGCGCTGCCTCGACTGATCCTGGCGACGTCAGCGGAGAGCGGACTTCAGACCGCTTTTCGTTGAAAACAGGTCACAGGAGTGCAAAACGAATTGCCATCCTGTGACCCACTGGAGAAGCCCAGCCTAAAAAGCTCAGGCTGGACTTCTTCTTTAAAGTAAAACTATAGGCAAAACTCCTATTTTTATTTTGGATAAAGCAAGGGAGGGTTATAACCCAGTCAGATTATTTCTTTCGCCATCTGTGTCCCATTGCGAAGATTTCTCTTCACTTCCTGGCCCATAGCCAAACAGGAAGTGAGAGTAAATTCCTGCAAATTAAGGAAATCTCTTGGGACAATGATAAACAGGACAAATAGTAAGGGTTAATCTCCTTAACAGGGGCACAGACAGCACAGTTTTAATCCCTCTCCACTATATCCAAAACTAAAAAAACAAATATATGTTTTGGTCTTTAGTCATACTTTAAATATTGCATAAAAAGCCCTGTCTCAAAAGTTAATGCCCAGGTGAATAAATATACAATGTACAGCCCTTTGCTCCCCTATGAATGATCCCTTACAATCATGATTTAGAAAACAAACTGTCGGATTTTGAAGGACATAATGAAATGTACAGTCCAACTCGGGGATAAGCAAAAGTTGTCTAAATACAAGTGCCATGTTTATTTTTATCACAATCTTGCTGTGCTTTGTGTCTACAACATCTGTGCAGTTATCCAGGATGAAACTTGAGCTCTATTTCCGCGTACACACGATCGGAATTCCGGCCAGAAAAAGACAGATGAGAGCTTTTCATCGGAAAATGCGACCGTGTGTATGCTCCATCGGAATTTAGCTGTCCGAATTTCCGCCAGCCAAAAATTGATAGCATGTTCTCAATTTTCCCGACGTAAAAACTTTCTAACGGTAATTCTGATCTTGTGTATGCAAATCCAACACGCCAAAAATCATGCATGCTCAGATTCAACTACGAGACAGAAGCTATTGGCTACTGGCTATTGAACTTCCTTTTTCTAGTCCCGTCGTACGTGTTGTACGTCACTGCGTTATAAACATCGGAATTTGATGTGACCGTGTGTAGGCAAGACAGCTTGAGCTGAATTCCGTGGGAATTCCGTTGGGAAAACCATCAGAGCTTTTTCCGATGAGAATTCCGATCGTGTGTACGCGCCATAAGAAGGAGCTTCCTGTGAAAAAGACCAATCACTGCTGATCTCTCTCCATGTGCAGGGTAACTGGTCTTGTCTCCGCCCCCTCCTATAGTTTTCTGCAGACAGCCTGTAGTGTAGTAGAAGATTCTGCTGGGCCCCTCCCACAGCTCTGCTCTATGTGTAGGCTATGTACAGCACAGTGATGATGTCTGATTATTTTACAAAGGGAATAACTGGATTGGCAATGTCATTTGGGTCATACAAGGTGGATTTACAGTATATCCTTTGAGGATATAGAGGAAAATATTTAAATCGTTTTTTTTGTGGCCCGAGTTCAGGTTTAATATGGGTTCAGCGAGTGAAGAATTCCTTCTTCTATACTCATATTTTGTTGGAATTACCCCTTTCTTCAGATTACATTTTATTTTCATAAAAAATAAATCATTGGCTTCAATGCCATTAGATAGCACTTTGGCGCTCAAGATTCACCACGTGTATCATAAGATAAACAACACACTATAACTAAACTGTCACAGAGCATGAATGGGAGCTCTACAGTATGTCTGTGTGCTAAGCAAGGAGCTATATTAAGTAGCTGGTATTTCCCACTGCTAAGTGATTTAGACTAGTTATTTGAGATCCCTCTGTGCTGTAATATAGTCGCATCCAACATGTCCCAATGCTGTGAAATAACATGCCAGTCTGATACAAAGTTGCAAACATATTACAGAACAAATGACAGTACGCTGTGCGGCTGTTGGAAAGGCCAAACAGAAAATGTTACAATATTTCGGGAGCTTATAAGGACAGAATATTTTTAAACGGTGGTTAATTGGAATGCAGTCATTTTCAAAAAGTAGCTTTCTTGCCTGTAGGCCCATAAAATAACATCAATACATTAAATAAGCAAATTAAAAAAGCAAAAAGAAAAAGAAAAATCAAACAACTAAGACCCCTTTTACACACTGAGCCGCAGCCGCCTTAGTGCTAAAGCGCTGCTTGTTTTAGCGCCGATTTGGCACTGTTTAAGTGGCTTTTCGACCGCTAGCGTGGTGCTTTTAACCCAAAAGAATGGGCTAAAAGCGTCCATGTTGCAGCACTTCCGAAAGCGCTGTCCAGTCATATACAGCTCTCCAAAACCTCCTCAAAGATGCTGCTTGCAGGACTTTTCCTAACGCCCCGCAAGCGCTCCACTCCAGTGTTAAAAGACATACTGGACTGAATGGGAGGCGCTTTTCAGGTGTTATTTAGAGGCTATATCAAGTGCTAAAACGCCTGGAATCCTCCTCAGTGTGAAAGGGGACTAATGCCCTGTACACACGGTCGGACTTTCCGACGGAAAATGTGCGATCGGACTGTGTTGTCAGTCGTGTGTGGGCTCCATCTGACTTTTTCCATCGGAATTTGCGACACAAAATCTGGTCGTTTAAATTCCGAACGTGTGTATACAATTCCGACGCACAAAGTGCCAAGCATGCTCAGAATACATTATGAGATGAAAGCTATTGGCTACTGGCCTCTTTATAGTCCCGTCGTACGTGGGTTATGTCACCTCATTCTGAACGATCGGATTTTCCGACAACTTTGTGCGACTGTGTGTATGCAAGACAAGTTTGGGCCAAAATCTGTCGGAAAAAATCCAACGGATTTTGTAGTCGGAATGTCCAACCGTGTGTACAGGGCATAATAGTGTTATGTTATTTTAGATCCACAGATAATGTATAGCAGGGGTAGACATACTTTGAGAGATGGAGATCTACCTGGACAACATTTAAGAGATCAAAGATCACCGGGATCTGCAAATAAGAAATTACCTAGCAAACCGCCCAATAAAGATTAAAGACAGCATTACAAAAAAATGTAGAAAAATCTACTAAAACTAATGTCACTGTAAAAAAATAAAACTTAGCCTACATTAAAAGTAAGTTTTAGTGAGAAACTCTGCATTCACTTTCAATCACAATTTTTTTTTTATATGTGGGGAGCAATTGGTTTTCCCCATAAAGCTGATGCCGAAGTTCATCATGAAAGCAGAAAATCTGGTACTGCAGGGTGATTTTCTAGTTTGCATGGCAGTCTGCTCTAATTTCTGGCCAGTACAAGTAGTATATAGGGCAGTGAACAATGCCTTAACCACTTCAGCGCCGAAAGGATTTACCCTCTTAATGGCCAGGCCATTTTTTGCGATACGGCACTGCATTCATTAAATCAACAATTGCGCAGACATGTGACGCTGTTCTCAAATAAAATTGATGTAAATTTCTTTCCCACAAATAGAGCTTTCTTTTGGTGGTATTTGGTTACTTCTGCTGTTTTTACTTTTTGTGCTATTAAAAAATAAAGCAAATGAAAAAACAAACAAAAAAAAAACAATATTTTTAACTTTTTGCTATAATACATATCCAATTAAAAAAAAAATTATTTCATTAGTTTAGGCCGATATGTATTCTTCTACATAATTTTTGTAAAAAGAAATAAAAACAATAATAAGTGTATATTGATTGGTTTGTGCAAAAGTTATAGCACTACAAATCTAGAGAAACATTTAGGCCGCGTACACACGCGGGGACTGTTCGTCCAACTTTGTCCGTCAAACAGTTTCGGCAAACAGTCCGCTCAAAATTAGCATGGACGGACATGGCCACACACGACGGATGAACAGTTTGCTGAAACCGTGCGCGATGACGTGAACGGCACGTACGACGGGACGAAAAATACGACGTCCTATACACTGCATTATAACTTTCGGCGTGAAAATCCTTTCTGAGCATGCGCGCAACTTTGTTTGACGAACAAGCCTACACACGCGGGGACTGTCCGCTGAAACAAGGTTTCAGCGGACAGTTTTTCGGAATTTCCGAAAAACCTTGTTCAGCGGACTGTTCGCTGAAACTGTCCGCTGAAAGCCCACACACGAGCGGACTGTCCGCTGAAACTTGGTTTCAGCGGACAGTTTCAGCGAACAGTCCCCGCGTGTGTACGCGGCCTTAGGGTTATTTTTTGTTTAAATTGTTTTTACTAGTAATG
Organism: Lithobates pipiens; assembly: GCF_037356315.1. Taxonomy (NCBI): domain Eukaryota; kingdom Metazoa; phylum Chordata; class Amphibia; order Anura; family Ranidae; genus Lithobates; species Lithobates pipiens. Next base: position 280,783,910 of record NW_027507903.1, on the reverse strand, counting down.
GCGGGGGACAGCGATTTTTAGTGGGACTGCGACATGGCAGCAGACAAATCTGACCCTAAGTGACACTTTTTGGTGACCAGTGACACCAATACAGTGATCACTGCTATAAAAATGCACTGATCACTGTATAAATGGCACTGGTAGGGAAGGGGTTAACACTAGGGGTGATCAAAGGGTTAAGTGTTCCCTAAGGAGGTGCCTTCTAAAGTTCAGGGGGACGGATTGACTGGAAATAGAGAGAGAGATTGCTGTTCCTGATCAGCTAGGAATAGCACTGTGCAACATTACAGGCCTCCGCAGACGACCGTTCAGAGCATCACTGTGAGTTACAGGCATCCTGAGAGTCCTGACTCACGACCTTCCAGAGCAGAGCACTGTAAGTGTGTACATTACAGGCCTTCCCCCAGACTACTGTCCAGAGCATTGTGTGCGTTACAGGCCTCCTCAGACCACTGCCTAGAGTACTGCGTGCATTACAAGCCTCCTCTGACCATTCAGAGCACTGTGTGCAATGTATTACAGGCTTCCTCCTCAGAGACTGCCCATATCCGGAGCACTGTGGGCATTACAGGCCTCCCCAGACCACTGTCCAGAGCACTGTGCAGCATTACAGGCCTCCTCAGACCGCTGTGAATTACAAGTGCACAGACCACCGTCCAGAACACTGTGCATTACAGGCCTCCTCAGATCACCGTTCAGAGCACTGTGCATTACAGGCCTCCTCAGACCACCGTCCAGAGCATTGTGTGCATTACAGGCCTTCTCGGACCACCATCCAGAGCACTGTGTGCATTACAGGCCTTCTCAGACCACCATCCAGAGCACTGTGTGCATTACAGGCCTCCTCAGACCACCGTCCAGAGCATTGTGTGCATTACAGGCCTCCACAGACCACCATCCAGAGCACTGTGTGCATTACAGGCCTCCTCAGACCACCGTCCAGAGCATTGTGTGCATTACAGGCCTCCTCAGACCACCGTCCAAAGCATTGTGTGCATTACAGGCCTCCTCAGACCACCGTCCAAAGAATTGTGTGCATTACAGGCCTCCTCAGACCACAGTCCAGAGCATTGTGTGCATTACAGGCCTTCTCAGACCACCATCCAGAGCACTGTGTGCATTACAGGCCTCCTCAGACCACCGTCCAGAGCATTGTGTGCATTACAGGCCTCCTCAGACCACCGTCCAAAGCATTGTGTGCATTATACGCCTCCTCAGACCATCCAGAGTGGATAAATCTGTATCTGTGAGTTTGTTCAAACCTAATAACATATTAGATTTTTTTACTCCAGGATTATATAATGAATTTGGAAATTCTAGAGAAATGCTTAAATGATGCATTACAATTTAACTAAACCCATGAGATTTTAGTTGACTAACATGTACTGGAGATTTTAGTCAACTAAATAACAACTAACTAAAACTAGAACAATTGCAGATGACTAAAATGGGACTAAAACTAAAACTGCATTTTAACTTAAAAGGCTATGGCAAAAACTAATTTTAAATTGGATGCCAAAATTAACACTGATGATGAGAAAATATTTTAATAGAGTAATTGAATTTCTAGGTAATTTTTTGAAAAAGTATTAACAATCAGATCTCTTTACAGGTCTGATGTCTCTCTTCGGTGAGGGTCTGCAGTGTTGGGTAGAGTCCAGGAAGGAATATATTACTAAGCATATTTTTGGACTAATTTATTACACTCGTAATTTGACAACAGCTTGCTTAGAGAGACTAAAGATAGAACATCACTGAGAGTACCTGACATTGAGGTCTGACAGACTCTGTCTGGGCACCTGATAATTGATGTTTGCTACAGAATGCGACCTTTTCCCTATGAATTTTAAAACTGGAACTATGAGAATGGTTTGTGAAATATTCTCTTGTCAGCACCTTAAAGTACAATTCAAGCCTAAATCTAACATGGCTTGAAAATGTCCCCCCATACTTACCTATTTTTAGCCATCTCTGGTCCGGTCATGTGATCACCTGTGTCAATGAGCAGCGGCTGCAGGAGAGAAGAGATGGAACTTGACAATGGCTGGGAATTCTGGGAGTAGTGATGTCAGCCATAGGTGCCCATGTCGCGACTGCTATAGGCACTCCCTCCTTTCCCCTGCAGCTGGTGCTGGCTGACACAGGGGAGCCAGATCATTTGGCCAGACTGAAAATAGGCAAGTACCATATTTATCGGCGTATAACACGCACTGGCGTATAACACGCACCCCAAGTTTAGGAGGGAATTTTAAGGAAAAAAATTTTTAGGTGGGAAGTTTAAGGAAAAAAGCTTACATTTAAATGCCCATCAATGCAGCCTTGTCCCAGTTCCACCTGCAGCCTTGTCCCAGTTCCACCTGCAGCCTTGTGTCAGTTCCACCTGCAGCCTTGTGTCAGTTCCACCTGCAGCCTTGTCCCAGTTCCACCTGCAGCCTTGTGTCAGTTCTACCTGCAGCCTTGTCCCAGTTCCACCTGCAGCCTTGTCCCAGTTCCACCTGCAGCCTTGTCCCAGTTCCACCTGCAGCCTTGTCCCAGTTCCACTTGCAGCCTTGTCCCAGTTCCACCTGCAGAAGTTAAAAATGGCGCCGCCGAGATACAGGATGTCCTGTGTATCTCGGTGGCACTCGATAGTTCTCATCTGCTTTTGGCCATTCTCGTCGGCTTTCGGACATTCTCGCCGAGAATGGCCGAAAGCGGCCGAAAGCCCCTGAGAGCAGCCGAAAGCCGCGAGAATGGCCAGAGAAACTCAGAATCAGTGGGGGATCGGCGTATAACACGCACCCACGATTTCCCCCTGATTTTTAGGGGAAAAAAGTGTGTGTTATACGCCAATAAATACGGTATATACATCTTTTTTCACACAGGTTAGTTAGCAGAGGTGGTAGGAGGGGTAAAGGAATGTTTTTAAGACTAGATTTAGGTTTAGGCTGGAATTCTACTTTAATTCTCCATTTTAACCATCTTTACATTTACACTTTTCTACATGGTATGATTTCTTCTGCATCCTATTACATCTCTACAAAAAATATAAATATCATTCATTTTAGAGTGAAGAATTTCAAAAAGATATAGAGACACTCCCCATGGGATTTTTCAGCAGCAAATGAGAGACATTGATAAAAAGTTTCAAAATGTTTTCTTATTATTAAACACTAAGTGATGGGTATATCACAAATATCACAAATTTGTTCTTTGAGAGAGGAATTTCAGGCCTCTAGAGAAGTTTGGAGCAAATCAGAATCAATATAGCATGGTGCTATATGATGCTTTCGGGAACTTAAAATAAAAAAAATAAAAAAGAAGAGTAGTTTAACTCTGCTGCGCTAGTGTAAACTTTTGTAACTCTTTCAGGAGGCTAACAAAACTTTAAAAAGTAATTAATAGGAGGTAATCAAAAAGAGTTTCATTGTATCCATTCTGCCATATAGTCAACAATTATTTCAAGCTGAACTCTGAGAAAAATAAAGTTAAAACTGCTTATTTATGTCTAGGCTCCTCTGTCCTGTTAGATCGGTCCCTGCAGCCTCTTTTCCCATGCAATCTGGTGGTCAGATGTGTCTGGTATCAAGACCGATTCAGGGACAATTGCCTTGCTCTGGACAGTGAGGGCCCCAAGGAATAATCCACTGCCAGGGCATAGGGGAGCAGAGGATCAGGTAAGTAAAACGTATTGTTACCATCCTTAGATTAAATGAGCATTTAACCCTTGCAGTGTGGGTACAGGCTTACTGCAAATGACGTTTTACTTTTTCTGGCATTGGGCTTTAAAGTGTTATGCATTGCCAAACGTTTTTCTTTTTTCGCTTAGGATAGTGTAGGAATGGATTATAACCCCCATCATGTTTTATTGCTCTATGTGTCCCCTCTAGGTTGATTCACCCTTTCTAAAGGTCCTAGTGACCATAATCACCGAGACAGATGGTCATTCAAAATCTTTCAATGGGTCTGTTCTGGTGACAAGTGCAGGAGAATGCTCTCATTTAGTGGATTTCCTCTTGTTTCATGTTGTGTCTGTGGGGCAGGACATGAAGGGAAATCTCCCATCAGGACAGACTGTAAAAAATAACTTACTAAATAAATAAATATAAATAAACAGACAGGGGTTTTAGCCTTTCCCCACTCTATCAAAACAAACAAAGAAAAAGTATTCTCTACACATAACTAGCCATACACTAGTAGATTTCCAAACAAGTGTTTGTAGGAACAATCGTATGAACATTCTCTATACATTTGATGACTTGACGAAGGTTGTTCAAAAGTACTTAAAGAGTAATGGGTTTACTTCCTCTTTCATTCCCTGCAAAGATAAAGCATAATGGACTACTATGCATTGCATAGTAGCCCATTATGTGTCACTTACCTGACACAGGAGCTAGCGAAGTCACCGCTATCCCCTGTAGTCCGGCGCATCCATCTTCTCGGTGGGTCTCGCTGCTCTGCCGCAGTCATTCGGCAAAGCCGCGATGACGTCACTCCCGCGCATGCGCACGGGAGCTGCCACTCGCAGCATATTGCCGTTGACCGCGGTGCGCTCAGCGCATGCGCCATAGACAGCAGTGCCTGTCTTTCGGCAAATATCTCTTTCTTGGACCTAGAGGTAAGCCTTAATCTAGGCTTACCTGTAGGTGAAAGTTGGTTGTAAGGGTTTACAACCACTTTAAAAATGTTGTTTGCTTTGAAAAATGTATTTAGGAACGAATAGACGTTTCCAAATGAAGACTACATACACTGTTAGAAATGTGTTCTAGAATGTTCTAGAATGTCCTTGGTCAGTATCATGAATAAGTAAAAAATGTACACATACAATGCCTCACAAAAAATTTGTTGTACAGTACGTCAACTAGGGATATTTAGTTATTTAGTTGCAGTGTGGTTGACCAGATATTCTAAAATATAGTATAGTACATAATCCAACAGTATGGGCAACAGATAAGAATCATATAAAAGTTATCAGTATTAATAATGAGTGCCCAATTGAGTTGTGCAGGAAGCATTGGTGTAAGAAAGTGGAGATGGAGAAACTAGATAAGAAGAGAGGATAAGGAAATAGAGTTAATTGGGGGAGAGTGAGTCAGGGTTGTCACAAAGGTCTATGTGTCCAAGAACACAAGGACGTAAGCCATCACAGCACCAAGAGGCATTGGTCAAACTATCATAGAAGATAGGTAGAGATCCAAGGATCTCAGACACCATGGAATTTGGGCATGTTGCACATGTTGCCGAGCTGTCAGTTTTTTTGTTAGCATGGCCCAGTGGCCTTGGGATTTAACTGCAGAAACAGGAAAATGTTTTGCTAGGATATCTTTTTAGCCAAGCCTTCATTATCACTTATTTCACAGCAGTGAGGACATGGTTCATGTGAGTGAGTTGAGATTTGGAGGTCAACTTGGGCTTTTGGTTGAGGAGGATTTTGCATGGATTTAATGTGGATGCTGGGTGAAAAAAAAATGTGTAATTTATGATACACTGCTGCAAAAAATGTTGGACCACTGGACACATCCCCAATTGTTCTCTTCACTGTGGTTGAAAAGGAACATCGATTTGACCCCTACTAATGATCAGAAAAAGCATCCGAAAATGAAACATTTTGAACAAAACTAGTTTATGGCCTGCTTTGCCCTCGTCAGCTCTAGTACATCACTAAGACAGACTACAGAGAAGTTAGAGATGGAGATCAAAGGAGATTCCCCATAATAGACTTTATTTGTTCCAGAGGTAGAAACCAATGCCCTAACTGAATGATGTTCAGTAATTTTTAAAAATACAGGTGACACTAGGACAATATAATGGTTGTGTTGGTGGTAGACAGTTGATCACCTTTTGTAAATCTCTGCAGGCACCCTGACAGGTTTGTGTTATAATAAGATACATTTCTCTCAATTCAACACATTCTTGGTGTGACCAGAAAGTATATAAATATACTGTATAGTCCATTATTATCTGGCTGTGTATGTATATTTTATGATCCTTTGCTACCAGAAACATATAATGGTACAATTGGTTACTAAGACTCGTGTAATGGCATATACAAACTTATGTATAAAATTAACAACAGGGCAGGTGACTTGTCCCCATCAAGAAGGAGGAATGAAGACAGATATAAAAGTGGGAATTAGTGTCCATGCTACAAGTAGTATTTATACCTTCTATTTGCAGCAAAGCTGTGAATGAAATGTGGTTCAAAGGTGTATATTAATTCCTGGGGCCCTTCATATATGACAGTGAGACTTCCAAGTCACTTTAACAGCTGCTTAAATGTCTCACTGTAGCTGAGGAAGGAGATGATGGGATAATACCCTATCTTGATACATTAGCAAATTACCAATGTAGTAGTGATGTGTATAGTGAAGTCTATCAGCAGTTCACTGAGTAGGGATGAGCTCGGTGTTTGACTCGAACACATGTTCAACTCAAACATGGGCTGTTCACCTGTTCGGCGAATTCAGAACTTTGTGGACCGTTCGCACTATATTCGTGTGGCGCGAATGGCCCACAATGCACTACGCTATCACAGTGCATTGCTGGCTCATGATTGGCCAAGCATGCACTGTGACCCCGCATGCTTGGCCAATCACAGTGCCTGCAGTGAGGAGAGCCAATTATAGCTCAGGGGGGTTTAGTATACGCCCCACACTATATAAGGCCGCCAGCGCGGCGGCCTTGTGTAGTGTGTTGGCGTGCAGGGAAAGAGCAAGATAGGCAGCGACAGTGCAGCTGTTGTGTGCCTCCTGCACAGTATATACCTGAAGCTACCCCTTATTGCTGGTGTTGTTCTGTTTCTGTAATACAGGCATCTGCAGCAGTTAGAGTGGGTGTTGTGTGCCTCCTGCACAGTATACACCTGAAGATACCCCTTATTGCTGGTGTTGTTCTGTTTCTGTAATACATGCATACTATAGACACCCCCCAGGCATGATATTTAATGGAATATTTCACCTGGGGCAGGTGCCGGGTCCCCAAACCCTTTATAGGACAATATCTTGCATATTAGCCTTTAAAATTAGCACTTTTGATTTTGAACATTCGAGTCCCATAGACTTTAATGGGGTTCTAAAGTTCATCCGAATTTTAGGTCCGTTCGAAGGTTCTGGTGCGAACCGAACCAGGGGGTGTTCGGCTCATCCCTACTTGTGGGGTACAACTGCTTTCATTCCAGTTTTGCTTCTAGGTTAATTGCAAAGTATTTTGACATTAGTTTATATGTCGTTTATATGAATCAGACTCAGGATTAATTTTAAATCAACAATAGGCTGTGATTCATTCTCCAGAAATGATTAACCCAGATCTTATAAAGTTTATAGTCAGCCTATGAGTTTCTTGAGATACATGTCCTGCAGTCATTAATTTAAGCACAGCATTAGACCTAGATCAATCTATGGGAACATTCCACCCCAGCTTTTCTTGGGACATGGTGTTCTGAGGGGCTGAAACTCAGGTAATGGTTTCCTGTTTTTCTTTATTGCCAGAAGAAAAATACTAATCAGACAGCATATGACCATGACCCGGTATGATTAGCATTATTTCAAAATCACGTTTCATATCATTTTAGCAACACTGCCATTACCTGACTTCAGTAATGTATTAGTCAGATTTAATTTAGACTCTGATCTTTAGTGATATAGAAAATGCTTTTCAGCGACTTCTGATTATAATGGTTTCTTTGTCATTTTCAAGGGCATGCAACCTCTGGCAGCTGAAAAATGAACAAAAAAAAAGGAATTACTTTATACACCAGCATTTCTCAATCATATTTTAACTGCAGCACCCTTTAAAAGGGTGGAAACAACTTCCTTAATGATATTAACTAGATGCCCCCCTTCCTATCAGAGGTCCCCCCCATCACATCAGAGGTCTCCATCACATCATTTGTGAACAAGCATGGTACATTTGTGTGAAACGCGTCAACTAACTGTAATTCTGCATGTTTGACTGGCATGCGACAATAAATAACTCCTTATCAAGTACTTTGATGGTCTGATGTGCAACCAATTTCTTATTTTTTCTCCATCACTTCAGAGCCCCTCATTACATCAGAATCGCTCCTATACATCTAAGGCACCCTGTACATGAGTATCCCCTATCACAGTGCCCCCCCCAGTACACAGGCCCATCATCAAAATGACCCCAAGTCACACAGCCCCCCCCCATCACAGATCCATCCAATCACACAGTCCCCTCTTCACATCAGATCCCTTCATTTTGACTCCAACAGCGCAGGAGAGGGCAGGAGGTGAAGCAAGACTGGAGGAGACACACTTCTAACTTCTTCTGAATGCTGAAAGGGGATGGCCTTGTATGACACCTGCTAGAGCTGCATGATTCTGGCTAAAATGAGAATCACGATTTTTTTGCTTAGAATAAAGATCACGATTCTTGCAGTGTAACATTTTCTTTCATATTATACAAAAAAGTTGGGCCAACTTTACTGTTTAGTTTTTTTTTTTAATTAAAGCGTATTTTTTTTAAAAAGAATTGCATTTGAAAAACCACTGCACATAAAATATTGCAACAACCACCATTTTGTTCTCTAGGGTCTCTCCTAAAAATATATATGTATATATATCATGTTTGGTTGCTCAAAGTAATTTTCTAGCAGAAAATAATGATTTTTACTTGTACGCAAGAAATGTCAAAAAAGGATTGGTCTTTAAATGGTTAAACTTCCCTCGTTTACACGCCTGAGTTCTTTCCTTTGATAAAAGAAGAAAAGATACTTTGTTTTTACTTATTCGCCCTGTGAGAACTCTGCACTTGTTAGAAAGATCGTGACATGCTGTTTTGAAAATCGTGAAGGGAAAAAGTTTGCGATTTCGATTCTTAACGATTAATCGTGCAGCTCTTCCACCTGCCCTGTATCCGAGTTATGTGTTGCCATGGTGCAGGTGAGCCATCACCATAGCAAAGAAGGACTGTTCCTTCTGGCCCTTGAGCACTGGTCCAGGCCTAATGCACTTCTGCATGAAAATACAAAGTATTCTCTGATTGGGCAAGTTTAAGAAATTTGATGTCACAGCAGTGGCATATCCAGAGTATGGCACATATGGAAAGTGCCATGGGCGCCATATGAAGGAGACGCTCATGAGTGACTGGACCGCCCCCCCAACATTATCCTGTACCCCCATGTAACCCCCAATTAAATTAACCACTTAACAACCGGCCCATAGCCGAATGAGGGCTACAGGGCGGTTGTTTAACTCTGATAGGCCGTCATATGATGTCCTCCCAGAATTCCCCTGGGGCGCGCACTCGAGAGCATCCGTGTGGACCCGGCGCATCATGGGTCATGGTAAACAGCCGCTCATCGTGGCCGTTTACCACGTTATCGCTCAGTCAAATGACAGAGCGATCACTTGTAAACAAACCAGCGTCATCTTATGACGCCGGTTCCTCCCTCCCCTCTCTGTACTGATCGGTACAGCGGAGGGGGAAGAGATCGGTGTCAGCAGCGCTGTGGGCTGCATCTGCAGTGCCCACAGTGCTGCTCACCTAAAATTAACCCCTCAATTCCCTGCCAATACTCTACAATACCCTGCAATACTCTGCAATTCCCTGCCAATACTCTGCAATTTCCTGCCAATACTCTGCAATACCCAATACCCTGCCAATACTTTGCAATACCCAATACTCTGCCAATACTCTGCCATACCCTGCCAATACTCTGAAATACCCAATACCCTGCCAATACTCTTCCATACACTGCCAATACCCTGCCAATACTCTGCAATACCCAATACCCTGCCAATACTCTGCAATACCCTGCCATTTTTTATTTTATTTTTTATTTCAGGCTTCCCACCCTAGAGGTGAGATGTGGGGTCGTATTGACCCCATATCTCACGGTAAAGAGGACCTGTCATACCATATTCCTATTACAAGGGATGTTTACATTCCTTGTAATAGGAATAAAAGTGATCAAAAAATGTATTCTTGGGGAAAAAAAATGTCAAACTAAAATAAAGTAAAATGAACAATAAAAAAAAAAAAAAAGCGCCCCTGTCCGCACGTGCTCGCATGCAGAAGCAAACGCATATGTAAGTCCCGCCCACATATGAAAACAGTGTTCAAACCACACATGTGAGGTATCGCTGTGAACGTTAGAGCGAGAGAATTAATTTTGGCCCTAGACCTCCTCTGTAACTCAAAACATGTAACCAGTAGAAAAATTTAAAGCGTCGCCTATGGGGATTTTTAAATAGCGACGTTTGGTGCCATTCCACGAGCGTGTGCAATTTTGAAGGGTGACATGTTAGCTATCTATTTACTCAGCGTAACTTCATCTTTCACATTATGCAAAAACATTAGGCTAACTTTACTGATTTGTTTTTTTTTTAAGCACAAAACTGTTTTTTTCCCCCAAAAAAAGCATTAGAAAACTTGCTACGCAAATAGCGTGCGTGATAAAAAGTTGCAACGGCCACCATTGTATTCTCTAGGGTCTTTGCTAAAAAAGCATATATAATGTTTTGGGGTTCTATGTAATTTTCTAGCAAATAAATGATGATTTTTACATGTAGGATAGAAATGACAGAATTGGCCTGTGTGCTCCAGAACGCCTGATGGTGCTCCCTGCATGTTGGGCCTCTGTACGTGACCACGCTGTGTAAAAGTCTCACACATGTGGTATCGCCGTACTCGGGAGTAATAGCATAATGTGTTTTGGGGTGTAATTTGTGGTATGCATATGCTCCGTGTGAGAAATAAGCTGATAATATGACAATTTTGTGAAGAAGAAAAAAGGAAAAAAAATCTTGATTTTGCAAAGAATTGTAGGAAAAAATGACAACTTCAAAAAACTCATCATGCCTCTTACTAAATACCTTGGAATGTCTTCTTTCCAAAAAGGGGTAATTTGGGGGATATTTGTACTTTTATGACATGTTAGGGTCTCAACAAATGAAATAGGCCGTCAGTCCTTCGGGTGTGATCAATTTTCAGATATTGGCACCATAGCTTGTGGACTCTAACTTTCACAAAGACCAAATAATATCCACCAATTTGTACTTATTTTTACCAAAGATATGTAGTAGTATAAATTGTGGCCAAAATTTTTGAAGAAAAATTAATAGTCTAATAAATTTTGTAACAGAAACGAAGAAAAATTTATTTTTTTACAGAATTTTCTGTCTTTTTTCTTTTATAGCACAACGAATAAAAAACCCAGTGGTGATTAAATACCACCAAAAGAAAGCTCTATTTGTGTGAAAAAAAGGACAAAAATTTCGTTTGGGTACAGTGTTGCATGACTGAGTAATTGTCATTCAAAATGTGAGCGCACTGAAAGCTGAAAATTGGTCTGGTTATTAAGGGTGTTTAAGTGCCCAGTGGTCAAGTGGTTAAACTGACACTGGGAGCATTGGCGTCCACAACTCAGGGCCGATAATGGGCATGAATAGGGATTATTTCACCACTTTCAGGTGCAGGCAGAGTGATCCACCGCACTGCAGCTCCCGACAATTGAATTAAAATCCCAGTCCCTTCTATATCAATACGCTGAGGCAGGCTAAAGCTGCTCTAGGCACTCGTCTGGCAATTGGTTGTCCTGCAGAGTAGCCATTGATATGTATTGTATAGCCACATCTAAAATGGACCTAATCTAAAGTTTAGTATTGTATTGAGAACAAAATTCTAGGTTTTAGAGGGATCTATTTACATATGTACACATGGGGATGTGTAACTCACGGGGCCCTGGAGTTTTCAGTTAAGACCCTGAAAAAAAAGTATAGGTGTTGTTCATTATTAGATCCCAAGTGCAATATGCTTATTTTATGTTGGCTTTCGTTTTATACATAAGCTACTTTTATGTATTACCTTTACACTATTATCCAATTTTTCCCATTGTGTTTAATTTTTTTTACTTGTTTAAACTGCCTCTGTTGGTCAATTAGAGCTATTCCATGTCACATAGTTTATTACACTTATACTTACACTTGCTACCTACAAGGTAAATGGATGACATTTACAGTTGATTTGCAGGAGACCATTAAAATACATTTTGGGACTAATGTTTATGTTTTCTCCAGTTGCTGAAGCGCATGATTATTTTTATTATACAGGATTTATATAGCGCCTACAGTTTGCGCATGATGAATTTTTCCATCTAATATATACTCCATCTAATATACAACTTCTTGATTATCAGCTGAAAGCAGATCTGTGATCATAGTTCTGTCCCTGCAAGAAAACCTTACAGAGTTTTTTTGTAACATCAATCTATGTGACAAGTATTTAGGAGACATTCAATCGATGACAGTATGGTAATTTTACTATTGTCTTGCCAATATACTTCAGGCACTGTTACAGGATTGTCAGTCAAACAATTTTGCTTTCTGTAACATGACATTGAAATATTCACCTACATTTGGAACAGCAAAAGCTCTTAAAAATAATTCAGCAGACCCACAATTATGGACTAGTCTGATCAGTAGTTACTGACTTGCCACCCAAGAGCAAATATTCCGCAATCACAAACCTGGTTTAATGTCAACTCCCAATTGTATCCTTAGTTCAGTGCTTATTTTACAATATATGCATCCCATTGACTGTATATATGTGGTGCAATAGTGGAAATCAAAGTAATTGATTTCACCATTGCTTGAGACAACTATACAGATTTGATTTCCAATGCTTGTTCCAAAGGAATACAGTACAGGAAGATATTTCATTACTCCTAATTTTGTAAAGAAAACTAAACTGTCAGATGGCCACTCCATGAACTTATCTTTGTATCATTATAGGGAACAGTTACCAGACGCAAAGCTCTTACATGCTGTCATTATGTTTTAACCTGTACTATAATCATTTCTGACCAATACAAGGAAAAATCATTGTATCAATTTGTAAAAAAAAATGTACTGTACAAACTTGCCTTGCCAGGTAGGGCCAGCTTTAGACTTACAAGCGTAACTTCAGTTATTTGTTCATCTTCCCATCTATTAAATCTTCTGCCCTTTGTCGTTTAAAAAAAAAAAAAAAGTTTACTGAAATTCTCAATAATACAAGCACAGGAAAATATGAATATAAATGATTTAAGCATATAGTATGCAATAAAGTATTACAATCATACGACAATTAAGCATTTTACATTGGAATTTCGACCTGGAATGATGTGATTAATGTCAACAAAGATATAGGATGTAACGGTGGCACATAGAATTTTTGTTTGCCCATGACCGGGATATATTTAATTGAATATGTTTCATTTTAATTGTAGTCGGGGTTCCTTTTGGTCCTGGGATGTCCTGTCTTCCTATTGAGCGATGGGGATTATCTGAGAGGGCGCTGGGAAGTCCCATTGCATGTCTACCCTACAACCGTTCACCCCTAAAGAGATCTCACTGTGAACGGGGAGGGGACCTTTGTACTGATTTGTAGTGAGTAATAGGACATAATGAGGCCCCCATAATGTAGTTCTTACTATTGTCCCTGTGATTATTTGTTAATTTTCATAGTAATTAAGGAGGACTAATGTAGTTTTAAGATATGCACACCAGATGTGTCAGTTTGTCTTGGTGTTTGCTCTGGGTAGGTGGTAGAAGTTATAGGCTACTTTCAAAGGCTAATGATAGTTGAAGAATGGGGTGAGGATAGGGGGGAATGGGGAGAAGGGGTGACAGATTTTAGTACACACTGTTAGCTTGGCGTTTGTTAGTCCCCCAGTTGGGACGGATACGGCCAATTGTGAATGCTGCTTCTACTAGAGGCTCTAAAATGTGTCCAACATGCTGTTGTTCAATTTCATGGTTTGTCATGTGCCTTTCCATTTCTGCTATTCTGTGTATTCGGTGAAACCATTCGTTGATAGTGGGTGAGTTTATAGTTCTTCAATGTATAGGGAGGCATTGGGTGGCCGCATTAATCAAGTGTAGTGTGAGTTACTTCCGATAAGTCTGTTTTGGCATTGATGTGTGGTGCAATAGATATTGAGCGGGGGAGAAATCTGGGGTGTATGCAGTTATTCTAATTATTGTTTCGTGGATTTCTTCCAGTATGGCTGGACCAATGCTGCCCTTGTTGTTTTAACTTTGGGTAGTAAAACATTGTTTTTGTTGCCAGTAAATACCTTATACAGCCCACTTCCTGTTTCTTGTCTGTAATAAAGCCTAGGTGTATGACATCATGCACAGCTCTCTCTCTCACTCTCTTGAGAGTTTGCCAGGAAGGGAGGGGGGTGAGTCATAAGAGGGCCAGTGAGAGCTTTAGAGCTGGTGGTGTGCCTCTGTTTAAATCCAGGAAGTGAACAGGCAGCAGCTTCAGCCGCCCACAGTTAACATGGTTGCAGCAAGACTCAGTGGAGGGAGATTTCTGCAGTAGTGATGGCCGAACGGTTCGCCCGGCGGTCGTTTCGCGGCGAATTTCCGACTTTCGCCGTCCGCGGGTTCGAACGCCTTTTTCCGTCGTTCGCCCCGGCGGACTTACGTGTTTAATGTATACAAGAACTTTAACCTTTCGTGACACGTTTATCATGTGTTACAGGACAACCAATTGAGACATGACAGCTCATGGACACTTGGACATTCCCCCTAACCTATAAATACACCCGATCCGGTGGCCATTTTACATTCTTTCTTCTGTCACTGTAGGGAAAGGATCCTGTGTGGAGTAGGGACAGAGAAAACGCTAGCTATTTGGTACACAAAAGTTCTTTTCAGGACTGGTATAGGTGTTAGGTCAGCAGCCTGAGTTTCTTTTGTCAGTTTAGATAAAGGGACAGAGCGCTGTATGCTGCTATTTTAGGGACAGCTCAGCCAGATTAGTCTTTCTTCATCATCATCATCATCATCATCATTAGCTGTTACTATCAGGTCCACAAAAGAGCTGTTCCAGCTAATCGTTCCAGCCTACTCTTTTTTGCCAATTTGTATAGGGACAGGCAGGAAGCAGTGTGTCAGGCAGTGAGGATAATTTTAAAGACTTGCTGTTACTATTAGTTCCACAAAGGTTCTTTTCAGGACTGGTATCAGTGGTACGGTAATAGGCTTGTACACGTATAATATTCTTTCTTCCAAATATAGAAAGAATATTATACTTGACTGCTGCCCTTCTGCTGCAGTCTGCTAATCATTCACAACTCACTTGTTCCACAAAGCTCTTTATCAGGACTGGTAACTTGGTCTGTCTAGGGTGCTACGGTACATAGGCTTGGGTGCGGTACAGTCTGCTGTTCTGTAAGGACCGCTATCGGTCCACAATACATAGGGTTGCCGTGCACTACTGCTGACCGCTGCCCTATACTGCAGCAGTCCTTCATTGGTATAGGGACTGACGTACAGTCTGCTAATCACTAACACACAACCTGCTTGGTCCACAAAAGTTCTTATAAGGACTGGTAACTTGGTATAGGGTGCTACGGTACATAGGCTTGAGTGCGGTACAGTCTGCTGTTCTGTAAGGACCGCTATCGGTCCACAATACATAGGGTTGCCGTGCACTACTGCTGACCGCTGCCCTATACTGCAGCAGTCCTTCATTGGTATAGGGACTGACGTACAGTCTGCTAATCACTAACACACAACCTGCTTGTTCCACAAAAGTTCTTATAAGGACTGGTAACTTGGTATAGGGTGCTACGGTACATAGGCTTGAGTGCGGTACAGTCTGCTGTTCTGTAAGGACCGCTATCGGTCCACAATAGATAGGGTTGACGTGCACCACTGCTGACCGCTGCCCTATACTGCAGCAGTCCTTCAGCGGTATAGGGACTGACGTACAGTCTGCTAAACACTAATACACAACCTGCTTGGTCCACAAAAGTTCTTATAAGGACTGGTAACTTGGTATAGGGTGCTACGGTACATAGGCTTGAGTGCGGTACAGTCTGCTGTTCTGTAAGGACCGCTATCGGTCCACAATAGATAGGGTTGACGTGCACCACTGCTGACCGCTGCCCTATACTGCAGCAGTCCTTCAGCGGTATAGGGACTGACGTACAGTCTGCTAAACACTAATACACAACCTGCTTGGTCCACAAAAGTTCTTATAAGGACTGGTAACTTGGTATAGGGTGCTACGGTACATAGGCTTGAGTGCGGTACAGTCTGCTGTTCTGTAAGGACCGCTATCGGTCCACAATAGATAGGGTTGACGTGCACCACTGCTGACCGCTGCCCTATACTGCAGCAGTCCTTCAGCGGTATAGGGACTGACGCACAGTCTGCTAAACACTAACACACAACCTGCTTGGTCCACAAAAGTTTTTATAAGGACTGGTAACTTGGTATAGGGTGCTACGGTACATAGGCCTGAGTGCGTTACAGTCTGCTGTTCTGTAAGGACCGCTATCGGTCCACAATACATAGGGTTGCCGTGCACTACTGCTGACCGCTGCCCTATACTGCAGCAGTCCTTCATTGGTATAGGGACTGACGTACAGTCTGCTAATCACTAACACACAACCTGCTTGGTCCACAAAAGTTCTTATAAGGACTGGTAACTTGGTATAGGGTGCTACGGTACATAGGCCTGAGTGCGTTACAGTCTGCTGTTCTGTAAGGACCGCTATCGGTCCACAATACATAGGGTTGACGTGCACCACTGCTGACCGCTGCCCTATACTGCAGCAGTCCTTCAGCGGTATAGGGACTGACGTACAGTCTGCTAAACACTAATACACAACCTGCTTGGTCCACAAAAGTTCTTATAAGGACTGGTAACTTGGTATAGGGTGCTACGGTACATAGGCTTGAGTGCGGTACAGTCTGCTGTTCTGTAAGGACCGCTATCGGTCCACAATACATAGGGTTGCCGTGCACTACTGCTGACCGCTGCCCTATACTGCAGCAGTCCTTCATTGGTATAGGGACTGACGTACAGTCTGCTAATCACTAACACACAACCTGCTTGTTCCACAAAAGTTCTTATAAGGACTGGTAACTTGGTATAGGGTGCTACGGTACATAGGCTTGAGTGCGGTACAGTCTGCTGTTCTGTAAGGACCGCTATCGGTCCACAATAGATAGGGTTGACGTGCACCACTGCTGACCGCTGCCCTATACTGCAGCAGTCCTTCAGCGGTATAGGGACTGACGTACAGTCTGCTAAACACTAATACACAACCTGCTTGGTCCACAAAAGTTCTTATAAGGACTGGTAACTTGGTATAGGGTGCTACGGTACATAGGCTTGAGTGCGGTACAGTCTGCTGTTCTGTAAGGACCGCTATCGGTCCACAATAGATAGGGTTGACGTGCACCACTGCTGACCGCTGCCCTATACTGCAGCAGTCCTTCAGCGGTATAGGGACTGACGTACAGTCTGCTAAACACTAATACACAACCTGCTTGGTCCACAAAAGTTCTTATAAGGACTGGTAACTTGGTATAGGGTGCTACGGTACATAGGCTTGAGTGCGGTACAGTCTGCTGTTCTGTAAGGACCGCTATAGGTCCACAATAGATAGGGTTGACGTGCACCACTGCTGACCGCTCACCTATACTGCAGCAGTCCTTCAGCGGTATAGGGACTAAGAGTTTTGTCACAGGGTCATTTAAAAAATGACATGCAGAGGAAGAGGCAGGCCCTTCCGCAGGGGTGGTAGGGGTAGGGCAGGAGCAACAGGCTTGAGCCAAAGTGGGAAGTTGCAGAAGGTGCGTTCAATTACTTTAAAGGATGCACCAGACTTGGTTGAGTGGCTCGCTCAGCCTTACTCTTCTGCACCCTCCTCATCCTCTCGATCTGCACCCTCTTCTTCACTCTCTGCTATGTGCACCCCCAAAGACACTACCACCAACAACACGACCACCACCACCACCACCACATACCTTCCGCTTGAGTCACTGGAATTATTTTCCGATCCATATCAAGAGGACATTTCTGATGCGCAGCCACTCTTGGTATTGGATCAGGAAGAGGAGGTAGCAACAAGCGCTACTCAGCAGTCTGACGCCAGTACCCAGATCAGCCCAAGGAGGAGGTTGGTCCCCGGTGTTGCTGCCTACTCTACTTATAGCGGTGGGGAAGGTGACGTTGATGATGACGTGTCTAGTGATGTCACGTGGGTGCCCACAAGAGAGGAAGAGGAGGGGAGTTCAGAGGGAGATATGGACCAGCAGATAGGGAGGAGAAGCAGCAATGACTTACATTGCACAGCAGGGACAAAGCAGACTGCAAATGTATCAGGAGCGAGTCATCGACCATGTACGGTCACATCTGGCGCTCCCAGGACACCGGCACATGGCTCCGCAGTGTGGGCTTTTTTTAACGTGTCCGCTGCTGACAATAGCGTTGCCATCTGCAATCTTTGCAGTCAACGCGTTAGTCGCGGTAAGCCCAATACTCACCTAGGGACGACCGCCTTAAGAAGGCACATGAGCAGCCATCACCGAGCCCAGTGGGAGCAACGGAACACACAAAGCCACACTGCAGGCTCTCACCGTCCAGCCTCGTCTTCTACTTCTCCTTCTCCTCTCTCCTCACAATTGTCCTCCACTCCACCTTCCATCACGCCAAGCTCACATTTTTCTGCAAAAAGGCAGGCTTCCGTGGGCCTAATGTTTGAGCGTAAAAAAATGATGACGCCGGATAACCCTCTTGCCCAACGGTTGGCGGCTGGCTTGTCAGAACTCATAGCCCGCCAACTACTGCCATATAAACTGGTGGACTCGGAGGCCTTTCGCAAATTTGTGGCCATTGGAACACCACAATGGAAGGTCCCAGGAAGGAAGTATTTCTCAGAGAAGGGCATCCCAGAGCTATATGGCCATGTTCAGCGGCAAGTGAATGTATCTCTGGCACACAGTGTCGGTGCCAAGATACATCTGACCACAGACACGTGGTCTAGCAAACACGGGCAGGGAAGGTATATCAGTTTTACTGCCCACTGGGTGAACCTTCTGACGGCCGTCAAGCATGTAACCCGTGGCACCCGTGTAGATTTGGTTTTACCGCCACGGATTGCATGCAGGCCTGACTCTTCTTCTCCTCCTCCTACTCCATCCTCCTCCCTCTCCTCCTCAGCTGCCTCCTCCTTTTCCGCTGCTAGCGTCTCTTCCACTGCACCGCCCAAGCTCCCCAGAACCTATTCCACATGCCAGGTGAGACGTTGCCATGCCGTGCTGCGTCTGTTGTGCCTGGAAGCAAAGAGCCACACTGGCCCGGCACTCCTTTCAGCTTTGCGTTCACAGGCAGATGAGTGGCTAACACCGCTCAATTTGACAGTTGGTAAAGTGGTGTGTGACAACGGTGCCAATCTGCTTAGCGCATTGAAACAGGGCAAAATCACGCACGTGCCGTGCATGGCACACGTCTTAAACTTGGTCGTGCAGCGATTCCTTGTCAAATACCCTGGGGTCCAGGACATCTTGCGGCAGGCAAGGAAAATCTCGGCCCATTTCAGAAGATCTTACACGGCCATGGCTCGCCTTGCTGACATTCAGCGGCGACACCATCTGCCGGTCAGACGTCTTATTTGCGATTGCCCGACGCGATGGAACTCAACCTTCTATATGCTTGATAGGCTGCTCCAGCAGAAACGTGCAGTTAACGTCTACCTGTATGAACTCTGCGAAAGAAACGGTTCTGGGGAGCTGGGTTTTTTTTCACCGCGCCAGTGGCTGCTCATGCGCGACACATGCAGACTTCTGCGGCCATTTGAGGAGATCACCAAACTGGTCAGTCGCAGCCATGGCGCCATCAGTGACATGGTACCTTATGCCTTCTTTCTGGAGCGTGCATTGCGTCGTGTCATTGATCAGGCTGTGGAGGAGCAGGAGCGGGAAGATGAGGAAGTCGCAATGCTGGATGAATTCCCAGGGGGGGCTACTCTATCTGAGACAAGTCAACAACAGGAGTCTGATGAGGAGTCAGAGGAGGATGGTGCCGGGGCGGATGAGCAGGAGCAAGAAGAGCATGCTTTAAACCTTTCTGGGATCCCTGTTGTGCGAGGATGGGGAGAGGAGAATGAAGAGGACGACATTATCCTGGATGATGAGCAGGAGCCAGGCCACCACACCGCTTCCACTTTAGTGCAAATGGGGGCCTTCATGCTCCAGTGTTTTAATAGGGACCCCCGTATAAAAAGCATGAGGGTCAAGGACCAGTACTGGGTGGCAACGTACTTAGACCCCCGGTACAAACACAAAATGGCGGAAATGTTACCGCCGTCGCAGAGGGCTGTCAGAATGCAGCACTTCCAGGCCTTGCTTCGAGAAATGCTGCATTCTGCTTTTGCGTGCGCTGGCAGAGGAGCAATTCCCACTCCCAGAGAAGGATTTGCGGGTACCAATCCAACAGCGCCTGCAAGAAGAGGCCGGTTTGAAGATGTGTTGGTGACTTCGGATATGAGGTCATTCTTTCAGCCGACCCATCGACAGGTGTCATCCGGATCCAGCATCAGGGAACGCCTAGACCGTCAGGTGTCCGACTACATTGGGTTAACGGCCGATGTGGACGCTCTGAGGAGTGATGAACCCCTAGACTACTGGGTGGGCAGGCTTGACCTCTGGCCAGAGCTTGCCCAATTTGCAATCGAACTGTTGGCTTGCCCCTCATCCAGTGTCCTGTCCGAAAGGACGTTCAGCGCAGCAGGGGGGATTGTGACCGATAAGCGTACTCGCCTAGCTCACCACAGTGTTAACTACCTCACATTTCTAAAAATGAATGAGGCATGGATCTCGGAGGAATTCAACACATGTGATCAGTAGACCATGTATATGTCTATAAACAATTTTTGGAATCAAGCACACAGACCTTCTTAATTCATTTGGCTCACTTCCCTGACCCAAAAAAGCACACCGTACTATATGCCCCTACCCTCCTCTTTGAAGAGGTTGAGCGGTGTCATATTTCTACTGGGGCTGCTTATTATGAGGGGTTCCCACCATCCCTGTGCTGTGCTGACTTCCTCCTGGGTGTTCTTATTATGAGGGGCTCCCACCATCCCTGTGCTGTGCTGACTTCCTCCTGGGGGTTCTTATTATGAGGGGATCACACCATCCCTGTGCTGTGCTGACTTCCTCCTGGGGCTGCTTACGGTGCTGCTGTCAGCGCTGTATGTCACGGAGCTGCTGTCAGCGCTGTATGTCACGGAGCTGCTGTCAGCGCTGTATGTCACGGAGCTGCTGTCAGCGCTGTATGTCACGGAGCTGCTGTCAGCGCTGTATGTCACGGAGCTGCTGTCAGCGCTGTATGTCACGGAGCTGCTGTCAGCGCTGTATGTCACGGAGCTGCTGTCAGCGCTGTATGTCACGGAGCTGCTGTCAGCGCTGTATGTCACGGAGCTGCTGTCAGCGCTGTATGTCACGGAGCTGCTGTCAGCGCTGTATGTCACGGAGCTGCTGTCAGCGCTGTATGTCACGGAGCTGCTGTCAGCGCTGTATGTCACGGAGCTGCTGTCAGCGCTGTATGTCACGGAGCTGCTGTCAGCGCTGTATGTCACGGTGCTGCTGTCAGCGCTGTATGTCACGGAGCTGCTGTCAGCGCTGTATGTCACGGAGCTGCTGTCAGCGCTGTATGTCACGGTGCTGCTGTCAGCGCTGTATGTCACGGAGCTGCTGTCAGCGCTGTATGTCACGGAGCTGCTGTCAGCGCTGTATGTCACGGAGCTGCTGTCAGCGCTGTATGTCACGGAGCTGCTGTCAGCGCTGTATGTCACGGAGCTGCTGTCAGCGCTGTATGTCACGGAGCTGCTGTCAGCGCTGTATGTCACGGAGCTGCTGTCAGCGCTGTATGTCACGGTGCTGCTGTCAGCGCTGTATGTCACGGAGCTGCTGTCAGCGCTGTATGTCACGGAGCTGCTGTCAGTGCTGTATGTCACGGAGCTGCTGTCAGCGCTGTATGTCACGGAGCTGCTGTCAGCGCTGTATGTCACGGTGCTGCTGTCAGCGCTGTATGTCACGGAGCTGCTGTCAGCGCTGTATGTCACGGAGCTGCTGTCAGTGCTGTATGTCACGGAGCTGCTGTCAGCGCTGTATGTCACGGAGCTGCTGTCAGCGCTGTATGTCACGGAGCTGCTGTCAGCGCTGTATGTCACGGTGCTGCTGTCAGCGCTGTATGTCACGGAGCTGCTGTCAGCGCTGTATGTCACGGAGCTGCTGTCAGCGCTGTATGTCACGGAGATGCTGTCAGCGCTGTATGTCACGGAGCTGCTGTCAGCGCTGTATGTCACGGAGCTGCTGTCAGCGCTGTATGTCACGGTGCTGATGTCAGTGCTCTGTATTACGGTGCTGCTGTCAGTGCTCTGTATCTCCTGCACCCTCTTGTTTGCCTACCCTGGTCCCTGACCTTCCCTCTCCTCCATTGCCTTCATTAGCTCCATAGTCCTGAATTGTCAGAACAATTTCCCAAATAAAAAAAAAATGCTTGTAGTTATCGATCCCAAATTCACCTCATACATGTATTATGCTATTGTCCAGGTGGTGGGACTACGTGCTACCCCCTAATAATTACCCCGTGGCCGCAAATTCGACCTAAAGGTTTGCGAAATTCGCCTCCCATTGAAGTCAATGGAGCCCGCGGCGAACGGTCGTTTTCGCGAACGTTTGTGTCCGTTCGCGTTTCGCGTTCGCGAAACGTCCCGTCGGAAGTTCGTCCATCACTATTCTGCAGCATATTTGGCAAGTACAGAATCACAGTGTATATAAAATAATATGCAAAGTGGTTGGAGGGAAACTTCAGAATGTCAAAGATGTTTTTATTACAAATTATTTGAGCAGACTGCAGTTCCTCTTTAACATATAACAAACACAGCAAGGATGTAATGTAAAAGGGAAATAAATATACTGTATAATAAAAAATAAATAAATAAAAATAAATGTTATATGCAGTTTATTTCCTTGAAATTTTTTTTCACAATTAATTAAGTCTAAAAAGCAAATTAGATGCAGCAGACTGTAGAACTCATATTGCTGTGACAGCTGAGCTCCCCAAGTTGATATACTTTTTGCATTTAAGGCACTAGGCTCATATCTAAGCACAGTTAGAAGCTAGGCTTACTTTTATTATGTTTAATTGCTATTTAGAGTTGATCATTCCTGCCATTTGATAGATCAGCATGGAATTACACCACACCATGTGACAGACATTTTTTACCGCCAATACTACTGCTGCTTAATACTGTTTAATCTACTGCTTAATAAATAGTTTGTTATTTTATGCTGCCTCTTGCTGGATATTTTAAATTACTTCCAAAAATTTTACCTACATCAAAAGACTATAGGACAAATATGTGATTAAAGCGGAACTAAAATCGCTCAACAAACATCAACAGTTTTTAATCCTTGCTGCTAGGATTAGTAAATAGATAAGAAGGTATATTATTTACTTTTTTTTTTACTTTTTATTTGTACATTTCTTCAGTTGCTTCCTGCTCTCTGGTCTGGATGAAAATGAGGTCATAAATCCCAGGAGTTTTCATGGGCATTTTTTTCTTTCAAGTGGAGGAAGATGGGATGAGCTGTCTCAACTAAGCACACCATCCTGCCCGCATGCCTCTTAACCACTTGTTTACTGGGCACTTAAAGTGGTTGTAAACACACTTTGAAAAAACAAAGCAAAAAACAAACACCTGCAAGACAAAGGCATAATGAGCTAGTATGCATAGCATACTAGCTCATTATGTAATACTCACCTGAGATCGAAGCCCTCATAAGTGCCGTTGCTTCAGTGCGCATGTGCCGATGACATTGGCACATGCAGGGGACGGGATATCTCCTGAACTGTGCAGGTTTAGAACATATCCTGGGTAGCTACAGGTAAGCCTAATTATTGGCTTACCTGTAGCAAAAAGTGGTCTGTAATGCCACGTACACACGACTTTTCTGACTTTGACGGACTAGGTCCGGCGGATCGGAATCCGTCGGACAATTTGATTGTGTATGAGCTCCAGCGGACTTTTCTTTCCCAAAAGTCTGACGGACCTAGAAATAAAACATTTTTTAAATCTTTCCGACGGACTTGAGTCCGGTCGAAAAAATCCACTCATCTGTGTGCTAGTCTGACGGACGAAAACCAACGCTAGGACAGCTATTGGCTACTGGCTATGAACTTCCTTATTCTAGTCCGGTCGTACGTCACCACATTCGAATATGTCGGACTTTTGGAGTGATCGTGTGTGGCCAAGTCTGTCCGTTTGCAAATCCGGCAGACCTCCGCTGCAAAGTCCTTCGGATAGTCCACCAGACCTAGTCCGTCGAAAAGTCTGATCGTGTTTATGCAGCATAAGGGTTTACAACCACTTTAAACCCCCTTCCTGCCCAGACCAATTTTGAGCTTTCAGAGCTGTCACTGTTTGAATGAAATTTGCGCGGTCATGCAACACTGTACCCAAATTAAATTATCATTTTTTTTCCCACAAATAGAGCTTTCTTTTGGTGTTATTTAATCACTGCTGGGTTTTCTATTTTTTACTAAAAAAAAAAAAAAAAAAAAAACTGAAAATTAAAAACAAAACAGTTTTATAGTTTGTTATACAATTTTGCAAACAGGTAATTTTTCTCCTTCATTGATGTGCGCTGATGAGGCTGCACTGATAAGGCCACACTGATGGATGCTGATAGGGTAGCACTGGTGGGTATGGCTAGATGACACTGATAGGCAGCACTGATGAGTATTGATAGGTGGTACAGGTGGGCACTGGTAGGTGGCACTGGTATGCACTGGCAGGTGGCACTGATGGGTACAGATACTTGTGCTATATCTCACCCTCTTCATGAACGCTGTCCCTCTGACAAAAGCTGGTGATCGGGTGATTAAGCCGATTCATGATTTTTTTGTTTACATCACGTGATCAGCTGTCATTGGCTGACAGCTGATCAAGTGGTAAGGAGCCAGGATCGACCCCTTACTCCAATCTGTGATTAGCCGAGTCTCATTGATCACAGAGCGCGCCACGCGTGCCCCACAGGGGGCACACAGGCAGCTAATGCACGGGATGATGTCATATGACTGTCTCTGAGCAATAAAGGTCAGCGATGTAACCGTAATTCGGCTATAGTTCAGACAGGAAGCGGTTAAGGGCAGATGGATTCCAGGAAGTAAATACTACATAAATGATCTACCCTTACTTGATGTCCATGGCTAGAAATGCTAGGGGAGTGATTTCTCAACAAATAAAGCATTGAGCCATAGATGGATAAGCAAGTTTGATATTATAAGTGTGAATAACACCTGCACTGCACAAATTATATTATATATATATATAAAATATATAATATATAATATATATTATTTCAGGCATAATCGCAGGGGCATATAAGGAGGAACTTTTCACATCCAATAGCCAACCTCTAGCTCACAGTTATTATATAGATCAGAAGGTGTCTATTAAATGCTTCCTCATAACATTCCATCCTATCCTTATCCTAAAATAATATACTGTGTGCACAAACTGCATTTTTTTGTTTCTCTTTTTATTTTTATTTTTTGTAACAGTTACTATTCCTAGCTTTAAAACTTTGTAACGTTGTTTCTACTATACCTAACCTAACAAGCATAACTAGTCTCACTACTCCCTCTAGTGGCGCTCTCTATTTTCACACACATACATTTTCTTTTGATTCACTAGGCTTTAAATCTATCTTATATTATTTTTATATTATGAATATATTTTTGTTCATTGGGTAACGAAATTTGAAAACATTTTCTTTCATGTTTAACTAAGTAATGGCTCTCAAATTTTTTTTTTTTTTTTTTATGTATTCAACTTTTTCACACTACTACAGAAAAAACAAGGCTACTTTGTCTACAGAAATATTTAGGGTCTCCAAATTAACCCCAAGCAATTAAGGTAACTAATAGATTTTTTTTTTTTTTTTAAATGATGGGATATGAAACAAACAGAGGAATGCTGTTGGATTAGATGGTCTTGTCCAGTTCTATAGCCCAAGTATCTGGATTAATAATCAGTATCTATAGCAATCAGACTTTGTAATGAAATTTAAGAAAAGATCAAATCGAACATCGAAATGTAGGTGTGTAAATAAATTATATGAATTTTTCCCCTAGTGTTTCCTGGAAGATTTCACCTGATATCTGGTTGCTGTGGGTAACACCTCCACTTTATTATATGTTTCTAACACATTAGATATATTAAACTTTCAGACAAATCAGAAACGCTATAAGTAAACATGAAGCACAAATTTAGGTAAGAATCGATCTTCCATACACTCCATCTCAAATTTATTTTTATTGTGGCACTTCATATTTAGGAGTAATGGGACACTGAGTGTACCTTGAATTCAAAAGACATCTGTAGGGGTCATTGAGTTTGCTGGACTTCTTCAAATACCTAGGCACTTCTTCATGCACTTGCTGTGGCAGATCTGTTTGCAGAATGTAATTAGAAAGAAGCCACTGAAAGTGTTTTTCACTGTTATTGGTTAAAAAAAAAAAATTTAGATATGGTGATACCCCTGAAGGAGCCGCTTGGTAGATTGGGTTCTTTGCCTCGACTCCCACAATTCATTATCAGTAAGCAAACAGGTTAGAAAGAAAAAAAAAGGTGCACTATATTGCAACAAATTAAGGTAGATGGCAATATGTACATACAGGGACAGGAAGAATGTACAATAACACCTCAGATTGCGAGTAACGTGGTTTACAAGCATTTCGCAGTACGAGGCAGGTTAGCTGTCAGGGCTAGGGTTGAGCGAACCCGAACTGTAAAGTTTGGGTTTGTACTGGACTTTTGGGTTTTTGGGTCCCGGGTCCCTGGGTTTTTGGGTCCCGGACCCAAACAATTTACTGTATGTTCGGGTTCGGTGTTCGGTAATGTAATGGCGCTTTTTTAACAGCTGCGGGGCAGCCAATTAACATTCATTTAACTCGTGTGCGTTTAGAAGCCATCACTGTCATGCCTACTAATGGCATGGCTGTGACTGACCAGTGCAGCATGTGACCCAACCTCTATATAAGCTAGAGGCACATAGCACAGCACGTCACTCTGCTTTAGATAGTGTAAGGAAAGGTTGCTGCTGCTACTTTGAGGGAGAGAGTTAGATAGGAGTCCTGATTCAGAAATCATATTATAGAGTCTGGAAGGCATATGTTTCCTGGTGTGAATCCAGGGGTTGGCATCCTAGAAAATGTTATAGGTAGAATCCTTGACTTTCTGCAAATAGGATTATAGATGAAGCTGGCTTTGAGTACTATCAAAGGCCAGGTCTCGGCCTTATCGGTATTGTTCCAATGACCACTTGCTTAGCATTCTCTGGTCCATAGTTTTATACAGGGGGTAACGCGGCTTAATGCGTCGGTTAGGTCACCCTTGAAACATCGGGACCTGAATTTAGTTTTGTCGGCTTTACAAAAACAGCCTTTTGAGCCAATACGGCATACTCCCTTGATCCTTTTGACAGGGAAGTTAATTTTTCTGGTTGCCATATCTTCTGCAAGAAGGGGATCAGAGTTGGCTGCTCTTTCTTGTTACGAGCCATATTTAATTATTCACAAGGATAAGGTGGTATTGCATCCTCATCCTAGCTTTCTACCATTGATTGTGTCAGGTTTTCATCTGAACCAGGATATTGTTCTACCTACATTTTTTTTTCCAGAACCCTGTTCTACGGAAGAAAAGTTGCTACATGCTTTTGATGTAGTGAGAGCAGTCAAGGTCTATTTGAAGGCGACTGCTCAGATTAAAAAAACGGATGTTTTGTATGTGTTGCCTGAAGGTCCTAGAAAAGGACAGGCAGCGTCGAAATCTACTATTTCTAAGTGGATTCAGCAAGTAATTGTTCAAGCTCACAGTTTGAAAAGGAAGGTTTCACCTTTTCAAATCAAAGTCAACCAGGACTGTTAGTGCTTTGTGGGCAGTGCATCAGTGTATCAGGTGGATGTTAAAAGGCAGGAGAATATCGCCTTTGGGTGCAGTGTGCTGCAGGCAGCAGTATAGGTCCTCTGGTCTGATGGCACCCTACTTTTGTTTGTGTCTTCTTCCCCTCAGATAGCATTGCTCTTGAACATCCGATATAGTTATTACTATGGCTCTGTGCCCAGTGATGTACGATAAAGAAAATAGGATTTTTATAGCAGCTTACCTGTAAAATCCTTTTCTTGGTGTACATCACGGGACACAGAGGTCCCTCCCATCTTTCTGGTATACACGTGTATTGCTTTGCTACAAAGACTGAGGTACTCCCGGTAAGGGGAGGGGTTATATAGGGAGTAAAACAAGTGTATATATTGAACAAATTATCATTCATCAATAAAGTGCCATTACCAATATTGTATAAATAGATAAATACTGATAAATATCCAATAAGTGTATAAGTTGAATGAATTATCATTCATCAATAAGGTGCCATTACCAATAAAGTGTAAATAAATAAATAAAACAAAAAATAAATCAAATTTTATATATATATATATATATATATATATATATATATATATATATATATATATATATATATATATATATATATATATATATATATATATATAATATTTTTTTTCAGACAGTGCAGTGATGGATACACATCCTAGAGTGTACTGTGCAGCACACAAAAAATAAAAAATCCATGCAATATATGTATACACCACCTATGATGTCATAAGCTGCAAGAAAAAGGAACAGGTCCCGTGAGGTCTATAAAACCTTCCTTGGGGTGTGTAATAGTTTTACTCCTATCGCACAGAATAAATAGGAAACTACCATTTGCACATAACTATATACAGCCAGTCCTTCCTGCTTTAATAATGACTGCCGATCAATCCAGGCGGCTAAGGATCACCTTCTTTGCATTTACAAACCCCTTCCCATCGGCTTCCGGGTATTCATAGGCAAAAAAATAGAGGGAAAAAAAACACAATAGTGTACTACTGTTTTGGAACAGAGACACACTAAAAACAAAGCACAGCTGTGCACTCACAGGGGACTGTCCTGGGGATTTGAATGTTGGTGCAGATGGGGAGGGTATATCAGATGGTGCTCCATTTGTTATCTACCAGGCAGACCTTCACCCTTATCTGAAGCCAGCTTCTCCTATAAGAATTATTGGGTAAACTCTTTGAGCTGCAGAAAGTTCACAGCCTTGCTGTTGTCATGGCATCAAGAGCCTGTGGGCATTTGCTTGCCTATCCCATAGTGAGATGTCAGCCAACATGGCAGGCAGGGAAGCCAATACGGTTCTGTTATGGCGCATTCTTTCAGCACTACTGATGGGCTTAGTAGTCCTCACTACACCTGTCTTTGGCAGACAGCCAGTAGCTTACTCACTTTCTTATGATCTAATTTGCTGAAGCTTCCCACTCTGATTAGCTATTTATTGATCTGTCATACGTATGCTGCCATGGAGGCACAAGGAAAACAGAAAATGGTATCCTACTTACTGTAATTTTCTTTTCCTGGTGCCTATCCATGGCAGCATAGCGAACCCACCCAGTTCATTCCTAGCGAAGTACAGGGAATGGGGTGTGTGTGTGTGTGTGTTAACTTTGCTCAAAGCAGCTCCAATCCATCCTCCAGATCATGCTCCTGGCCCCTCTTTCTTGCCAAGTGCCTCCATAGCAAGTTTATTATTGAGGCACTCATGCATGCTCTCTCCCGAGCTGGCTCTGTGTGTCCATAGACACAGAGCATGGCTCGGCCCCACCCCCATGCTTCCTCCTCACTGGCTGTGAGTGACAATGGCTTCAGCTGCTGTGTCTGAGCCAATGAGGAATGAGAGAGGCTGCCCTCATGCACATCATTGGATTGAGATTGAGCTCAGGTAAGTATTTGGGTGGGGGGCTGGGGGGTGTTGCCTACAGAAGGTTTTTCACTGTAGTGCTGAGAATGCAATAAAATAAAATAAAAACTTCTGCCTTTAGAACCACTTTAAACTACTTGGCCTAACAGGAGCTTTTGCCACAGCACATTATGGCACACTTACCTGTAAAGTGCCCCGCTCTAGCATTGAGACCTCTGCGATCTTCTTCATTACTCCTTACTGGTGTTTTCATCTTCTGCTCAGCTTCTTTCAGGTTCAGGAGCATCCATAGGGGGCGATCGGGCATGCCCCCCGCAAGCTGAAAAAAAAATGTCACTTTAAGAGTGACCGGGCGCCGGACATGCGGCGGTCTATGGGAAGCTTCCCAGCCTGCAATCAGCTGATTGCAGGCTGGGAAACTGATTTGCCTGTGTTTAGGGTGTGTGCAGGGCGCACACACCCCCACTCTACTTTGATTGGTCAGTATGCTTACAGTAGTGGCTAGGATTTGTGCGGCGGGGACCGGAGGAGAGGACAGTACTATTTGCGTCACTGTGGCGGACAGGACACCGAAGGAGAGTGGGTGTGAGTGGTGCTATATACATCACTTCCTGTTTCTAGGCTCAAATTCTGAGAGAGCGGCGCCATTGAAGTGCTGGCCGTTTGCTCTCCTGAAACCCGGGCTGCGGCATATGCTCTAGCCAGTTACCTGTAACCTAGGGTGACCAGATGTCCCCGGTTTCACCGGTTTCAGGGGACAGTCCCGGGATTGAGGACACTGTCCGCGGACCAAGTCTGTCCCTGGATGTGACTTCAACAGGAGCTGGGGCAATATTCAAAGACAGTCGGTTCAGAATAAAAAAGAAAAATCCTGAATTACACACCCCCCCCCCCCCCCCCAGCTCCTGCTAGCTTAGGGGTGTATTTTTTTTACATTATTATCCCTAGTGTCCCTTCCTGATGATGATGGGCTGGTCGGAGCGGATGGACTATTTCTTCAGTTTCCGACACATGCCCATTCATCTCCGATCACATGTTCTTCTACCTTGGCTCCAATCCCAGCCAGAGCCGCCTGCCTGCTTATCTCCTTGCCTTCTCCGACAGAGTCATTTTCCTCCGCTCGGCGACGGGTAGAGAGAGGCAGCTGAGCTCAGCTGATGTCAAGCAGCAGGAATAGAGGGGAAGAAGATCCAATCGTGGGGCTGCCAGTGCCTTCAAGGCTTCAACACAGGTGTGCTTTGGGGGTGTCTGTGAATAGACTACATTGCGCTGTGTCTGTCTCTCTGGCATAATAGATGGTATCAGAACTCACAGGCAGCAGGCACTTATTGGTCATAAGTTAACAAAATCAGCACCCAGCAGTCATGTTATGTGACATACTGTGACAGAGCCAGCCAGAGCCATGATAGAGCACCCCCTGCCTGTGAGTTATCATAATGCTGATGATCTTAACCAGTTTCCGATCGCCTGATAGCAGATTTACTGCTACAGGGCGGTCGCGCTGCGCAGGATCACTTATATACGTGATCCTGCATTTCTGGGTATCAGAGCCAATCAACGGATCCGGCAGACTCGCCTAGTGGTCTGCCTATGTAAACAAGGCAGTTTGCCAGTCTGTCAGTATGGAAGACATTGATCCTGTGTTCCTGCAAAGCAAGTACAGGGATCTATATCTTCCCTTAGTAAAAGCACCTCCCCCACAGTGAGAAAACACTTGTTAGGCACACATTTAACCCATTGATTGCCCTAGATGTTATCCCCTTCCCAGCCAGTGTCATTAGTACAGTGATAGTACATATTGTTAAAGTGTCAAAAGTGTCACTAATGCCGTGTACACACATGCGGAATGTCCGACAGAAAAAGTCAGACGGAATCTTTATAGATATAAGATATTCTGATCTTGTGTGGGCCTCATCTGACTTTTTTTTTTCCGAAAATCCTGACGGTCCTAGAAATGGAACATGTTCTAAATATTTCCGATGGAACCACTTCCTATCGGGAAAACCGCTTGTCTGTATGCTGTTCTGATGGACCAAAAACCACACATGCTCTGAATCAAGTACGAGACGGCAGCTATTGGCTACTGGCTATTGAACTTCCTTTTTCTAGTCCCGTTGTACGTGTTGTACGTTACCTCGTTCTAGACGGGTGGACTTTGGTGTGATCGTGTGTACACACGACAGTTTCAGTGGAACTCCGTCGGAAAAACCTTGTAGTTTATTCCGACAGGAAAACCGGTCGCGTGTACGTGGCATTAGTGTCCGATTTGTCCACCACAATATCGCAGTCCCGCTATGAGTCGCTGATTGCTGGCATTACTAGTAAAAAAAAAAAAAGTAGCAGCGGCACACCCCCCCCCCCCCCCCCCCCACCCTGGAGCCAAGTCCGCTCTCTCCGCTCTCCGGAGTCCCTCCAGCAGTCTCCAATTGGGGGCGGCGGACGGCTCCCGTGGCTTCAGTGGTAGTGACTGCTGCTGGACACACAAAGGACAGTCAGTCATGCGGAGACAGGTGAGAGCCTAGGGAGCATGATGGGTGGTAGGTTCCCTGGGGTCGGGTGGTAGGTGCCCAGGGGGCATGAGAGCTAGTATGTTCCCAGAGCTGGAAGCTAGCAGAGTATAGGGAGCCAAGGCCAGCAAGTGCAATGTTCTGTAGACTTGCCAGTATAAAGGGCAATGTTCTGCAGATATGCATTATATGGAGCAATGTGCTGCAGAGTTATCACTTTAGCTGCCTGGCTGGTGAGATACTCTGCAGAATACAGTATATCCCAATGAGTTGTTCAATGTGAGAATGTTCACATTGCAATGAATGTTCTGCATATATGCCACTACAGAGAGCAATGTCCTGCAGATATGTCATTATACAGAGCGATGACCTGCAAAAATGCCATTATACAGAGCAATGTCCTGCAGATTTGGTATTATAGGGATCAATGTTCTGCAGACATGCCCTTATACAGAGCAATGTTCTGCAGACATGCCATTATGCGGAGCAATGTTCTGTAGACATGCCCTTATACAGAGCAATGTTCTGCAGACATACCATTATACAGAGCAATGTTCTACAGACATGCCATTATACAGAGCAATGTTCTGCAGACATGTCATTATATATTCCTGACACTATGGGTGGAAGCAAGTGGAATACAGGGTACAAAGTGAGTGGATGCTATAAGGGGTGTGGCTTATAAGTGGGAGGGGTCAAAAATGAGGGGGCAGGTCTGGCGCCCCCCCATCCTAAAACTTCACCAGCCGCCACTGTTCAGGAGTCTTCCCCATCTTGTTAGACCAGGGTTGACAACCACGTGTAAATTTCTGTACAGTTTGTAAAATTTGGCCGATTTACAAACTGTCTGTAAATGTTTATTACGGACAGTGGCTTCTGTAGCTCCGGGCAGACTCAGGCATTTTTGGAGGGGGAGGGGGAGCGGGCTAGAAGCAATGTCAAGGCACTGCTTGATACCTTTTTTAAATGAGGAATAGCAGCCGAGTGAGACAAGAGAGGACTCACCTCAGCCCGATCCTTCTCCTTTCCCTGGCTGGCTGCATTACTTAGTGTCAGCATTGGCCTGTCCTATCCTGCTCTCCCCCCCCCCCCCCCCAAAGCTGCCTGCCTGTGTGGCTATGTCCCTGAGCCCTGCAGACCAGTGCAGTCTCCTCCTGCTGGTACATACAGTAGCTCCATGATCTGGAAAGAGCAGGGACAGATCACCGGCATGGTGCAGCCTCGGCACTGCCACAGTGAAAAGGGACACTGTAAGTAAACAGGGCAAGCCCTGGGGAAACCCACTTCTCATATTTACGGGTCCCTACTGGTTGCTGCCATCCCCGAGCTGTCCTCTCTCCGCAGGGAATGGGTGGGGGACATACCGGGGCTGGACGAGGATGATTGGAGGGAAGTTTGGGATTTTCCGTTTTCTCCCCTGGTCTCAGCTAGGGACAAATTGGTCCAATACAAATTATACATAGAGCTCACTACACACCCCCTGCATCAGATGTCGCCAACGCATTCCCCGGCGTGCTAGCGATGCTCTTATAAGCCAGGGGACTTCTTTCACATTTTCTGGGCTTGCCCAGCAATTGTACATTACTGGAAGGAAGTTCTCCAGGTGATAACTACTGTCACTAAGACTAGTGTTCCTTATGATCCTAAATATTGTCTGCTGGGGCTAGTGGAACAAATGTCCATCCATAGAGCTAGGAAAATACTCATATCCCTATTACTGTACTATGCACGTAAGGCCATCACGATGAGCTGGAAACAATCATCTCCCCCCTCTGTCAGGTTCTGGAAGGGCCTATTGAATGCCAGTTTGCCCCTTTATAGAGCCACCTACACGGGCAGGGGTTGCCCGCAAAAATTTGAAATGGTGTGGACCTGTTGGTTAGATGATAACACTACGGCAACTGATGCAGTAGATAACCCTTAGAACAACATTACGATTATAATATGGTAGTAGAATGACCCGGGTGTTCCTATGTAATTTTATCCTACATTTATGCTATTGAGCACAGATTCTCCTGCTGTTAACCTCTCCCCACATTGAGGTATTAATAAGTTAAGTTTTGGTTGTTGTCGGTCTGCCCAGCTGAGGCCCGTTGTTGCTTCAGGGGCAGACCGATTATGTTATGATACCTGATGTGCCCTGCTGCGGTCTGTGGCCGCATCAGAGATTTTGCCCCTGTGTGGGTATTGTTGGCCCCTGTGTGGGCAATTTTCTATGCTACTGAAAAACTCAATAAAAAAGATTTTGCATTGGTATAATACACCCATCGTCATCATCCCCACATTATACACCTATAATCATCATCCCTATCCCCATCCCCATATTATACACCCAGTAGGGATAAAGATCTGGTGAGTGCAATATAATTCATTTTCACCAAAGCGCACCGGGGATTTTCTTTGGATATTTGCAAGAGGCACCATTTGGATTATGAGCTGTTTAATATATTACAAAGGACTTGTCGGCATCTTATGTTTATAGGATAATAATATTGCATTTATTTATTTCAGTATTTTTCACTGGATTTATATTACCAATTTTCATTTTATTTTTTCACAACCTTTATTGGTATGGATGTATAACTGTTTAACCAATTGCACGGATTAGGAATAATTTTATTCATTAATAGAGTTCCACACATTGACACACATTTTATTTAAGGGTATAGTGCCAATTCTACCTGACTTTTTTTCACATCTCTTATATCATGTCCGCAGTCTCTGACCGACCATCTCTTGTACCATGTCTGTTGTCTCTGACCATCTGTTGTGACAGCGGGTGTAGGCGTGCCATTGCACGGTTCTGAGAGGACATCAATAGACTCTCTCCCAGAACTAGACGACCGCGCTGTAACTGTTATCGGCTATAGCATGGTCGGCAAGAAGTTCAAGTCTAACTAAAATGTCTGAGCACTGAAATTGCTATTTAAATCTTTTTGTTGAGAAATCACTTTGCAAAACACCCCCTAAGCATTTCTAGCTATGCCCATTTTTGGTTAGGGCAGATGATTCATGTAGCATTTACTTCTTGGAATCCATCTGCCCTTAGCTCAGACATGCAAGCAGTAGCGAGATGCTTAGCTGAGAAATCCCCTCCCAGATAAAAAAATAATGCTCATGAAAACTCCTGAGATGTATGACAGACATCATTTGGTGAAGAAACCAAAAAAACTCTGGATAGCCGCACTCCGGATCAGGTAAAATAGGTTGTGCCTTTATTGTTTCCACCAAAAAAAACCTTCACATCATACGAATTACAGCAGCAGAGGGAATGTAGAACAAGGAATCCTGACACGTTTCACGCTGAAATTAGCGCTTACTCTACGAGTAAGCGCTAATTTCAGCGTGAAACGTGTCAGGATTCCTTGTTCTACATTCCCTCTGCTGCTGTAATTCGTATGATGTGAAGGTTTTTTTTGGTGGAAACAATAAAGGCACAACCTATTTTACCTGATCCGGAGTGCGGCTATCCAGAGTTTTTTTTGGTTTCTTCATTTGGCTAGTGCAATTAGCCTGCACCTGGGACCCCTACTTGTTTGGAGTGGCCAGTTTCTTGGTGGATCAGCCTGGAGCAGTGGATTTTCTTTTTGTTGTCAGACATCATTTTGTCCTAGGCCAGAGACCAGGAAGTAAATGAAGAAATGTACAGAAAAAAATGTAAATGGGTAAATATACTGTACTATCCATTTTAATAAGGGTAGCAGCATAAGGATTGAAAATGATTATGTTCATTGAGGTTAGTTCAGCTTAAATATCAAAGTATCCATTCCTATTAAACCCATAAAGATTTCTGGGAGTTTCCAAACTTTGAAAAATAGTTTATACTTTCGGCTAAAGGCCTAAAGAAGTTAGGGGCCAGCTGACTTTTTTTAGGCACTTTGCTTATCTCACTTATGGAACTTGTTAGGCCTGCTAAACAATTTTGAAATTGCAGTTTACAATTTCCGATATCCTAAAAGGCATCTCAGATGTGGGAAAAAAAGGCAAATATAGTTATCAGATCAGCTGATAGAGGGGGGATAATGCTTTTAAATAAGGAGGATTATGATCAGGAATAATCAGATTAGTGAACGATAGGAACACATATAAAAAACTTTCAAATAATCCCACAAAAAATACAAAGCAAAGTTAATGAAAATAATTAAGAAGACACTTAGGAAGCGATTATTAACCAAAAAGAAGGCAAAATATTTGATCCCTGAGCCACTTAGGTTATTGGTCATTTATCAATTACCTAAAGTTCAGAAAAATATAGAGACCTATTTGTGAGTGGTATAGATTAATTTTTTTCCACATATTGTTTTTTATTCTGCAGCCACTCACAAGGGTACCCATCATATTTACGAGATATTAAGCATCTGACGAATATTTCAAGATACACCTGTAGATGATGACACCTTATTGGTCACAATTGACATTGAATCTTTATATGCAAACAATAAACAACAGGATGCCCTAACAGAAATTTGGGCAGCGTTGCAGACCAAATCAGATCTCAAACCCACCCAGAGAAAATTCCTTGCGAAGGCCCTGTACTTGGCTGTGACCAGCAATTATTTTTGGTATGATGGATCCTTTTTCAACCAAATAAAAGTCGTAGCCATGGGGGCAAAATATGCCCCCAGTGTAGCTAATAGAGGATTGGGACAAAGGGAGGATATGCGCAGACCTAAAATAGCTTTTTTTACATGAGGTTTATAGATTACATCGTCATTCTATGGAGCAGATTAACGGACAGCCTAAAAGATTTTTTGGATTATCAATTCTAATACTTATGGATTGTTTTGTGGTGGGTGGGTTATTTTTTTTTAGATCTGGTATTGAGTGAGACAGATGGATTTGTGAATACAAAAACTTATTTTAGACACAGATCGCAATAGCTAATTCCCCACAGCAAGCTGCTAGGGGCTAGTCCCAAAGGGCAACTCATGTGCATAAGGCGCAATTGCAGTAACATCAATCATTTCTAGGAACAATCGGATGTCTTAATAGAAAGATTTAAGGAAAAGGGATATTGAGAACATTCATTAATATCAGTCAAATGCACAGTTAAAGCATAGGATGGAGGAACATTACTTATAGATAAAAGTAAAAATGAAGGAAAGGAATTTGAGATGGCTTTTATTACTGAATTTAATAGAGATTACAAAGCACTTGAAAAGATTGTCAGTAAACACTGGCGTTTCATCCTGAGAGATACTAACTCTCAGTGGATTTCTCCCAAAGAAACAGGTTGGCCCAAAACATACCCAATCCACCCAAAAAGACATGTACTTTTTTTTTTTGACATGGTGGGATATTTTTCATGTGGAAGATGTAATGCTTGCAAAACTGTGAAAAATAGAAGTAATTCCTTCAAGTCACAGGGAAAGAATGTAAAATTAATAAACACAACATCTGTCAAATTGACCATGTCACGTATTTGTTGAGCTGCCCATGGGGGATCCAGTATGTGGGGAATACCACAAGAAAATTGGGGGTCAGAATTAACAAATACATTAATAATAGCAAAAAGGGATTTCCCAAGCACAGTGTCTCAAATGACTTCAGACTACATCACAATATGCTGTACACCTAAGACTATTGACTTTTTGCAGTAGAGACAAAACTGAACAACATGGGAGGGGTGTCAATATGACCCAGGCTATCGCAATTCACAAAACAAAATGGATACTTGAGTTAAATACTTTGAATCATGCGGGGCTCAATGTAGATATAGATCTTAATGGTTTTATATCAGATTTTTATTTTATATCTGTCAGGTACTTTTTCCGAGGCCAAGATGCTGAGAGAGGCTTGCCTTGTGGCTAAGTGTAGTATACCCCTGAAGGTGGTACAGGAGGTATCGGGCTCAAAGAAGCACAGATTGCCAGCAGGTTGAGAAGGCTTGAGCTGATGATCACTTGGAAACTTTGCTTGAGAAGACAGGGAGTAATCCGTACACTAGCCTGGCTGAGGGTAGAATACAGGAGAGCAGATTGGAGACTGTGGTGAGTCCAGCTGAGGGTCAATCACAGGTAAGTGATAAGCCAAGCCGGGGGTCAAACACTGGTAATAAGGCAGGTGCAAGTATAGCAAGTCTGTGAGCCAAGCCAGGGGTCAAACACTGGAGAGGAGATCAGAGCAGGTCAGGAGGCAAGCCGGGGGCACAACAGGAATCACTTGAAAGTATAACCCAGGAACAGGGAAGAGCTGAAGACAATCCAGCAACTTGGGTCAGACAGAGGCAGCCGTTTATAGGCCAGAAGGGGTAACCATCTATCACATGATGCGCCCATTTCGTCTACTGGCAAGATTGCCAGTACTTCTACAGCCTATTCTCTGAACACTATTTCTCTGACAATAGCTCTTAAATTCCCCAGACTTCCTTTACTAATACTTCATATATATTTTATATTTCCCAGATGTCCTTTTAAGTTTTTATTTTATTATTTGTTTTTTATAAAAAAAAACTGTAATTCATATCAATTCTGATATTCAGATGCTTAAAATAAAACATTAGCACATTTATAAGTTTTACATTTAGTTGTAATCACTTTTTACACAACATGAATTAGTTTGTAATTTTTAAGGTGTGATTTATAAGATGAACTCATTT
Source organism: Lithobates pipiens (assembly GCF_037356315.1). Lineage (NCBI taxonomy): Eukaryota > Metazoa > Chordata > Amphibia > Anura > Ranidae > Lithobates > Lithobates pipiens. Next base: position 280,745,184 of record NW_027507903.1, on the reverse strand, counting down.
TGAACACTAAATAAATAGATAAGACAATTTATTTTTTGACCACTAGATGTCCTTAATTCACAGTTTATGGTTTCTTTTGGAGATATAGTTACCGACCAGTAGATGTCCTCATTACTGTCATAAGGTCTATGCATTTTTAGTTATTGACCACTATATGTCCTCAACACTTAAGCACCTGATTCCATTATATTAATGTAATACCTACATAATTTACACATTTCAATAAATAGACCAATAGAAAATTATAGGGATTAGTATGCATATTAACTGGGAGGTATTCATCCAATTTAGATGAAGGATTGCTTGGACCCTGATGACGCATACTGATGAAATGTGTTAGAAGAAGCCTCCGTTGACAAGTCACTTGCAGTATTTGGAGCGCATAGCGGCAGCTGCAGTTTCTGTTTCCATTTACATACGCATAGATGCCTGTTTTTTTTTTTTTTACCATTTGAATATAAGTGCAATTTAAATATTTTAAATAAATAGATTTAAGACTTACTACACTATGAGCAATTCCTATATCCTTATCCCTGGCGAGCAGGTTTCATACAGAGAGTCCTAAAGGAGCAGGAGCATTGCCAAGCCATTCAGGACACCAGTGGGGAACGAGAGATTACAACCGATATACGACAGATCTATACTTAAGTGATCTTGACCTTTGCTTTGGAAAAAAAATGGGTCAAATCCTTCTGGTGAGTGCGGTGTGAGCTTGTCAGGAAAAAGCAACACTTCCTTCACATATGGATGGAATTAAAGGCACAGAGCACATCATTTATGGACTTTAATTTAAAATTTCATTGTATTTGTGTTTTATATAGACATATTTCATTAGTATGTGGCACTGTTTTATATTTTTTTTGGCACTATATTGTTTTTTGTTTATAGCGCACGGCCTTTCTTTAAAACTGCTAAACAATTTACCTGGTTAACTAAAAGCTAGTTTTCAAATAGGAGTATAAGTTCTGTTTTCCCTATGTAGGATTCCACCTAGACAGTGGACTTTTCTATGTTAGTTCTGCAGACTATGCCAAATTTAAGACTGCTCAGTACAATGGGACAGGAACCAAGCAAAAAGTTCCTGAAAGGCATTTTCTAGTCTGATCTAGGCCTTCTGTCCTGTAAACCTCTCTATGCTTGAGGATCAACTCTGCCTTAACACTGTCTGGCCTGACCCCTATCCATTATTTGATTTGACCCTCTCCTGATTATTTTATATTTTGTTGGTTTTATTTTTGCCTGTTATCCTGCTTGCTGTAACCTGTATGGCATATCCATGGACCATAACTTTCGAATGCCAGCAGGATGATAGTTTCCTATTATGGGTTATTTGAGAAGACCAGGCACTCCTTAAACACTGCCAACTAGTTGTAACAAAGAAGGGTTATTAAATTCCTTAAAATTCAGTTAATCAATTTTCTTCAATTCTACCACAATCATGTCATCCACTTTTTTTTTTTACAACTTTGCAGAGAATACAAAACAGTATGACTTAATGACTTCTCCCAGGGGATTCTGAGGTAACTGTGTAATTATTTGTTTGATTTATGTATTATTTATTACAGGTACTTGTATAGTGCAATCAATTTATGCAGCACTTTACATACACACACACATATATATATATATATATATATATATATATATATATATATATATAGATATAGATATATATATATATAGATATATATATATATATATATATATTGTAACCTGGGGGACAGGTAGCAGGTATAAAGCTCCCTGGGATGAGCAGTTTCTCAGGCACAGATACCAAATCCAGAGATGAAGTGACAAACAGTGCTGTGTTTATTTGTGTTATATACAAGTCCATATACAGGTGCTGTACAGTGTTCCAGAAAACAAAATAAAGGACAAAATAGCAAAACACAAATCCTAGCCGTGTCCCGGCTCTAACTATACAATCTGCAGGCCCTCACTACCAGGCTGAACAAGCCTAACGCTTGTCAGTCTCTACAAAAACTGTTTAACAGCTTTTACCAACCTTACTCTCTTCACAGACCAACTGTGTGTGTATGTCCCAGGCAGAGAGCAAAGGCTGTCTGCTCAGGTGAGCTTAAATTAGCCTGGAGAAGAGGACCAAGACCCGAACTGGATCACGGATCACAGATTTCTAAATGTGTACGAGAGGAGCCTGGGAGACGTATAAACCCCGAACAGGACTTTTTCTGGCTCTCTCTGGGACGCTCTGCTACAATATATATATATATATATATATATATATATATATATATATATATTATATAATCACAGATCGTGCTAAATTGCCAATCACAGTGGCCATTTAGCACTCGAACGGCGTGTCCAATGAGATGTGATTTCATATGCAAACATATGAGATCATCTCTCATCGCCGACTCTCGGAAAACCGAACGGCTGCAGCTGCAGCGTCAGTGAGAAGTAAGAACACACACACACACAGTAAAACACACACACACACACACATGCCAACCTGTCCCCAGTGCCACCCATCAGTGCCATCTGTCCCCTGTGCCACCTGTCCCCAGTGCCACTTATCAGTGTCATCTCTCCCCAGTGCCACCTGTCCCCAGTGCCACGTGCCACCTATCCCCAGTGCCGCCTGTCAGTGTCACGTGTCATCAGTGCCACGTATCATCAGTGCCACATATTAGTGCCATCTGTCATTAGTGCCACATATTAGTGCCATCTATCATCAGTGTCGCGTATCAGTGCCATCTGTCATCAGTGCCACATATTAGTGCCATCTGTCATCAGTGCCACGTATCAGTGCTATCTGTCATCAGTGCCACCTATCAGTGCCATCTGTCATCAGTGCCACCTGTAATTGTCCTGGTGCTCCAGGGCCTTCAAAAGTGTAATAGGTAGTCAACAAGTTAGATGTGTAATTTATGCTCTTAGAACACGTGACGGCGCTCCCTGCATGTTGGGCCTCTCTAAGTGGCCAGGCTGTGAAAAAGTCCCACACTTGTGGTATCGTAATACTCAGGAGGAGTAGCAAAATGTATTTTGGGGCGTTATTTGTGGTATACACATGCCAAGTGAGAGAAATAACCTATTACAATGACAATTTTGTGGGGAAAAAAAAAGAAAAAAATAACACCAAAAACCTCACAATGCCTCTTACTAAATATCTTGGAATGTCTACTTTCCAAAAAGGGGTCATTTGGTGGGTGTTTGTACTTTCCTGGCTTGTTCGGGCCGCAAGAAATGAGAGGCCACCAGTACATCAGGTGTGATCATTTTTTTATGATTTGCACCACAACTTGTAGACTCTCTAACTTTCACAAAGACCAAATAATCACCACTAATTTGGGTTATTTTTACCAAAGATATGTAGCAGTATAAATTGTGGCCAAAATTCATTAAAAAAATAATAATTTGCAAAATTTTAAGACAGAAACAAAGAAAAATGTGTTTTTCAAAATTTTCGGTCTTTTTTCATTTATAGTGCGAAAAATAAAAAACCCAGAGGTGATCAAATACCATCAAATGAAAGCTCTATTTGTATGAAAAAAAATGACAAAAAATTTGTTTGGGTACAGTGTTACATGACTGAAAAATTGTCATTCAAAGTGTGAGAGCACCGAAAGCTGAAAATTGGTCTGGGCAGGAGGGGAGTTTAAGTGCCCAGTAGGCAAGTGGTTAATGTACTAGCACTTTGAAATGTGTATGTATACCGTGTGTGTAAATATATAAATTGTTCTCGATATCCGTCACAGGCACTTTCACATGAGCATTCTGATTGGGTCCCCCCCAACTGTTTGTCAGGTGGACCTGAGTGGACCCTCCATTATCCACTATGGACCTGCCAATGTAAATGGACCAGGTCCGCTAAAAACAAACAGATCTGTTCCCCTCCATTTAGGGGAATCGGAGGGTAGTGGGATGTAAACAGACAGTGGAGTCTGTTTAAATCTGATTGCCCATAGAGTAGAGGGGTGCTGTGTCCATGTACGCGCTGCAGAAACTGAGCAGACACGGCCCTGTCATCCGCCTGCACCTAGCAGGAGATCAGTGGACAGATCCCCCACTGAGTAAAGCCCACCCTGTGTGAAAGGGGCCTTATTGTCAATGTCTTCTGTTTTGTCCCCATCTCCTTTGCTTTGTCCCCATGCCCCCTTCTGTCCCCCTCTTCTTTTCGCTGCTCTATGTCCCTTTTCTGCCCCCATCTATTCCTCATGAGTTCACTTCTCTAGAGGGTCTCTATGATGTACATGCAGCAGGCTATATACTCAGAGAACAGTCTCGTAGAATGATACATCTAAGCCATGTCCTACCTTCCACTGAGGATTGTCATGCATGCCATTCCAGATCCTGTGCCTGCTGGCCCCACCCCTGGTATCACTCAGCTCCTCCCTCTGGTCTTACTCCTCCCAGGCTCCCCCTCATCCCATTTGCCTCCAGTTCAGCGGCAATTGTCTGTGCTGGACTGGAGGTGGGACTCCTTGGGAGGGGATTGGTCATAGGGTGGGCTGGGAGGGGTTCAGAAACTAATGGCCATCATCTGCCCAGCATCTGACAGAGAGAGGAGGAGGGATCGGGAGAGTGGATAGAAGTGTGTGGGAGGCAGCAGCTGATATTTACAGCACCCGGGGCTGTGCTGCCTGTCACCGTGCGCGCCATGTCAGCTGTGCTGAGTGAGTAGCGCCGCCGCCAGCATAAGCACTTTTTGAGGAACCCGTTAATTTGTCACCCCCACCTCTCCTGCTGCCCTAAGGCGGCCACCTGTTCTGCCTTATGCTGGCACTGGCCCTGCACCCAAGAACTAGATGACTCTAGCTTAGGTGCATACTGGAACTCTTTACTGAAAACTCACCCATAATTTATACCACACAAAATCAGATAAGAGCTTCATCACATTATCCTAAACAATGCAAACTTTAAACAGTTATATCATCAGTACATCTAACAGTACACCAAATGAATAGCTAACATAACCACATAAAAGTTCCCACAATGATTTGGTAAGTGGACACAATACTAATCACATCTCCAAGAGAATTAGCAGACAGACAGAAACAATAGGTGACTCAATTAACAATGGAAATTCACACCTAGGAGGCACACAGTATATCCAGGTCCTAGGTTCCCAGAGTCTGTGTGTTTCGGGGGGTGACTTGGATCCAAATCCATAGCAAAACCACTCCAAAGGTCCCCCAGGCACACATTTCCCAAAAAATAGAGCCCCCTCCAAAGCCAGGGCCCATAGTCAGTAGGCAAGAGGCTACCCTGCAGTCCCCTTGAAAAGCCATTGTCCCGGTTGGGTCTGTCACATTTCTCCATCCTGAAAAGTAAAATACCTAGGTCCCAGACCTCCACCTGGTCTGGACATGCGTTAGTCGGGCAGAGTGAATGTGATCCCCCTTGTTGGCTGATCCACCTTGCTGGCTGCAGGGAAGAGTTGTCGTCAGCAGGTGTGGAGCTGTCAGAAGCCATGAATCAAACTGAGACAGAAGTACAATTAAATCACACTTGTTTATTAATAAAAATAAAAAGGTAAATAGAAAAAGCGTAGTCAAGCATAGCCAGAGTCCAGTAACCAGATCGGGTAGTCAGCCAGGCCAGAAGTCAGGGATCCAAGTAGAGCAACAGCAAGCAGGATAAGGAGCCAGAAGGGATGTCAGCAAGCCAGTCTTTAAACAAACCGCAGGAGATGACTTCTAGTGATGTGACCAAGGCGAAGGCAGAGGTGAAGTGAGCTGGAAGGCTTAAAGTAGGCAGGTCAGACGAGCATCATCAGGAGCTGGTAACTGTGGAGAGAGAAGAGAGCTGGCAATTAGCCGACAGCTGAGCGGCCAGCCCAGAGAAGGAAGGGCTAAGCCAGCCCTGACAGGAGCAGAGGTTGTGGACCCACTGTCCAGCTGGCAGCACTTCAGCTGGGTGGTCTTTAGCGTTCTAGGTCTCGGTCTGCTGCTGGGGAGAGAGGCTGACTGCCCAGACTGCCTGGAGCCATGAAGACACAATAGGTGCTGGGCAGAGGCCAGCAGCATTCTGCCCTATTGCTATTGCATCAGCTGGGAACCCCACATCCTCCACTCTGGCTGACTGTTGGTGAGGGAGGATGACTGTGGATCTGCCGCTGGGGAAGGAGGACGACCATTTTCGCTAACGAACTGTGGATCAGTTGCTGAGGAGTGAAGACAGCTGCCTCTCCTCCCTGGTTCTTGAACTGTCGAGGGGACAGATGCACACCGTAGGGATCAGGAGTGCACCGCAAGGTTGTGGACCCTACGGCTGACTGCTGCGGATGGGGGTCAAGGTGATAGGAAGGCAGGGCCGCCAGAACACCGAGATGGATCCCACCGGGGTTAGAGCGTAAGATTCCCTGGGGCGCGGAGTCTAAGAGCCAGCAGGTGTTCACCAGAGCCTCTAGTGGTGAAGATGGACTTGGCTGTAACTGGCTCCAAGTCGCGACCCCCAGGGTCCCCCAGCTCACACCCACAGTAGGCAACAGGAGGATAGGTGGTGAGGGACAAAGCCAAGGTTGGGGCCACAAGCAGACAGGAATAGTCAGGGACACACCAAAAGGTCAGGATCACAGGCAAACAGGGATAGTCAAGGACACGCCAAAGTCGGTAACGGAACAACAGCAGCGCACACGGCAGGTAAAAGGAAGCTAACACACAAAGGTTGATCAGCAGGGTTGGCCTGCAGTGCACAGGTTAATATAGAGTTCTCTGATAGGAGCTAGGGTGGAGTCATGCCAGAGGATGGATTACAAAAGCAGTCAGGTGAGGGTCGGCTGGTCTCTAGAGATGAACACATGGAAACAGGTAAGCAGACCAACTCTATTGCAAAACCATGACAGTACCCTCCCTCTTACGAGGCCTCCCCCTCCCCCGCCTGGGTCCAGGCTTAAAGGGAAACTCCAGATGGAACCTCCTCAACAGACTAGGAGCAAAGACCTCAGATGCAGTGATCCAAGACCTCTTCTCAGGGCCAAACCCTTTCCAATGTACGAGGTACTGAAGAATGCCTTTACAGAGCCGGGAATCCAAAACTTGACTAACCTCGTATTTTAGATTATCCTCAGAGACTGGAACTGAGGTAGGGGGAGAACGAGAGGACTTGAGGACTAAAGGCTTTTTAGGAATAGGTAAGGGCATGAGAAGATCAGGAGCCAGAGCAGGGTCCCCCAGACCCTTAAAGATGAGCTGGGCATCCAGAACAGGACCACCAGACTGGGCAGAGGTCAGTGGATCCCTGAGGTCAGGTTGGTTAGAAGGTGACATGTCACAAGAGTCAAGCTGGATAGCTGAAACACAAACAGAATGCAGAGAACCCTGAGAAAAAGATTGAAAACCCCACCTGGCCGAAGGAGGCAGTCTATCCAAAGGATGGATTGAGCCTCTTAAACGGATTTGAACGGACATAGTAGCAGTAGGGTGAGGCCAGGTCACAGAAGGTCCTGAACAAGAAGCGGGAAGCTCATTGGGCATGGGCTGGACTGGCATAACTGGTGCAGAGGCCGACTGAATAGTATTGTCAGGTGTAGCGACCATCTCAATCGCATCACAGGGCATAACAACTGTGGAACTTGCAGACAAGTTAGCCTGGCTGTGGGTCCAAGGGATATTAGGGACAGGCAAAGGTAAATGGTTATGCAAACTGGAGTGAATCATCGACTCAGGTTCATAGGTGGGCCCCTCATCCAGAGTACCACATGACCTAGAGAGTGCATCAGTCCGACTATTGCAGGACGCATCCCAGAGATTGCTATATACAGCGGGAAGAGCAGAAGATACTGGGATGGTGATAACAGGAAGTTTCTCTTTTGGGGTACCCTTGAGTAGGCAGGAAGAGAAACAGGAGGAACCCCAAGCCAGGATCTGTCCAGCAGACCAGTCAACGTGTGGAGAATGGAGCCGTAACCAAGGAAGACCTAATATGATAGGAGATGAAGCCTTAGGTAAGACAAGGAAGGATATCCACTCCTGGTGGAGTGTCCCTACTGACATCTTAACAGGAAGAGTCTGGAAGTGGATAGGGCCCCCTGGGAGAACAGTGCCATCAATCGCCAAGACCACCAATGGCGTTGTAAGGGGCAAAAGGGTAAGTCTCATGGAGGATGCAGTTTCCCAATCCATGAAATTGGCAGCGGCTCCGGAATCCAGATGTGCTGAGACCAAACGAGAGGAAGCACCGACATGAAGCAACACAGAAAGGAGAAGACGAGAAGGTGAAGGTGATATTTCAGGGTCTAATACTCCACCTTCCAGATGTATTAGCCCTGAGCGTTTTTCCGGACGAAGAGAACAAGTGTCACGGAAATGACCTTTGGCCCCACAATAGAGGCATAGGCCCAGAGTTCTGCGCCTAGCACGTTCTTCGGGAGATAACTTAGTCCAGCCGAACTGCATAGGTTCCTCAGTAGGCAGGGGGTGCTCCTCGGATCAAAGAGAAGGGACTGGGGGCTCAGGCTGCCTAAAGAACGGGGAGTGCTGGCGTCTTTTTTCCAGGGCCCTCTCCTGAAAGCGAATATCGATCTGGTTACACAAGGTGATGACACTGTCCAGATCAGCAGGAAGGGATCTTCCTGCTAATTCATCCTTCACTCTATCAGAGAGGCCATGTAAAAAGGTTGCAACTAGGGCCTCATTATTCCAGCTCAATTCAGCTGTGAGGATACAAAACTGAAGAGCATACTGTCCCACAGAAGCTGACTCTTGACGGAGACGTAAAAGAGCGCTAGCCGCTGAGGAGACATGACTCGGTTCCTCGAAGATATTTCGAAAAAGTTTCAAGAAATCAGATAGGCTAGAAACCACCTGATCATTCAGTTCCCACAGAGGGGCAGCCCAAGCTAACGCCTCGCCGGACAGGAGGGATATGATATATGCTACTTTTGCCCGATCGGACAGGAAGTTTTGGGGCTGAAGTTCAAAATGAATTGTGTACTGGCTAAGGAACCCCCTGCAAGCCTTGGAGTCCCCAGAGAAACGGACCGGAGCTGGTAGTTGTAATGAATGTGTGGCTGCGACTGATGCGATAGGTGCAGCAGCAGATAACGGTTGAGGTTGTTGAACTGGGGGTCCTAATGAGGCCTGAACCTGTTCAAAATGGGATGCCAAATCCTGAAGGAATCGCATCATCTGGGTCTGATGCGATTCTTGGGTCTCAAGTCTGCGAACTAAGCCCTGCAACGGATCGACTGCAGGAAGCGCCATGTCAGCCGGGTCCATGGCTGATCAAACTGTCAAGTCACCTTGAGGCCAGATGACAGATGCACACCGTAGGGATCAGGAGTGCACCGCAAGGTTGTGGACCCTATGGCTGACTGCTGCGGACGGGGGTCAAGGTGATAGGAAGGCAGGGCCGCCAGAACACCGAGATGGATCCCACCGGGGTTAGAGCGTAAGATTCCCTGGGGCGCGGAGTCTAAAGCCCCATACACACTATCAGTTTTTCTGCTGAGTTTTTCCTTCAGATTTATCAAAACCATATAATATGAGTTCAAACCTTAGGAGTCAATGTGTATGCAATCAGGCAAGCCCTTCCACTACATGGTTTTGGTAAATCTGAAGGAAAAAATCAGCAGAAAATCTGATAGTGTGTATGGGGCATTAGAGCCAGCAGGTGTTCACCAGAGCCTCTAGTGGTGAGGATGGACTTGGCTGCAACTGGCTCCAGGTCGTGACCCCCAGGGTCCCCCAGCTCACACCCACAGTAGGCAACAGGAGGATAGGGATGGTGAGGGACAAAGCCAAGGTCGGGGCCACAAGTAGACAGGAATAATCAGGGACACGCCAAAAGGTCAGGATCACAGGCAAACAGGGATAGTCAAGGACACGCCAAAGTCGGTAACGGAACAACAGCAGTGCACACGGCAGGTAACAGGAAGCTAACACACAAAGGTTGATCAGCAGGGTTGGCCTGCAGTGCACAGGTTAATATAGAGTTCTCTGATAGGAGCTAGGGTGGAGTCATGCCAGAGGATGGATTACAAAAGCAGTCAGGTGAGGGTCGGCTGGTCTCTAGAGATAAACACATGGAAACAGGTAAGCAGACAAACTCTATTGCAAAACCATGACACAGCTGCTCCATCTCCTGTACTCTCATCTGGCTGCTGGGATGGCTTTTCTCTGATGCTGTCTCCCAGATAATTTAAATAATTCAAAAACAGAGTTAAAAAAAAGGATCACACCCTTGTGTCAGTATTTTGTTGAACCGTCTTTTGCATTGATTACAGGCTTTAGTCTGTTGGCATATATCTCTATTAACTTTGCACATCTAGACTTTGCAAAATTTGCCCACTCTTCTTTGCAGAACTGCTCAAGTTTAGTTAAATATGATGGCGACTATTTGTGGACTGCAGTCTTCAATTAATTTCACCAATTTTCGATGGGGTTTAAATCTGGGCTGTGACTTGGCCATGCAAAGACATTCGCCTGTGTCTCCTTTAACCACTGTGTGGTCATTTTTTGCTGTGTGCTTTGGGTCATTGTCATGTTGTAAGGTAAACCTTCTTCCCATTGACAATTTTCTGGCAGAGGGCAGCAGAATTTCCTCAAGAATTTGGTGGTATTTTTCCCCATCCATTCTTCCTGTTATCCTGACAAGTGCTCTAGTCCCTGCTGCAGAGGAACACCCCCATAATAGGATATTATCGCCTCTATGCTTTACTGTAGAAATGGTGTTATTTGGATAATGAACTATATTAGATTTCTGCCAGACATATCATTTGGTGTTGAGGCCAAATAATTACATTTCAGTCTCATCTGACCATAACACCTTTTCATGTGGCCTCAAAATCTCCAAGGTGTGTTTTGGCAAAGCTCAGTCATGACTACATGTATCCTTTCTTGAGGAATGGCTTTTTTTTGTGTGCTGAGTTTTGTAGCCTGTCTGTCACCCTGCCCTGGCACACAATTTTCAAGCATCCAAAGACATGAAACAGTCCTTGCACATGTTTTTGTAATTTGTTGGGGGGATGGGATTCAACTTTGGGGCAGCACAGTGGTGTAGTGGTTAGCCCCCTCACCTAGCAATAAAAAGGGTAGCTGGTTCGAATCCCAACCACGACACTACCTGCCTGGAGTTTGCATGTTCTCCCTGTGCCTGCGTGGGTTTCCTCTGGGTACTCCAGTTTCCTCCCACACTCCAAAGACATGCTGGTAGGTTAATTGGCTTCTGTCCAAAATTGGCCCTAGTATATAAATGGGGATCTTGGATTGTGGGCTCCTTGAGGGTAGGGACCGATGTGAGTGTGCAATGTACAGGGATAGGGACAATTGTAGACTCTCACTCAGGTTGGATTGGTGTCTTTATTCAACCTTACTAACTATGTAACTATGTAACTTGGATAGGGATAGGGTAATTATGAGGTGCCAGGTTGATTGTTGAACAGACTTAAGGACTTGAGACTATATACATCTCCAGTATGTACACCTCCTCTCTTCTCTCCAGCACAAACTTCACTCTTGATCTCACTCTCAGGACCAGCTAGCACTGATTATAGGCCTGGCACTGGCCTATAGCAAATGCCCTTTGCAAGCCGGGACATTGTGCCCCTATAATGTAGCAAAATATAGGTAGTCCCAGTAATAGCTGTCCATGTGGCTACTGAGCCCAGTATAACATCTTCAGATCCTGCCAGCCCTCCTGGCTGCAGCTGCCCCTCTAAACTGCTCATGCCACCACAGTCCACTCCACTGACTGTGCACCAATCCCACACTGCAATCTCCTAGTCCTCTCAGGCGTGCCTCCCCAGTTCTCTCCTGACTGTGTGTCATCCACCAGCCCGCTTGGCTGTGACCAGTTCTTCCTCCCTCGAGACTTTGCCTGGTAGTGCTCTCCTGCTGTTTTCTCCTTGCTCCCTTGCCTCCTGTCCAGGATACCTCCACATGTTCTTAGAAGGTCCTGTCTGCACCAGAGCCAAGGCCCAAGGTCACCCCCTCAAGGCCACCACAGCCTAGCACTACATCTCCAGCTTCCTCCCGAACAACTCCTCCCCCGCTGGGCTGACCCTGAATATTTAAGGAGGCCTGCCCCCTGCCAATCCAAGTAGGGGATTGGTCGGGGCTCCTCAGAACACCCCAGGCAGCTCCACCTCTCTTCTCCTTCCTTTAAAGAAGATTCTAGAATGTTCAGGAAAGAAGTGGGGAGTCTCAGTGATGCTGCCTCTGAGTCACCCAGCTCTGCCTGAGTCACTCCACCCTGACCCAGAAGAAAAATACACACAGACTTGGCTGCCAGCCAAGCCTGACAATTTACCTATTGTACACCAAAACCTATTCTCACATCTGGCAGCCTAGACCAGTGTTTCTCAACTACAGTCCTCAAGGCACCCCAACAGGTCACGGAAAGAGAGATATCACTGCTCCAGGAGGTCAGACGATAGTGAACCTCTCCACCAGTATAGAAGCCACAGGTGCTGGCAATTGCATGTAGCAATAATTAGGAAGTAGGTCTGGACAGCCGCACACTGAAGAAATTGCCTTTTTATTAAAAAAAAATCACATCAAAATCAAAAATACATGCCAAATGCATTATGTACATGCCAAATGTGTGTATGCTAGGCGATTGTATGATGTATGGGTACTGAGGCCGTTCTCTTAATACCATGGACAGATTGATATCAAGCTTGTTTGCTTAGGTACATGGCCAGGGGACAGTACCCAATTTGCTTAGGTACATGCCCAGAGGACAGTACCCAATCCATACATTATTCATTTTTAATGTCTTTGATTATTGTCTGCAGTTTTAAGCAGGGAGGGACTGTTCTTATGATCCCGCTTGTCACAATATAATTTTGAATGGGATGTTTTCCCACTATTATGAGTGGCTAATATTTATTTACTACATATGCGGTTTAATTCCTTTCGTTAGAGACATACCATCAGCATCATTAAATACTAGATCTTCTGGTCGCCATCGTATGTCAGATGATAGTATGGTGTATGGGGATTCAGGCCGTTCTCTGGACATGACTGGCCGACCGATATTGGGCCTGTTTGCCCAAGTACAGGGCTGGATTTTACTAGATGAGGACGGTCTTTATTCCAAACACAACCTAATCCCTTTAGTTGGGGGCACATCTTTAATACCTTTAATATTATTAATAATTAGATTTATTTGCCATTTTTGTATGTTAGGCTACAACATGATGTATGGGGATTGATGCCGTTCTCTGAGTACGATTGACCGATTGATAGGCTTGTCTGCCTAGTGTCAGGCTAGGAGCAGATAACAGGTAAGTTCAGGTGTGCTGATTATACAAAGAGTTAAAAGAACAAGAGCACATACCATGAGCAAGTCTAAGCAGAGCAGGTCAGCTGGGACTTGTAGTTCACTGCTGCAGATGAAGGTAGATGATTGCTGGACCTTGTAGTTCACTGCTGCAGGTGAAGGTAGATGATTGCTGGACCTTGTAGTTCATTGCTGCAGGTGAGGGTAGATTATTGCTGGACCTTGTAATTCACTGCTGCAGATGAGGGTAGATGATTGCTGGACCTTGTAGTTCACTGCTGCAGATGAGGGTACTACAGTAGACTCAGGCAAAGCGTAGTCTAGGCAAGCTGGGTCATACACAGGTAGATCAGAGTCCAAACGGTACCGAATCAGAAGCGAGCAAGCAGGGTCAAACAAGCTGGGTCATACACCAAAGACACAGAGCAGATATCAGCTATATCAAACACAAATGTAAACTCTTAGCCCTTGTACACACGGTCGGAGATTCCGACAACTTGTCGGAAACTGTTGCATACACACGGTCGGACAAAGTTGTCGGAAAATCCGATCTTTCAGAACGTGATGACGTAATTTCGTTACGACGGGACTACGTTCAGGCTAGTAGCCAATAGCTTTGATGTAGGAATTTGATCTGAGCATGCGTGGCACTTTGTCCGATCGGAATTCTCTACACATGATCGGAGTATGTCCGATCGGAGCATTTTGTCTGAAAATATTTCCGGCAAGTTGGAAAAGTTGGTCCGATGGATATTCCGACGGAAACAGTCCGATGCAGACCACACACAGTCGGAATATCCGACAATACGCTCCGATCGGACACATTCCGTCGGAATCTCCGATCCTGTGTACAAGGACTAACATGAGCACTGACTGAAAGCTGATACAGGGGATTTAAAGGTGAGCTGGCCAATCACTGTTTTTTCCCAAAAGCTGTGTCAGGTAAGCTGTGCTGGGTCCTAAAGGGATTCTAGTACTGACACCTAGGTTCACATCTGGGGGTTTCATCATATGAGGACGGTATCTAATCCATACATTATTCATTTTTAAGATCTCTGATTATTGTCTGCAGTTTCAAGCAGGGAGGGACTGTCCTTACGATCGCATTTGCCACAATATAACATTGGCATAGCGGTTTACTATTATTACCGCTATGTACCGCTATGTACCATCTACCTATCCCTTTGTTTTATATTTGGTATCTGTTGATAGATATATACAAAATCAATAAATAAGGGTTCTGCTGTAAATTTAGATTTGAATTTGGATCTATATATGAACTTAGATTTGAATTTTATATGAACACTTCTTTCTTTGGAAGGGTCCTTTGGAGGGTTCTGAGCGTTACACCAATGATACTTAATATATATACCTTTGTTAAATGGTCCATTTATTGCTTTAAATGAGGTCTGTGTGTACAGAACTGAGTGGGTTTAGGTGTTCATTAGTGCCTATATAGATTCTGGTGTAGATTTTAAGTGTTTATATGTTTATATGTCTATATGTTTATATGATTTATGTTCTCGAATTATGATATCAAATATAAGTTGTTTTGATATAGTGGTTGCCTTATACTTATATATGTATTTTTTAATTAATATATTTATTGTATTTTAGACCATTATTATTGAATGTACAAAATGTACAAAGTTGGTATATTCATGCATAAGCAGAAATAGGCTAATATGTGAGTTCATCATAGGAGCACAAACATTTACATACGCTGATAACCATTGATATCTTGTAATACACACATACGTGTTCATTTATGCTTTCATTTAGATTGGTTCACATCTTTGTATATATCTATATAGATTTTTTCCTCTTTTTCTATACACATATCTATTGACATTATATTCATTTTGTTTTGAATAGTGTACACACATATAAACCTGGTGGATAACAATGAATTCTACCATTGCATTATAGTAATGTTTATATGCGGAAGTTTCAATTTCTTTAATAGAATACTCTTTTAATTCAATTTAATATGTTTGAATACACTTTAGAGCATGTTTACATAACACTGGTCCGTCAGGTATTTAGCTATCCACATATCATCAGTTTATCTATTTAAACTGACTCATGTTTTCACATTATTATTTGATTTACTTATGCATTTGTACACACATATACGTTTTTCTTTTCTTATATATAAAAATACTTTGTCTTTTTATTTCACATTTCTTTCACATTTTTATTATAAATATAATTTTCATTCTCACTGACATCTTTGCACACAAATTTATTTTCCTGGTGCCTCCATGGCAGCATACCTATGACAAGCTCCGCCTTGGCTCCTCCCTCAGGACTAGTGAATATTATAAAAGAAAAGGTTAGTACAACCCCCTCATTCTCCTTTTTTTCCTCATACCTCATGGCAGTGAATTCTGGTCGGCGTCCTTACCTTCTGCATTCGGCAGCGTCCGTCCGGGTTCAAGCCTCTCCCGGACGCAGTTCCTTCTCTTGGGCAGCTAAATGCGCTAATAAGGTTGGAAGTCCCTTCTGTAGGATCTTTTGGGACAAGCAGTTTGTCTCTTAAGTAAGAGCTTTACCTGCAGTACGGGCATTCAGGCTTTAGTTCATGGCAGCAGAGGTGGCAGCTTTTTTCCTGTTCTTGAGACTTGATTTTCGTTTCTGGTCTCCCCTGTCTCCCTCTCTCTCTTTCCTCTCCAGCACCCTGGTTGTTTCCTGGCTCCCATTCCTTTTAGAGGCCCCCCTTCCTTCCCCCTTGCGTCTGTCATTCCCACTCACTAGGGGCCGCGCGCGGTGAGCCTCTGGTGCTTTATCATCGATCGCGTTCCCCGCCGTCGTCTGCGCATGCGCCGGCGGGTTGTATGTTTCGACGGTTCGTCTCGACGCTCGGCGCATGCGCGGTAGCTTCGGCGGCCATTTTTACTGAGGGCGAAATGTCCACTTTGCCCTCAGAGCGGCAGGGGTGGAGCACAGGCGTCCCTCCACTCCCCCTCCTCCTATTTACAGTGGTGTGAAAAAGTGTTTGCCCCCTTCCTCATTTCCTGTTCCTTTGCATGTTTGTCACACTTAAGTGTTTCGGAACATCAAACCAATTTAAACAATAGTCAAGGACAACACAAGTAAACACAAAAATTGGATTTTTATATACAGCTTACCTGTAAAATCCTTTTCTTGAGAGTATATCACAGGACACAGGAGCTTCATTACATAGTGGGTTATATAGGCACCTCTGGTGATTGGACACTGGTTGACCCTAATTAAGGAGAATTCCTCCCCTATATAACCCCTCCCATTTGGGAGGCACCTCAGTTTTGTAGCAAAGCAATAAGAAACCACGTAAAACCCAAGAGGGGCGGGAGCCCTGTGTCCCGTGATGTACTCTCAAGAAAAGGATTTTACAGGTAAGCTGTATATAAAAATCCCATTTTCTTGATCATACATCACGGGACACAGGAGCTTCATTACATAGTGGGATGTCCCATAGCAATGCTCAGATTGAGGGGAGGGAGACACAGATCATAAACACAGACCGCCAGGGACCTGAGGACCCAAACTGCAGCCTGCAGTACACTGCGCCCGAAGGCGATATCCTCTTGCCCTCTGACATCCACCTGATAGAATCTGGTGAATGTGTGGACTGATGACCAAGTCGCAGCCTTACAGATCTGAGCCAGGGAGGCCTGGTGATGCACTGCCCAAGAAGCACTGACAGCCCTAGTAGAGTGCCCTTTCACCTGAAAAGGAGGATACTTCCCCTTTAAGTCATAGGCCTGAGAAATAACTTGTCTGATCCACCTTGAGAGAGTGGACTTTGACGCTGCCTGACCATTTCTAGGGCCTTCCGGCAGAATAAATAAACAATCAGTTTTCCTTATCTGAGAAGTTGCTTGAAGATAAACACTGATTGCTCTAACCACATCCAAAGTGTGTAAAGACTCTTCCTCTGTGGACTGAGGGTCCGGAAAAAAGGATGGTAGGATTACATCCTGATTCAAATGGAAACCCGAAACCACCTTAGGTAGAAAGGACCTGTTGGGACGCATAACCACCCGGTCCTTATGGATAATTAAATACGACTCTTTACTGGAAAGAGCTGCCAACTCTGATACTCTTCTAGCCGTAGATATGGCTACTAAGAAGACCAGCTTTTTAGTCAGGAGAGCTAAAGAAGCCAGATGCAAAGGTTCAAATGGTTGCCCCTGTAAGGCCGAGAGAACCAAATTCAGATCCCATGGGCATACCGGAGGTTTAACTGGCGGTTTTGTCCGCATAGCCCCCTGGATAAAAGCCCGTACCAGGGAATGTGATGCAAGCGGTTTTTGAAAAAATACCGACAGGGCCGAAATCTGCACCTTGATAGTGCTTATGGCCAAATTCATTTCTAGGCCTGACTGGAGAAAGGCCAAGATTCTGTTAATGACATACTTTCTAGGATGCCACTTCCTGAGTTCACACCAGGAAACATATGTCCTCCAGATTTTGTAATAAATACGCCTGGAGGCCGGCTTTCTGGCATTGACCAGAGTAGAAAGGACTGGCCCCGAAAGGCCACGGTCTCTCAGAATGCGGGTCTCAGCAGCCAAACCGTCAAATTCAGACTGCGTAAAGCAGGATGGTAGATTGGACCCTGTGAGAGCAGATCTGGCCGGAGAGGGAGGGTCCATGGCCTGCCTACTGCCAACTTCATGATTTCTGCATACCATGGTCGCCTGGGCCAAGCCGAGGCCACCAAAAGGACCGACTTCGTCTCCCTCTTGACCCTTCCCAGGAACCGCGACAGTAGCGAGCTCGGGGGGAAGGCATAGATCAGATTGTACTGATCCCAGGGAACCGTCAGAGCATCTGACCCCTGAGCAAGTGCATCTCTTGTCCTTGACACAAACTTGTCCAGTTTCCTGTTGAACCTGGATGCAAACAGATCTACGTCTGGAGTGCCCCACTTGTGACATATGTTCTGAAACACGTCGGGGTGCAGAGCCCATTCTCCTGGGCACAACTGCTGGCGGCTGAGAAAATCCGCCTGCCAATTCTCCACTCCTGGGATGAAGACTGCAGAAAGACACGGAACATGCTTTTCTGCCCAGACAAGTATGCGATTCACCTCCTTTTGGGCCACCAGACTTCTGGTACCGCCCTGGTGATTGATATAAGCCACTTATGTGGCATTGTCGGACTGAACTCGAACCGGGAAACCTCGCAGTCTGTAAGACCACTCTTTGAGTGCCATGTAAACTGCCCGAATCTCCAAGATATTTATGGGCAGTAGACTTTCGGTCGCAGACCATTTCCCCTGCGAGCACGTTCCCTCCAATACAGCTCCCCAGCCTGTCAGGCTGGCATCTGTTGTGATAATCTTCCATGAGAGAGGAAGAAAAGTTTTGCCTTTCAGCAAATTCCTGGTTTGTAACCACCAGACAAGACTTTTGCGTGTCCCGGGGGATAAACGCATAGGAAGATCCAGGGATTGGGGCTTCCTGTTCCAAGCCGCAAGGATGCATCCTTGCAGAGGCCTTGAGTGGAACTGGGCGAATGGGACGGCCTCGAAGGAGGCGACCATCTTCCCCAATAGTCTCATGCACAACCGAATGGAGGAAGATCTTCTGCCCAGAATCAGGCGCACCAGATCTCCAATGGCCAAGGCCTTTAGCCTTGGAAGAAACACCCTGCCCTGAGCGGTGTCGATAATCATACCTAGGTATTCCAACCTGGTAGTCGGTTGTAGGGACGACTTTTCTAGGTTTATAATCCAACCTAGGCGTTCTAGATGTTCTAGCGTTTTGGTGACGCTGCGACTTAGGAACACTGCAGTTCTCTCCATGAGAAGCAAGTCATCTAGATAAGCCATGACGGCTATACCCTGAACTCTTAAGACTGCTAAGAGAGGGTCCAGAATCTTTGTGAAGACTCGAGGGGCTGTAGCAAGCCCGAACGGCAAGGCCACAAATTGAAAATGGCGCCGCTCTACCGCGAACCTTAGAAATTTCTGGTGTGCGGGAAAAATTGGCACATAGAGATATGCATCCTTGATATCTATTGATGCCATGAATTCTCCCCCTTGCAGGGAGGAGACCACAGTGCGGATTGACTGCATTCGGAAGGTCTGGATGTGTAAAAACCGGTTTAGGTCTTTCAGATCCAGGATAGGTCTGACACTTCCATTTGGTTTTGGAATGGTGAA
This sequence comes from Lithobates pipiens, assembly GCF_037356315.1. NCBI lineage: Eukaryota > Metazoa > Chordata > Amphibia > Anura > Ranidae > Lithobates > Lithobates pipiens. The sequence goes on along the minus strand of NW_027507903.1, from coordinate 280,725,839 downwards.
GAGATTTGAATAAAACCCTGAACCCTGATCTTTCAGGCTCACTTCTACTATCACACCCTGGGATAGTAACTGATCTAAGGCCAGAAATAGCGGTTTTTGCTTTACTGGATCCCTGGGGATCCTTGACCTTAGGAAACGAGAAGGTGGAATCTCCTGAAACTCTAGCTTGTAGCCCAGAGATACTGAAGAGATCACCCACCTGTCCTGGATCTCTTCCCGCCAGGCGCCTGCAAACTGCAGGAGCCTTCCCCCCACTCTGCCGAGCGGGGGCGCCCCTTCACAAGGAAGTTTTGGGGCTCTGCTTGGCAGGCTTTCGCCCCCAAGTCTTTTTCTGTCCCTGGGCTCGGCCTTGAGCCTTTCTAGCAGTGGAGGACTGAGAAGGCCGTCGCCACTGTTTAGAGCTTGATGCTTCGGGAGAGAGAGCACGCCTAAATGAAGGACGCTTGCTCTTTTTGACTGGAAGGAGAGTAGACTTACCTCCTGAAATATTTTGGACGAATTTATCTAATTCTTCCCCAAACAAACGCTTCCCTTCAAACGGGAATCCAGTCAAATGCTTTTTGCATGACAGCTCAGCAGCCCAATTCTTTAGCCATAGGGCCCTACACATGTGTACCAACATGAGGGACAAACGTGATGCTTGTTGGACAGAATCCAAAATCGCATCAATTATGAAACACAGGATGTGAGGCAATTCTGCATAATTTTCTACTTCCTCACTGGGAAGGAGCCCAAACATCTGTTTAACCTGTTCCTTGAGGAACTGACACAACCCCACGGCTGCGACTGTAGGTTGCACCACAGCGCCAGCCATGGAAAAGGAGGCTTTTAATAAGGTTTCCAGCCTTTTATCAGTTGGATCCTTGAATACCTGCACATTATCCAAAGGACAAGTTAGGTTTTTATTCACACAAGAAACAGCCGCATCGACAGATGGGACCCCCCACTTCTTGGTGAAACTTTCCTCCACAGGATAATGCATGGAAAACCTCTTGGGAGGAGTAAACAGTTTATCGGGATGTCCCCAATCCTCATACATCAATTTATCCATTAAAGGATGAATTGGGAAGGAATAAGCAGTCTGTGGGGCTTTCCTGACTCCCAGGGAAGAAACAGAGGACGTAGCGACTTCAGCAGCAGGCATTCTGAATGTGGTACGCACCAATTCAGTATAATACTGCACCTGCTTTCTGAGTGCCTGGGAGGAGGGGACTATCTCCTCTTCCTCTGACTCATCCGACTGCTCATGATCCCTATCCAAAGATAGGGATCCCTCCTCATTTTCAGAAGAACCATCCGAGAGAGGGATTTCAGCAGAGGGAGGGGATCTACCCCTTTTCCTGCTATCTTTTAGGGAAGCAGAAATAAAATTCATGATTCTCCCTTCAAAACCCTCCAATGTAGCCCTAAGGGAGTCCTCAGTGACATAAACCGGGGCTGCGACATTAGGAGAGGCTGCAAAACCTGACAGGGGCACCGACTCGTCTTGAGAGGCTGGCTCCAGTCTTGCAGAGGGGGATGGTAATTTACAGGCACTTTTGGAACCCCTGGACCTAGGCGGTGACTTGCCAGTGCTCTTATTACCTCCCCCTGAGACCCTCTTACGAGGAGACATAGTACTAGGCTACAAAGCAGAGGTACTAGTACAAGTGCGATCACTGTTGCGCTTAAAGTCTCACAATAAATAAATATATGCTTAAACTGCACAACCTGATGCTGAGTAGGTGTCTTAAGGTTTGCCTGGATCCAATCCCCATGGATGCTTACTGCCCACAGCTCCTGTGTCTCCAGTTACAGTCCCCTGACGCTCTGGGCTTTTAAAACTGCCGCCTGCGCAGTACAGCGCCGTGCACACTGACGTGCACGGCTCGCAACCACACCCCCCCCTCCTCCATTAGGCCGGGAGCATGCCCGGCGCGCGTGCACGCGCCCGCGCGCGTGCACGAGGACCGCGGAATCCGGGGGGGGAGGAGAACCCAAAACGGAGCAGCGTGGGACCCCTGAACTGCGTGGGACCCCTGTTTACCTTCATCTGTGGCAGGGACTGCAATGGAGACGTGAGTTAGCTGGAGAAACCAGGCTTTCACTGAGCGTGTGTATTGAAAGGCATGTAAGTATGCATCAGGCTGCTCTTACTCCCTCTAGTGGTGGAAACCAGGTAAGACATACAACTACTCACAATGAAGAAATCCATTCATATATTTAAATATACAGGATGACTTCCCTTACCTGTCCCCGCCGCAGGAATTGCTGAACCAGACCAATTCCAGCCTTCACCCATCACGGCGGGTATTGTTAGCCAACCTTCAGGTATATCTGGGGCTCTTACTGGAAGAACCTCCCACCTGGGCCATGTAAAAAGCTCTGCCAGAAACTTTTGTGCGCTCTGTATAAACAGTACACCAAGTCTGGTTTTCCCAGAGCCCAGTCTTCCAATGGAGAGGACTTACAGGCAAAACCTCGCTTCTTCGGCAGACGAGGCCCGGGTACCATACCATCTTGGGAGTCAAATATCGGCCCGAGGTATGGATCCGGTTTGTTGTAGCCCTTCGGCCCTCGCAGGGACCTGCATAGAGCTAAAGTTTTACGTGACCATCACCCAGACACTGGCGAAAAAACGGAGGTGCCTCCCAAATGGGAGGGGTTATATAGGAGAGGAATTCTCCTTAATTAGGGTCAACCAGTGTCCAATCACCAGAGGTGCCTATATAACCCACTATGTAATGAAGCTCCTGTGTCCCGTGATGTATGATCAAGAAATGCAATTTGTAAATGAAGGTGTTTATTATTAAAGGTGAAAAAAAATCCAAACCATCATGGCCCTGTGTGAAAAAGTAATTGCCCCCTAAACCTAATAACTGGTTGGGCCACCCTTAGCAGCAACAACTGCAACCAAGCGTTTGCGATAACGTGCAATGAGGCTTTTACAGCGTCCTGGAGGAATTTTGGCCCACTCATCTTTGCAGAATTGTCCTAATTCAGTTACATTAGAGGGTTTTCGAGCATGAACGGCCTTTTTAAGGTCATACCACAACATCTCAATAGGATTCAGGTCAGGACTTTGGCTAGGCCACTCCAAAGTCTTCATTTTGTTTTTCTTCAGCCATTCGGTGGTGGACTTGCTGGTGTGTTTAGGATCATTGTCCTGCTGCAGAACCTAAGTTCGTTTCAGCTTGAGTACACGAACAGATGGTCGGACATTCTCCTTCAGGATCTCTTGGTAGACAGCAGAATTCATAGTTCCTTTTATCACGGCAAGTCTTCCAGGTCCTGAAGCAGCAAAACAGCCCCAGACCATCACACTACCACCACCATATTTTACTGTTGGTATAATGTTCTTTTTATGAAATGCAGTGTTCCTTCTACGCCAGATATACTTGGACACACACCTTCCAAAGAGTTCCACTTTTGTCTCATCGGTCCACAGAATGTTGTCCCAAAAGTCTTGGGGATCATCAAGATGTGTTGTGGAGAAATTGAGACCAGCTTTGATGTTCTTTTTGCTCAGCAGTGGTTTTCTCCTTGGAACTCTGCCATGCAGGCCATTTTTGCCCAGTCTTTTCCTGATGGTGGAGGCATGAACGCTGACCTTAACTGAGGCAAGTGAGGCCTGCAGTTCCTTGGACGTTGTTGTGGGGTCTTTTGTGACCTCTTGGATGAGTCGTCGCTGCGCTCTTGGGGTAATTTTGGGCGGCCGGCCACTCCTGGGAAGGTTCACCACTGTTCCATGTCTTCGCCATTTGTGGATAATGGCTCTCACTGTGGTTCGCTGGATTCCCAAAGCTTTGGAAATGGCTTTATAACCCTTTCCAGACTGATAGATCTCAATTACTTTCTTTCTCAATTGTTCCTGAATTTCTTTGGGTCTCGGCATGATGTGTAGCTTTTAAGGATCTTCTGGTGGACCTTACTGTGTCAAGCAGCTCCTATTTAAGTGATGCCTTGATTGTGAACAGGTGTGGCAATAATCAGGCCTGGGTGTGGCTAGAGAAATTGAACTCAGGTGTGGACAACCACAGTTATAGTGTGTTTTAACAAGGGGGGCAATCACTTTTTCACACAGGGCCATGATGGTTTGGATTTTTTTTCACCTTTAATAATAAACACCTTCATTTACAAATTGAATTTTGTGTTTACTTGTGTTGTCCTTGACTATTGTTTAAATTGGTTTGATGTTCCGAAACACTTAAGTGTGACAAACATGCAAAGGAACAGGAAATGAGGAAGGGGCAAACACTTTTTCACACCACTGTATTCCTCTGGCAGCATAAGTGAAATGCCTGTGGCTGACAAGAGAACTACACTCTAGAGTTCCAGGCTATTCCCACCTCTGTTAAAGGTAAGGCATGCCTTAATGCTTGTAGATGCATTTTGTCTTATATATTTGTGAACATATGGTTATATATATATTGCTCTAAATAATGTGGAGGAATAATTTTTTAATTGATGATTTATTAATTTATTAAGTTATTTAAAAAATAATAATAATAATAAATTTTATTTTGTCATTGGAATTTCCAAAAAAAAAAAAAAAAAATGGACGTGTAAAAAAAAACAGCACACAGTAGTAAGGGGGGGAAAATCGTTACTTCTGTAGGCAAATTCCCTTCTTTTCCTCGTGAATTAGTGCATGACCAGTTGACGCCTCTCCTCTGACTCTTTCCTTGCCGTTACCTCTGCTAAGCCGCCTAATATGAGCCTTTCGCCGCCCGCTCAAGATCCTACTCTACTCCCAAGGTAAGGACCTACGCCCAGGTAAGTTTAAAAAAAAAAAAAAAAAAAAGAGTGCACTAAGGACGGTACTTTTGTATTTCAGTCCTGTACACCAGAAGACGTCTAAGAAGACCTCAAGGCGATACGAAGATGATGATGATGACTCCTGTCACAGTAGAGACAGGTCGCCCAGACATGGGACTTACAGAAGTGGCAGAAAAGCTTCCGCCAAGAGGCGCCGTCACTCACGTTCCTTTTGACGCCAGGCCAGCCCAAGTGATCCCTGTAGGGGCCAGGTTAAAGCAGTTCTCAAGGATCTGGAAACAAAAATGCAGGGATCCTTGGGTAGTTGCCACAGTCAAACACGGTCATTTCTGGTCTTTCCTAGACAGACCTCCCAAGGACTTTTTTTCCCCGACAAGGGTATCAAGATCCCCTCAAAAAGCGGAAGCACTAAAGCGTTTTCTTCTTTCCCTACAGGAGCAACGAGCAGTAGTTCCAGTACCTCCATCCGAAAGATTTTCGGGTTTTTATTCCACCCTGTTTCTAGTCCCCAAGAGAAACGGAGGGTGGAGACCCGTGATAGACCTAAAAAGGCTAAATCGCTATATCTTTCTGGAAAAATTCAAGATGGAGTCTCTACAGACGATTATTCGTGTAGTCCAACCAGGGGATTGGATGTTGTCAATAGATCTGCAGGACAATTACCTACATATACCTATACTCCCTACATTCCAGAAATACCTGAGATTCGCGGTGGGGCACGTACATCTCCAATTTCAGAGCCTTGCATTTGGCCTCTGCACGTCACCAAGAGTCTTTACAAAGACCCTGATTGCCATCATAGCACCTCTGAGAGAATTGGGGCTTCGGGTGTATCACTACCTGGACGACCTTCTACTCCTGGCCAGGGACCCAGCCCAGTTAGTGGAACACAGGAACATCCTTTTGACCATGCTAATGGATTTTGGATGGAAGATAAACCACGAGAAAAGTCTCCTCTCTCCGACTCAAGAGATGGTCTATTTGGGAGCGCTGTTCAACACAATGAATGGAACGGTGTCTCTCCCACCGCAGAAGGTATCTTCCATTATCCAGCAAATGAAGAAAGTCAGCACGAGATCCTACCTGACAGCCTCAAATTGTTTGAGCCTGATAGGTCGGATGTCGTCATGTATTCCTATGGTCCCTTGGGCCCACTGGCATTTGAGACATTTTCAGCTGGAGTTCCTAAGATTATGGAACAGACGACATCTCTCCCAACCCATACACCTGACGACCCTGATGCTCAGGAGTCTACATTGGTGGATGAAGAGACAGACGCTTCTGAAATCTCGCCCGCTAGGGCATGTCGACTGGATCATAATTACTACAGATGCCAGCGCAGCTGGTGGGGGAGCACATTCCAACCAGACCTCAGTACAAGGAAGATGGTCCTTCAATACAGCCGGCATGGTGTCGAATGTCCTGGAGCTCAGAGCAGCATACCTTGCACTGCTAGCCCTGGAGTTCGAGATTTCGGGCAAACCAGTTCTCCTCAGGATGGACAACAGGGCCGCAGTATCCTATGTGCACCGACAAGGGGGAACACGCAGCAGATCCCTCCTGAACGAGGTGGAGCCCATATTCCTCTGGGCGGAAAGGAATCTGAAGGACCTGAGGGCAGTCTATCTGCCCAGTCATCTCAACTCGATGGCAGACAGCCTTTCCCACAGGTTCGCAGATACCAACGAGTGGTCCTTACACCCGGAAATCTTCAACTGGATAGTGATCCAGTGGGGCCCCCTCGAGCTAGACCTCTTTGCGACGGCATCCAACACCAAACTTCCAAGGTTTATCTCGAGGTTTCTGCACCCCCAGGCGGAGGCAACAGATGCCCTCTCAGCCCCTTGGGCATGCAATCGGGCCTACGCTTTTCCTCCGCGGCCCCTCATACCGAGGTTCCTGTCAAGACTTGTGAGGGAGACATCAACGATGATAGCGATTCTACCATACTGGCCAAGAAGGCCTTGGTTCCCTACGGCAATGGATCTGAGCACCAGACCTTCAGTCAAGGTTCCAATAGTACCCCTCCTCCTGTCGCAAGGATGTCACAGCCACCCAGATCCCCGCAGGCTGGACCTTCACATCTGGCAACTGAAAGGAAAAGGTTCCAATCCCTGGAATGCTCCGACAAAGTGATCGCAACCCTGCTCAAAGCAAGAAAACCATCCAAGAACAACATATACGATAAAGTATGGAACAAGTTCAGAGCCTTCATGCTTGACAGAAACTGTGATCCAGGTTCCCCTTCATCATCTCAAATTCTTGAGTTCTTGCAGACAGGCCTGGACCTAGGTCTTGCGTTAGGTACATTGAAGGTGCAGGTATCAGCGATCTCAGCAGCAACCAGTAAAAGATGGGCAGAGGATCCATTGTTAATCCAGTTCTTTAAGGCCGTCAGGAAGATCCGACCACCAACCAAACAATCTTTTCCCACTTGGGACCTTACGGTCATCCTGGAGTCCTTAGCCAATCCGCCCTTTGCCCCTTCGAACTCGGCATCGCTCTGGAATCTAACCTTAAAGTTAGCCTTCCTGATAGCCATAACCTCTGGCAGACGGGTTTCAGAGCTCCAAGCTTTGGGAGCAGATCATGATCACGTTACATTTTACCCAGACAGAGTGGAACTCAGAACAGTACGAGGGTTCATTCCTAAGGTAGCATCATCCTTAAGCATGTCAGAACCTTGGGCACTCCCAACTTTTTCTGAACAGGACTCTGGCGCTCTTCATGAACTAGACATCGCCTCCACTCTGAAATGCTATCTGCAAGCCACAGCTTCATTCCGGGCCTCCGTCAGACTGTTCATAATTCCCTGGGGAAAAAAACAAGGGAAAAGAGGCATCAGCCAGAACGATCGCCTCATGGATCGTTAAACTCATCCACAAGGTGTACAGGACGAAGGGACTAGAGACCCCTTCGGCGGTCAGGGCGCACTCCACCAGAGCGGTGTCTGCTTCTTGGGCGGCAAGAGCAAATGTGTCGATCAAAACTATTTGTTGGGCAGCGACCTGGTCATCTCAACATACATTCCTGAAACATTACAGGGTGGACCCAGGAGCTCTCTCTTCGGTGGAGTTTGGCAGATAGGCAGTCACTTCAGCCTTCGCTTCTTCTAAATAATAATTTCTTTAAAATAAACCTCTAAGCATTATCCCACCCATCTCAGCTAGTTATTTGTCATAGGTATGCTGCCATGGAGGCACCAGGAAAACAGAAAATTGTACCATACTTACCGTAATTTTCTTTTCCTGGTGCCTATCCATGGCAGCATACAATCCCACCCTCGGTATTCTATATTAACGAGAATGAGGGGGTTGTACTAACCTTTTCTTTTATAATATTCACTAGTCCTGAGGGAGGAGCCAAGGCGGAGCTTGTCATAGGTATGCTGCCATGGATAGGCACCAGGAAAAGAAAATTACGGTAAGTATGGTACAATTTTCTGTTTTTTAGCACTCCATTTCACTTGTTTTCATTATCAATCCTTTCACTTTATTTATTTGTTCACTTCAATTTCAGCATTATCATTTTCATTTCCATTTTCATTATGTTTTAATCACATTCAGAGGTAAAGACTGTTCACAGTACTTGTTGTAGCCCTTGGTGGCTAATCACAATTAATTTTATTCACACACATCAATTAATTGATCAATTTATTAAACTAATTATCTAGTCACATGGGTTTTAATAAGAAAAATTATTTATTCAATCTTTTGTTTGTGATTGTCAGCTATGAGTAAGCACTACTGTTAGTGTGAAACGCATCAACTCCCCTGTCTGCTGTGGCATGTATTTTTTTATGTGATTTTTTTTAATAAAAAGGCAATTTCTTCAGAGTTCGGCTGTCCAGACCTACTTCCTAATTATTGCCCCAACAGGTCATGATCAAGGTTTTCCTCAGATCAAACAGCTGTGGTAGTTATTAAGGCAGTCAAACTGATCAAATCACATGTGCAACCTCAGGCAGGCATCCAGCAGGGGTGATCAGATCAGTTGGCTGCACTTAAAGGAATCAAGACCAGATGAGTGAGTGAAAATATAAATGTATTAAAGATAATGACACATGTGAAAACCAACAAGTAAATGAAATGTGAATGAACACAGAAAACCCTAAATAACACCTAACTAACTATATACAAGTGAAGGGAACACACATAAGCAAACAAGACAGGGACAAGAGATAAGGGGAACAGGAACCCATGTACTGGGAGCAGTCAGTAATGGGAGAAGGAAGCAGGTACCAGGGGACAGGTCTCTGGGTCAGGATTCAGGATACAGGGTTCAGGAGAAGAGACAGGAACAGATCAGGCTCAGGCAGCGACAAGGCTTGTAGAGGTAATACTGAAACCCTGAGCCTCAGCCCTGAACCTCTGCTTATATACAAGTGCTTGTAATCCAAATCACCTGTATAGCACTTGTAAAGAACTTGTATAACAAAGAGAGTTTCCCCATAGGAAATAATGGAAACTCAGATAATCCGTTCCAGTGGCACTGCTAATGTATGCAGTACCGCATGTAACCAGAGGTGGGGGACATTCGGAAACACTCAGAGCCGCTCGGATGCATTCGGAGAGGCCCGGAAACACTGTGGAACGGAGTGTTTCCGAGTGTTTCTGAATGGCTCCAACTGTCCCCGGTGCCCCCGCACATAGGGCCAAATGCGGTACTGCACACCCCAGATGATTGAATCCTGCTCGTTTTGTGAGACAACACTCGCAAATCGAGTCAGGATTTTAAAAAAAATAGCTCGTATTGCGAAATGCTCATAAACCTCTTTATTCACAATCCGAGATATTACTGTAATTTCTTTTTTCTTTTTTCTTTTTTTGTAGATAGATGTATTGCGCCTGCTCCTGAGGCAATGCTGTTTCACGAAACGTGCAGAGAATATTGTGCCGCAATGTTTTTTTATCATGTACATTAATGTTGTTAAAAAATATGTTTTTTGGTTTTAGTGGTAAAGGCACTGCTCTATGATAAATGAATCCTAGTGTTTGATGATGATAAAGGGCCAAGTGCTATAAAATATGTAACAATGGTAGTTAATAAAGTGTGTAATCATCTGTGATACTCATGAAAACATGTGCAAAGCAAAGAAATATGTAAAAATAAAAACTTTTTTAGTGTGTGTGTTTTCCTTGCATCCATCAAGATACCACGTTCATCATTTATTGCAGATATACTGTGATGTTTCCAGTTTTTTAACCCTGAGATTGTTTTTTAAACCTCTGATTGTTATTTATTTGATCTAGTTCTGAGACTGTTTACTTTTTTGCATCGTGCATAGATTGATTTAGTTTTGTAAACACACACTAAAATGTTTTTTACATGTATACAGCCTCAGGCAATCTCTGGTCGGGAGAGTAACCAGCAGGGGGCTGAGAGTTGTATAAAGAAGCTGTAGCAGAGAGTAGTAGGGTCCTTTGGCTGCTGAAGCGTGACCCAACCTGGAAGTGCTGTTAAACCTTTCAAGGCTTTGAGAAGCTGCAAGAAGTTCTGGATGATTCTGGCTCACCAAGTGTCTGAAGGATCACCCCCAAGTCACAGGAACAACCAGACTATTCTACAGAGCATCTTACCAGGAGGTTATTGGTGCATTGTTAGTTGAAACTTGAAGGAGGAATCCAAATAGCCAGTGGCACGTTGAGTAGGCCTGGAATAAATCCTAGGAGAGAGACCGTTGCCATTGTGCCCCTTTTTGTTAGAGGGACTGTTTCAGACCTACGGGCCAAGGTTGTTTCCATTATGGGAGCCCCATGTGCTGAATCGCTTGTTATTTTCTGTATCCTGTACGGAAGACCTTTTGCTATTACACTTAACCGTTTGCTAGATAGTGTCCTCCTTCAAGTTTGTTAATTCTGGGTATTCCAAGGCCTTTCCCAACCCCTAGCCCAGTTCTAAAAAACAAATAAAACAAAACAAAAAAGACACTATCTGCCTGATCACTGTGTGAAGGACTGAGATGAACTTTGTGCACCTGGCTGAAAATACTCTATGACTGGCTTATTAGGGTCCTTTCACACGGGGCGGATCAGTTCTGATCCGCCCCGTGGATGTCCGTTTGCTCAGCGGGGATCACTCCGCCGATCCCCGCTGAGCAGGGAGATGACAGGTCTGTCTCCGCACACTGTGCAGGGACGGACCTGTCACAGCGCCGCTCTCCCCTATGGGAGATCGGATGACGACGGACCGCAGTGCCCGTCGTCATCCGATCCGATCCGCAGACGGATGGAAAAATAGCTTTTTCCTCCGTCACACTTTTTCGGATCGGAGCGGGTCGGATGTCAGCGGACATGTCACCGCTGACATCCGACGCTCCATAGAGCTCTATGGAGCACCCGTTCAGGTCCGCCTGAAAAACTGACAGGCGGGCCTGAACGGGACGTTAGTGTGAAAGGGGCCTTACACAAAATTGGAATCAGTACCTGGGTTAAACAGCAGAACCAGTTAAGAGGTCTGCACTACATCCCTGAAATACCACACTTACACCAGTTGCAAGCCTGAAGGATTGAGAAGCACATTGTCTGGGATAATCATGAAAATAAATAGTTTTTTGTTGGCAAAGGGGATGGTGCTGAATGACTTGAAGTCAAGAGTGGCTGCCTGCACTCTCTGAGCATTTCACATATAGAAGGCGGTAAAGGGGAAGCTGTTGCCATTAAGGGGCCGACCACCGTGTTACCAGGGACCACAGTGAGTAGCTGAAGCAAGTACCGGAGCAGTATTCTCACCAAACGGGGATGGTGAAGAATCTGGAGACTTCAGCAGGTGCCAAGCCAAGGACCCAGCCAGAGGGGTGATGCTAGAGGAGTATCTGGAGTGCCAAACCAGGGACCCAGCAGGGAAGTGAGGCTGACGCTTACATAGTTACATAGTAGGCAGTGGCGTAACTAGAACCTTCAGGGCCCCGATGCAGGAAACCATGGCAGGCCCCCCCCCCCCGACCTCCGGACAGGGCTCTTTTCTCCGAGCCCGATGGTGGAACACCAGGGCCCAGTCCCAAGTGGGTGGCTGCATATAAAGGAACCAATTTAAAAAACATCAATTACAGCCACTGTGCCCATCAAACGCCACCACTGTACCATCAAATGTCACTACTGTGCCCATCAAATGTCACTACTGTGCCCATCAAATGTAACTACTGTGCCCATCAAACTCTGCCGCTGTGCCATCAAACTTTGCCGCTGTGCCCATCAAGCTCTGCCGCTGTGCCCATCAAATACCACCGCTATGCCCATCAAATGCTGCCAGTGTACCCATCAAATGCTGCCACTGTGCCCATCAAATGCCGCTACTGTGCACATCAAATGCTGTTGGTGTGCCCATCAAATGCTGCCACTGTGAATCCCCACCGCCCGCTCGCTATCTGCCCACCACTTACCCTGTCTTGGTGGGGCAGCGGGTAACGGCCATGAGCGGGGTCCTCCATGCATCTCCTGCCATCCTCATCTCCCGTCCTCTCCTCCTGATGGGCGTCCAATAGCTGTGTCTATCGTTTCAGCCAATCGGGTGATGGGTAACAGACCCGCACACCTGATTGGTGGAGAGGCGGTTCAGTGTTAGGAAAGTGAATATTAATTCACTTTTCTAACACACCTGGGTAGACTGTGAGCGTCAAGCATGGCGCTCACAGTTCACCTATTTTGAAGCCTATTAGAGCCCATGGCTCTAATCAGGTGCTGCAAAAACACCCCCCCCCCCCGCCGTTGTAATTCAGGCACCCGGCACCCCAAAAGGGACCAGACACCTAAATATGGGGGTGGCAATGGTGGCCATGGATAGATTCATGCTATGCTATGCATGAATCTATCCATTGGTCATAGAGGGGGTGGAACCTGTGCACCCTTTTGGATGCACCACCACTGATAAACACATGCACATTCACATACATACATATGCACACTCACATGCACACACACATGCATACATACACATACATATATGAACACACACACACATGCATGCTCTCACACACACACATACAAGCATGCTCACACACGCACATACAAGCATGCTCACACACACACACACACACACACACACACACACACATACATACAAGCATACTCACACACACACATGCACATACAAGCATGCTCTCACACACACACACAAGCATGCTCTCACACACACAAACAAGCATGCACACACACACACACAAGCATGCTCACACACACACAAGCATGCTCACACACACACACACACACACACAAGCATGCTCACACACACACACAAGCATGTTCACACACACACACACAAGCATGCTCACACACACACACACACAAGCATGCTCAGACACACACACACACACAAGCATGTTCACACACACACACACACACACACAAGCATGCTTACACACACACACACAAGCATGCTCACACACAAGCATATTCACACACACACAAGCATGCTCACACACACAAGCATGCTCACACACACATACAAACAAAAATATAGTAGCTAGTGGGCTGGTGGCACTGGAGGGCAGGTGGTGGCACTGGAGGGGGGTGGCACAGTCTGGAGGGGTGCTGGTGGCACTGGAGGGGGGTGGTGGGCTGGTGGCACTGGAGGGGGGGTGGCACTGAAAGGGGGGTGGTAGGCTGGCACAATCTGGAGGGGGGGTGGTGACTTACCGCCAATCAATCGATGATCGATCGATTCCCCCTCCTCAGAATCCTGCAGACGCAAAGTTCCTCCACAAAGCGTGCCAGGAATGCCTTGCTTCAGAGAGCTCCTCCCCCGCCTTCACTGAATTGGCTGAAGTTTTTTTCTGTGTCTGCCCCGCCTCCCTTACAGTGGCTCTGGATAGGCGGGGCGGAGCCCACAAAGCACTTCTCTCACGCTGGTCTCTCCACTGTAGTGGGTGAAAGGAAGCCCCCCCTCCCCACGGCATGAACCCGCGGCAACAGTGAATCACACCACACACCCCCGGCCGGACAGTCAGGTGGGCCCCTCAGGCGGCGGGCGGGCGAGCTGCTGGTGGGCCCCCTGAAGTGGCAGAGAATTACAGGGCCCAGTCGCACTTGCGACTGTTGCGACCCTGATAATTCCGCCACTGATAGTAGGTAAGACTAAAAAAAGACAATAGTCCATCCAGTTCAACCTGTGTGGGTGCATAGGTATCAGTGTCAAGAATGCTTTCCCATATCCTTGTATGTTGTGTCCTTTAAGATGTACATATAAAATTATTTTAAAGATAGCCATACTCCCTGCAGCCACCACCAATTGTGGGAGAGAGTTCCATATCCTCATTCCCCTAACAGTGAAGAACCGCCTACGCAGTTTAAGGTTAAACTGCTTTGTCTCATTGTGTGGCCCCGTGTCCTTTTACACTCCCTATGACTGAATAATTTATTTCCAATGCTGGATTTTCCATTGAGATATTTGTAGATTGTTAGCATATCTTCTCAGCCCTTGTACACACGGTCGGAGAATCTGTTGGAATGAGTCTTATCGGACCGTGTCGTCAGATAATCCGACTGTGTGTGGTATGCATCGGACTGATTCCGTCCGAATCTCCGTCCGACCCAATTTTCCAACATGTTGGAAAGATTTCCCGACCAACTGGGCCGGACGGACCTAATCCGATCATGTGTAGAGCATTTTGATCGGACCAAGTGCCACGCATGCTCAGATCAAATTCCTACATCAAAGCTATTGGCTACTAGCCTGAATGTAGTCCCACCGTAACGAAATTACGTCATCACGTTCTGAAAGATAGGATTTTTCGCCAACTTGGCCCGACCGTGTGTATGCAACAGTTTCGGACACAATCCGTCGGACTAAATCCGACGGGCAAAATCCGACGGATTTGGTTGGCAAAATCTCCGACCGTGTGTACGTGGGCTCAAGCGTCTTTTCTCCTGCAAGAATACATTTAGTGTTTGCATCCGTTCCTTGAAACTAAGGTCCTCCAGTCATCTTATTCGTTTCATTGTCCTTCTTTGGACTCTCTCCAACTCCAGCACATGCCTTTGGATGACTAGACTGAAAACTCCAGATGAGGCCTAACCAGAGTTTTATAAAGTATCAGAATTATGGTTTTGTCCCTGGAGTATATCCCCTTTTTTATGCATACTAATATTCTGCCGGCTTTAGCAGCTGCAGCTTGGCACTGCATGCTGTTGGACAACCTGTCATCTACTAATACCCCTAGATCCTTCTACATCTTTGACTCCCCCAGCTATACTCCACCTAGTGAATATTTAATATTTTTTGACCCCAAGTGCATTACTTTACATTTCTCCACATTAAACCTCAGTTGCCATTTGTCTGCCCACTCCTTTATTTTATTCAGGTCATTCTGCAAAATTTCCATGTCCTGATGAGAGTTTATTACTCTACTTAACTTTGTGTCATCCACAAAAACTGAAACTGAACTATTTATCCCATACTTTATCTCATTTATGAATCTGTTGAATAGAAATGGTCTCAAGACAGAAACTTGAGGTACCCCACTCACTACTCCAGAACGGTCTGAGTACATGTTATTTATCACTACCCTTTGGACCCGTTCCTGTAACCAGTTTTTTACCCAGGCACACACCCTATGGTTTAAGCCTGCAGACCTTAGCTTGTAAATTAAGCGTTTATGGGGTACCGTATTAAATGCTTTTGCAAAGTCCAGATACACCACATCCACAGCCCTCCCCATATCTAGATGGCTGCTCACTTCCTTGTAGAATGTTGACAGATTGGTCTGGCAGGAACGTCCCTTCATAAACCCATGCTGATTACCACTAATGATATTATTCTCCTCAGTAAAACTTTGCATATAGTCCCTAATCATCCCCTCCAATAATTTACCCACTACTGATGTTAGGCTGACTGGCCTATAATTCTCAGGAATATGTCTCTGTCCTTTTTTAAATATTGGTACCACATTGGCTTTTCTCCAATCAGCTGGTACCAATCCTGTCATTATGCTGTCAACAAAGATCAGGAACAATGATCTGGCTATAACGTGATTGAGTTATCTGAGGACTCTCAGGTGTAAACCATCTTGTCCCAGTGATTTTATTGTGTTGAGCCTACCAAGCCTATCTTTGACTCTGGCCTCTGTTAGCCATGTAGGTATGTCTTGTGATGTGCCACTAACACTACAGTCGCTGTCAGTAAACCCTTCTTTTTATTGTGTAAAAACTGTGGAGAATAAGGCATTTAGTACAGTTGCCTTCTTTGTATCATCTGTGACCATCCTCCCATCCACATCTTTTAAGCGTGCAATGTGCTCAATTTTTGTCTTGTTACTGTTAATATATCTAAAAAACTTTTTTGGGTTATTTTTACTTTCTTCCGCTATGTGTCTCTCATAATCTTTTTTAGCCACCTTGATTACGCTTTTACATTCCATGTTACATTTGTTGTAGTGTAGGAATGTTGGTATTGACCCATTCCCTTTATATTTTTTAAAGGCCATACTCTACTCCTTGAGGCTACTCACATTACAGTTTAACCACCCAGGTTGAAATTTTGCTCTTCTATATTTATTGCCCATTGGAATGCACTGCTTGATACCTTTATTTAATATGCTCCTAAAGCATTCCCATTTCTTTTCTGTGTTCAATGACCCCAGAATTTGGTCCCAATTAATGTCATGTAGCAAGGACCGTAGTTCAGGAAAATGTTCTTCTTTAAAAACTGAAAATTTATATCAAATACTTACCGTAATTTTCCTTTCCTGATGGACTCCATGGCAGCTTACGTATGGGTTAATCCCGCCTCTCATACCTCATAGGACCCCACTCCCATAAATCTTTGCTCCCAATCAGAGACCGTGTTCCATAACTTAGCCTACTCCAGCAAATGGGAGGGAACTCCTGCTGCCACGGAGTCCATCAGGAAAGGAAAATTACGGTAAGTATTTGATATCAATTTTAAATTTTCCTGACAGACTCCATGGCAACCTTCGTATGGGAAATAACTAGCCATACACACCCGGGTGGGCACAAATTGCTGGTTCAACAAAAAAAAGGTTTAATTAGCACCGTTCAAATAGAAAGAACATTTAAAATGAAATTAACAGAAGAAAGAGCCGCCGGCTCGATACAA
The DNA here is from genome assembly GCF_037356315.1 of Lithobates pipiens. NCBI lineage: Eukaryota > Metazoa > Chordata > Amphibia > Anura > Ranidae > Lithobates > Lithobates pipiens. Next base: position 280,709,030 of record NW_027507903.1, on the reverse strand, counting down.
TAGTGCTTCATGAAAGTATTTATCGATGACCATGAAGCTGCCTTGCAGATTACTTCCGCCAACACGGCTGCCCATGATGTTGACACACCCCTGGTAGAATGAGCAGTCACGGCCTCCGAAGGAGCCAGCCCTTTAGCCTTGTACACCCTTTGGATAGTCTGTACGATCCAGCCTGCAATGGTTCTAGAGGAAGCACGCAATCTCCTGTTTTTTCCATAAAAATAAACAAACAGATGATCTGACTTCCTGAAAGATGCTGTAACTTCCAAGTAGTATTTCAAAACTTCCCCAACATCCAGCGGATGGGCAACTGAAGAATCAACTGACTGAAAAGTTGGAAGAACAATCTCCTGATTCTCGTGGAATACCGATGTTACCTTAGGATTTGATCCTAACATTGGGATCAGAACCACTCGATCCGGAAAAAAAGGTAAGGAAGGGTTCCTTAGAAACCAAGGCACTGATCTCCGAAACTCTCTTAGCCGATGTTATGGCCACTAAAATTGCTGTTTTAAGAGAAATGTCTTTCATAGATAGCTGATCCATTTGTTGAAAAGATTCTTTTGAAAGGAAATCCAAAACAAGGGGAAGATCCCATTTGGGGAACCTTGGCTTTCTCTGAGGCCTAAGTCTTGATGCTCCTCTAAAGAATTGCCTGGTAAGAGGATGTCTTGCCCAAGAGATACCAGTAAAAGCAGAGATTGCGGAAACCTGGACCCGCAGGGAACTTACAGACAATGGCAGATCCAAACCTGATTGGAGAAAACCTAAAAGATCCTTTATTTTCGGGTTGTTACAAGAACCACCAGAAGATGAGACATAAATTTAGACCAGATTCTCTGATAAACTTTATTCGTACCCTATCGTCTGGCATTTAACAAGGTAGCCACTGCTGAACTTGGGCATCCTAATGCCTCCAGCCTCTTCCTCACAACCACCAGACCATCAGATGGAGATGAGATGGACACGGATGAAGGGAAGTTCCCTGTAGAAGAAGATCCGGTCTGAAAGGGAGCGGAACTGGGTCCCGATAACTCAGTTGTAACAGGAGAGGAAACCATTGTCTGTTGGGCCAATATGGAATGATTGCCACTATTTTGGCTACTTCCTGTCTGAGCCTGGAAAGAAACCGAAGAATGACTGGAACTGGAGGAAAGGCATATGCATTGTGGAATCTCCACTGATCCGTGAGAGCGTCTACTCCGATGGCTTGAGGACAACGACCCCTCGTATAATATCTCTTAATTTTGGCATTGCAGGGTGATGCGAACAGATCCACCTCCGGAATCATTCCCAACAACAGAATCCAGTTGAAAACTTCAGTGTGGAGAGACCATTCGTTGTTGTCTAATGCGGTTCTTGAAAGGAAATCCACCTGAAAATTTTGAACTCCAGGAAGATACACTGCCCTCAGGTCCATCAAGTTCGCCTGGGCCCAGGACATGATTGGACTCACCTCCCTCAGAAGGGAGAGACTGCGAGTGCCCCCTTGTCTTTTGATATACGATACTGCCGTTGAATTGTCCAACATCATGAGGACCGAGGCCCCCGATTTCAGATGGAGGAAAGCCGAAGGGCATGGAAGGCAGTTCGAAGCTCCAATACGTTCGAAACCACACCCTGAGGTGGAAAATCCCACCTGCCCTGGGCTACCTCCGACAGACAGAGAGCGCCCCAGCCTCTGTTGCTGGCATCTGTCGTTACTGTTATCCAAGAGACTGGAGCTATCGAATGGCAGTTGAGAAGATTCTTCCGTTGCAACCACCAGGGGATACTTTCCCGCATGGACGGAGTTATCCGAATCAGGTGATCTTGCAACTCCGGATTCCACTGTTGAAGGAAACCCTTCTGAAAAGGTTGCATCCTCCATTGTGCCCACTTCACCATAGGGGCTGTGGCCACCATGGTGCCTATTATCCTGAGGCACTGAGAATCCCTGAGAATGGGAGCTGAAATTGCCAGATGAATTCTCTTTGGGACTACTGAGATCTTTTCCAGAGGGAGAGAGATTGTGTTTTTCGCAGTGTCGAACTGAGCCCCGAGAAACACTAGAGACTGTGTTGGCTCCAGATGACTTTTCTCCCTGTTCAACAGTCAACTGAACCCTATCAGGGTAGAGATGACTTGATCCCGGTGCGACAGCAACTGCTCCTTGTCCTGTGACAGCAGGAGTAGGTCATCCAAATAATGATGTAACCGGATACCTTTGACTCTGATCAAGGCGACCACCCCCAGTAAGAGCTTTGAAAACACCCGTGGTGATGTTGTAAGCCCAAACGGGAGACATATGAACTGGAGATGTCTTTGGTTCACTGAGAATCTGAGATATTTCTGGAAGTCCTTCGCGATTGGGACGTGAAAGTACGCGTCTTTCAGATCTATTGAAACTAACCAATCGCCTGGTTGTATTGTCTGGTGTATAGTCAATAATGTTTCCATCTTGAATTTCTCCTTTTTTATAAAGGAATTCAGGTAAGTCAAGTTGATGACCGGCCTCCAAGACCCGCTCTTTTTGAGGACCATAAAAAGAGGGGAATAGATCCCTTGAAAGTTTTCCTCTGTTGGAACCGAAATGCCCACACCTTGAGCGATAAGGGAATCCGTGTAAGCCAAAAGAACCTCTCTCTTCTCTTCTGAATGAGGAAGACTCGTGGGAACAAAGCGATGTATGGGTGGACTGCTGAAGACCCAGACATGCCCTAGGGAAACTGTGTTGATGGCCCAATAATCTTGAATCGACGCTGTCCAGACGTGGCAGAAACACAGTAGATGGGCCCCTACTTGCTCCGCCTGGACAGGCTCTATATCAAAAAGATTTTACAGCTTCTCATGCCCCGGAAGATGTTGATTTTGAAGGCTTCTGACCAGACGGCTGGTTTCTCCTCCAGTTCTTCCTAAATTTACGACCCGCCCTGTAGCAGCATGCATCCCTAGCACGTTCTGGATCTTGTCTGGCTTGTGCCCTCTTCTGACCTAAAAGACGGCGATCCTGAGGTAAGCATCCTGACTTCCCCCCAGTAGCACGTGTGATGGCTGAATCAAGCTTATTCCCAAAGCGGGAGGCACCCTCAAAGGGAATTTTGCACCAAGCCTGTTTAGAGGCCGGATCCGCCACCCAAAGACATAGCCATAAAGCCCGTTTCGCTGTAACAGAGGACAGCATGACACATGCTACTAGGCGAATAATGCCCAGAGACGCCTCACCCAGAAACGCTGATGCCATCTTCATCTCATGTATTGGAGAATTCTTGAGTGCTTCCTCGGAAATGCTTCCCAAAGTCGCACCCATATCATCAGTCCAACACTCCATAGCTTTAGATAATGCCGCCAATGCCAACGCTGGCTTACAGGCCATCCCAGCCATAATATAGATACGCTTCAAATCTGTGAATGAATGAATGAATGAAATACTTGTATAGCGCACAATGCGAACTGAATCGCCTCTAGGCGCTGTGGCGAGCTTTGATCATCTGCTAAAAGAGGAAGGTCTTGAGTTTTTTCCTAAAAGCCAGGTGATTTTCTTCCAGGTGGATGTTGATTGGTAGAGCATTCCATAGCCGAGGCCCTTGGACAGCGAATCTCCGATCACCCTTGGATTTATACCGGGCTTTGGGCACGAGGAGGAGGTTTTTGTTGGCTGATCGAAGACTGCGGTTTGGTGTGTAATGATTTATTTTCTCCATTAGGTATTGCGGAGCTTCTCTATGCACGCATTTGTGGGTGAGGCACAGGGTCTTGAACGTGATCCGATTTTTTACGGTTAGCCAATGTAAGCTCCTCAGTGAAGGAGAGATGGATTCCCAAGGTTTTTTTCCTGTTATCAGCCTTGCCGCCGTGTTTTGGATCAGTTGTAATCGCGCAAGTTGATATTGTGGTAATCCTATGTAAAGCGAGTTTGCGTAGTCCAGTCGTGAATTAATGATTGTTCCAACTACCACTGCTTTGTCATTCTTTGGGATAAAAGGGATGAGTATGCGAAGCATGCACAGCAGATGGTGAGATCGACTGACTACAGATCCTATTTGCGCATCCATTGACATTTGTGCGTCTAAAATAACCCAGAGACTTTTCGCTTTGGTCTTTGGGGAGATAGTTTGCCCAAAGACGGTTGGTGGAGACCAGGAGGTTTTGGTTGCAGGCTTATGATTTGGGTGTAAGATAAGAAGCTCTGTCTTTGATTCGTTCAGCTGGAGGGAGTTGGTGGTCATCCAGTCCTCTATTGATTTGAGGCAGTTTTCAAGTTGTTGTTGGTGATCTTTTTTTCCATTGATCCGGAAATAAAGTTGCGTGTCGTCAGCGTAAGAGTGGAAGCAGAGATCTGAGCATCTGATGATTTGAAGGAGTGGGGGCGAATGTAAATGTTGAAGAGAACGGGTGACAACGGAGAGCCTTGAGGGACTCCGCAGGTGACTGCCCGAGTTTCGGAGAGGAATTTTCCTAGTTTCACTGTCTGTGACCGATTTCCTAGGAAGGACACGAACCATTGGAGATCTATGTCTTGGACTCCGGCTACTTCTGTGAGGCGGAAGAGTAGAGTATTGTGATCTACTGTATCAAACGCTGCACTTAGGTCTAGCAGTACGAGGAGACACGGCTCTCCGTCATCTGCTGCTTCGAGGGCGTCATCCCAAATCTTGAGGAGAGCTGTTTCTGCTCCATGACCCGGGCGGAAGCCTGATTGCAGCGGGTCCAAGAGTTTGTATTGATTTTCCTTTCAAGACCATCCTTAAAAGAGATGGTGTCTTCCAGAGGGAGCGTGACATGTCTCACCAACCTCATCAAAGCCGCATCAATAAGAGGAGCAGACTCCAAATGCTTCAAGAGGAAGTAAACCCTGATGGGTTTACTTCCTCTTTTTTTCCCTGCAAAGGTAAAGCATAATGGACTACTATGCATCACATAGTAGCTCATTATGTGTCACTTACCTGACACAGGAGCCAGCGAAGTCGCCGCTGATCCCTGTAGTCCGCCGCGTCCATCTTGCTTGTGGCGTCTCGCAGCTCCGACCAATGACAGCGGCGAAGCCGCGATGACGTCACTCCCGCGCATGCGCACGGGAGTCGCGCCTCGCAGCTCCGCCGCTGTCATACGGCGAGGCCGCGATGACGTCACTCCCGCGCATGCGCACGGGAGTCGACAAATTTGGCAAATCCATTCTTGGATTTGCCGCATTTAGTGCGCATGCGCGCCGCTGTCTACGGCGCATGCGCCGTAGACAGCGGTGCCCATTTTCGGGCAAATATCTCCTAAACCATATAGGTTTAGGAGATATTGCTTGGACCTACAGGTAAACCTTAATCTAGGCTTACCTATAGGTCCAAGTTGTTTGGAAGGGTTTACTTCCTCTTTCACCTCTTCACCCTTAAATGGGTACATTCTTGCCACTTTGGAGATCAGAGAATTCTTCCTCTCGACCTTACTCCATTAATCCAAGATGATTTCACCCAGTTCCCCCAAAAAGGAAAAATCTGAGCGCTCTTTTTTAAGATGCTTAAAGTACTTCCTCTGTTTAGAGGGTGCTTCTACCGGCTCCTCCCATCTTAGTATGTCTTTGACTGCTCTGACCAGATGAGGAACCAGGGAAAAATCAAACCCTGCATTAGAATCATCAAATTCAGCCTCACTGTCAGAGGATCCACTGAAGGAAAAACTGTCACGGGAGGGGCCTGGAACCTCAAGGTCTTCCATCTCAACCACTGAAGTTGGTACAGAGGGAGGAGTGGCCGCATGCGTGGAATCTGATCTATTCAAAGATTCTTGAACTACCTTCCTGACCAAGGCCTCCACTTGCTGGTCTTTAGCATCCCTTTCTTTTGCGGCTCGAGAAAAAAATAAATCGCATAGCGACTTATCTTCCGAATTTTAGCTCTACAACCCCAACAGGATTTTCCTTCTGAGCGACCAGAATGGTGATGGAAATAGTGCCGAGACCCGGACCTTTATTTGTCAGAGCGGTGTCTGGAAGAGGACTTGTGACGTCCAGAATTTGATCTTGAATGGCCATGACGTGACCCGGACTGAGCATTATCTTCGCGTGCTGACGAATGAAGATCCAGTATGGAAGGGCTAAAATAAATGATAAGGAGAATTTTTTTTTCTAAATTTAACTACTACCCCAAAACCAACCCAACAAACAGGCAAAAAGGAACAACAAAATTCCATCCTACCTGCGGTGCAAGGGCTGGCCACAAGGGGGCGAAGAGACATCCAAAGTAACAGACTCAGACAGGCCGCAACTAAGTCAATAGCAAAAAAATAATTAATTAATTAATTAATGAAAACAATACCATCTAGTATTCAAAATAAATAAGATAATACAGAGTGAATTCAGTAAGGAATCAAGCATTAAGACTCTTACCCCCGAAATTCCACAGAGCATGTAGTAATTTTTTGCTAAGGTGAAGCAGCAAACCTGTCTGAATCTGACAGGTTTTTAAACCTGCCGCCAGATGATGTCATGACGCCGGCAGCGTCGTCTCCAAGCAGCTTGCGTGCATGCGCAGTCGCCGCCACATTGACCGCACTGCGCAGGCGCAAACTTAGCCTCAATCTCAGCTGCGCAGTACAGGAAAAAAGCGGCGAGCTGGAACACATATGCGCTCCAGCCGCCATCCCCACACCAACCGACACAGGACAAACATAAACATACAGAGGCTGCCATACAATACTGCTCCAGCATGCCGACCATCCGACCTGGCTCCCATCCATAGGCACGTTCTTTGGGATCATTTAAGGGAAAGGCCTCCCGCTAGTAGCTAGGACGAATGGCCATACTGCCACTTGCCAGCCAGTGGCACTTCATCCCCATGTCCACCCTGCTAGTTGCTGGGATACTGGACTCCAGACACCAGAAGATTCCATCATGCGTGCAAATGGCGAACAGAAACCAGAACCGGATTCACGACTCCTTTAGGTAAGAACTACCCCTTCGGTCCTTAAGAAGGAGGACAAAAAAGGAACATGGTCTCTGATTAGGAGCAAAGATTTATGGGAGTGGGATCCTATGAGGTATGAGAGGCGGGATTAACCCATATGTAGGCTGCCATGGAGTCTGTCGGGAAATATAGTGTTTTGTACCACCCATGTGCCTCCTTTTCCTGTAATTTATGGTAAACGCAATCATCCTATGATCGCTAGATCCCAAGCTGTCACGTATCTCCACATCTGAGATCAGACTTGGATCATTCGTAATTAATTTCTAACTGAGACAGTAATTCCAGCAGGGCCGTCTTTAACACAGGGCAAAAGGGGCAGCTGCTCTGGGCCCTGTCATTGCTGAGGGGCCCAAGTGCTCTCTGCAGTTTTCCCTGAGTAGCGCGTGCAGCCGGTTTCAACCCCCCCCCCCCCAGCACTCTCCCAAGTGCTGGCCATATTTATTATACAGGAGAGTGGGACAGCTGTGGGCTTTGTGTGTTTGAGCCCGCTCGTCCCGCTTCTCCCTCTGTCAGGAGCTGCGGACTGGAGTCAATGACAGAGCGAGAGCGGCACTCTGTGTTCCTCCTGCCCCCACCCCTGCCTGGCAGACCTGTGCAGCACACAGCCGAGTGAAATTTTCTGGCTGTCTGCTGGGTCTGATAGGCGGACTCCGGAGACTGTGTTGCACCGACGTGTGATCATATAAGAAAGAACAACGTGGAGAGAAGGGAAAGGGGATTCATATGTGCAGACTGCAGAGAACTGCCGGTACTGGGGTGGACGTGGGGGGGTACAAACATGAGAGGTGGACATGGGGGGGTACAGAGATGGACATGGGGGGTACAGAGATGGACATGGGGGGTACAGAGGTGGACATGGGGGTACAGAGGTGGATTTGGGGGGGGTACAGAGGTGGAGGAGGTACAGAGGTGGACATGGGGGGGTAGAGAGGTGGACATTGGGGGGTAAAGAGGTGGAGGAGGTACAGAGGTGGACATGGGGAGGTACAGAGGTGGAGGAGGTACAGAGGTGAACATGGGGGGTACAGAGGTGGACATGGGGGGTACAGAGGTGGAGGAGGTACAGAGGTGGACATGGGGGGGCAAAGATGGACATGGGGGTACAGAGTTGGATATGGAGGTTACAGAGATGGACATGGGGGTACAGAGTTGGACATGGAGGTTACAGAGATGGACATGGGGGGGTACAGAGGTGGAGGAGGTATAGAGATGGACATGGGGTGGGGGTACAGAGGTGGAGGAGGTACAGAGGTGGACATGGGGGGTGCAGAGATGTACATGGGGGGTACAGAGGTGGACATGGGGGTACAGAGGTACAGAGGTGGACATGGGGGGTGCAGAGATGTACATGGGGGGTACAGAGGTGGACATGGGGGTACAGAGGTGGAGGGGGTACAGAGGTGGACATGGAGGGGGTACACAGGTGGACATGGGGGGGATACAGAGGTGGAGGGGGTTACAGAGATGAACCCAGAGGTGGACGGGGGTACAAAGGTTGACATCGGAATGTACAGAAGGGGACGGGGGGTACAGAGGTGGACGGAAGGATAAAGAGATGAACGTGGATGGGGCGGGATACAGAGGTGGATGGGGGATAAAGAGGGGATCTGTGGATGGGGGGATGCAGAGGTGAACATGGATGAGGGGTACTACAGAGGTGGATGGGGAAAACAAAGGTGGACATGGGGGGGTACAGAGGTGGATGGAAAGATATAGAGATGAACATGGATGGGGGGGGGGTACAGAGGTGGAGGGGGGGTACAAAGGTGGACGGAAAGATATAGAGATGGACATGGGGAGGGGGTACAGAGGGGGATGGGGGATACAGAAGTGAGCTGTGGATGGAGGGGTACAGAATTGAGCTATGGATGGGGGGGGGCAGAGGTAGACAGGTAATACAGAAGTGAGCTGTGGATGGAGGGGTACAGAGTTGAGCTGTGGATGGGGGGGGCAGAGGTAGACAGGGAACACAGAAATGAGCTGTGGATTGAGGGGTACAGAGTTGAGCTGTGGATGGGGGGGGGGGCAGAGGTAGACAGGGAATACAGAAGTGAGCTGTGGATGGAGGGGTACAGAGGTGAGCATGGAATACAGAGGTGAGCTGTGAGTGGAGGGGGTTACAGAGGTGAGCTGTGGATGGGGGGGGGTACAGAGGTGAGCATGGAATACAGAGGTGAGCTGTGGATAGAGGGGTACAGAGGTGAGCATGGAATACAGAGGTGAGCTGTGGATAGAAGGGTACCGCGGTGAGCTGTGGATGGGGGGGTACAGAAGTGAGCAAGGAATACAGAGGTGAGCTGTGGATAGAGAGGTACATAGGTGAGCTGTGGGTGGAGGGGTACAGAGTTGAACATGGAATACAGAAGTGAGACAGTGGATGGAGGGGTACAGAGTTGAGCTGTGGATGGGGGTGGGGCAGAGGTAGACAGGGAATACAGAAGTAAGCTGTGGATAGAGGGGTACAGAGTTGAGCTGTGGATGGAGGGGGGGGGCAGAGGTAGACAGGGAATACAGAAGTAAACTGTGGATGGAGGGGTACAGAGTTGAGTTGTGGATGGGGGGGGGGCAGAGGTAAACAGGGAATACAGAAGTGAGCTGTGGATGGAGGGGTACAGAGTTAGGCTGTGGATGGGGGGGGGACAGAGGTAGACAGGGAATACAGAAGTGAGCTGTGGATGGAGGGGTACAGAGTTGAGCTGTGGATGGGGGGGGGGGGCAGAGGTAGACAGGGAATACAGAAGTGAGCTGTGGATGGAGGGGTACAGAGTTGAGCTGTGGATGGGGGGGGGGGGGCGGGAGAGGTAGACAGGGAATACAGAAGTGAGCTGTGGATGGAAGGGTACAGAATTGAGCTGTGGACGGGGGGGGGGGGCAGAGGTAGACAGGGAATACAGAAGTGAGCTGTGGATGGAGGGGTACAGAGTTGAGCTGTGGAATACAGAGGTGAGCTGTGAGTGGGGGGGGTACAGAGGTGAGCTGTGAATGGAGGGGTACAGAGGTGAGTGTGGAATACAGAGGTGAGCTGTGGGTGGAGGGGGGTACAGAGATGAGCTGTGGATGAGGGAGCAGAGGTAAGCAAAGTGATGTGCAGAGGTGACCAATAGATGGTTACTTTGGGGGAGGGGGGAGGATATGCAAGCACTGACCCTTGTGCTGATTTTTTTCTGTGCCCTGTATGATACAAACACCTCAAAGTACACCCCCCCCCCAATCCCTGTGTGTCATCCTGGACTCCTATCTCCCACCTTCACCCCATCATCTTGAACTCCCCCATCTCTTTCCCCCCCAATCATCCTGGACCTCCCTATCCCCCCATCATCTTGGACTCTGCTATCCCCCCCCCCCCACCCACCCATCATCCTGCACTTCTCTATCTCTTCCCCCATCATTATTATTAGGGATTTATATAGCGCCAACAGTTTGTGCAGTGCTTTACAACACGAGGGCAGTACAATTACAATACAATGCAATACATATGTTTACGTGTGTGTTTTGTTTTTTCAAATGTTGGGGTGGAGAGACAATGTGCATGGGGGAGGGGGGGCAAGAATTGTTTTTTGCCCAGGGCCCAATCAATAGTAAAGATGGCCCTGAATTCCAGTTCCTCCTCCTTTATGTTGGGTGGCCTATAGCATACCCACACTATTAATTTTCCACTTACCTCCTCTCTTTGAAGTTCTATCCATATTGATTCCACCTCCCCCCAGTCCCATACATAATGTTGTGCCTCTCTACCACTCTTACGTCACTTTTGACTTATGAACACACCCCTCCCCCTCTTCTACCTTCCCTGTCCTTTCGATACAAGGAATACCCCTGTATATTGGCCAGCCAATCATGTGAGCTGTCAAACCAAGTTTCAGTTATTCCCACAAAGTCTAAGTCCTCCCTGTGTAATAGGAGCTCCAGATCCACTATTTTGTTAGCTAGGCTCCTGGCATTTGTGTATACACCTCTTAGTGCTGTATGAGTACATGCTGTTTTTACCCCTTGTCTCTCCGGGCTTTGTCTTTGAATTCCCCCGTGATTCGTTGTTATGGTTATATGTTCACTGCTATTACTATTACTACTCTATGACCCTCTGTTACACGCTCCCTATCGGCTATCGCTTTTTCTGATCCCTCCCCCCAACACTTAGTTTAAAAGCCCCTCCAGCTTTGTGACCATCCTACTTCCCAATAGAGCTGGGATGCCACCATCCCCATTAAGGTGCAGCCCGTCCTTACTAAAGAGCCGCTAATCGACTGAGAAGTCAGCCCAGTTCTCCAAATCCTAAATCCCTCTTTGCTACACCAGTTCCTCATCCACTTGTTCAATTCCCTAAGCTCCTGCTGCCTCTCTGGTGTGGCTCGAGGTACAGGTAATATTTCAGAGATAACTACCATAGAGGTCTTTTTCCTCAATCTTTTCCCTAAGTCCCTGAAATAGTTTTTTAGGACTTCCCACCTTCCTCTCACTTGGAACCAACATGTACCATGACCGCTGGGTCCTCCCCAGCCCCTCCCAATAATCTGTCCAACCAATCCGTGATGTGCCGAACCCGAGCGCCCGGTAAACAACATGCCGTTCGGCCCCCCGGGTCTTTCTGACAGATTGCCCTCTCTGCCCTACTAATAATTGAGTCTCCTACTGCCAGCACTTCTCTGGCCTTACCTGTATCACCGTTCCCCTTCTGACTGGAGCCGTCACTCCCCTGGCAGCTAAGGGAGGATGCCTGCTCCAGCACTGCCACCCCAAAGCTTGTATCCCCATTATCATGCAAACTGGCATATTTGTTGGGGTGTACCAACTCAGGACTGGCCTCCCTAGTGTTCTTCCCTCTACTCCTCCTCCTTTCTGTCAACCTCCTCTAGGCTGGCCCCCACCAGCACCTGCTGGGTAATGTCCAAGCTCCTCTCCGGGTAGCTAATGCTTCTCAGTGTTGCTACTTGATTCTCCAGATCCAGGATCTGGACTTCCAGACAAACAACTCGCTTACATCTCACACAACAGTATATGCCCTCAATTGGCTCATCAAGGAACGCATACATGGTGTAGGATGTGCACTGAGTGGCATCACCAGTCCTGTTGGACATTTCACCCTCTATTCTATTGGAGAAATTGAGTAATGCCCTGTACATACGACTGGTTTTCCCATCGGAATAAACTCTGAAGGTCTTTCTGACACAATTCCCGCTGAAACTGTTTTGCGTACACACAACCACACCAAAGTCTGATCGTCAAGAACGCGGTGACGATCTTCTTGTTAAAAAAAAAAAAAGAATGAAAAAGGAAGTTCAAGACTCAGTGTGCCACCCTTTGGGCTCCTTCCGCTAATCTCGTGTTAGTAGAAGTTTGGTTAGAGACAATTTGCTTTTCAGACTCCTGCTTTTTCAGATCGTTTTACTGCTGTTCAGTATGTGCTTGTGGGTTTGTATCTAGTTTTCAGTGCATGCAGTCAGTCCGCTCGTTGCTGATATTCAGCTCGCTCTTCACAGGCCTTGCTGTTCTTCAGTGTGTTCTGTTAAGTTCATTCTGACCAGCCGACTGTTTTGAAGCCAAGTTTCGGTTATGTACACGTCGTACAGTTCGTGCTGTGTGGGGGCTTGGCTTGGTGTTGGGGTTTATACTTTGACCCAAGTCCAGTCCATGAACAGGGCGAAGAGGAGTTCATGGACCAAGAATTGGTTACTCTTAATCCTGATGATTTCAGGAACTTTCTCCGGATGACGGACCCCGTTTTTCACCGTCTGTTGGCTTTGCTCACCCCTTATATCAGCAGGCAGGATACCTGCATGAGGCAAGCCATCACCCTGGAGCAGAGGTGTCAGGAACCATGAAACAGACAGAGACAGAAGTACAATCTAATCACACTTGTTTATTAATAAAAAATAAAAAGATAAATAGGAAAAAGAGTAGTCAAGCAAGACAGAGTCCAGTAGCCATATCGGGTAGTCAGCCAGTCCAAAGTTCATAAACCAGATCAGATAATCAGCCAGTCCAGACGTCAGGGATCCACGGAGAGCAACTGCAAGCAGGATGGAAGCCAGGTGGGATGTCAGCAAGCCAGTCTTGAAACAACAGCAGGAGATGGTTCCTAGTGATGTGACCAAACGTGAAGGCAAAGGAGAAATGAGCTGGTGACTTTATATAGGTAGGCCAGACGAGCATCATCGGGAACAGCTGGTAACTGAAGAGAGAGAAGAGAGCTGGCAATTAGCTGACAGCTGAGCGGCCAGCCCAGAGGAGGAAGGGCTAAGCCAGCCCTGACAGTACCCCCACCCCCTCAATGACCCCTCTCCCTCGGAGGGCCACCAGGCTTGAGGGGAAACCATCTATGGAACTCGCAGAGGAGGACAGGGGCATGTACGTCAGAGGATGAAACCCAGGAGCATTCCTCCGGACCGTATCCCTTCCAATGCACCAGGTACTGTATGCGCCCACGGAACCTACGGGAGTCAACAATGGATTGTACCTCATACTCCTCATGGTTCTCAACCTGAATAGGGTGAGGACGTGGCACTGAGGTGGTAAATCGGTTACAGACCAACGGTTTCAATAAGGAGACATGAAACACATTTGAGATGCGCATACAAGGAGGAAGTTCCAACGCGTAAGCTACTGGGTTAATCCTGCGAAGGATACGGAAAGGCCCAATAAACCGAGGTGCAAACTTCAGTGAGGGAACACGAAGCCGGAGGTTGCGAGATAACAGCCAGACCCTGTCCCCAACCTGGTAGGAAGGCGCTGGCAGGTGTCTGCGGTCAGCATGGAGTCTGTACCTATCATTAGCATGACGCAAAGCCTACTGAACTTGTACCCAAGTGAAACAAATACCACGGAGATGCTCCTCTAAGGCAGGAATACTCTGCGGAACAAACGAGTCAGGCAACATGGAAGGTTGGAAACCATAATTTGCCATAAATGCAGATAATCGGGAGGCAGAATTCAAGGCACTGTTGTGAGCAAACTCTGCCCAAGGTAATAGGTCAGACCAGTTGTTATGATGGTCAGAAATATAGCAACGTAGGAATTGCTCCAAGGACTGATTGGCTCGTTCTGCGGCCCCATTAGACTGCGGGTGATACGCAGAAGAGAACGCAAGCTGGATTCCCAACTGTGCACAAAAGGCTCGCCAGAACCGGGAGACAAACTGACTGCCCCTATCCGAGACAATCACCTTGGGTAGCCCATGTAAGCGAAAGATCTCCCGAGCAAAAATGGAAGTCAGTTCCTTAGAGGTGGGCAACTTCTTAAGTGGAATACAATGACACATCTTTGAGAACCGGTCCACCACCATAAGGATAACAGTGTTGCCTTGGGAGTGGGGCAACTCCACAATGAAATCTATTGACAGGTGTGTCCAGGGCCTCTCTCCATTGGGTATGGGTTGTAGGAGGCCCACTGGAAGGTGTCGTGGAGTCTTACTCTGAGCACACATGTGACAAGCAGCTACGAAAGAAGTAACCTCAGCCCGTAGACTAGGCCACCAGAATTGTTGGGAGATGGCCCAAATGAGTTGATTCTTCCCAGGATGGCCAGCGGCCTTGGGAGAATGATAAGTCTGGAGCACTGCAGTACGGAGACTCTCTGGGACAAAGCAGCAGTCACAAGGTTTATAAGGAGGAGCATGGACCTGAGCAGCAAGAATTTTGTCACCCAAAGGAGAAGTAAGACTGGTGCGAACCGTAGCTAAGATACGATCAGGAGGAATCATAGGAACCGGAACCGACTCCGACTTGGAAGTGGAGGAAAATTGTCGTGACAAGGCATCAGTCCTTACATTCTTAGTCCCGGGTAAGAATGAGACAATGTAATTAAAGCTCAACAAGAAAAGAGCCCATCGCGCCCTTCTGGGAGAGAGTCGCTTAGCCTCAGACAAGAATGTAAGATTCTTACGGTCAGTAAGAATACGAACGGGCACAGTGGTACCTTCAAGGAGATGTCTCCATTCTTTCAGGGCTAAAATGATCGCCAACAGCTCTCTGTCACCAATCTCATAATTGCACTCAGCAGTTGACAATTTCTTGGAAAAGTAGCCACACGGATGCATAGCGCTCTCAGAGTTAGGACGTTGAGACAGAAGGGCACCAACTCCAGTCTCAGAAGCATCAACTTCTAGGATAAAAGGCAACGTAGGATCAGGATGTGCCAACACAGGAGCAGAAACAAAGGCAGCCTTGAGAGTCTCAAAGGCCTTAATGGACTCCGGAGACCAACTCTGTGGGTTATCGTTCTTTCTGGTCATATCAGTCAGAGGCTTGACCAGAGACGAGAAGTTACGAATAAACTTCCGATAGTAATTGGCGAAGCCCAAGAAACGCTGCAGAGGACGTAAACCCACGGGTTGAGGCCACTGTAGGACTACCGAAAGTTTCTCTGGGTCCAGTGAAAAACCAGCAGTGGAAATGACATAGCCCACGAATGTAACCTGTTCACGATGGAACTCACACTTCTCCAGTTTACAATAGAGATTGTTTTCTCTTAGTTTCTGAAGTACACGACAGACATCTGTGTGGTGGCTTTCCAGGGACTTGGAAAATATGAGTATATCATCGAGATAGACCACCACACACAACTGCAACAAATCTCAGAGGACATCGTTAATAAATTCCTGGAAAACTGCCGGGGCGTTACAAAGGCCAAACGGCATTACCAGGTATTCATAATGGCCTATTCTGGTATTAAACGCAGTTTTCCACTCGTCGCCCTCCTTAATGCGCACAAGATTTTATGCCCCTCTCAGGTCAAGCTTTGTGAAAACCGTTGCTCCCTTGAGGCAGTCAAATAACTTAGTAATCAATGGAATTGGGTAGGCATTCTTAATCGTGACACGATTGAGACCCCTATAATCTATACAAGGTCTCAGTTCACCGCTCTTCTTTTTCACAAAGAAGAAACCAGCACCAGCAGGAGACGAGGATTTGCGGACAGGATCAGCAACATACTCCTCCATGGCCTTATCCTCCAAGACAGACAGAGGGTAAACCCGGCCACGAGGAGGTATGGCACCAGGTTGAAGGTCAATTGCGCAATCATAAGGGCGGTGTGGAGGCAAACTACCGGCTTGACCTTTAACAAAGACATCGCCAAAATCACGGAACTCCTCCAGCAGGGAGGGAAGTGAAGCAGTGCACAGGACCTTGGATACCTTCAGGAAGCATGTCTCACTGCCCTGTGGTGACCAGGAGAGAACCTCAGCACAGAGCCAATCAAAAGAGGGGTTGTGCCTCTGTAACCAAGGATAACCAATAACCAGCGGAAATCTGGGTGAGAAAATAACTTGGAATTGGATTATCTCATGGTGAAGAGCCCCTATGGCCATGGACAACGGAACCGTCTCATGAGTCACATGGGCAGGCTGTAAAGGTCTCCCATCAAGAGCCTCAATGGCAAGTGGAGTGTCATGCAGCTGCAGCGGAATCGAGTGCTGCTTAACAAATGCAGCATCAATGAACAGGCCTGCAGCCCCAGAGTCGATTAGAGCCTGTATCTCGATGCACGACTCAGCCCAAGAAAGAGTGACCAAAACCAGGGGCTTAGCCTTCTGGATAACTGGGGACGAAAGAACGCCACCTAAGGTCTGTCCATGACAGGACCCCAAGGTTCGGGCGTTCCCTGGATGGGTAGGACAAGACTTCAAAAAGTGGCCTGCCTGGCCACAATAAAGACACAATCTCTCCCTCCTCCTAAAGGCTCTCTCATCCGCAGAGAGACGCATGAAGCCCAGGTGCATGGGTTCATCTTCACTGACCAACTCGGTACCAGGAGGCATGGGAGGTGAGGGAGGCATGGGTGGGACTACAAAGCTCGGAGGTAAAGGTACAGGAGGCTTCTGCAAGCGCTCCTAAAGAGAAAGTCTTTCTCTGAGTGTGGAGTCAATGAGGATGGCAAACGAGATCAAGCTCTCCAGCTCAGTGGGTATATCTCGGGCTGCTATCTCATCCTTGATGGAATCCGAGAGACCATGAGAAAAAGCAGCCACGAGGGCCTCATTGTTCCAAGCAACCTCTGCTGCCAGAGTACAGAATTCAATGGCGTAGTCGGCAACAGTTCTCGTACTCTGTTTGATGGACATGAGGCACTTGGCAGCAGAAGCGGAGCTTGCGGGAACGTCAAAAACCCTTTTAAAGGAGGCCACAAACTGAGGGTAACTCAAGACAACAGGTTTTTGCATCTCCCATAGAGGGTTAGCCCAGGCCAAGGCAAAGAAAGCAAAGATATCACGAAACCTACTTCACTTCTGTCCGTGGGAAACGCCTGGGGCAGCATTTCGAAGTATATCTCAACCTGATTGAGAAACCCTCTGCATTGAACTGGATCGCCCCCAAATCGCTGGGGAAGCAGAGCAGAACCAGACATACCTCTAATAGAGGTAATACTCGAGGCGGGTGCCTGCACAGAGACTGGCGCAGCAGCAGGGACGGCCTGCGACTCAGGTTGTACCGGAGCAGCCACCGTGGGGGATTCCAGGTGAGCCGTGTAATTCAGGAGCGTTTGTAACACCAAGGCAAACTGATCCATGCGGTGATCTTGCTCATCCAATCTGGAAAAAATATTACCAACAAGTGGATTGACTGTATCTTCTGAACTCATGGCCTTCACGTAC
The DNA here is from genome assembly GCF_037356315.1 of Lithobates pipiens. Classification (NCBI taxonomy): domain Eukaryota; kingdom Metazoa; phylum Chordata; class Amphibia; order Anura; family Ranidae; genus Lithobates; species Lithobates pipiens. The sequence goes on along the minus strand of NW_027507903.1, from coordinate 280,691,507 downwards.
TGTCAGGAACCATGAAACAGACAGAGACAGAAGTACAATCTAATCACACTTGTTTATTAATAAAAATAAAAAGATAAATAGGAAAAAGCATAGTCAAGCAAGCCAGAGTCCAGTAGCCAGATCGGGTAGTCAGCCAGTCCAAAGTTCATAAACCAGATCGGGTAATCAGCCAGTCCAGACGTCAGGGATCCACGGAGAGTAACTGCAAGCAGGATGGAAGCCAGGTGGGATGTCAGCAAGCCAGTCTTGAAACAACAGCAGGAGATGGTTCCTAGTGACGTGACCAAACGTGAAGGCAAAGGAGAAATTAGCTGGAGACTTTATATAGGCAGGCCAGACGAGCATCATCGGGAACAGCTGGTAACTGAAGAGAGAGAAGAGAGATGGCAATTAGCTGACAGCTGAGCGGCCAGCCCAGAAGAGGAAGGGCTAAGCCAGCCCTGACAAGAGGCTAGTTGCCACCTTGTGGTACTTGGCGACTGGGAGAAGTCTACAGGACCTCAAGCTCTCTACAGGCATCTCCCCCCAGGCTCTGGGGATCATTATTCCAGAGATCTGTTCTGCCATCATTCAGGTCCTGCAGAAGGACTATATTAAGGTAAGTTTTATCCTTTAAGATCACATTATATGTATTTAATGTTTCCTAATGTATTGTAATTCTTTCATCATTCCCTAATTACCATGATTGGAATATGCTGTGAATGTCCCCTTTATCTTCATACATGCTGCAAGCTTTTAATGCAAATTGTTTGGCCTACATGCATATTTGCCTTCACTAACCTCCCCAGCATGCTATAATGGGCCCACCTATACATACACCTATAGCCTTGTCCCTTAACAATGTATTTTCTCAGCTCCATTGTAGTGCTTTACACGATACACCCTCTAAAATGTGCTCAAATGTTGTGTGTGTCCTTAAATTCAGGCAGAGTGCTGGAGGCTTTTTTATTTTTGGCTCCCAAAGTCACCTCAACCCCCCCCCCCCCCCCCCAAATTTCAAATTTTATCAATGGGCCATCAGAGGGGGTGAGGAATCTGATAAGTGGGCCTTATATTTTTGTCTTTAAATACTTCTTAAAGAGGAAGTAAACCCTGATGGGTTTACTTCCTCTTTGATTCCCTGCAAAGGTAAAGCATAATGGACTACTATGCATCGCATAGTAGCCCATTATGTGTCACTTACCTGACACAAGAGCCAGCGAAGCCACGCTGTCCCCTGTAGTCCGGAGCATCCATCTTCTCGGTGGGTCTCGCTGCTCCGCCTCTGTCATTCGACGAAGCCACGATGACGTCACTCCCGCACATGCACACGGGAGCCGCCACTCGCGGCATATCGCGTTGACAGCGGCGTGCTCAGTGCGCCTGCACGCCGTAGACAGCGGTGCCTGTCTTTTGGCAAATATCTCCTAAACCATGTAGGTTTAGGAGATATTTCTTGGACCTACAGGTAAGCCTTAATCTAGGCTTATCTGTAGGTCAAAGTGGTTTGTAAGGGTTTACAACCACTTTAATATAAATGTTATACTGATGTTGTGCAAGAATGTTTTTTGTGTAATCTGCTTGCAATGTTATGTGCAAAAGTACTTATATTTTTTTTTCTTGTTTGACTCCACAGTTTCCTTCAATGACACAGGAATGGCAGACTGTGGCCTCCCATTTTGCCAACCGTTGGGACTTTCCCAACTGTGGAGGGGCTATAGATTGGAAGCACGTCCACATCGTGCCACCACCCCATTAGGGGTCTTCCTATTATAACTATAAGGGGTTTAATAGTGTAGTTTTAATGGCGGTGGTATCGGCACAATATGAGTTCCTCTATGTGGACATGGAGAAGAATGGCGGGATGTTTGATGAAGGAGTCTTCGCTCAGATGGAGTTTTACCAGTGTCTCCAGACTGGTGGCCTGGCATTGTCACCTGATGCGGATAACGTGGAAGGACTCCCCTTTGTCTTTATTGCAGATGAAGACTTCGGTCTGGACGAGCACCTGATGAGGCCATTCCCCCAAGGGACCCTCACCCCGGAGAGGAGGGTTTTTAACTACCGGCTGGCCAAAGTGAGAACAGTCATTGAGAATACCTTTGGGATAATGGCCAGTCAGTTCCGCCTGTTTCTGACAGCAATCCATATGGTGAACTACAAAATCAACCATATCATCCTATCCTGCTGCATACTGCTCAATTATTTAAGAAAAAATGGCCAAACTTATATTGCCTCAGTTGGGCCTGGGGCCGGACTTATTACTGAGAATCCCCTTACAGGCCTGGATACTGGCCATCCTGGCTTGGCCCCCCAAAGTGCCCGTGAAGTTCGGGAGAAATAATAGGATTTTTGTACTAAAATCCTTTTCTCTGTAGTTCATTGACGGACACAGCTCCAGTAATCTTGACTGTAGGGTTATTACGCCACCTTCAGGAGAGGACTAGGCAGAACATGTAATACATGTGAAAAACAGAACTTTACAGTTCCGCCCAGGGGGCGGTCCCTCTGGTAGTAACCCCTCAGCCTGCTTCCTGCAGCTCAGTACATCAACAAGCAGTATAACGTAAACCAATAGGAGGGGAGGGTGCTGTGTCCGTCAATGAACTACAGAGAAAAGGATTTTACGGTGAGTACAAAAATCCTATTTTCTCTTTCGTTCATTGACGGATGCAGCTCCAGTAATCTTGACCATAGGGACGTTCCCAAGCAGTGTCATAACGAGGGGTGGGAACAGCAACATAACTTCACCCACAACCCGAGGTGCTCTCCCAATGGGGGGTCACCGTCTGCACCAACCGCATCAGAAATTGCGGTCAACATATGCATCAGAGTGCATTAACATTCAAAAAGGTAACTTTCTCTTAACAGAAGAAAGAGTGTAAAATTTCAACATTACACGGCCGCCTGCAAAACTTTGCGGCCAAAGCAGGCATCAGAAGATGCGCCTACATCCACTTTGTAGAACTTTGTAAAAGTGTGAACGGATGACCAAGTCGCCGCCTTACACACTTAAAGTGGTTGTAAACCCTTACAAACCACTTTGACCTACAGGTAAGCCTAGATTAAGGCTTACCTGTAGGTCCAAAAAATATCTCCTAAACCTATATGGTTTAGGAGATATTTACCCGAAAACAGGCATGCGCTGTAGACAGCGGCGCGCAGGCGCACTGAGAGCGGCATTCTCAATGACGGAGCTGGCGCGCGTGTCAGCTCCCGTGCGCATGCGCGGGAGTGACGTCATCGCGGCTTCGCCGAATGACAGCGGCGGAGCTGCGAGACCCCACCAAGAAGATGGATGAAGCGGACTACAGGGGACAGCGGCGACTTCGCTGGCTCCTGTGTCAGGTAAGTGACACATAATGGACTACTATGCGATGCATAGTAGTCCATTATGCTTTACCTTTGCAGGGAATGAAAGAGGAAGTAAACTCATCAGGGTTTACTTCCTCTTTAAGCGACTGACGCTTGATGTCGGAAAGCCCAAGAGGTCCCAATTGCCCTGGTGGAATGGGCCATGACAGGAAAGGGGGGCACCTGACCCTTCAAGGCGTAACCCCTGACCACAATCTGTCTGATCCACCTGGAAATGGTGGCCCACAAGACCCTTTTTTTGGACCAGCTACCAAAACAAACAGACAGTCTGACTTCCGAAAGGGAGCCGTGGCAGACAGATATACCCTTAGAGCCCGGACCACGTCCAGGGAATGGAGGGCCACCTCCTTAGGATGTGTCGGTTTAGGACACAGAGATGGTAACACAATGTTTTCATTGAGGTAAAAAGCCAAAACCACCTTCGGTAGAAAAGAAGGTTGCGGACGCAACACCACCTTATCCTTGTGGATAAAAAGATAGGGTGACTTGCAAGACAAGGCCGCCAGCTCCGAAATCCTCCTGGCCGATGTAATGGCCACTAGGAAGACCACTTTCTGGGAAAGAGTCAACAAGGGAATTTCACTGATGTTCTCAAACGGCAGTTTCTGAAGCGCCGATAGCACCAGGTTCAGATCTCACGGAGGCAAGGGTGGACGCACTGGAGGGACTACGTGCCAGACCCCTTGTACAAAGGTGCTCACTAGAGAGTGAGACGCCAGGGGTCATTGGAAAAAGACAGCCAAGGCTGATATCTGTCCCTTGATGGTGCTTAAAGCCAGTTTCTGGTCTACTCCTCACTGTAGGAACAGCAGGATCCTGGAAGCAGAATAGATGCGCAGACGCCACCCCATCTCCTCACACATGGGGATATAAGCCTTCGATGTACGATGGTATATCTTCTGAGAAGAAGATTTCTGTGCCCACAGCATAGTTGAAATCACCGAATCAGACAGGCCTCGGTTCCTTAGCACCTGGCTTTCAACAGCCATGCCGTTAAAACCAGCAACAGTAAAGCAGGATGGAGAACTGTACCTTGAGACAGAAGGTCTTCTCGCATCGGTAACCGCCAGGGAGCGTCCCCTACCAGGCGTACTAAGTCGGCGTACCAAGGATGCCGATGCCAATCACTGGAATCTCCTTCGGCCTCCAGTAACAGTTTTAGCGGAGGAAAGGCGTAGATCAGTCAGTATTGATCCCATGGAGCCACCAACGCGTCTGACGCATCCGCCTAAGGATCTCTTGTCTTGGATACGAGCCTCAGCACCTTCTGATTGAGCCGAGAGGCCAGGAGGTCCACATCTGGTGTGCCCCACTGAAGGCACAGAAGACTGAACACCTCCGGATGCAACGACCACTCTCCTGGGTCCAGCATCTGGCGACTTAGATAGTCCGCCTGCCAGTTTTCTACTCTTGGGATGTATATGGTCGACAGGGCTGGTACATGGTGCTCTACCCACCGAAGGACATGAGCGACCTCCCGTGCTGCAGCCAAGTTTCTTGTTCCTCCTTGATGGTTGACATATGCCACCGCTGTGGCATTGTCTGATTGGATCCTGATCGGATGCCCTCTTAGTCTCAGTCTTAGTCTTAGTCTCGACCATGTGGAGAGGCATAGCCTGATCGCTCGGAGCTCGAGCACATTGATTGGCAACTTGGCTTCCTCCCCCGACCAGAGGCCCTGGGTCAACTGTACACCCAGTACTCCACCCCGGCTGGTCAGGCTGGCGACCGTTGTGATCATTGTCCAATGCAGAGGTAGGAACAATTTCCCGGCCCGAAATGCCGGAGATCTCAGCCACCAGAGCAGGGAGTCCCTGAATAACTGGCTCACCCGAATCCGACAATCCAGGGATAACGGAGATTTGTCCCATTTTGTCAAAATCTCCTTCTGCAAGACTCTGGTGTGAAATTGGGCATACAGTACCGCCTCAAAGGAGGTCACCATGAGACCCAGGACTCGCATGTAGAAGCACAGCGACGACCACTTGCGGTTCATCAACAGCTTCACCGTGGCTCTGAGAGTCTGCAGTTTGTCTCAAGGGAGAAACACTCTTGCTTCCACGGAGTCCAGCAGTAAGCCTAGATACTCCAGGCGCTGAGTCAGCACAAGCACTGACTTTTTTAGGTTCAACAGCCACCCAAATTCCTGCAGGATTTGCATTTTGATCGCCACATCCTCCTTTAATTCTGAGGCAGAAGCTGCTCTCAGGAGGAGATCATCTAGGTAACCCACAATTGCAATCCCACGTTGTTGCAACAACACCAAAATTGGGGCCAATACCTTGGTAAAGACTCAGGGTGCTGAAGCCAAGCCAAAGGGGAGAGCCACAAACTGGTAGTGGTCTTCCCCTACTGCAAATCGCAGAAACCTCTGATGCCTGAGGCATATGGGTATGTGCAGGTCCTGGATGTCCAAAGATGCCAGGGAGTCCCCCTGATGGAGTGCAGCGACTACTGAGCGAACTGATTCCATTCTGAACCTCTGTACTTTTACAAAGCAATTGAGGGCTTTCAGGTCCAAGATTGGATATACCCCTTCCTTTTTGGGGACTACAAACAGATTGGAGTAGAACCCCTGAAACCTTTCCATTCCGAACAGGCACTATCATCCTGTGGCTTAGCAGGTCCCTTACTGCCCCCAACAGGGCCTCCCGGTGAGCCGGGAGTAAGGGTATGCTGGAGGGGAAGAATCTGTTTGGTGGCCAAGAGAGAAACTCTATCTTGTAGCCCGATGAAATCAGTTTGCAGACCCATTGGTCAGACAGCCGCATGGCCAACCGGGCTGAAAACTCCCGAAGGCGACCCCCCACCCGGGTGAAGGGCTGGGCATGCGGTAGCACTCTTGCTCACTGGTTTGCAATACATGCGAGTCCAGGGACGCTTCTGTCCCTGAGGAGTCGCCCTGTCGAACTGGGAGCATTTTGCCGAAGTCCCGGGCAGACGAAAAAGCCTCTTTTGAGCGGGAAAGGAGGGCACTTGCCTGTGGCATAGCTCCTTACCCTTCCTGGACTGTGGGAGCAAGGTGCTCTTCCCACCTGTGACATTCTTAATAATGTCATCCAACGAGGCTCCAAAAAAGCCACTCACCAAGGAAGGGCAGATCCGTCAAGGCTTTTTTAGATGCCTGGTCCGCAGACCAGCATTTCAGCCAAATCAGGCGCCGCAGCACCACTGCTGACACTGATGCCCTGGAAAGCAGGGGAAGCATATCCAGGGCCGCATCACAGACGTACTTAAGGCTGTGCACTAACTGGTCTGCCAGTTCCACGCAGACAGGGGAGGCCTACTGCCTCTCCACCTCATGGTGCAAAAGTTTTGCCCACTCAGTAAGTGTGTGCGACACTAATGCTGTGCCCAGTACTGGTTGTATCGCTGACCCCACTACCGTAAACAAGTAATGGGCCACTGCCTCAGCCTTCCTGTCGGTAGGGTCCTTAAATGCAGGAGTCCCCTCTACCGGAATCGTGGTTACTTTATTTAACCTAGATACTGGGGGGTCCACGACCGGAGGAGCTGACCATTTTTTAAGAAGGCTTTCCACAAAGGGGTAACGCACCGCCATTCTTTTTGGGACCGAGAAGGTCCGTTGCGGGCTTCCCCATTCCTTGTATATGAACTTATAGAAATAAGTCAGATACGGAAACACTTTAGGCTTACAGGACCCAAAAGGGACCATTACTTCAGCAGAGGATCCTGCTATATCCTGAATTTTCAGGGTATCACGCATAGCTGTGATAAGTGCTCCAACTAGCGCTTTGTCTTGAGCGGACCCGGACGGGGACTCATCCTCACTGTCCGATCGGTCTTGGTCAGCGTCCTCTGATACATCGGAGCAGGGGCCGCCAGTCACTGCGGGGGCCCGAGTCAGAACTCTCCCTGGAGGACTGGGAGCAGGGGCTTCTTTTTACCACCTTTGCACCCACACTCTGCCTCCACCCTGGCAACGAATGCTTCAAGCACCGCCGACAAAGCGTCCAAAGGCACTGCACTGTTTGCAGAAGAGCCAGTTGCAATTGCAGGGAGCTCTGGGGAAGAAACACCAGTTTCTGAAGCCATGCTGGCCCACCCTGTCTGCCACCCTTGAGGACTTAGGACAGGTGCTCAATCCCACCCTCCTAGCTGCTGCAGACTGAGGGGCCCCCACCGCAGGACTCACCACTCCGACCGAGTGCTGCACCTTGCTGTTACAGGTGCCTGTGTCCAGTGTCAGCTCCCAGGTATACAGAGCAAAAAAAGCGCTGTTCTGAGTTACAGGGACCAGCGCTAAGGATAAAAACCGTACTAAAGCTACAACAAAATGGCCACCAGTCACCCTGTATAAGGGACAATCACAGGAAAAATGGCCGCCGAACTTCTGGAAAATGGCCACCGACCATGCTTTCCACAGAGACTCACAGAAAATGTCCGACAAGTACCTGTACACACTGAACGAACAGAGATAATGGCGGCAGATAGTGCTATGGCGGCAGCACATGCAGAGTCCACAGAAAGCAACAGAGAGACCACAGACAGCCCAGGGACACAGATAACCAGCGCAGCCCCCCAATCCAGGATCAGAGCCCCCCCTGGAGTACCCCTGTCTCAGGTACACACACCGCTCAGTAGCCCAGTCATGCAGCATCCCCCACAGAGGGGAGGGGAATAGGGAGAGGGACCCCCTAATCGACCTCCCAGGGAATGCCCAGCTGCTCAAACCAGCAGAGGCTGGAAGAGCTGTACTTACCACGAGCTGGGGACATCCCATCGCAGACCCACACCCAAGCAGTATGGGGTGGCTGCTGGCCACGGCACACTGTGACAAAGACATCGGAAGTCCGGTCATATGTGTGCCCCAGAGCGCTGCGCTCTCCGGCCGCCCCTGGAGCCTGAGGGGCATGTCGTGGCTGACCCATCGTGTAGCTAGGGTCTGCACACGCTCGATGGCCAGGCTGGGGAGACTACAAGGATCTATATTATCCAGCCTGTCACCCAGCCGGCTGTTGATAGCAGATCACAAGATCTTAAAATCTTGCGCAAAAGGCAAAAATTCAGAAAAAATCCCAGGACCGATGGTCCCGCAAGGAGCCTAGGTCTTTCTCCTTCACTAGGCAGAAAAAAACTGAGCTGCAGGAAGCAGGCTGAGGGGTTATTACCAGAGGGACCGCCCCCTGGGTGGAACTGTAAAGTTCTGTTGTTTTTCACATGAATTACATGTTCTGCCTAGTCCTCTCCTGAAGGTGGCGTAATAACCCTACAGTCAAGATTACTGGAGCTGTGTCGGTCAATGAACGAAAGAGAAATGTAAATTATTTTATGGGTAGGGGGGCCATTGCTATGCCAGACAATGTCTAATAAAATGTTTAATAAAAAAAAAAATATCTGATAAAATCTTGATTTTTCTTTATTGCTTGTGTTTGTTTTTGATTGTCTCCTAGGTTCTCCTAGTGCCAAGTGGATTTTCCTTTAGTAAATAAGGCCCATTGTCACTGTAAATACAAAATTACTTAAAAAACTGGTATTGAGCATTGAAAGAAGAAGCCACACATCATTGATTTTCTAATTTTTTTTAGTGTGTGCACATTCACACATATGCGTTATTAAATTTTTGTTGACAACAATTTTTTACTTTTTTTTGTAAAAATTAAAAATGTGTTGTTTTTTTTGTTCTAAATTGGCATGTTTAATAACATAACATATAAAACTCTGGAACTTACAAAGTTCAACGTAGAAAAACAGAAGGCAATATCAGACATTCTAGTGTCCAAAGTGTCTTGATATTGCCTTCATCAGATGGGGTGATGTCACTCCTGTAAAAGCCCAAATTTTGAAGATGCACACAAATTGGAGATTTCCCTCCTGATCCCATGCCTAATGTCAATATGTGCTATCTCCCATCATGGGGGATCAATGGATGTGTTTTGGGGGTCCAACCCCTTCCTCTCACCTACTTCATTTGGGAAGGGGTTGCACCCAACAAACGCATACATTGAAATACCCTGATGGCAGATAACACATAACACTGTGTGCATCTTCAAAATTTGGCTTTTACTAATTCCTAAAAAAAAGTGTTTTTAAGACAACAATTGAGAAAATGGTTGTATTTTGAAGATCTTTTAAATTCTCCCCAACACATCAATCATCTTCTTCATTTGTTGCTCCAGAAAATTTCGTTTATTTCTTATGATGTCGATTTCACGATTCCATGTCATGATGTCCTGGATTAGGAGTTGTGCACTTGCACTTGTGAATTTTTGAGCTTGCGCTTCCACAACCAGCAAATCACCTAAAAAAATTTAGGAAAAACATGTCTTATAAATATGCAGGCATACATATATTACCTGAAGCTGGGGTATCAGACACTCACCTGTTGTGATGACAAGTTATTTTTCTAAGCACACTCTTGATCCTCCTTTACTGATCCAGCTCCCTCAGTTTCAGGTCTGATCAGCGTTTCCTTAATTGCTCCTTTGTTCATTGTACCCCAAAATTTGTGTGCAGACTCTTTACAACTTTTCTCATAATTTTGGCTTTTCTCACATTCGGGTTGGTGTACGGTCCATTCTTGTCATCATAGTCGTTCCTCCTCAAGATATCCACCATCTCCACCATTTCAAGAAAGGACATATTTGTAGCCTTAAATCGTAGCCTCCGGGATTGGGACGTTTCAGCCTCTGGGCTTTCCTCCTCCTTGTTACTCCAATCACACACCTGCTGTGTCTCCTCCATGTCGCTCTTACTGCACGCCAAAGAGAAGGGGCGGGGAATACACTAGAAAGAATGTCAGGGGCGGGCGACGCATGCACAGTGTATATAAAGTAACATGCGTGTGTCGTACGTACGTTCGGTGTGCTGAGGGAGGAGGAACTTTCTGACAAAGAAAAAAATCTTAACTTTGGTACATCAGTGGCCTATACTGCTTAAAGATTGAGGCCTATATTGGAATAAGAATATGAGAGTTTAGGCTGACATTAGTGTTTTTGTCTTGTGTATTGTCTTTACAGAAAATATGAAACACTTTAAGGGCCCAGAATCTATGACAAGTACAGGGAGATGCAGAATTTGTGGGAAAACACTGTTTATATTATAATAAACAAGCTAGGAAGTCAATGCTTGGAAAATAAAATTGGGCTCTTGAGGAACATGTATAAGAAGGAGCATAATAAGATCCAAAAATCACTCTGATCAAGAGCATCAGCAAAGAAAGTGTATGTCCCCAGGCTGTGGTACTTCAACAAACTGCGGTTTCTGGACAACCAGACTGAAGCCAGGGAATCACTTTTGACCCTTCCCTGCAGCCTTCCCTCCACCCTTCCCTCAACCCCAGCAGAGGCTGATGAGGAACAACCTGGGCCTTCCATCCTGGAAGAAGTGGATGCGCCCAGCTGGGGCCAGGTATATTATTTTTTGACATATCTATTGTCCTAATATTAACGATGTCAACTAAAAAAAAATTGTGTATACATATCAATTGACAGTAGTGGCCAAAAATGTCTGTGACCAGCTTGAAAAATGCTGGGGTCAGAATGATAGTCTTTTCTAGTTATTAACATTGAATTTGCAAGTCATGAGCTGAAAATTGTGTGTGATTGATGAAGCAAAAAATAAAACTATGTTACTTTTTTATACACAGGATGAACTCAGCCAGGAGGAGGGCCTGGAAAGTGACAGCTAGGAGGAGGCCATGCCCAGTGTCAACCAGGGGGTGGGTGGGCCCAGTAGGAGTCTCATCCAATCCCAGGTGCCTCCCCTCTGCCTTACCACCAAAAGGCCCAGGAAGGGGACGATGATGGAGGAGGCAGCACTGGGCCTCGTTAGGGAAGCAAGCAATGTCCTCAGGAGCCCACCCCCCCAACGCTGAAGAGGCCTATGGCTGCTATCTAGCCACCAGGTTGTTAGAATTGGAGAAGGGCCAATGCCTCTCCTGAGGGAATTATTTTTGAGACCCTTAAGAAGGGGTTGATGGGCCAGCTGACTGAGAACAGCCACATAGCACATCCTCCTCCTCCTGCCACAAGTCCACCACCAGAGCCACAGCCTCCAAGAAAGGCTGTAGGGAAACGTGGAGGGAAGGCTGCAGCAAAGAGAAGAAAGTGATGACCTGGCTTCAGTCTGGTCTGACAGAAGACGCAGGCTGGTGTAGTACCACAGCCTGGGTACAGATATGTCATCTACTACTGGTCCTAATCTCTGGGATTTCTGGACCAGATTGTGGGATGAATTAGACTGTGAGCCGGGCCTTCTTGTCCACATCAGTACCTGACCTCACAAATGTGCTTCTGGAAGAATGGTCAAACATTCCCATAGACACTCCTAAACCTTGTGGACATCCTTCCCAGAAGAGTTGAAGCTTTTATATCTGCCAAGGGTAGGCCAACTCAATATTGAACCCTACGGACTATGACTGGGATGCATAGTTGCCAACTGTCCCGAATTTCCTGGGACATTCCCGGGATTAGGACCCTTGTCCCAAATTAATTTTGTCCCAGGAAATTCGGTTTGTCCCGGTTAATTTTGCCGCCGGCCGCTAAAGGTCCACGGCCGGCGAAGACAATGCCTCCGCCGGCTGCCATTTTAAAGAAGACCAGAAGCTCCATGCCTCCCACTGATTCTGCATTATGGTGAGTTGAATGATTTCATTTTATATTACAATGTAATAATAGAAATAATGCGCTTCATTCATCCTGACACCACAACAATCATGGCGCCAGGGGTGATTGAAGCGCCAACACCAGATATTTGGAGTATCTTTATCTGCTGATTGTCAAACTCTGGAAAACACATATTGCTATTGTGGTGTAGGATCGGGGGGCTGCTGTCTCTCCATTCCCCCCCCCCTTCCCTCTCCATCCTGCATTTTTCTCAGACTCTAACCACACCCCTTCGAGTCACGCCCATGTAAGCCATGCCCACTGTTAAACATAGACCACGCCCATATTTATATAATACACCTCCGCCTACTGTCAAAAAAGTGTCCCCAAATTTTTTTTTTACAATCTTGGTAACTATGAGGATGCCATTAAAGTTCATGTAAATGCAGGGATCCCAATACTTTTGGTGATAGAGTGTATAGCTTGGCTTGGAGATGGAAGGATAATGATGGCATTTGATAAGAAATGTTTGTTTTTATCCATTCCCAGCGCCATGATTAGATGTGTATAGTGATCACAGGTTCCACTTATCTCATACTTTACTAAGTGACCGGCACTGTCAAGGTCAAGTTCTAAAAATGAACCAGTAGCACAGTAGACACAGAGATTATCATTGCTGATTTCCTCACAGCAGCGAGATAAAAAGAAATGTGAGCACATACTCTCCAAGACCCCATAGCAACAACACCAGCCTGGGTAACTAGGGTAAACATGGATGGAAGCACCCCGGAAGTAAAAGAGATTGACCCTTGATTTCTTTGTGTGTAATGTCAGGCACTTTCATCCTCACTCTTCCCCCTTCTTGTGAGTTCAATAATCTGTGACAGAAGAACCACTAAAAGTAGCTCATTTGTCCGACCAGCAGAGAGCCGCCGAGTCACAGCCAATCAGCGCGGGACACGCTCCTAGCCTTGTACGCCGTACATGGAAGACAACTATTGGGCAATGCTGACAGGAACGTAGGCCGCGAGGAAGACACCGATTGGTGGCTTGGGTTGCGTGGTTGGCTACTATTGGCGGGCGCTCGGTGTCCGCCTGGTGCCTGTCAGGGGCAGATATTAAAGCCTAGGAGGCGGCGCACGGTTGCAGTTTTGTGTGGCGAACGAAGAACGTGCATACCGGAGGTGTACGGCGTGCGGGCATCATGAGGAAGTCGTGGGCAATTGGCCTGTGCTTCGTCCTGCTAGCGTTTGGTGAGTGCCCGTGGAGGGGGGAGCAGCTGGGGACCCCTATTCTGTACCATCATCCTTCATTCACAGTCTTCTAGAAGCTTCCTGACCTGCATCCTTCTTTAGGGAAGGGGGGGGGGGGTTCTCTGGTATTTGTATCCCCTATGCCATGCATGCCTTCTTCTAGTATAGGATGGTGGTTTAGGGGGTCCGCAGCTCCTTCCTTCATGATTAGTGAGCCCCATAGTAGTGATGGCCGCCTTGGTAAAGTTCAGTCACCCATAGCAGCTCTCATTGGCTGGACTTAATCTATTTGCTAAGGGATACTGCATGAAATAAATACACACATATATATATATATATATATATATATATATATATATATATATATATATATATATATATATATTATTCTCTATCTCTTTCTCCTCATCTGTTATGTGGATGGGGGAATTAGGGTTTACATGCATTTTCACACCTGGTCACCTGGGGAAAAATTAACATGTGACAAAGTTTTTTTGTTTAGAAAAAGTAAAGTGTTTCCATTGACTTGGACAGACTTTATTTTCCGAACAGTGCACTAAGGCCCTGTTCACATTGATGCATAGCAAGAGCGAGCATTCCTGCTATGTGATGTGTGCCATAGAGCCAGCCCATTCATTAGTGCAGCAAAAGTGCACTGGTGTGAACCTGGCCTAATGTCTGTTTTCCTCACTTATCTGATGTGGCTTCTACTATTTAAAGCAGTGGTTGTCAACATATGAGCAAACGGGGTCTCAAATGTGGCCCCTGACATCACCAAAGGGCCACACATAATGTTCAGTATATGTAAAATGTGAGAGGACTGTCAAACTGCAGACTTGCTGGAGGTTAGAGAGTGTGGACAGGATATGTTGGCTGGAAATATGCTGCAGAAGACCATGGGAAGCTGGGAATTTTACATGAGGCACTTGTAGATCAATGCTATTAGTCCAGTCAGTTCCCACTCCAGCAAGGGTCTCAAACAGGTGGTCTTCCAGCTGTTGTGAAACTACAAGTCCCATCGTTTCTCTGCCTGTGGGAGTCATGCTGGTAACTGTCAGCCTTTGCAATGCCGCATGGGACTTGTAGATTTGCAACAGCTGGAGGGCTGCCAGTTTGAGACCCCTGCACTACAGACTGCTGTAGTTCAAGGGTGGCAGGTTGGGCACCGGGGATTTGGCATTTTTGCTTAAATGGGCATAGAGAAATCTTTCCAGTGGGTGCAATTGTTCTGACAACCGTATTCTGTCTTTAAAGAGTGTTATTCTCACTTCTTGCTGTGCTTTTGAGACAGAACAAGAAAACTCAAAGGGTTTTAACCTTTCCCTACTATATCTAAAACTAAAAAAAGTTGTGGCTTTTGGATTCTAGAGCAGGTTTACTTTTTTTTTTTTTTTTTACCAATTACTTTTTCCTGGCTGTTTACCATTGTGCAGTGCTTGTGTTCCTCTGTCCTCCAGAGAAGACAGAACATGCACCTTCACCTGATGCAAATGTGTGTTTGTAGAATCTTTCATTCTCAGCCAAATCTAGCTTGCATTTTCCAGCTGCCATCTAAAGTCGGTAGGGCCCCTTATGTAACTGAAGTAAATATCACCTGCAGGTTCTAGTCTACATAAAGGGCCAGGGTTCTAGCAACTGTTCCACATGGTAATCTCTTAATGCGGAATGCTGCTCTTTGCCAGCCATCAGGGAATGAATAAGTAAGCATGAGTGGATCTATAGTATAACATGAGTAACTAATAAGTGTTAATGTGTAAACTTGAGCACTAGAAAGTTGTGTGTTCTGTTCCTTATACTACTCCCCCCCCCCCCCCCCCTTCCTTTTTAATGCTAAATGGGACTGTCAAATATTTGCACTGGGAGATAGTGATGGGAGCAAACTGCAGAAATAATGTAGCCTTGAGCAGTGCATTGACTGCCTGTAAATGGTCTGTTTAGCAAATCCGAATGATCCAAAGAGTGTGTAGATCTGATTCAGTTTGAAGGCAACAGTCATTTACATTATTGTGCTGGTAGGTTCTGTGTCTATAATATAGGTGGAAATTCAATTCCCCTATCCCCCATATGCGGTTCCCTTTTAGCCAGTTTGTCACCACATATAAAAATATCACCCCCCATCAGTACAGTCTTATTTGTGGCAATTGTGACAGTACTTTGTTCTGGTTATTGGCCACAATGAGCATTGCATTTTCGGAGGGCTGTGTCTCCTTTTTGGTGTAGACTCAAAGCACAGAATGATTCTTTACCTAAACCCCCCCAACCCAACCGCAGTTTGTCTAACTGGCCCCTAACAATTCAACTCTTGCTTAGACTATCCTGGAGTCTTTATGCTGAAAGCATCTTGGCTTCAGAAGTAAATGATCACGCAATCAAAATCAGCCTTCCAAGATACTTTAGTTGTGATCACATGAACAATACCAAGGTATTCAGAGGCATGACTGCTGCAAGAACATAATGCAGATTTTGGTGTGTGTGTTTTAGCACATGCAAGTATAAAAATTAACGTTATTTGTTTTGGCCAGGATTCAGACATTGCGTGTTTCTGTGTTACTCAACTTAAACTATTACAAAATCTTTACAGTTTCTGTGAGAGCTGAAGATGACGTAGACATCGATGGAACGGTAGAAGATGACCTTGGAAAAAGCCGGGAAGGCTCCAGAACAGATGATGAAGTTGTAAGCAGGTTAGTCTTCGCTACATGCAATGTTTTTGATTCAATCTGTGAAATTGTAAACAGGAACTGGATGCAGTCGGCTATAGATTTCATTGTGCCAGAGCAGTTACAGGATTACAAATATGACTTCTGTGTAGTGTTATACATTCTTAATTGTGTACACTAAACTTGCAATTGACAAAAGTATGCTCGTAGTAGTGTTTGGTAAAGAAAACAAGATGTCTAATCGTTCCATCCTCTCTTAATTACAAAATATTTGTTAAAAATGTATCAAGGAATATTATCATTTAGCACTTTGTTGCTTTCATAGGGAAGAGGAAGCAATTCAGCTAGATGGACTTAATGCTGCCCAAATTAAGGAAATCCGGGAAAAATCTGAAAAGTTTGCGTTCCAAGCTGAAGTTAATAGAATGATGAAACTGATTATCAACTCCCTCTACAAAAACAAAGAGGTAACCTACTTTCTAAACTTGAGATGCTAATCTTTATAATGTCATAGTGAATCATGTTAAACGCTGTTCGCTTTCCTGCAGATCTTCCTTCGAGAACTTATTTCCAATGCCTCTGATGCCCTTGACAAGATTAGGTTAATTTCTTTGACTGATGACGATGCACTTGCTGCTAATGAAGAACTTACCATTAAAATTAAGGTATGGCTCTACCATATACTTTATTTATTTTTTTGCTTTGTTGTGAAATTTCACTTTTTGGTTCAACTTTGTAATCGGGCAGTATATTGCAACTAGATCTCAACAGCTAGTGCAATTTAAGTGGCACTAAACCCGTTGACTTAACAATTTCATATATAAAGGTATATTCAAGACATGCTGTGGATGAAAACTGTCAGTTGCTTGCACTCTCAACTGAACTGACAAATGGCTGGTGTCTTAAGTTGTCATGTGCTGCACTTATGATCAGTTAAGATATAAAAGAAGCTAAGATGACTGCTTCCTTGGCTGTAAAAGATAGGAGGATTTAGAGGGATATCTTCTGTTTTTAGGGTTTTCTGGTTGGACCGTTCTTCACCTCTTCATGTAAATAAAGAGTTAAAGGATAAGTTCACCTTTGGAACATGTTGCACTTGGTTTTAGGGTGGAACATTTAACCTTTTTCCAGCATCTGCAGCCTCCTCCCCATAACAGCAGGCACTCTTCCTGCACCTGCTGTCACAATTTGAAAATCATATGGCTGTACAGGGGTTTGCTTGTGTTTTTTGTTTTCTGTAATTTTAACAAAGACTGTCGGCCATTGCAGCTGATGGCTTCCTTGTAGTATGAGAGTCCTTAATTCATTGAACTTGCTCCTGAGTAACACTGTCAGTACGAGCAGATGGCTATGCTGAGTGTCTGCAGAGGCCTGAGTTTTCATCCATCTTATGGGTGCAATGCTGTGCAGGCTCCTTTAGAGGGGGGGGGGGGGGGGGGGAGTGTCTTTATTTAAAAAAATAAAAATAAAAATTATTATTATTATTATTAGCGAGTACCAATTACTTTTATTAAAGTACTCGCCGATGCCCATTACCGATAACTTTGCAAGAGTACTCGTGCAAATGCTCCGATACTTAAAACTGATATCTTTAGGGTGCAATTTGAGCCTATACAAAATGATTGGGCTCAAATCGCACTGCAGAGAATCGCATGCGATTTGAGCAGGAATGGGGTGTAATTTCCTGTCTGAATTGCATGCAGTTTCCCACACCGCTCCTGTTTGATCACAGGCTGAAATCACTATGACCAGTTTGTTGACACAGGGACAGTGGGGGTTAACTGCATGTATTCCTGTTCAAATCGTGTGTGTGTTTTTTTTTTTTGTTTTTTTTTTTTTTTTTTATTTTTTTTTTTTTTTTGCAGTGCGATTTGAGCCCATTCATTGTTTATGGGCTCAAATAGCACCACAAGCCTGAGTTTTAGGTATTGGTGCAATTTGCATGAGTACTCTAACAAATGCTTGATTTCTGTTCAACCCTAGTTTGCTTCATTCAAGGCATGCACCTGGCTGGTGATAAGCCCTGGTTCAAACTGATGTGATTTTTGACATGTCAAATTGGCGGCAATGGCAGTGTCTGAATTGGTGCAGATTTCCCAAAAGTAGTTTCTGTACTATTGGCGATTTCGGGGTGCGATTTCCATTGACATCTGTGCATAAACCTGCAACCCCCCCCCCCCCCCCCCAGCCAGGACTCTCATGCAGGTATGAAATTGTGCACGTTCAGCTGAACTCGCATGATTTCATTCCCACAGTCTGTGAGCCTAGGCTAAATGTCACAATTGCCAGCATTGATATGTCAGCTCTTAGCCAGTCCTTTAATCCCTCAAATGGCTGTCGGTCACATTTATATCACCATGGAGGCTGAAATGGCACCTTCCTGGGCAGATCGTTTAGTTCTACTTTAATTCTTTTTGAAGTGTCATTTTTCTTGGGGTTTTTATTTTCTCATATGTGCTAAAATGTTTTCTTCTAGTGTGATAAAGAGAAGAACATGCTGCATATAACTGACACTGGCATTGGCATGACAAAGGAGGAGCTAGTGAAGAATTTGGGAACGATTGCTAAATCTGGAACAAGTGAATTTTTGAACAAGTTTACAGAAGCCCAAGAGTCTGACCAATCTACCTCTGAGCTGATTGGACAGTTTGGTGTTGGCTTCTATTCTGCCTTCCTTGTTGCCGATCGTGTAATTGTGACCTCAAAACACAACAATGGCACACAACACATCTGGGAATCTGATTCCAATGAATTCTTTGTGACTGAAGATCCTCGAGGTGACACATTGGGAAGAGGAACAACAATAACGTAAGTGGACCTTGAATGCTGTGTTATGCAAAAGTACATTTTAGGACAAAGCATGCTTTCCCTTCCCTAAGGGCTGACCTCTATGCATTGCACTGATGCCTAACTCTTGATGGTTGCAAGCATTGTCTGTCAACCGCTTTGTGGTGTGTGTGTGTTTTTTTTTTTTTTTTTTTTTTGTCTCCCTCTCTCCTTCTGAAATTGTAGTATTTGCCCATGTGGTGGGTGGTCATGTACAAAAACTGGCTACTTTTAAAGTGGTTGTAAACCGTCTTGTCTGAATGTTACCTAATAGGTAAGCCTAGAATAAGTCTTACCTATAGGTGGTAGAAATATTGCCTAAACGTGCACGGTTTAGGAGATATTTCCCTTAGTGCAGAGGTTGTCGCCGCATGCGCTGTGAAGAATCGGACCACCGTGCCATTTCTTTACACGCAAGTGCCATGACTGATGGCACATGTGCGGGATTGACATCACGCGGCTCTAGTCAGTCACAGCCGGAGTCCGCGACCCCAGAAAGGGGGGCAAAAATGGACGTGGCTTGCACAGGGGACAGCACAGGCTTTGTTTGCAGGTAAGTGTCACATAATGGGCTAGTATGCAATTCATACTAGCCCATTATGCTTTTAATTTGCAGGTAGCAAAAGAGGAAGTTAAACCCATCAGGGTTTCCTTCCTCTTTAAGTTCTGCCTTAGTCATTTGTCCTACCCAGCCTATGTTTGATGTGTGAGCAGCTCTTAATTGATATGACCAGTTCAGTTACCTCAATTGCAGCCCATTAGGGTGTGTCTTGTTTCAGGTTAAGTATTTCAAAGTATTCAAGTAAGAGTGTGACCATAACTGGCATAGCATTTTCACGAGGGCTCAGCCCTGTGAGATCATCTTGGTATGGTATAAAAGCTAGCACCTCATTTATTGCAATAAATGACTTTTTTATTACAGCTTGGTTTTGAAAGAAGAGGCAACTGATTATCTTGAGTTGGAAACCATTAAGAACCTGGTCCGGAAATATTCTCAGTTTATCAACTTCCCTATTTATGTTTGGAGTAGCAAGGTAAGGATGATTCTTCAATTTGTATGAAACTTCGACTTTTAGTCCCTGCACATGTTACTGATATGAACGCCGCTGCCTCCAAGAAGAAAGTTTCTGCCCAAAAAAATGCAATCTGGGTCAGTTTAATGTGAATATTTATACCACATATGCACATAAATTATCACTCCTGCATGGAAGTGTCACTTTCATACATGGGGGGAGGGAAATGCTTAACAGCCGTATCTGTGTGTGGTGTTTTTTTTTAATTTCCCCCCCCCCTCAGTGTTATAAACGCTGTATTGACGCTCCCAGCAGTTCACATATGGGAGTGTAAACTACCTTGCGATGTAGGAATCCGCCGTGGATTCAGTCTTCTCGCATTGCTCCTATGTGAACCAGGACTAAATGTCTAAAGTCTGCCGTTTTGACACTCGAGTGCAAGATCCTCTAAAGCAAACAATCCCAGTCCACCTTATTTCCCCTTAGATTTTTGCCATGGCAAACTCCTGATACCACTGGGTATAGTGGAGCAAATTGCATCTCAACTACCGCAATGCAGCCCTTGGGGCTTGATTGGCAATTGGGATGGGGGGAGTAGATGAGTTTGTTTGCTATTTTATTTCATGACATGTTTTACTTTGTTTAGCATGTAATGTGGAAACCCACCTGTTTACTCATGTATTTCTTTAGACTGAGACTGTAGAAGAGCCCATTGATGAAGAGGAAGCTAAAGAGGAGGAAAAAGATGAGGATGCTGATGAGGAAGCTGCCGTGGAGGAGGAGCAAGAAGAGAAGAAACCAAAGACCAAGAAGGTGAGCTTGAGCAATGTAAATGGATAAGTTATGGATAGCTTCCAAAACTTGCTATCACAAACTGTGTGATAGCATTAAAAGGTGCTCTATATGCTTGGACTGTGTTGCTTGATAAGTGGTTTTGGTTTTTAAAACTTGCATTCATTTGTTTTACAGGTTGAGAAAACTATCTGGGACTGGGAGCTTATGAATGACATCAAGCCCATCTGGCAGAGACCATCTAAGGAGGTAGAAGAGGATGAATACACAGCTTTTTATAAGTCTTTCTCAAAGGTAATTGTCTTGTATTTTTCAGACGTTCTGCTTATGTATTTCGTACTAACATTTATTAGGTCATTAATATTAAGCTGAAATTTTTACTTTTTATTTTTATTTTTTCTTGTAAATGTAGATTAACACAAGGGCAGAAGATTTAATAGATGGAAAGAAAAAAAAAATTGTGTAAAGTGGCAGTAAACTTGTTGATTTAAACAGTTTTAAAAAAAACTGTTACATTACCAGCATGCCGAATGCTAACTGCACATTGGCTGTGCTCTCAACCAAACTGTTAAACCATCCAATGGCTGGTGTCAGAACAGATCACATGTGCAGCACCGTGGCAGTTGAAGATTAAACAGAGGCAAAGATGGCAGCTTCCTTGGCTGAAACAATAGTGTTTACTGCCACTTAAACTTTGGATGGTAAAACTTTTTTTCCTGCCAGTAAATACCTTAAACAACCCACTTCCTGTTTTGTTAAAAAGCCTGGGCTTATGACGTCATACACAGCTCTCTCGTGGGAGTTTACCATTGTATTGCTCATTGTGGCTTAGGGGTGGCCAAAGCCAAGTACACATGTATTCATTAATGTGAAATGTGTCTTTCAGGAAAGTGACGATCCACTGGCTCACATCCACTTCACCGCTGAAGGAGAGGTTACCTTCAAATCCATCTTGTTTGTGCCTTCCACAGCTCCTCGTGGTCTGTTTGATGAATATGGCTCCAAGAAGAGTGATTATATCAAAGTAATGCAGTGTTACTATTGACATGTATAATAATGACTGCATTTCTTATCACCCGCTAATCATGTTTGTCTGTCTGAACAGCTCTTTGTCCGCAGAGTTTTCATAACGGATGACTTCCATGACATGATGCCCAAATACTTGAATTTTGTAAAGGGAGTGGTAAGTGTCTTTGCTGTTATCTGGAAGTTGGCTTACTTGGAAATTTCCTTGGAGTTTTGAGTTCTAAAACCTTTTTTCTTTCTGGAACTTTCTAGGTTGATTCAGATGACTTGCCTCTTAATGTGTCTAGAGAAACCTTACAGCAACATAAACTGTTAAAGGTATGTTTATTGATTCATTGCTGGCTCCATACTTGTAAACCATTATCAGTTGACATAAATCAAAAGGGATTGTGTACTGGGGCTTTTGTTGCATTTAGAAATGCTTTTCTTACCATACACTTAAAGGGAATGCAAAATTGGCTTGATAGAGCTCAGGAGTGCAACTGCATGTTATAAGCATCTGTAAAGGAACTATTGGCAATCTGATTTATTGCAAGGTGAAGGCAGAATGCACTTGTAAATCTAGCCCTAAACCAAATCCTTCCTTGGCAGATGCTAAGTGAATACTAGATGACTATTTGCCATTCCATTTTTGTAAAATGGAATATACATATTTTTCTACCTTCGTCTATTTGGTCAGATTCTTTAGGTAAGTATCTGACAGCTTTCTTATTGTTGATTTGAAACCTATATGTTTAAGTGTTGTGTTGAACAAAAATAAGAGGTGTTTTTCTTAAGCAGAGCTATTTCATGAGTGTCCTGCAAGGGGTGTAAGATTTATTACCAAGGGGAATACATGGGCTGGAAGTAATTTTATAGCTTTATTTTTTGTTACATGTTGCCACTTTTTCTCTTAGGTTATCAGAAAGAAGCTGGTACGTAAAACTTTAGACATGATTAAGAAAATTGCAGAAGACAAATATAATGAGAAATTCTGGAAGGAGTTTGGCACAAATGTCAAACTTGGTGTGATTGAAGACCACTCTAACCGTACCCGTTTGGCCAAGCTTCTCCGATTCCAGTCTTCCAACCACAAGACAGAGCTTGCCAGTTTGGAGCAGTATGTCGAAAGAATGAAGGAGAAGCAGGATAAAATCTATTTCATGGCTGGGGCAAGCAGAAAAGAGGTGAGCTTGACAGCTGCTTTACCATTTTCTTGGTGTTCAGGAGAAATTTAATGCACAAGCTCATACTTTGGTTCTGCTCCCTCAGGTGGAATCTTCCCCATTTGTTGAACGTTTGTTGAAGAAAGGTTATGAAGTCATCTTCTTAATTGAACCTGTAGATGAGTACTGCATACAGGCCCTGCCAGAGTTTGATGGCAAGAGATTCCAGAATGTTGCCAAAGAAGGGTTAAAGTTTGATGAAAGTGAGAAGTCAAAGGAAGCACATGAGACTCTGGAGAAGGAATTTGAGCCACTGCTTTCCTGGCTGAAAGAGAAATCCCTGAAAGACCAGGTATATATATTCACCACCTTCACCCTACCTTAAGCCCCTGTTCAGACCAATGCAATTTGACAGCTCAAACTGCGTGACAAGTCGCACCCTATTGGCAGTGGAACTGTTTAAATCTGTGCGACGCCAACTTTGCGGTGCTGCGCTAATTTGAAAAAGTAGCTCCTGCACTACTTCTGTTGGTTTTCAGGTGCGACTTTCATAGACACCTGTGCATGAAGTCTCTCAGATGTCAGCCAGGTTGTGTCTTTGAAATCGCGTGATTTCAAGTTGCAGGCTTTCAAAGCTGCATTCAGGTGTGTGTGTGTGTGTGTGTGTGTGTGTGTGTGTGTGTGTGTGTGTGTGTGTGTGTGTGTGTGTGTGTGTGTTCTCTCCTCTCTCCCCATATGACTTTACCACTTCTCTCTTTCTATAGATTGAAAAAGCTGTCCTATCCCAACGTCTGACACAGTCCCCATGTGCACTTGTGGCTAGCCAGTATGGGTGGTCTGGCAACATGGAAAGAATTATGAAGGCACAAGCATACCAGACTGGAAAAGACATTTCCACAAGGTAAGATGTATTTACTAGCTGACCTACCCAATGAAACAAATGCCTTTACATTGGATACCAATGTTTGCTTAGGGGTGTGGGGGTTTTTATTTTTTGGGCTTTAGGCATTGTCCTATCCACTTAGCGCTTTCAGTTTTGACTTTGCATATGGCTTTTTATTAGCATGATATAGATTTTTTTTTTTTTCCCTTTTTCAGTTATTACTCCAGCCAGAAAAAGACCCTTGAGATTAACCCAAGACATCCTTTGATAAAGGAAATGTTGCGGAGAGTACAGGTGAGCTATGCGTTTAAAAATCTAAACATTTGGTACAAAAATGCACACACTACAGTGGTTACATTCTACTGCCCCTGTGACATGGAGGAAGGTTGTTGTGTTAAATTGTAAAATTGCATTTGTTTTATGAACAGGAAAATGAAGATGACCAGACTGTATCAGACCTCGCAGTTGTACTTCTTGAGACTGCCACGTTACGGTCAGGATATCAGTTACCAGATACAAAAAGCTACAGTGAAAGAATAGAAAGAATGCTTCGACTAAGCTTGAGTATCGACCTTGATGCCAAGGTAAAGGATGAATCTTTGCATTTTACTCACCCTACCACCTGTGTACTGCTAGGTTTTCAGCTATATATTGGATATTGTATGCAGTCTTTTTATAAGTGGAAATATTGACAAATATATTGGATATCCCTATAATTGGGTAGTGTAAGTTTCATTCAGTACAACACAGCAGTGTTCTAAAATGAACTGCATTCACATTTGGTGCATTGGTTATCGATACTTGGTTGCAGGTTGAAGATGAACCAGAGGAGGAAGAGGAGCCAGCAGCAGATGAAGCGGATCAGGAAGATTCGGATGACGTTGAAGAGGTTGATGCAGAAGAAAAAGACGAAACATCAAAAACAGAAGAACAGACAGATAAACAGGTTGGTGTCTTTGGATTGTAACAAATGTCAACTTTTTCACTGCTGATCCACTTTTCCTTAAATGGCGTCTTCAGTTATTGGCTTGTCCTTGCCACGTAATAGTTCTACATGGGATGTGTGCAAACCATTTAACACAACATCAATAGAGCGAAAACACTTCAACAAATTTGCTGCACAGTAATTGCCAAACCTGGGCATACAAGATATTCTAGCTGTGTCTTACTCTTTAAAACTCTTCCAAACCCGCTTTAAAGCCCAACCTCAGGAAATTTAAAAATTATCCCTCGCAGTGAGGCTGTGCCTGTACTGCAATTGTTAACTGTTCATCATATGTATTATACAGGGATTTGATTATTTTTTGCATTTATAGAGAAGATGACAATTTTTTTGGAAAACTTTTTTATTTATTAAAAATAAAAATCAATTTTATTTTTTCTGTCTATGTATTCTGCTACATATTTGGTTTAAAAAAAAAAAAAAAAAATCCAAGCTGATTGTAGACACTAACTTTTGCACAAAACCCAAACTGGGATTTTTATTTTTTTCCTAGTAATGGCGGTGATCAGCAACTTGTAGCAGGACTGCGACTATTGCAGTGGACATACTGACCCACTTTTTGGGGACCGGTGACCCTAATACAGTGATCAGTGCAAAAAAATGCACCCGCTGTACTAATGACACTGGCTGGAAGAGGTTAACATCGGGGGTGATTGAAGGGTTAACTGTGACAAACAAGTGTTTGTGTACTGTGGGAGGTGTTTTTACTAAGGGATGGCATGGATCCATGCCTTCCCTACTGACTGAACAGCAGTCTGCCTTATTTACATGGGCAGATTGCTGTTCTGCCTGTGTACAGAACAATTGGGTGTCGGCGGACATAGTCCGTGGTACTTGCTGCTCAGCTCCTGCTATGTAGTCTGGAAGAGACAGATTGTATGTATGTATGTATGTATGTATGTATGTATGTATGTATGTGTCTCCAGCTATCATGTCAGATCAGTTAAGATGGTAATCTGACTGGGATGTGACTGCTCTCGGCTGAAATCAGACAGGTCTGGCCAAAGTAGTGCAGGAATCTTTTCCAAAGTCTGACCATTTTTAAGACTGCTCTCATAGAGAAACACTGCTTTCTACATGTCAAGCGTATTGTGCTTTCAAAGTCAGAGCGATTGTTGCACCAGTGTGAACCAGGCCTTAGTGTGTGTGTGTTTAGTGGCATTTTAACCTATTCACACCCGCATTATAGCCAAAAGGCAGCTACCACACTGGCCTAAATTGCTGGGAGGGTGTCCATGTACATCATCCCATGCTCACACTCTGATCAGCCAGTTCATGAGATTCAACTGATCACAGATCTGAGTAATGGGCCCATCCTGGCCCCTTACCACATGATCAGCTGTCAGCCATAACAGTGTAACAGGCCATCAATCCCGTACACAAAGCCACTGTTGCTAAGCAGTGCAGCCTCATCTGCGCACATCAGTGAAGGAGAAAAATTACCTGTTTGCAAAACTGTTTATTTAGCAAAAAATAACCCTAGTAGTAATTAAATGCCACCAAAACTTTTTTTCATATGGGTACAGTGTAGCATTTCCACAATTGTCATTCAAAGAGTGACTGACTGCACTGAAAGCTGGCCTGGGCAGAAAGGGGGTTTAAGTGGTTAAATAATTTAGAGTTCCACAATATAAAACATTTTAATGAACTGATGTGTGCATTCATCCACTGATGCGTTTTTTTATTTTTATTTTTTTAGGGGTTTTTATCAATGGAGAATCTTCTAATCTGAAGATTACATCTTTATTCTGTATGGCTGTCAAGCCTTTATCTTTTTGCCTTACATTTTAAGGGAGACTTTAGGGATTTAAATCCCTGTGGTCTAATTGCTTGGTTGACATATTGCTAGAATTATGTACTATACTGGGGTTTTCACATGCAACTGATACACCTGTTGAATTTTGAGGATCAGAATAATGGCTAGGTAACTAACATTTTGAGAATGAGCTTGGCAGCAGCTCCTGTGTTCTAAAGGGAGGTTAACTTTCCATATGACCATTTGGATTAAGGTGGTCAAAAGATAGATGGATATATAGATACATTTTTTTTTTTATATAGATGAGTTTATACTGTGTTTGATTCTTGAATGTAATTTATTTTTTATTTTTTTGTTCTTTATTTCAGGGATCCACACATATAAAAGATGAATTCTAAATACCATCTCGCAACCAGCTAGTGGGGGGTGGGCTTTTTCAGTGTTGGGGAGGGTTTTTTAGTTTTTTGTTTGTTTATTTTTTAAGAAAAACATTCCTCATGAATGTAAAATTTGTACTATTTATGGTTGTAAAATCCTTTTCCTGTGAACACAAGCGTTCTGAAAAGTCACACCGGATTCACTGTCCAGATGTAATACTGCAATGCCATCCAAGAGATTGTCAAACATTGCAAGCTGAAACCTCAATCCAGATGTTGAAGGGATTTAAAATTAACCTGCAAAAACCAGAAAAGGACTGGGTATCTGTTCATCTTAGTGGACTGTCTCACACCAAGTTGACTGATCTATGGCCTAGCACTACAGAGCAGAACTGGACTCAAATGTGAAATGTCAAGTTTAATGGTTGTTTGTCTCCTTGGAGAAAAATCCCTGACTAAAAGCGGCTGGTTCATCTCTTGTAACACTTCTAGTTATTGTCGCAATTTTACAGTCAATGTCCACAGCAAACTCCTTTCAACAATAAAGTTGTGGTGACTTTGTTATTGAACAAGTTGTGTTTTGCTATCTGAAGTCTCTCTAAAGCTGGCCATATATGGTTGAAAATTAGATTTGTTCATAGCCCCCTCTGTTCAACAGAAGCCGGTTGTTGGACTGGTGTCTTGCAAACGGTCCTGCTGGAATTTGGGGGGGAGAATGGAAGTTCCAATAGATCTCCTATAGCGTGTTTTATTTTTTATTTTTTTTTCTCTCCCCCCACTGCCTGCCATATAGTAAAATGATGGCACGTGGGATGTCATTCTGGGGCAATGTCATAGGACATTGCCCAAGTATCACTGCTCTTGTGCGGCCACTGGGGTGTGAAGCGCAGCATTCATGCCATGTCTGATGCTGCAGCTCTTTTAAATGTGATTGGACACAGCCGATCACATGGGTAAACACGGAAGTGTTGTTTATCGGCTCTCCTTGCATTGACAGTGAGGCAAGGAGAGCCAATCGGTGCCATCTCCTTGCTGGGGAGGCTGTACAGGTAATTTGGGCACTGATCATCAGTGCCACCTCAGCGGACATCAGTGAAGGAGAAATTGCTTATTTACAAAATGTACCAACAAACTAAAACTTTAAAGGGGTGTTGGCTGTTGGGTTTGGTTTTTTCTCTATATAAAAAAAAAATCAGAGGGCTCTATTTGTTGGAAGAAAATTATAAAAATTTAATTCGGGTACAGCGTTGCATGACCCAATGTCATTCAAAGGGTGACAGTGCTGAAAGCTAAAAATTGGCCTGGGCAGGAAGGGTGTACAAGTGCCTGGTTTTGAAGCAGTTAAACATGTAATACCCTTTTCCTGTTGCCTTCTAGGCAGCATATTCATGGTTGGCTACTCCACCCCCGGCCAAGCATGCATATGCTGCCGTGGATAGGCACCAGGAAAGGAACTATGGAAAGGTAAGTATTCAATTTTCCATTTTGTTGCCATATGACACACCCAGCGGTGAATGGGCTAAAGTGGCACTAAAACACAGGCCTGTGTATTGTTAAAACCTGCCTTTAAGCTTTTTTGCATGCGAACTGCATTGATCTACATGGTTGTGCTCACAAGTTTACATACTCTGGCAGAGTTTGATTTCTTGGCCATTTTTATGGGAAAATGAATAACGCAAGCTTTCCTATCACTCATGGTTAGCGTTTGGCTGAAGCCATTTATTATCAACTGTTTGCTCCTTTATGATTTGAGATTTATTTATTTATTTTTTTAAACTACTACAATGACCCTGGTCAAAAGTTGACATACCCTGGTGCTTTTGGCCTGATAACATGCACATGTTGACACAAAGTGTTTGAATGGCTATTGAAGGTAAATATCCTTACTTGTCATGTTTGCTTGTAATTTAGTTTGTGTGTAAGGTCAATGAGTTTCTGAACTCATGAAAGACCCTTGCATCTTCCATCCAGTGCTGCACTAACGTTTCTGGATTCTATCTCATGGGGAAAGCAAAAGAATTGTCAAAGGATCTGTTGCAAAATGTAGTTGAACTATATAAAACAGGGAAGGGATAAGATATCTAAGGATTTGGGAATGCCAATCAGCAGTGTTCAAACTCTAATCAAGATGTGGAAAATGGGTTCTGTTGAAACTAAACCATGGTCGGGTAGACCAACTAAAATCTCAGCCACAACTGCCAGGGAAAATTTGTTTTGGGATGCAAAGAAAAACCCACAAACAACTTTGGGTGCAATACAGGACTCTGAAAACATGTGGTGTGGCTGTTTCAAGATGCACAATAAGGAGGCACTTGAAGAAAGCTGTGCTGCATGGTCGAGTTTCCAGAAGAAAGCCATTACTACACAAATGCCATAATGTAGTCAATATGCCAAACAGCAGAGACAAGCCTCCAACCTTCTAGCACAGTCATTTGGAGTGATGAGACAAAAATTTAGCTTTTTGGCAACAACCATATATGCTAAGGAGTCAACAGCACCTATGATGAAAGGTACACCATTCCTACTGTGAAACATGGAGGTGGAACGCTAATGTTTTGGGGATGTGTGAGCTACAAAGGCACAAGAAATTTGGTCAAAATTGGCAAGATGAATGCAGTATAGCAAAAAATACTAGAGGAACGTTTGCATTCATCACCCAGGAAGCTGAGCATGGGATGTACTTGGATATTCCAACATGACAATGATCCAAAACACAAGGCCAAGTCGACATGTCATTTGCTACAGCAGAATAAAGTGAAGGTTCTGGAGTGGCCATCTCGGTCTCCTGACCTCAATATCATTGAGCCACTCTGGGGAGATCTCAAACGTGCAGTTCATACAAGACCAAGAATTTACAGGAACTTTGAGGCTTTTTGCCAAGAGGAATGGGCAGCCTTATCTGAGAAGATAAAGAGCCTCATCCACAAATAACACAAAAGACTTCATTGATGTTTAAGGGTGCAATACACGGTATTAAGAACTGGGGTATGTAAACATTTGATCGGGTCATTGGGGTAGTTTCTGTTGCGATTTATGATTTTAAAAAGGGTAAACACAGTTGATAATGGCTTCAGTCAAACACTAACCATGAGTGAAAAGTTTGTGTTATCCATATTCTCTGAAAAATTGCCAAGAAATCATAAATTCTGCCGGGGTATGCAAACTTATGAGTATAACTGTAGATGCATGTAGTTTCAGTGCAAGGACTGCTTTGTGCTCTGTTCACATCAGAACACTGTTCAGATGCTACACACTGCATAAAAATATAGCATGTCTGCATTATTATGCAGTGCACCAGCATCTTTCTTTTTTTTTTTTTTTTTTTTTTTTTTAGATTATGGAAAAAAAGTTTATTAAAGTTTTAAAAAGTAGCAATGCGTTAGAAGAAATTTCACTGCCCTACACAACGTCACTGCCCTACACAACGTACACGAACACCTGTGTTTATCTGATCACGGTGTTGATCAAGCTGAGAGATCCACATTTTTGTACTTGTCTTGACACACCCAAGCAGATCTTCCAATATGTGGACAGTTCAACTTATTATGGCTGCTTGCCTAGATTTATTGAGGCTGGGTTCACGCCATTGTTGGTGGAAAAAATAAAGTTAGTGCAGATATAAGATATGGGTTTTTCCATTGGTTGAGCTTCTGAGAACGCGGTTTCCAGAGTTATCAAGGATCTCAGAGGTTTCGGTAATGAATTAATAAAGGCAGTTAGTTGTCGATGTTTCCATTGGTCCATATGAGAGATGAGGGAGTCAGCCATTATGGCGGTTAAAGGAAGTACACCAGATGGGCCAATGACCTGATGTAAAAGGGTTTTTGTCCCCAAGTGCCAAATGTGAGGTCTGGATCCATGTTCCCCGGTGGGAAATAATTATGCCTGGTCAGGGGCATCAAGGGTTTAGTGCAGTTTTAGGTTGGAACTTTGTCTCTCTGCAAAGCCAGTTCCTTTTTGGTTTGAAAGAGTATTCTGGTAAGGTTGCCACTGTTTGGTGTAGTTGTAAAGGCGGATCCAGTGATGTGAACGGGGGAGTCTCAGCTGTCGCAGGTCTCGCCTCATTGGCTGAGACACAGCAGGGGGGATCCATTGGCTCCCACTGTTGTCAAAGGCAGTGAGCCATGATTCTATGTGTCTTATGGACACATAAGCGGGGTTTGGGAGCGAGCATGCACCAGTCCCCCCACAGCAACTGGCTTGCTATTGGAGGCACTGGTCAAGGGGGAGGACCCGAGAAGAAGAGGATTGGGGATTCTCTGCACAAAACTATTGCACAGAGAAGGTAAGTATGACATTTGTTAAAAAACAAAAACAAACTAGAATCACTTTAAAGTGAAGCTGACCAAACTGTAAGTGGGTGACATCAGCCCAGTGTAATTTTCGTTGTGGAATAGCATAATCCAAGTCACAAAAACACCGGGGAAGAGCTGTTTACTCTACAAACTGCTATACATTGCACTGTTTGGAGGAGTGTGATTCACACAGCAGCTGTATGCCTTTATCAGCCTAACATAAAAAATGCTGCAATTTCACGTAAGAAAATTCCCCACTCGTTCGCTTGGCAATAGTCTTGGGTGCTCTTCAGTGATACTGTGCAATTGACACCTGAAAGAACAGTGGATTTATTGTACAGGTATTTGTGGTCTGTAAATGACCAGTGTTGTGCAATCCATAAAAATAAAAAAAACTCCCCTTCATACTTCCAGGCATAAATGCTCAGTAAGAAGCCTTGAAGATGCACTTTTGGTTTTCAGAACAGGTTAGGCCCTAAATATTAGAAGGTGCTTTTGACTATCCATTTAGAATTGGGTGTTCACAGCAAATCAAAATAATCCATTCTGGATCCCAAGAAAAGATTTCAGATTGCACTAGGACTGTAGCAGTCATGGTGTGACTTAACGCCAGCACCACCCAGCCCTTTAAGAGGTTTCTGATCATGTGACTGCTGTGATTGGCAGGCACATGATTGGAAAGTTCTTGAGCGCAAGTAGAGATCAGGAGCTTTACGTTTACATTCTGGTACACATATATGCAGTCACTCATCGTTAAGGCCCACCCGCTGAGAGGTTGCATAAATGTGTACTGCTGACGCAATAGGGTTAAAGGGTAAACAGAGTGGAGAGGGATTAGATCCCCTGTCAGCTTTTATTGGTGTCTGTGTCCCCATTTTGGAGGTTTGCCCTCTCTATTTCTCCTGTTTACCAATATCGGACTGACCTGGTTTTTCCTTGCCTGTCCGGAGACCTATGGGACGCTGTAGTCAATGAACCATCACAAGGAGGTCCAGTCATCTTGCTCCCTCAGTCCAGCTTGTTTCTAACTATGTTTGCAGTTGCGGGATAACCTTTTTGACTCGTGTTACTGTTTTGCTTTTACTGCAGCCCTGAGGCGGGGGAGGCCTCCACACCCAGATACAGTTCTTCTCTCCTTCCAGCCTCTTCCTCCCTTGATCCTTCTCCCAGATATTTCCCATTCTACAGTTCCATCCCTCCTTCTGAACCCTTTGACTGCTGTCTGGGAAATGAATGCCGCCTGGCCCTTGCACCCACCCCCTGGTGTGGACTACCACATTACCATCATTGAACCCCTTAAGTGCTTCCCTTGGCCTAGGTCATGGGAAGCTTTGGCCCAAATTTTGGTCTGCTCCCTCAGGCTCTCATGCTTTCCTATTGTTTTTTTTTTTTTTTTTTTTCCATCTGTTGGTGTTGTTATGCTTTGTGAAGTTTGCCTGTCACTTAGTTACGTTTTACCCTGGTCCCACAACCCTGACCCCATTACTTCCCTCTTCCCCCTTCCCTTTCTCCCTATATGCCTCTTTCCCTAGAAGATATAACAATGGCTACACAGGAATCAGGGTTTTGGCCTGAGCCTGGGCCCCATCAGCGCCTTGGTTTCCCCTGTGGGAGCTTCTGGTGATGCGGGAGCAGCGCCTAATAGAGCTCCATTCCCTTCTAGTCGATTCTGAGGCACACCCCACCATAGTCCAGAGGAAGGCTCGTGACACCCTGGCCACAGAGCTGGACTTACTACTTTGGTGGCCGAAAAGGCAGTACATTGGACCAAACACAAATGTTATACTTACGCAGACAAACCTGGCCCATTGTGTTGGCCAGGAAGCTTAATTTGGTTTCAAAACCATACAAGCCGTTCTGGTTGCGGCTTCCTGCAGGAGGTCACACCTTCTACACCCAACAGATCACATCGACTTTTTCAGACTTTTTATCAAAACTTTATGCTATCCCCCTGGACTGAGCAGAGGAATTTTTCCATGACCTGAGCCTCCCTGCATTATCCAAGTATGCACGTGACACCCTCAATGCCAACATTTCTTAGGCTCTACAAGCTGTCAAGTCCTGGAAGCCTTCTCCGGTCCCTGGCACAGATGGCTTCTCTGGCCTTTATTATAAAAAGTTTGCTGAGCTTCTGGTCCCATATTTAACCTGTTACTTTAACTCCTTAAAACAGAGTTCCCGGCCCTCCTCGGACGTGCTTAGGGCACACATTTCTATGATCCCCAAAACATTAGAGGACACTCCTGAACCTCAAGTGTTCCACTCTATCTCCCTCTTAAATGAGAACCTGAAGATCTTGGGGAGAATCTTAAGCCTCCATATCAATAAATATTTGTGCTGTCTGTGGGCATGGCTTGGACATGAGAGTGTGAAGATGCATCTCGTGTGAGCTCCGGCGCTGGCACCTATCTTTCCTGGTCTAAGCTAAAATCTTTTACACCCCAACCTTGATGGCAAGCATGGGAAAGAGAACTGGCAAAGTGCCATCCAAAAAAGAGTACTCCTGCAAGTTCTATCAAGCGCTTCCTTGCTACAGAGCCTGGAGACTTACCTTAGTCTGATGGACTAGGCTGCTCGCCGCGTGGGGTCTCCAGTTTCCTCGGGTGGATCGAGAAGCTGGAGCAGGCACTCGAGGGTGGCAGACCTGGTGAGCGAGCGTCCCACTAAAATGATCATCGATGCTATCGAGCTTGGAGAAGGTGATAAAAAAAGGAACTCTCAGCAGTACGAGCCGATTTAGCCCAAGTACTGGAACGTGTGGAGGAGACGGAGCAGCACGGCAGCCATTAGAGATTTGCAAGCTTCTACTCGTAATCTCACCATAGCCCACAGAATAGCGCTTTACAAAATTGAGGATCAAGAAAATCGGAACAGAAGGAATAACATCCGCATTAGAGAACTACCGGAGGCAATAAGAGATGATGACCTGGCGGCCTCCATTTGCGGCATTTTTAACAGCCTCCTAGGTAATTTGACTGATTACCCCCTAAAGCTGGACCAAGCCCTTTGTCCACACAATCTATCCTCTGAAACACTCAGAGATGTCATCTGCCAGGTTCATTACTTTGAGGAAAAGGAACTTATGAGGAAAGCGAGAGAGGCAGCCACGTTGGAATTCGACGGAGTCACCCTGTCCTTCTTTCCGGACCTGGCTAGGGAGACCCTGGAACGGCGCAGAGCATTAAAACCCCTTACAGCGAAGCTGCGTCAGGCCTCCATTAATTACAGATGGGGGTTTCCAGCAGCCCTCATAGAAAACAGGGATGGGAAGACGGCCGTTTCTTCGGGAAGATTTGGACACATTCTGTATGGATCTCAGCATTGATCCACCTGAGCTCCCGGGATGGCAAGATGGCATTCCTACAATGTGTCGGAAGTGCACTGTCAGAAAGTTTCCCGCAAACATCGCTCAAGCAATTTAGGATCTACTTCTGGAGCGGATTAAATATGCACCCTACGAACGCTAAGTTCCAACCTAAGTGGTATTATGGGGTCACAGTAAGCGCAGTGCTCTGCCAAAATGTTCTTTCCTGTTAATAGGAGTTAATAACGGTTTTGTCCTATCTGTTAGTTTACAATAGGCTTAGTTCAATCTCTGCAAGTATACCTTTCATAAGGTATAAAGTGGTTGTGTTGCAATACTTGATTGCACTATAGGTTATATGCTATATTTTAGCGGAGTGCAGGCGCCGGATCACACAGACTGTGTGTGCCTGATTTGGACATACGCGGTCTGGATCCCGCAGCGGTGATCCCCCCCCTCCACGTGGGGTGGCGGGGAGCTTGTTTTGGCGGTACAGGCAACCCTTGTGGGGTGGTGTGTGCTGCTGGGGCAGATCCTACGTCACCCCAGGTACTGCACCGCAAAGATTTGCGTGCATAACAGGGACATATTTTTTTGTGTCCATTACTGTTTGTTTTTGTTCTCTACCTGGTTTTTCCCCTTTGCTTTTCCTTTTACCCCACCCCCCTTCTTTTTCTTCTCTCCTCCCCAACCTACCTACCAGCCTTACAGGATATATAACAGAATGGGCTCCCCAACGAATCCGATGGCCACAATTAAGTTGATTTCTCTCAATGTGAGAGGGCTACATGCTGCATCTAGAACTCAAGCGTATGCAGGGAGACATTGTCTTCCTGCAAGAAACTCACCTTACACATACCACATCAGTTAGATTGTATGCCCACCATTATCCCACATGGTACTATAGTCTCTCAGATATTTCGAAGGAAAAGGGTGTGGACATTGGGTTCCGAAGGGGAACCTCATTCATCGTAGAGGATCTCCTAGCGGATGCATTTGAAAGATTTTTTTTTTCTAAAGGGCAGCCTGGGTAATCTACCATGTACAGGGCCAAGCAGACTTTATAGCAGCCACTTTGAACAAAGTGAAGGAATTTGCTCGGGGATGTATTGTTGTGGGGGGGGGGGGGGATTTCAATATCTCCCTAGAACCCGCCTTAGACACCTCCCAGGGCAGATCATGCTTCCCCCATAGACGTCTTGCATACATCCGTAAACAGTTGCATGATACTCAACTTATGAATGTATGGAGGATAATGTACCCACGTGAAAAAGATTATACGCTCTACTCACACCTATACAACTCGCATTCGCAGATAGACTACTTCTTCATACAACATCATTATTTGGAGCTCATGGTCCTATCTGGTATTGAAATTTCAACGATTTCTGACCATGCCCCGATTAGCTTGGCATTACACCTGCCTTCTCTACCTGTGAGGTCCACAAACTGGAAGCTTAATGACTCATAGCTGAGGAAATAAACATAAAAGAGATTGGTCTGGGACTCTCCCTCTACTTCCGGGACAATGTTTCTTCTAAAATATCCCCAGGGACCCTATGGGAGGCCCATAAGGCCCATATCAGGGGCAAACTCATTGAGTTGGGCACTAGGAAGAAGAGAGAGAGAACACACCTACAGTCTCAACTCATTAAAGACATAGGCCAACTTGAGAAAAACTACAAACTCTCTAACTCACCTTCAATCTTTCATTCCCTCACAAAGAAAAGAGAAGAGTTGAAAGCTCTCTTTCATGAGGAGAATATCTCCCAGCATCGTATTGTTTCCCAACAGTTTTACGAATGGTGGAATAAACCTAGCCGCATTCTAGCCCGCTCCTTACAACAAAAAAAATCGGCTTCTTTTATAGCTAAAATCAAATCGCCCTCAGACAATATGCTATACAAAACCAACAAAATAGCTAGGGAAATCCGTTCTTTTTACCAACAACTCTACCAAGTTAGCAAAGCCATTCCAGATGACACAAATAGGAAGGCACGTATTCAAGAATACCTTTCAAAGGCTAACCTACCAAAACTTCCTGCTTCTGCTCTGGAGGCTCTGGAGGGGGAGCTCACCACCGTGGAGCTCAAAGGGGCACTTAAATCCATGGCTAATGGTAAGGGGCCGGGCCCTGATGGTTTGACGGTGGCCTACTACTGCACCTATGCTGACATCTTACTCCCACACCTAACATCATATGCCAACTCAGCCTCCATGGGTGGGGGCTTCCGCCCAGAGACTCTTCACGCTCACATCACAATACACATCACATCACAAGCCCGGGAAGGACCCAAGCCTTTGCGGTAGCTATTGCCCAATCTCTTTATTGAATTTAGATGCTAAATTATATGCTAAAGCAATCACCACTAGACTTTTACCCCTGATCCCTCAGTGGATTTCTAGAGACCAAACAGGTTTTACATCAGGGAGGGAGGCCCGAGATAATTCTCTCAGAACGCTTTCTCTGATATCCTATGTGCGAGGGTGCTCCCAGCCCACCCTTCTCCTGTCTACCGATGCTGAGAAAGCGTTTGACAGGGTACCTGATGTCCACATTGTCACACCTCGGTATAGGCTTGAATATGCTGGCGAAAATATTGGCCCTATATCAAACACCTTCAGCTCAATCAGTGGTACATTAAGTGATTCTTTTTCCTTTCATAACAGAACCCCTCAGGGCTGCCCCCTATCTCCCATTCTTTTTGCTTTTTCATTAGAACCCTTCTTAGCGACGATACGTAACGATCCCAACATCCCCGGGATTAAAGTAGGAATGTCGGGAAAACATATGTATGCCGCGTACGCGGATGACATCTTCTTTTACGTACAACAACCACTTATTTCACTACCCAACCTTATGTCAGCTTTCACTGAATTTGGTGCAGTATCTAATTTTAAAATGAATCTATCCAAATCGGAAATAATAAACATATTAATTCCACATGCGATGGTGGCAAGACTACAACCCTCCTTTCCCTTTCATTGGCAACCATTAGCTCTAAAGTATCTAGGAATTTACCTCACCCCCTAATCCTGCTTCCTTATTTCGTAGAAATTATATCCCTTTACTGAATGCAATTAGGACAAACTTACAAAAATGGACACAGATGGCACGCTCGTGGTTAGGGAAAATTAGTATTGTAACAATGAATATATTACCCAGGCTGCTCTTTCTATTTCAAATGATCCCCTATAAAATACCTATTGGGTTCTTTAACCACTTAAGCCCTGGTCCATTTTGCTGGCCAAAGACCAGAGCACTTCTGCAAATCGACACTACGTTGCTTTAACTGACAATTTCGCGGTCGTGCAACGTGGCTCCCAAACAAATTTGACGTCCCCTTTTTCCCACAAATAGAGCTTTCTTTTGGTGGTATTTTATCACCTTTCCTTTTTTTTGTGTGCTATAAACAAAAAAATAGCGACAATTTTGAACAAAATGCATTATTTTTTTACATTTAGCTATAATAAATATCCTCCAAAAATATATAAAAAAAAGTTTTTTCCCTCAGTTTAGGCCAATATGTATTCTTCTACATATTTTTGGTTAAAAAAAATCACAATAAGTGTTTATTGATTGGTTTGCGCAAAAGTTATAGCGTTTACAAAATAGGGGATAGTTTTATGGCATTTTTATTAATAATAATTTTTTTTTTTTTTACTAGTAATGGCAGCAATCGCCATAATGTCGCAGTCACGATAAAAATCGCCGGATACATCGGATATCTTTGACACATTTTTGGGACCATTGTCATTTATACAGCAATCAGTGCTATACAAATGCACTGATTCCTGTGTAAAAGACACTGGCTGTGAAGGGATTAACCACTAGGGGGCAGTGTAGGGGTTAATTATGTCTTCGGGAATGATTCTAATTGGGGGGGCGTGGCTATGTGTTACATGTCACTGATCTCTGCTCCCGATCACAGGAAGACATTGAGTCCGTGGGAACCGCGACCCGACTCACAGAGCTTGTCACGGGTGTGCGCGCCCGAATGCCGCCTCTTACAGTGTAACGTACAGGTACATTCGTTTGCCTGTACGAGCCCTTCTGCCAATGTATATCGGCGTGACTATTATACAATCTATAATAGGTAAATATGTATGGAATCGTTAAAAAAAACTAATTGCTTACAAATGGTTAATTAGACCCAAGCATGAAGGAGGGCTAGCACTCCCGGATTTCAAAAAGTACTTTCTAGCCATAGTACTGAACTGGATATCGGATTGGAAATACCACAAGAATTCCAAGCTATGGGTGCAGTTGGAAATGGATCTGAGTGGGGTGGACCTATTCCCCTTGGTTTGGATAC
This sequence comes from Lithobates pipiens, assembly GCF_037356315.1. NCBI lineage: Eukaryota > Metazoa > Chordata > Amphibia > Anura > Ranidae > Lithobates > Lithobates pipiens. The sequence goes on along the minus strand of NW_027507903.1, from coordinate 280,652,937 downwards.
CCAGCAAATTCTGTAGGTTAGCCCCGACAGTCTCTCCACTCACCATATCTTCATTAGCATCATGGGACTCTTTAGGCAAGGAATGGCCTTACAACTCACCGCTTATGCAGCTGACAGGCCATAACTATTTTTCACTGGAGAAAATGGACTCTAGTTTCAGCAATTGGATCTCTGAGACACCCATTTTATTATACCAAGTAGCAACAGACACAGGTATCCTACCTATATCCACCATCGCACCAATGGAACCGATTTCATTTATGATCCAATGGAAGTGCCACCAGCTTTTGAAATTTGTTAAATCTCTCCCTCAACCACTATGATCAGTGAATGACATGAACCCTGTGGAGAGACTGCTTGTTGTAAACCAACCTCCTGATAAACCCATATCAAATTTTTACCAAGCCCTGCTGACTCTGTTGCCTATAACTCAACAATCGTTCCTAGCTAAATGGGAGCAGGAGCTACAAAGTCCATTATCTGGCACCCAACGTACTACGATACTTCATCTATCACATATTTCCTCTATATCCTTAAAGCGGGACTGTACTGGGGAAAAAAAATATTAAAAGCCAGCAGCTATTAATACTACAGCTGCTGACTTTTAATAAATGGACACTCACCTGTCCCGGGGTCCAGCGATGCCGAAGCCGATCGATCGCTCGGCTCTCGGCTGCTGCCGCCACCATTCTAGGTGAGGGAATCAGGAAGTGAAGCGAATCGGCTTCACTTCCCGGTTCCCTACTGTGCATGCGCGAGTCGTGCAGCGCAATAGGAATTGTCCACGCTGTCTCTGAGACCCGTGTGTGTCCCAGCAGACAGCGCCGCAGGACAGGAAGAGGCATAGACTCCACGGGAGTCTTTGACAGGTATCTGCACCCCCCTCCCCCCTGAAAGGTGCCAATTGTGACACCGGAGGGGGGGGGAGGGTTCCGATCAGAGAAAGTTCCACTTTAGGGTGGAACCCCGCTTTAAACAGCGGAAGTAAATTACAAAATGTTAACGAGGTGGCATTACACCCTGGCAATACTCCATAAGTCTTTTCCGTCCATCTCAAATCTTTGCTGGAGGGGCTGTGGGTATCTGGGAACTCATGCCCATATCTGGTGGGCTTGCCCTCTTATTAGACCATACTGGTCCACTATAGTATATTGGATTGAAAACATTCAGGGCAGTAGGGTTCCTAATGACCCCTGAATGTTACTGTTTCACTGTACAGATGAACCAATAGGATCATATTAAAAGCAGCTAAGGCGCTTATCCCAAAATTTTGGAAACAACAGAAAATACCTTCGCTGCACCATTGGCTAGTGGAGGTGGACCGAATCTATTATATCGAAGATAGCACACTTAGGCCTCTTTCACATGACCGATCCCTTCAGTTCCGCTTGTCAGTTTTTTAGGCGGACCTGAACGGATGCTCCATAGACCTCTATGGAGCATCGGATGTCAGCGGTGACATGTCCACTGACATCCGACCGGCTCCGATCTGAAAAAGTGTGACAGATGAAAAACCTACTTTTCCATCCTTCTGCGGATCGAATTATGACGAATTCTGCGATCCATCGTCATCCGATCTCCCATAGGGGAGAGCGGCACTCTGACAGGTCCGTCCCTTCGCAGTGTGCAGACACGGACCTGCCATCTTCCTGCTCAGTGGGGATTGACCAAGCGATCCCCACTGAGCAAGCGGATGTCCACAGGCGGATCATCACGGATCCGTCCCGTGTGAAAGAGCCCTTAAGCAGAAAAACAAAGCCGAGTTAGCAAACAAAATATGGCCCTGTTGGTTCGCCTTTAAGTTTTCATCAACATACCCAGAAATCATGGCCCAATAGAGAAGAATGAAAGGAGCAAATGTTCATGCTTAGAGGGTATACTGCAACGGCTGGACACTTCCCCCCTCTTCTTTCCCCTTTTCTAACTTGCTACTTTTCTTGATTTTCTGTCCCTCTCTCTGATGGTATATTGTTAATGGTTCGCTATCTAGAGATTTAATGATCTTTAGTGCCGGTTCACACTATTGCGATGCCAGACATCGCATGCAAATCGCAGCGCCACTGCTGTTCACATTACATGTGATGTCTGTGAGGTGCGATGTCAGCCATACAGATAGTATGGCTAATATCGCACTGCATTCGGTCCAAACACGCACAGGACCCTTTTTTCTGTTTGGACCAGAATCGGATCGCATGTGTGTTCACACATATGCGATCCGATTCATGTCTGAACTGTCAGTTTGCAGTGCGATATGCGAGCTGAAATGGGGGAGTCATTAACATATAATGACACTCCCCAGCAGTTTGCATATGGCAGTGTGAACTGCCGTGTGCGTAGGGTGCTATGCGGGAACCCGCAGTTGAATCGCAGGGTTCTCGTATCGCAATAGTGTGAACCGGCACTAGGAGTTGTAACCTCTAGAGGTAAAACTTGTAGTTTACAGGTGTACCAATTACAAGCCATGGATAGTGAATGACACAGAAGTAATGATTGGCTTTTATTTACATTTCTAAGCAAGTGTGTACAAGATATTTACAAGATTGGCAGTTGCCATATCATAAGAGGTGTTACAATGGTATATATCAGTGATGGCGAACCTTGGCACTCCAGATGTTTTGGAACTACATTTCCCATGATTTCAGATGGAGTGGCACAGTTTCAAAGCCGCAGTCATTGTAAACGGGGGCTAAGTGTAAAATAACTGGTGCTTTCCTAAACTCAGGGAGATGAAGGTGCCACCTACAGTGGCCAATGCAAGTGAATGGGAGTAGGTAGCCATACTCCTGTAAATGCCAATGGCTTTTGAAAGGGCATTTATCTTGCATAATTTATGCAGGCACATTATGATAAAATTAAAGTGGTTCTAAAGCCACAAGGTTTTTTTAAATTTACCTTAAAGGGGTTGTAAACCTTCATGTTTTTTCACCTTAATGCATAGGATGTAAACACCTGTCAGTGACCTCCCCCCCAGCCCCCCCATTTTACTTACCTGAACCCTCAAACTTGACCTGGCGGGGAAGCACTGTCTTTCTGCCTGGGGTTGATCAGCTTTTTTATTTTTGTAAAACCTTTAAATCAGAAGGAAAAAAACCTGTTTGCCGTAACTGCTTATAAAGTGAGCTAAAGTTCAGCTTCGATTTCTAAATCTGCTAGTACATCTAAAGCCTCATACACACGATCGGACTTTGTACAAAAGTCCATGGGAAAGTTTGTACAAAGGGCGTTGGCCGTAAGTTTGTATTGCATACACATGATCGGACCTTTTAGGCAACAATCACGAACGACGTTTCAACGTACTGACAACACTTCAAAAGAGGACGTTCTATTACTCCAGCGCCACCTTTGGTCAACTTCTGTATTGTTGTCTGATCTTTTGCATTGGTTCTGAGCATGAGTGTTTGTACCTTCTACAAAAGTCCGATGGTTTTGTGTACACACGATCAGACTTTGCTCCATCGGATTTATGTTGTCAAAAAGTTTGTCTGTTCGCACAGCCAACAAAAGTCTGATGAAAACCGAAAAAGTTTTTCCGTTGGAGCGTACACACGGTCGGATGTTGCTCCAAAACAGCTAATTTGCATGTTTGTTGTCAAAAAGTCTGATCGTGTATACGGGCCTTAACACTATACTCCCACCAGATTAACAATGCTGCTGTCCAAAGGCACCACTGCACTCCAGCGAGGAGGCAGTTTAATACAGGAGTTACTGGCCAGCTCACCAGGTGAAAAGAGGGACAAAAGCCTAAAAAAAAAAAAAAAAAATTTATGCAGCCACCACATCTAAGGATTGGTAAATTCCAATATATTACATTTTTGGTTTTGGGTTAAATACCATTTTAAGAGCTCATATTTTGCATATTAAACACCCCTGGACAGACATAAGATTTTTTTCTTAAAGAAATACTAAACCCAAAAGCAAACATTCATTTTATTGCAATTTACCATTTCTTAGATGTGATGGCTGTATTAGTTTCCTTTTTTAGGCCTTTTTTTCTTCTGTTTTAATTTGGTGATCCATCCAGCAAGAAAGAAAGGGGCCCCGCTAAAGTCTGAAAACCTTTGCAAAAACGATGGTAAAGCGCCGCTAAAAATAGCAGTGCTTTACCGTCGGCGCCCTCAATGACCCAGTGTGAACGTAGCCTAACTGCTTAGTGTGAGATGGAGTTTGGCTTCGGTTTGTTAGTGTATCTGAAGCTGTTAATACATTTAACACTACCTTCTCCCCAGACTGACAATGCTACTGTGCCCCCATGATCATTTCTCCAGAGTGGGGGTACTCTAATACAGGAGTGTTACTGGCCAGATCACTAGGGAAAAAAGCCAAAGAAAAGAAAACTGGTACAGGTATCACATCTAATGTTTGGCAAGCTGCAATAAAATACATGCTTGTTTTGGGTTAAAAAACACTTTAAGACAATGGATATATTTATCATCTGGCAGCATTTCTAAAGCCACCAATTTAATTTTTTACTAGCCATTTATTTTTATTTTTTTCTAAATTACACTGTTATGCTGCTAAGTTTAGGTAGGGCTTGGGGGAGTTGAACAGACCTTATGGATACAGACAGGTGTATTCCCTATAGAGTTCTCTGGAATGTGTGCATCACAACGAGCATTCCCTGAGCAGACAACGGACTAATCCTATTGATGTATTAACAATAATAATAATAATGTAAAAATAAAATCTGGAGAGTTATTTTATTTGGCTTTGCATATGCAATATGTAGTTTCAGGAGAGAAAGTGTATTTTTTTCTTTTCTTTGCTCTTTTATCATAAAATATTGATCTTCATTTTCATACATATCAATCTAAACCAGAAAGTACTAAATCAGAGACTCAGGTGTTCAAATTTCCTAAGGGAACAAGGACGTCTAATTAAGGAATCCAGTATTTCCCTGCTAATGGTCCTCTATGTTCTAATTGCATCATTCTCACCAACCTTACTAGACTGTACAGCTCTTTGCAGATCTGATGAACTGTGACTGTATACATATTTATTAAAAGTCATCCAGTTATGGTTTACATCAAATTTGAGGAGGTTGTAAAGGCTAAAGGTTTTTTTTATTTATTTATATACTTTTTGTAGATCTTCATGCAGCTCCCCCCTAATTCTTATCCAAGTCTGATCTCGAGCCAGCAATGTGCACGAGAGCTGCTACTGTCCTGGCTCTCTGCCCCATAACTGGCCCTGAGCCCTGCTCTGTAAGTGCCCCCATAGCAAGCAGCTTGCTATGGAGGAACAGAGGGCGGCTACATACAACACCACTGCACAGAGCAAGTAAGTATGTGTTTGTTATTTATAAAAAAAAAAAAAAAAAAAAGTTTAAAATGAAGCCTTTACCATCACTTTAAATTTGCTTAAAGTGTAAGTTCACCTTATCACAAAAAAGATGAACTAACACCCTACACCCCAAAACAACCCCTGGGTCCATGCTGCATTTACCTTTGTGGGTGATTAGCGGTCACTGCCCATGCAATGGTCCGTGGATTTGAACACCCTGTTCTTCGCCTTCTTTGCTTAGGGCTTCCGGGATGGATCAGAGTTATTCTGTTTGGTCAAAGTGGTCATGTGCCAGCAGAATGCCTCTGCTCTGCCCTAGGAGTGACATCTTATCACCCACAGCATGTTAACACATCTTCCTTTTTTTTTGTGAAAAGCTGAACTAAAATTGGGTAGGATGGATCATTTTTAGTCGGCCATATGGCTGATCAAAAAAAAAGAAAGAAAGAAAAATCCGAACAAATTTCCCCATCCACAAATTTGAGGTGAATGAATGAAATCCTCCCTGCAGTGCTATTCTGACAGCGAGAACGCCTCTGTTGTCAGGATACACTGATCAAGCAGTGCTAATAAAAGGAAAACAATTTCAACATTCCCATTTGAGAGAAGCTTATACTAAAATGCACTTCACTCCAGCAAGAATGGCAATAGATCAAAATTCGGCCAGTCCTTGCTGAGCTGCCGAATTTCAATTTATCTAAATATAAACAATTGCCATTTTTCCAATTTTAGAGAATACCATCACTGGGTGTGTCTGCCAGTTTATGCGGCCAGATGCATAGACTGTAGCCCCCACTGCTGTTTCTGTCTCACCTTCTGCCTGTAACACTGATATACAACACAAGCCACGATGACAGAAAAAGTCAAGCAAGACTCCTGGTTCCCATTAAGACCTTGTATATTGCTTTTCTTAAATACAGGGGTCAGCAGCGCATGCCTTCTGCAACAACACGATGGCTTGCTCCCTAGCTAGCATATTGATGTCTGAAATCCACCTATGCATTGTGCTAAGGAAACCCACAAGCACACCTGCAGATACAGGTGCCACTTATGCAAAGTATGAAAAAAATGTACATCTATGTTCGGAGGTCAGAAATGTGTGAATAGGGGCTTATCATAGGTCTGAAGTGTCTGCAATAAGGGCTGATCATAGGTTGGTAGGTGCATGAAATTAGGCATGACCTGAGGTTTTAAGGAACAGAAATTGGAGCTGGACTGAAGGAGCATGAATTAGGACTGGTCTGAGGCCTGAAGGTGCAGGAATTGAAGCTGATTTGAGGTCTGGAGGTGCAAGATTTGGGCTGAGGTGTGAAGATGCCAGATTTGGGGCTGGGCTGAGGTCTGAAGGAGCAAGATTTGAGGATGATATGAGATCTAAAGGTGCACCATTTGGGGCTGATTTGAGGTCTGGAGGTACAGGATTTGGACCTGATTTGAGGTCTAGAGGTGTAAGATTTGGGGATGATTTGAGGGGTGAAGGTGCAGGATTTGGGGCTGGTCTGAGATGTGAAGGTGCAGGAATTGGGGCTGATCTGATGTCCAGAAACTGTGGCTCATCGGAGGTCTGAATGTTCAAAAATTGAGGCTGATATAAAAGTATTACTTTTCATTAACTAAACAAATAACATCAATGCAAAGATACCCTTTCACTTTTTTTCCCCATCCTTTCTTGAATCTCAGTGCTGGAGATCTTCTCCAGTTTCATTCAACTACCTTTGGTCTTTATGCACTTGCTCCAGCAGCAAGTGCATGAAGTGCTGCACGTCACAGTTTAGGATGGCTCACCTGGTGGTGACAACAGGGGAAAAAAGCAAGCACAAGTGCCAAAATGGCTGTTTATAGTGTCCAGAAAGGCAGATGTGACAGGGTAATAAGGCAGGGGAGCAATATCAAGGTAGGGACAAAGTGTTGCCCATAACAAGAAGCACCTGAACAAGACCTTCATAGCAGAATCACCAGATTGGGTTTACATCTACTATATTTTAAATCCTTAACCCCTTCCCGGTGGCTGTATGCATCTACGGGGTAGCACTGAGGTGGATGCATACCTCTTGATCCATTAAGCATACTCCATTGCGTGCCCCACTGCACTGTTACCAACAGTTCTTGGTCACTTAGCAGTAACTGGGAGCTAGTGGTACAATTTCCCAATCATGTGATAACTGACTGCCACTCACAGTGGCTGGGTCGGCAAAGCAATTAAGCATAGAAAGTGTCAAGATAGTCCAGTGGCTGGACTATGACATCTTTGAATGAATTTGCGGAAGTTATGCCGAAAAGGCAAAAAGTTACTAACTTCATGTCAACTGATCCAGTCACTATTCCACACAAGCCAGGGAATTAACTTAGCTTCTTACGCAATTATATTATGGAAAACTGTAAGCAGCAACTTGCCCCACGTTAACAGAGCAGATAAACCTGTTTGAGTTCTATGTGCGCCAACTGCACCAATTTTTTTCAGAGTGAAAAGGCAAACGGCGCAAGGTCTGAACCTGAATAACAGAGATAATATAGAAGGAGTAAGGAATGTGTCATATTCCTTTCTCTGCCTGTGCATTGATTATGCAGCAAGAGCACCCTCCTCCTTACTAAGCTCTGAGCTGAGCGGGAGGGCTGTGAGATCAGACTCATTTTTTTTTTTTTTATACAGGGTAGGGGAGGTAAAAAAAAAAAAAAAAAGTGAGCAATAGTTCTGTTTGCCTCTATTACGATTTTAATCAATATTTCTAATAAAATGCCTTTTTTTTTTTTTTACTATCTTAAATATATATTTCACATGAAGGGTGCATCCAGTGTTTTTTTTTTCTCTGGAATGCCCTTACATAGGAATATTATATTTCAGTGCATACATTATAGGAGATATTAAGGGATAATTTGAACTATTTTTAATCACCTTTCAAATCATGCACATTTGGATAGGTAATCCACTAATATCTCCAAGTCTTCATCCACCCTCCATCTAGCATCCTCTTGTAGCAAAACCTTCACCAAGAGTTGAATCCTCCCTAAAATGGGCACTATGGAGCATTTAACTGCACACAGATTGATTCTAAGAGAGGGTTGGTGTAGTAAGTGGTCATTGGCATTTCAGGAGGTTCCCATGGTACAATTTTCCAACTATGATTACCAACAGGTTAACTCATGCTATTAGAAGTAAAAGTGATTTATTTGTAAAGGGGTTATGTACTAAACAGCACCAACCCAAAATGTGTGTACCTAATGAGGCGCTGATGGTAGGGAAAGCTCCGATGGTACCAACTACTCACAGGCACCTAAATAAAAGGTAAACTGGCTGGCAGTTAAAGTAATGTATACATTTTATAAGAACAATTTTCCATTTCCATAGTAAAACTGTGCATGTGATATTGCACAGTAAGCGTGCTGGAGTGTATAGCGTCTGGTTGGCTGACAATCTTGTCATTTGCCTTTAACACATTTACAGTAGGATTTTATTTTATTTTTTGGGTGGGGGATGTTCATGCTTGGGATACATTTATATTATATTACTGCAATAAAAGGCAATTTATTTGCCTACAGCAATACTTAAATTATGTTTCTCTTATTTATTCTGTAAAGGAGGATTCAATTTATACACAATAACCTCAACTTATCAACATATAATGAAATCAAGAGTTTTGGTAATTACTAGATGTGCTGCTATAATTCCACAAAAGATTTTCCCTTTTTTAAACTAAACAACCATAATTGGTCTTGTTTGCATATTTACCCCTAAAAGATAGAACTTAAAGAGTAACTCCACTTTTGTTGAGAAAAAAAAATACAAGTCCTGCCCTGTTTCTGTTCTAAGGAAAGCTGTATAGTTCAACTATGTCCTTGGATTACTAATTCCTAAATGGGAATGGCTTTGTTCTAATCAGCTGATACAATGCAGTGTTCTGAGGAAAGTTGCAGTGCTTGCATCCCTTCGAAAATAATTAACCCTTACAAAGTATCTCACCAAAAAAAAAAAAAATTCTATTGCAGAGAATGCCTAAATTTGACTTGTATCTTAATGCAGACTTCTGGGAAAATCAATGAGCCAATCACACAACCAGGAAAGGACATTTTTGGGGAGATTCTGTACACCAACTGTATACAGAATGCCACCAGGTTGCCATACTGTATTGAATTTTACAGAACGTTATAAAGTGGTTACAGATGGAAAAGGAAAGGTAATTTTAAATAACATTAAATTATAATGTGGCTCGTGTAGCAACTGTGCTTGTATTTTTTTTTTATATATTTTATTTCACAAAAGTGGAGTAACCCCCTTTACACCCAAATGTGTTATGAACTCAACTCAGGTTATCTAAAATAAAGATTAATATATATGTATAGAAATAGAATGCATCATTCACATGGTTTTATTTATGGCTTCCCCATTCAGAAAAGAAAATACAAAGCTTATGGTCAGTTTTGCATGTAGATTGTAAATTCTAATCATTCTGTTTGGGAAAAATAGACAAACAATTGAGTATCACGTTCACTTAAAGTAAACAATGTATATAAACATAAAGCAAGTTTTCTTTTATAAAAAACATTTAAATAACATTCAGCTTGATTCCTGTTTGGTTTCTTTGCTTTGTGTTATTCCAAGAAGTTGTGTCTTCAGTTCTCCTGGTTTGGGTGGAATTTCAGGCACACTCTGAAATACCAATTTAATGTTTGGTTACTGTCACTAGAAAAGAACCAGCATTTATTCTGAGAATCTGAAACTAAAATGTTTGCTAGCTAGGTGACCAAATTCCAGTGGGGAATAAGGCACTTTAAATATTAATAAGTTATTAATAATAAGTTCACTTTAAATATTTAGTCATGTGTGAAGGACAAAAAAAAAAAAACACACACACCAGGATTTTTGCGTACATATGATTGGATGATTTAAGCGAACACAGCTTTTCCTCATTTGCCAAGCTAAGGCAGGCCATTGATGGAGCGATTTTCTATCTTTCCACCATGGGTTGCAGGAAAGAAAATTGCTCAATCCCCCATCAACATCTCCTGTGGAGCCAGTGGCGTAACTAGAACCTTCAGGGCCCCGATGCAAGAAACCATGAAGGGCCCCCCTGAACCCCAGCCAGGACCCTTGCCTCCGAGTCTGGCGTGGAACTCCAGGGCGTGGTCACAGGTATGACCTTTGTGAGCCCTGTAGTTCCACCACTGGCATCAGTAGTTTTTTTTATTATTTTTTTTTATTTTTAAGTGCCCCATTGGGGGACTGTCCCTAGGCAGGATGGGGTCCCCGTCCCCAGAAGAGATGAGGTCCTTTTCTCCAGGGCAGATGAAGTCACTGCCCCCAGGTGAGAAAGGGTCCCTGTCCCCAGGGGAAATGGGGGTCCCTGTCCCCACGTGAGAAGGGGCCCCTGTCCCCAGGGGGAGATGGAGGGGGTAAGTAATGGTGTGTGGGGGATGGGGTCCTCTCACTCACCATGACCAAGCTGCAGGCCGCGCACTCATCCATGTTGGCCTGGGCTCCATCCAGTGTGCTGGACGGGTGATCAGCATATCTCTCAGAAAGACCTTTCATCATCTGTGTATGACGGGGGAGGAGGGGGGCTGGCAGACAAGCCTGCATTGTCCTCCGGGAGCCGGCTCTCCTAGGGCTGTACTGCATCTGAGTGCCTAAAGTTTTTTTATCTGGGAGAAGTATGCAGTGCAGTGTGGGCCGGACTCGGGGGGGCGGGACTCTGGCTGGGGAGAACAGACATCGGACTGAGCGGCAATGCATGGAGCAGGAGAGGGGTACTCTGAGGAGCAAGCCGAGGACACAGATCATGCGGGAATGCACAACTAAAGAGCAGCCAGTGCGATAGTCGAGCATGGAGCTCTGCTAGTCACCCTCCACCTCCAGCCACCCGTGTGCATGGTGCACTGGTATCCCTAGCTGCCTATGCTGCTGCCAGCCATATGTAGAGGGGGCTGCATGGGCCCCCTGCAGCACAGGGCCCAGTTGCGGTCGCGACTGCTGCACCCCCTAAAGTTACGCCCCTGTGTGGAGCTATTGTGTTCTCTTAGTGAGAGGATTTGGGGAGCCATTCCCTGGCGGGAGAACACAATCATTATTGCCAGCAGCTATTGCCACTGGATATAAACTTCTGCAGTCGATGGATAGACTTGGGTACAATCAACCTGCCAATACATGGCTTGAATCTCGACTGGTTCCTGCTGAACCGGCTGAGATTGGAACAGTCTGTGGCTGGCTTAAAATATATGTAGGTGCAAGATAAAATAACCAAAAACACATGTAGTAAACCTGTTTAATAATGCACAATATCCCCACAACATTAGAGGGCTGCATTTTTAATTGCAATAAAGAATGCAGAGGGAAAAGGGGGCCTTTGCAGAATTTTTGCCATAATTTCAGTTGTATTCCACAATCTGAGCCCTGAGTATACTATGACTTATGCCGGTCATACATGGTCGAATTTCAAACAAATTTTCTTTTCAAAATCAGAAAATTTGTTTTTTTGTGATCCGATGATGCCACCATTGATTTTTGAAATTTGGTCGACCAAGTCTTCAATTTCACCTCATGTTGCTACAGAAAAGAATCTTCTTTTCTCTCCGTAAATTTTCTTTTCTTATTACATTACATTACATCTGACGTTTCTGCAAATATTGCTTTATGTGTGTTGTCATTTTTTTTTTTAGCCAGACAGCTAACATTTTCAGAGGAAGACCAGCTATGCCATCATTTCTAAACTTTAAAGTCCTGTCTCAGATCAAGAACCACAAAAAAAAAAAAAAAAAATTATAATAATGTTCTCACTGGACAGATGGACAACAGGGGTAGGCAACCTTTTGAGCACAGTGTGTCGAAAAATGTTTTCAAAGAAATTGAGCGTGCCGATTTTATAACAAAAAAATGTCAACTTCACACTCTCAATCACGAAAAGGATTTTAAGTAAATGCTATAAACTACTTTAGTAGTGAGAAATTAACATTCTGCACTCTCACTGTAACCCACTGCACATCTGCCCCACCACTGTAACCCACTGCACATCTGCCCCACCACTGTACCACTCTGCTCATCTGGCCTTTCTCATCTGCCCCACCACTGTGCTTCCATGGACATCTGCTCAACCACTGAACCATCTTCTTATTTGTCCTAACACTGAACTTATCTGCTCATCTGCCCCACCACTGTAACCCTCTCTCATCTGCCCCATGACTGTACCTCCTGTAAATCTGGCCCACCTCTGTTCCCCCTGCTCTTCTGCCCCATCACTGTAATCCCCTGCTCATGTGCTCCACCGATCTACCTCCTTTCTCCTCTGACCATCTGCCCCACTGCTGTAACCCCCTGCTCATCTGTCCCACCAATGTACCTCCTTTCTTCTCTGCCCCAACACTGAACACCCCCTGCTCATCTTTCCCATCACTCTAAACCCCAATCTCATCACTGAACCCCCCCCCCCCCACTCATCTGCCCCATCACTGTACCGCCATGCTTTTCTGTACCACCGCTGAACCCCCTTCTCATCCCTCCCACCACTGTACCTCCTGCACATCTGCCCCACCACCCTTGTGCTCTTCTGTCCCACCACTGTAACCCCCCTGTTCCTCTGCCCCATAAATGTACCCCTTTTCTCATCTGCCCCACCACTGTACCTCCCAGCATATCTGCTCCACCGCCATATTCTCAAGGTCTTCTATCTCACTACTGAATCACCTTCTCATCTGTCCTAACATTGAACCCATCTGCTCATCTGTCCCACCACTGTAACCTGCTTTCTCATCTGCCCCACCAACATACCTCCTGTACATCTGTCTCACCTCTGTACCCCCCTGCTCTTCTGCCCCACCACTGTAACTACATGCTCATCTGCCCTACCAATACACCTCCTTTCACATCTGCCCCACTGCTCTACCCCCTGCTTATCTGCCCCGACACTGAACCCCCTTCTCATCTGTCCCACCACTGTAACCCCCTGCTCTTCTGTCCCACTGCTGAACCCCCTTCTCATCTCTTCCACCACTGTACCTCCCTGCACATTTGCCCCAACACTGTACCCTCCTGCTCTTTTGTTCCACCTTTGAACCCCTACTGCTCATTTTCCCCACCAATGTACCCTCCTGCTCACCTGCTCCACCGCTGTACCCTCTTCTCATCTATGATATGCAGAGATGAGACATCTACCTGTCCTGGCACACTAATCCTGCTGATCCATCTCTGACATCCAGTCTATGTGCTTGTATGTGATGTCACATACAAGCATAAGGAATGGATGTGCAATGATGAGCTCAGGTCAGGGGCATTTTCTGAAATCATTGGGCCTGCGTGCAGGATCACAATTTGGGCCCCCAGAGCTGAGAAAAAGTGGTTGGGTGTGATTTTCATTGCACTGAATACTGGCTGTGGCTTAAAGGGACACAGTGTGCAGGGGTTCAGTATTAAGTGATGCAAAGGTTCAGGAATAATTTCAACAAAGTTCCGAGAAGCTCAACAGTAATTCCACAAGCTGTCACCTGATTGTGGTTTTCTCAATCACAGTGAAATCCCTTCTTTCTGAGATCGGTAGTGGCAACCAAGAGTGTCATCTTCCTCCAGATGGTGGGCGGGACTAGCAGGACTGTGATTGGCTTTAGCAGTGGCCAATGACAGTCCTCCTCCTCCTGGAAACAGGGACACCCCCCCCCCCAGCAAAACTGTACCCAATCTCTTCCCCATCTCAAAAGCTGTCGATCGCAGCTACAGCAAAGTTAGAGAACCAAATGATGTTTCCCATCTTTTACAATGTGTGGGGGCACAGTGCCTCCCCCTCAGTGCAGGTGTGGCGTGGGGAATTTTGAAATTGGAATGCATTATTGTCTCACTGACACTTTCTTGCGCTGCTCTGCTGATTGGGAGGGAGTCAAGTGCAGGCAAAAGAGGCTTTGTGTGCGGCTTGTGGCACCAGTGCCGGGGGTTGGCTAGCCCTGCTCTAGATAGTGAATTTGGGGCCTTAGTAACAAATTCAAATTAGTATCAGAGAGACAACAGAGAAGATTTTATTGGCTTATAATGTATCTTGAGAAAAAGGAAAGAGTTATTCTTAAAAGTTTAAAAAGGCCAACAGGTTTATTTGACTAAATCTCCTAGATTGCTGAAAGTTCCTTTACAATGGCAAAGGAAAGAAAAGATTTGCTGTAGCTCAGATAAAAAGGTGTTATTTCTGTAAAACTGAATTCTTCTTAATCGTTCATACTGTCCAGAGGACCCCCAAAATTATATTATATTATAATATATATATATATATATATATATATATATATAATATATAATATATCAGGGAGATATGAAGCTGGTTCGTTTGACTTGGGAGGTTTATCCCTAGTCTAAAAAAAACAAAAAAAAAAAAAAACAAACACACAGCGGACACCGGTGTTTCTAAAGAATGTGAAAATGTGCTGCAGTTGTTCATGCAAAGCAGTCTCTAAAAAAAAAAAAAAAAAAAACACAACACCCTGCAGGTGTAGATATTAAAAGACTGTTTTTGCAGGAACCATGCCACAGAAACACTTATGTTAAGTCATACACCGCTATTGCATAATATGCACTTATAACATGCACTTGCAAGAATGATGCAATTCCCTTGAAATCCTTTACAACGAACTGAATTATTTTAAGTATTGAGAGGCTTTAGACATACATACAAGATCAGGTCTGTAGTATCTGTGTACGAGCTCTGCACCTGCTAACATGGAAAGAAGGCTGGCACTGAGCATCTTCAAGTATTGAGGCCAAGAGACTCCTGCAGGCATTGTGGTGAAGAGCTCCCTAGAAACAGACAAGAATGAAAAAATGTTTTATTATTTATTATACATGACAGCGTTTCTTCTCTGATCCCACTGGTATGCCTATACCAGCCTTTCTAAACTTTTTTTTTTTTTTTTTTATGGAGGAACCCTATAATAGCTTTCCAGCCTCAAGCAACCCCTGCTTATAATTACAACATCTACAGATCACATTATTGTAATGGTCAGTGGGAAGAATCCTCTTCTTATAAACAGCTAAAAAGATCATGGGTGTCAGTGAATAGTCATCTGGGACATAGAAATTGCTCATTGTTCAAGGAATGCCTATCAGCTGAAGGAGCCATAGGGTTCCATTGAACGAACCCTGTCTGAGAATGGCTGTGTTACATTTCTTAACCTTTTCGGTCACAGCACCTTTTAAAAGTCTGCACAACTTGAGGCACTCCAGTCTAAAAACATAAAGGTTACTTATCAATGGGAAACCTGAGCTTGGGACTATGCACACGGCTTAAGGACCCTTTCACACAGGCAGATTGATTGGGTCTACCTAAAAAACTGACAGGCGGACCAAATCAGACCATCCATTGCCCTCTATGGACTCACTAGCGGATGTCAACAGAAACACTGAAATCCAATCCTGACCGCTAAAAACAAACGGATGGGGATTCATTCCCTATCTGTGCAGATGACTAAATACGGGACAAAAACTAAAATGGCATTTTAGTTAAAAGACTATATTACAAAAACTAAATCAAAGTTCAATGCCAAAATTAACACTACAAATATCACCAAAATTACCCCTTTTTAAAAAAAAAAAAAAAAAAAAATAGACATTCCAAGGTATTTAGTAAGAGGCATTGTGAGTTTTTTGAAGTTGTAATTTTTTCCCCACAGTTCTTTGGAAAATTAATAAAGTATATAAAATGTGCTGTTTTTTCACAAATGTTATTTTTGCTAAAAAAATACTTCGAACCCCCAAACATATATATATATATTTATTAGAGTCCCTAGCCTAGAGAACAAAATGGTAAGTTTTGCAATTTTTCATGTCACGCAGATATTTGTGTAAATCAATCCACCCACGCCAAAGAATGTAATATATGGTATATTACATACTTAATAAAGTGGCAGCTGCTGTTCAAAATAAAAAGTGAATTAAAGCCACACATGGAATCTATTGCGCAAACAGCACTTAGCAGTCCCCCAAAATGGATATAACAATTGTGGATAAAAATAAATATAAACCTAGATGCAAATAAATGCAACCAATGTGAAAATAACTGATGATACTGAAAATCTCTAGAACATGACAAACATAAGTAAACCAATAAAATAAATAATAGTCCACTATATTTGATTGTGAAAAAAAAATGACTTCACATGTATAATGCGATAGCAGTTTATGTATGCGTATGAGACCAATGAGTGCATTTGCCTTTGGGAGCTTCCCCTTTTCCGAGATAAAATTCTGCACAAATCCCCAAGCATCCCAATTCCAAGCCCTCTTTCACACTGATGTGGTGCAGTTTGAATGCACCACGGGTGTAGTGTAATATACCTATGGGTTTGGTGCGGTTAGCTGACCTTTCCCATAGAGTTCTATTACGTCTGGCAGTTTTGGTGCACTTTCTGAAACACACCATACCAGTGTGAAAGGGGCCCTAAATGTAAAAAAATAAAAAAAATAGAAAAAAAATAAAAAAAATAAACATAGTTTTACATATCACAACAACATTAGATCATTAGAGGCGATTTATTCTTTCAAAGCAAACACACCTTTGCACACTGGTACTGAGTAGTATTGCAAATGTTTCTCTCCCTTGCTTAGCTAATGTGACCCCCAATGCTGATGGAGAGGGGCAAACAAGGATGCTCTGCAGGTGCCCGATCAACAAATTACGTTACTGGTTTTTAGGATCCCAGCAGCCAGAGGGCTGAAATGGTCCATGATGAAAAACTGTGACTTTGTGTAGGCTTCATCCACCCGCTAGCTTGTATACAATTTTTGGGCAATTTTTAGGCATTTTGCCAAGGCACCCTTGTAGAAAAAAAAAAAAAAAAAGTGTTAAACTAGCAGATTTAGATTGACTTGACTAGCAAATTGAAGATGAACTTCAGCTAACACTTTTGAGCGGTTACAGCAACCAGTTTTGTTTTTCCCCTTTTGTAATAAGGGTTTTACATAAATGAATAAAAGCTGACCATTGTAAGCACCCCTGTCAGTATTTAATAGTTTCTTTCAAGACTAACTACTACATCATCAGGACAGTTTGGTCCGTTTAACTCAGCTGACAAAGAACAGACTGAGGCCCCTTTCAAACGTATGTTCCAGTCAGGTCCACCTGTCAGTTTCTCATGCGGACCCGATCGGAGCCTCCATTCTTCTTTATAAAGCAGCGAATGTCAGTAGACATGTGTCTGCCGACACTTGCCGGCATTCAATCCGCTAAAAACTTATGGATAGGGATCGTTCCCCATCCGTCCAGCGGATTGGAAGGAAATGGACAGCCAGTCTGTTTCTATTTGACCGCCCTATAAAGAACAGTGGGCTGTGTCCGCTGATGCAGAGCGGACACAGACCTGTCATCCACCTTCTCAGCGGGGATCAGCGGAGAGATCCCCTGTTGAGCAGGTAAATCCACTGCCAGCTTCCGCTCTGCGTGAAAGGGGCCTTATTGGCTGAATAATCAAGTAAAAAGACTAAAAAGAAAACAAATGGAGCCACCACAACTAGAATTGGTAAGCTATAACTTATTAATTTTAGTTATTTGCTTTAATACCGCTACTACTGCTACACAGCAAGCACAGGAACTCCATGTACATTAGCCCTATATCACAGAAACACACCACACAACTTACTAGTCAGCATGTCCAAAAATCTAGTCATTGTTCAAACAAATTAAGACAGCATTCTCTTAGAGCAAACATTTTCAGTGTGGCATAGCAAATAAAAGCATAGAAAATATAAAAGATATTGGATTATAGGGAATTCTATTGCAAACAGTTTGCAAAATTATTGAGCAAATATTGCCTTTCTTCTCCAGCATCTACCACTAATTCCCTGAGCCACAGCCGGCAGTTCTGTTGCATCATGCGTTTGCAATACAATTAATGCATTCATGTTAACCCTTTTATTTCAGGTTAGGAGAGTTACAAACATTCAAGCAGAATTAAAGTACAAAGAAAAATTTACATTTTCTTTTATTTAACACAGCATATCAAACCCATCACACTGCTAATGAAATTGTACATCTAGATTTCATTACACACACACACACACGCACACGCACACGCACACGCACACGCACCTAGTAAAATCGCACATTAGAGGATTTAAAGTGTCATTAAACCCACATCAATAAAAAAGTCAGTAATTATATGTTGTAATACATGCTGTTCATACTCACACTGGCTCCGTCACTATGAGATTTGTTTTCTGTATTCTGCAAAAAAGCTGGTTGATCCTGTTCTTTGTACCCCTGGCCCCTCCCTCCTGTCGAGTGCCCCCACAGCAAGCAGCTTGCTATGTGGGCCCCCGAGCCAAGTCCCAGCTCCCTGTGTCCATTCAGACATGGAGCCCCCTCCCTCTATCTCCTGATTGGATGCCTGACTTTGATTGAACCATCTGACTTTACAACTTGTTTAGGTCTCAAACTGCTTCTGCATCCATCCTTACCAGGTGGGTTTTGTCCAGAGGAGAGAAGCCAGAGACAATATTATACTATCAAATTTAATTATACACTATGCCCACCAAGAGAAAGCACCTGTGCACCTATCTACTGATGTCAAAACGCATTCAATTGTGCAAACTTTTCCTTTATGCTCATGACCTTGCAACATATGGGCTTGGGCCCCAATATGTGGTTCAAGATCATGGCCTTATATGAACAACCAACAGCTAAATTAAGTGATAATAGTACCACTTTACTTCTTAACCACTTCCCACCCGGCCAATGTACATATACAGCCGGGTGGGAGCTCTCTACTTCTGAGAGGACGTTCAGGAACGTCCTTCAGAAGGAGGGGGATCGCGCGCGTGTGCCTGCGCAGCGGCGCGATCCCGATGTGCTCGGGTCACCCGGACACGGCGCATCTCGGATCGGCAGGAGGGCTCTGTGATTGGCCCTCCTGATCACATGACAGCCGTGTCCAATCACGGCCGTCATGTGATGTAAACAAACAGCCGGTTGCTAGGCAATCAGCTCTCCTCTCCTCACACGGAAGTTGTCGCTGAGGAGAGGAGAGCAGATCACTGAAGCAGGCTGGTGATCAGTGAGTATGAGCTGTTTTTACAGCTTTTTACTAACTGATCACCAGTCTAGTGTAAACCTACAGTGTAAAAACACATGTCACCACAATACACATGTCACCACAATACACATGTCACCAAATAATAAAAAGACATGTCCCCAAATAAAAAAACACATGTCCCCCCACATATGTCCCACTAAAATCACATGTTCCAATGATTATCTGCACACATATGTACATGATCATTTGCGTACATATGTCCGTGATCACACAAACCAATTATTATACACTTAACGGAATATTATTTTACCAAAAACATGTAGCAGAATACATTTTGGCTTAAATTTATGACAAAATTAGATTTTATTCGATTTCTTTTAAAATAGAAAAAAAGAAAATATTGGGTTTTTTTTCCAAATTTCCGCTTTTTTGCGCTTATATCGCAAAAAATAAAAAACGGAGTCGTGAATAAATACCACCAAAATAACGCTCTATTTGTGCGAACAAAATGATAAAAAAATTTATTTGGGTACAGTGTAGCATGACCGCACAATTGTCATTGAAAGTGCGAGAGCGATGAAAGCTGAAAATTGGGCTGGGAAGGAAGGGGGTGAAAGTGCCCTGTATTGTAGTGGTTAAAGATCTTAATAGAGGCATCAGGCAATGTTGTCCCCAATTTTTTTTGTTAGCGTTTGGAGTCACACTACTTCAAACTACTGGCCTAATGAGTACTGATCATAAACTGTCCACTTTGTATATACCGTAAGTGATTCCAAACATCCTTCCCTATACTGGTGCAAGAATTCCACTGATATGGTCAGCTATCAATATTTAAAATGAACTCCACAAAATCAGAAGTTATGAACTTCCCCTAAATAGTGCCCCCATTTGCAAACAATTCTCATTTGCCTAGAAGGAAAAAAAACTTAAAGTGAAACTTTACCCATAACAACTTCTAATGTTTTTTTTTAGCAAGGAACATACATTCCACATAAATAATTATGCTACCAAAGTTAATGTGTGCTGTAAATTGCCTCCAGCATCGTCCCTGTTTTTTTTTGCCAGAAGCTGCCATTTGCGTGAAGCCCAGAACCCCTGAACAGCAGGAACTCATAAAGCGGAACTAAACCCATCGATGCAATGGTTTCAAAAAACAGTTACATTCCTGGAATTCTGGGGTTGCAAACTGTCACATTTGCTTGTGTCCTCAACCAAACTGTCAAACCATCAAATGACTGGTGCCATAACTGATCACATGTGCAGCACCATGGCAGTTGCAGATCAAACAGAAGCAGCTTCTTTGGCTGAAAAGGATAGGAGGGTTTAATTCCTCTTGAAGGCTGTCAGCAGATCAGCCTCTACAAATTAGTCAGTGCCTAAAAAGTAAGAGCAACTGATCATGTGCAAAGCAGGGTGAGAGAGTGTATTACTGGATATTAAACAGTACATGCACTTATTTTTTTACATAGCTATACCTGTAAAAGGGTCAGTCTGAATTGATCTAACAGGAATTAATTTTCTGACTAAAAGTTCCGCTAGAAATTTACAATACTTTATGGTACTGGGAGACAGATTAGTCTCCCAGGTCTATAGCAGTCTATTGGTTTCTAATGAGCATGCACTACAGAAAGTAGCTCTGTCTAACATGTCCATAGAAGTCTATGTAGTTCATCTGCAGGGCCGTAGAAACCATGGGTTTTACTAGCCAAATGCAGGCAGCAGGAAAAGATCGGCCTCTGGAGGTCATAGTAGCCAAAAGGGATCTACTGGGCATGCCCGGGCAGCAGGGAATAGGGAATTTGTCTCCCGGGCCCATAGAAGCTTATAGGTTTTACTAGGCATGGGCAGGCAGCAGGAAAAAAGAATCAGTCTCCTGAGCTCATGGAAGCCTATGGGTTTTACTGAGTATGCACAAGTGACGGGAAGAAGAGGGTCCATCATCTGGGCCCATAGAAGCCTATAGGTTTACTGGGCATGGCCAGACCAATTGGGGTTCTACTGGGGGCACACAGGCAACAGCTGTACTAGGAGTCATCTCTTAGGCCCACAGCGTACTATTGAGCATGTGCAGGCAGTGGAAAGAAGAGGATCTGTCTCCTGGGCCCATAGAAGCCTATATGTTTTAATGAGCATGTGCAAGCAGTAGAAAGAAGAGGATTTGTCTCTTGGGCCCAAAGAAGTCTATAGGTTTTAATGAGCATGCATAGGCACCAGCGTAAAAGGGTGTCTCCCATTCCCACAGAAGCCTATGGTTCTTCACTGAGCATGTGCAGGCAGTGGGATGAAGAGGATCTATTTTCTGGACCCATAGAAGTCTACAGGTTTTAATGGGCATGCGCAGGCATCAGGGAAAAAAGGGTCAGTCTCCTGTTCCCACAGAAGCCTATGGTGCTCCACTGAGCATGTGCAGGCGCTGGGAAGTAGAGAATCTATTTTCTGGGCCCGTAGACGGCTATATGTTTTAATGGGTATGCGCAGGAAGCAGGGAAAGGGATCAGTCTCCAGTGCACAGAAGCCTATGGTGTTCCACTGAGCATGCGCAGGCAGCAGGAAGAAGAGGATCTGTCTTCTCGGCCCATAGAAGCCTATGGTGCTCCACCGAGCATGCACGGGCAGCAGGAAGAAGAGGATCAGTCTTCTAGGCCTAGAGAAGTATTTGGGATTAATGGGCATGTGCAGGCAGCAGGGAATAGGGAATTTGTCTCCCGTGCCCATGAAAACTTATAGGTTTTACTGGGCATGGGCAGGCAGTAGTAAAAAAAAAAAAAAGAATCAGTCTCCTGAGCTCATGGAAGCCTATGAGTTTTACTGGACATGCATAAGTAACGAGAAGAGGGTCCATTACCTGGGCCCATAGAATCCTCTAAGTTTACTGGGCATGGCCAGTCCAATTGGGGTTCTAATAGGCACACACAGGCAGTAGCTGGAATAGGAGTCATCTCTTAGGCCCACAGCGTACTATTGAGCATGTGCAGGCAGTGGAAAGAAGAGGATCTGTCTCCTGGGCCCATAGAAGCCTATAAGTTTTAATGAGCTTGTGCAAGCAGTAGAAAGAAAATGATTTGTCTCCTGGGCCCATAGAAGTCTATAGGTTTTAACGGGCATGCATAGGCACCAGCGAAAAGGGGTCAGTCTCCCATTCCCACAGAAGCCTATGGTGCTCCACTGAGCATGTGCAGGCAGTGGGATGAAGAGGATCTATTTTCTGGACCCATAGAAGTCTACAGGTTTTAATGGGCATGCGCAGGCATCAGGGAAAAAAGGGTCAGTCTCCTGTTCCCACAGAAGCCTATGGTGCTCCACTGAGCATGTGAAGGCGGTGGGAAGTAGAGGATCTATTTTCTGGGCCCATAGAAGTCTATACGTTTTAATGGGTATGCACAGGAAGCAGGGAAAGGGATCAGTCTCCAGTGCCACAGAAGCCTATGGTGTTCCACTGAGCATGCGCAGGCAGCAGGAAGAAGAGGATCGATCTAGACCCAGAGAAGTCTTTGGGGTTTAATGGACATGTGCAGGCAGCAGGGAAAAGGATCAGTCTCCCATTCCCATTGAGCCTATGGTGCTCCACTGAGCATCTGCAGGAAGAAGATCTCTCTTGGGCCCATAGAAGCCTATGGTGCTTCACTGAGCATGCGCAGGCAGTGGGAAGAAGATAATCTGTGTCTTGGGCCCATAGACGGGTATAGGCTTTAATAGGCATGCGCAAAAAAAAAAAGACCAGTCTCCCAGGTCCATAGAAGCCAATGGCATACTACTGAACGTGCGCAGGCAGTAAGACGCTATGTATCTGTCTCCTGGGCACGTGGAGGTGGAAGTAACAAGCGTAAGGGGAAGCCATCAGGGTGGGACTAGGCACAAGAACTAAAGAAGGTAGTCTAGTTCTGTAACAAGACATGGTTTACCAATTACTCTCGCAAGTTCAGAAAATGAATATATATTTCTCCTGAATATGCACAGTACATATTTACATGAAGACAAATACTAATAATAATAAAAATAAGCTTCCACTTTAATGTCTTCTATGCATACACGCCACTGACATTCTTCCGTAAGCTCACCTTGCCACTATTTCAGAGTCCTGCACGTACAACGGGATGACATCAGAAGTCTTCTGCTGCAAGAGGACAAACCCGTTCATAGTTATGTCTCCAATCGCGTTTCCTATTCTACTATGGCAGCCATTACTCCGAAGACCATGTGGGCGGCGATAGCAGAGAGGCTAGAACAGCAGCCTTTCAACCTTTGTTGTGTAAAAAAATAAAATAAAAATGACGGTACCCGAGAAATCTAACCAGAAGATTCGTACTATAGAAAAGCATTCATATAGAATGTGAAACCGTAGAAACCTGCCGCTGAGTTTTCTGTGGAGGCGCAGACATTATTAATGTACTTCCGACCGACTACTTTCCTGTTGTGGACGGGCAGCTGCTTGTCCTGAGCTGACCTGTCCATTGTCAGTCACGTGTAAAAACAATAAAGTCATTAAAAGATTTATAATACATTTATAAACCTAGTGCATCATTTTATCGACTAACAATACTTTCTTCTTTTTTTTCTGATTGTCCAAAAACTACATGGAATAAAATACTATGCAAGTGTACTGTCCCCAGGAGGACTTTACCTGAGGAGGCAACAAAAAAATGTAATGTTAAAGGCTGTATCTTCTAAACATTATTTATAAGTATCTAATAAATGATGCAATGCCTACATCATTCAATATTTATTTGGTATTTTCTACCTCATATGGCGTAGCATTTAGTCATATAAACAGAACCCTGAGAGTCGCTTTCACTGCCTAGTACCCCACATCTAAGATCACCTACCTTCCCAGCACACAGATGTATACTTACCTTACCTTCCTCCCACAGCTGCGGCCTGCTGTGTGAAATCTTCTGGCCGCACACGTTAAGTCAGTTCACACAGACCTTTGTTGGGTCACCGGCTCGTCACAATTTGTCTTATACAAGTCGCTGGATATTCCGTCTAGTTTAGACTTACCAATAAAAGATTAAGGGATGAGATTAAGAAGAGACAAACCATACTTTTGTGTTAAGGTGCCTTGCTGTAATGTGTTACAGTAATGTATGTTACATGTACTGGCGTGTTAAGGTCCCATCCATTTTAAATGTTAACACAGCTCAGACTCACAAGTATTGCAGTACACCACAACACGTAGTAGTGCAACACTGGTGTGCTGTTTTATAAATAAAGCTGCATGTCATTTTTTTTTTATCGGTCCTGGTGCTTTGGCAGCCAACGCAGACAACAGCAAAATATAGACTAAGGGCACATTTACACTTGCTTCGGCTTCAACACACACTAAGGGCTAGTTTACGCTTTCTTCAAAACAAGGCTTTGGACACTCTTTGTTAAAGCTCTCTGAACGCCAGTCAAAGCTCCTGTCACTAAATAAAATGGTTAGCTTACAGTCCTGTTTGCATCTTGTTTTTGCTTTTCTTTGGTTTTGCTTCAAAAATTATACCCCATGTCACTTTAGTTGTGCTTCAAAGCATCTTCAAAGCCTCCATAGAAGTCTATGGCAAAGCTCACTTGAAGTCCCACCGAAGTCTCATCAAGGCCCCATGAAGCCCCACCAAAGGCCTATCGCAGCTCCACCAAAACCTCATTGCAGCCCCATTGAAGCCCCACCAAAGCCTCAGTGAAGCCCCACTGAAGCACCAAGCAAAAGCAAGGTGTAAACAGAACTGTAAGCTAACCATTTTATTTAGGGCTCATTTACACTTGCTTTGGCTTCAACACACATGAGGGCTAGTTTACACTTGCTTCAAAATAAGACTTCAGACACACTTTGTTAAAGCTCTCTGAATGCTAGTCAAAGCCCCTGTCACTAAATAAAATGGTTATCCTACAGTCCTGTTTACACCTTGCTTTTGCTTTGCTTCGGCTTCACTTCAAAATGTATTGTTCCAATATGTAGTATAAGATTTTAGATTCTATAATAAATTATTTCTTTATTTTTATTTTTATTTAAAAACTATACTCTTGATAATAATTAAGACCTTTTTTTTTATCTGAGTTCATCTTATATTAACCTGGTCTAAGTTGGTTTTATCCCCTCTTATATCCATGCTAAAATTGTTTTAGTTCCTTTGGTTAAAAAAATAAATAAAAATGTTTTAGATAAACTACTTTTAGTTTATCTTGGAACTACAACTCAATATTATTACCATATATGTGATCTTTTCTTTTACTGCCACAGTATGTACTTATGTATACTAATTGTTAAAGTTCAATAAACAAATTTGACAAGAAAAAATAAAATTATACCCCATGTCGCTTTAGTTGTGCTTCAAAGCGTCTTCAAAGCCTCCACAGAAGTCAATGGCAAAGATCGCTTGAAACCCCACTGAAGCCTTATCGAAGCCCCACTGAAGCCTCATCGAAGACCCATCGAAACCTCATCGAAATCCCACCTAAGCTCCACCAAAGCCCCATGAAAGCTCCACCAAAGCCTCATTGAAGCCCCACTGAAGCCCACCAAAGCACCAATCAAAAGCAAGATGTAAACAGGACTGTAAGCTAACCATTTTATTTAGTGACAGGGGCTTTGTCTGGCGTTCAGAGAGCTTTAACAAAGCGTGTTCGAAGCCATGTTTTGAAGCAGGTGTAAACTAGCCCTAGGGCCCCCTTCACACGTGGCGTATACATTTGATGATCTCCGCTTGCTCAGCGGGGACCTGCTGAGCCGGCAGATGACAGGCCTGTCTCAGATCACTGTGCAGGGACGTACCTGTCAAAGCCCTGCTCTCCTCTATGGGGAGATCAGATGAAAATGGACCAACTGTCCGTTTTCATCCAATCCTGTCCGCCAGACGGGTGGAAAGTAGGACCACCATCTGTCTGGATTTGGCAGACAAGATCGGATAGCAACGGGTGTCAGCCAACATGTCACTGCCTTCACCCACCGCTCCTTGGGTTGAATGGATTGTCCGATCAGGTCCGCCTGAAAAACTGGTGGACCTGATCGGAGCGCCCATGTGAAAGGGGCCTTAGCTGTTAAAGTAGAATTCCAGCTAAAGCCTAAATAGTCTTAAACCCCCCCCCCCCCCCCCCATTCTATCACCTATACTAACTAACCTGTAAGAAAGATGTGTGTACTTACCTTTCCTGGTGCCTCCAAGGCAGCACACATGTGGTAGTATGCTGCCATGGATAAGGCACCAGGAAACTGAAAATTACGTTATGTATGATAGAATTTTTTTTTTATTTTAGCCCACTCCAGTTAAGTCACATGATCTCTTGTGTTAGCCAATGGAGGCTGCAAGGGAACGGAGAGCGCACCCAACAAGGGCTGTGGAAGCTGGGAGCGATTACATCACTCATAGGCTCCCATGGGGCAGTTGCTGGCTGTGTTCCCTCCTCTCCCCTGCAGTCACCGCTGGCTGACAAAAGCTAGATGTGCAGACTATACATTTTTGTCATATGGGAACTCAAAGTCTGTGAAAAATCGTAAGAACAAGACTATACATGATCAGAAACAAAAGAATACATACAAAACTATTCAACATATGACGTTACTTCTGACGTTGTATACTGTCGTACGAGAATTTTCGTATGGTGAGTAACCTCTTCACTTTCGACATGAGACTAGCATGCAACAAAAAACGGACGAACAGTCGTCCAAAAACCTGATCGTGTTTTTGAGGCTTTACAGAGGTAAGTCAAAATAGGGAGAAGGGATAGAGCATTTTTGAAACCAGT
Organism: Lithobates pipiens; assembly: GCF_037356315.1. Taxonomy (NCBI): domain Eukaryota; kingdom Metazoa; phylum Chordata; class Amphibia; order Anura; family Ranidae; genus Lithobates; species Lithobates pipiens. The sequence goes on along the minus strand of NW_027507903.1, from coordinate 280,625,946 downwards.
TAGGCCAAGAAGGGATAGAGCATTTTTGAAACCAGTTAGGCCAATTTTACTTCAACATGGTTGTACACTTCAGACATAAAATATGAACAAAGCATATCCTTCTATAGTGTGTAATTGTCCTAAGAGCACACTAAATGTCATTTCTGTCTGCTGCTTAATTTTTCTGCTATCAGCATGACCCACAGCTGACAAGTTTTCCTGACACCAAGAGAAAAATAGTGACAGGGGAGGGACTTCCAGCAGAGTGACATCCTTATCTCTGTCCCTGTGAGCTGTGTGGAGGAAGGTGTGTCTTTCCCTCCAATCAGCTCTCAGAGCTCTCAGAGCTGAGCTATGCAGTGTGTGATTTCAGCCCTCTGCCCCTTTTTTTCTGAATCCTCAGACAAGCTTTATAAATTCTGCACTTTTAATGTAGAGAAGAGAGGACTGCAGATAACCAGGTGCAGCTTATGTGGGAGGAATTGTTTCATCTCTGTCTCACCTGAGGCCAGTCACTTCACTGGGTATATTTAAAGGGTTACAACCACTTTACGACTGGGTTCACACTGCAGAACGGAGCGACTCATAGCAGGGGTCCGGCGCGTCCCCGTTCACTGTTTCAGGTCCAATTTCAGTCTGAATTTTTGGCTGGATTTGGACCTGAAATGAACTAGAAGACACACAGGACTCCTGTGTAATTCACACCAGAGCCACTCCGGAGATGTGTGAATCGGGCTCCATAGAGGTCACAGTCTCTTGTCATGTGAATTGGATGCAGGGATCTCGCATCCAATTTGCAATAGTGTGAACTCAGCCTAAAGTCCAACTCCAAGCACAACAAAATAAAAATACCCTTGCAGTGCAGGGCATGAAGGGAGGGACTATTTTTTAAACTTTATTGAAGTGCCACAAAAAGACATTTTGTTTAAGTCAATGCATCACAGCATATCATGTCAGTTGTATTTTATGCAATGTACCACAACCCACCTCAGTACAGCATTGTGGTGTGAAAAGGGCACATTGAAAACAAATGTTTTTATGTGACCTTGTGTTAGCCCTGCAATGATCTATGCAGATTAAGGCAGCTAAGCACAAACAGTGTGAACAAGCCATATTGGTAGCCAACCCTGCATCAATAAGGCTGGGTTCACACTTATGCAAATTGGATGCGGGTTTCATCCAATTCGCATGACAGGAGAGTATGCCAGGCTATCAATGGAGCCAGTTCACACATCTCCAGGGTGGCCGTGGACGCATTGCACAAGTGTCTTTGGCTCAGTTTCAGACAGAAATTCGGGCCTGATCCGTCCCCGAAATGGAGAACAGGAACGCACCGCACCTAGGGTTGCCACCTGTCCGGGATTCACCCAGACAGTTCGGGTTTGGAATCACGCATCCAGGTTTCAGACTGTCTGAAACCTGGACACATTATTCAGACCAGACTATGGCTTCTCAGTAGGATTGCTGGCTGCAGGTGTCTAAACAGAAATTGTCTGTTACTCTTTCACACTGCCCAAAGCTAGCACTAACAATTCCCCTCCACACACAGACAGGAGAGGAGAGGGGGCTCGATCTGCTCCTTTTCCTCCCGCCCCTACCACTCTGTGTCTGCCCACACTCCTCAGAAAAAAGTGAGGGCTGGAAATTTGAAGTCCAGCAGCCTCATACCTCTGAATGAGAGGTGCTGACTGCCAAGGGGTTAGTAAGCTCACCATCCATCCCTGTGAGTATACTAAGGTAAATAAGGGTTCTCAGAGCAACCCTTACATCAGAGTTCCCCTTTAAAGCAGAGGCCACAGTGTTCCCCCTTACATCAAAGTCCACTTCGTACATCGGAGTTCTCAGTGCTCCTCCTTAAATCAGGGCTCCCAGAGTATCCCTTATGTTAGAGTCCCCAGAGTCATCAGAGTCTGCAGAGTCCGCCCTTTACAGTGTAAGGGAACTCTGCGACTTCAGATGTAAAAGGCGAACTTTGTGGATTCAGATGTAAAAGGAGAACTTTGTGGATTCAGATTTAAAGGGCTTATATGATTCGAAATGTTAATTGCAAAATATATCTACTATACTATAAAAAAAACATCTGTGCGCCGCTAAAGTGTTTGGGTTTGACTTTAAGGAAAGGTGGCAACCCTAACTGCACCCCTGCTGTCAGCCGCATGCGATTTCAGCGTGAACCCAGCCTTAATGAATAATTTATTTTCTGATTAATCTCATCAACCTATTCAATCAATATGCTACAGACAGAGAAGTGAATTTTGATTGATAATTGGAAGTAACAATCATAACTTAGCAATCACCTCTTAGTTTCAACCATCTCATAATCTGTTCCATCAAAATACAACCAAATGCATGACCAAATGTTGTTGATCGATGCAAGTGATCAATACAACCGCTGTGTGTGTCAATACAATGTTAATAACACCCCCAGACTGGTTCACAGATGGCAGTGCGAACTGTGAACTCGCACAGGAATCAGATCACATAGGTGTGAACACCCATCCTATCCGATTCCAGAGAGGGGAAAAAAGTCCCTGCACCTTTATTATGCGAATCTAATGCAAGTTCAGTCATACAACTGTATGGCTGAACTCGCATTGCACGGACATCGCATGTGATGGGCACAGCAGTGCGGGTGCGAATCACATGCGATGTCTGTGTTCGCTATAGTGTTAACCCCTGCTTATAGCCAAAGAAGCTGTTTCTATTTGATCTGCAACTGCCATGGTGCTGCACATGTGATCAGTTATGACACTAGCCATTTGATGGTTTGACAGTTTGGTTGAGGACACAAGCAAATGTGACAGTTAGCAATTCTGGCATTCTAGGAATGTAACTGTTTTCTGAAACTGTTAAATCAATGGCTTTAGTTCTGCTTTTTGATTTATTGCTCTTCAGCAAAATGGCAGCCACTGACAAGAAGAAACAGAAGTAATGCTGGAGACAATTTACAGCACACACTAATGTTGGTAGCATAATTGTTAGTGTAAAATGTATGTTCCGTGCTAAAGAACATTATTTTTTATTAAACTGTTATGGGTAAAGTTCTGCTTTAAAATTTACCATCTTGTCTCCAATTACTATAACCAGCAGTGTATCTATAGGCAGGGCCAGTGCTACCTCTAGGCAAACTAGAGCGCACTGCTGCCTAGGGCACCTGGCCACTGGTGTTCCTACTCCCCTTTCTCTGCAGCAAACAACTAAGTCTCAGCATCAGCAGGTAGCCACTGCTCCGTTCGCACATAGTGTCAGAGGCACAACGGCGGCAGAGGACTGTATCCTTATCCTGACTCCCAAATGAATGGAAGCAAGCAAACATTCATTGATGGGCACTGGTAGCCAAGGGGTGGCAAAATTAGGTTTTACCTAGGGCAGTGATGGCGAACCTTGGCACCCAAGATGTTTTGGAACTACATTTCCCACGATGCTCAACTACACTGCAGAGTGCATGAGCATCATGGTAAATGTAGTTCCAAAACATCTGGGGTGGTAAGGTTCGCCATCACTGCCCTAGGGTATCAAAAATCCTCGCTTCAGCCCTGTCTATAGGTGTAGCAGACCAATGGGAAAGCTTATGGGGCTACAATTAGAGGACGAGTACTGAATGATCTCTGTAAGTAAAAGAAAACTGTTCATTCTGAATCCAATCCATGTACTGTTTAGCCAGGTGGAGCAGATCACAGAGGAAGCAGTTCTCCTAAAATGTCAGTTATCCCACTGCAGTGTCAGTTATTTTAAACATCCCCAAGTCTCAGTAGAATGATTTAAATTTCAAATGCATTATTTTGAGAAGCAAACACCCGTGTGCAATGTCTCAGAATGAAGCTGCACTTTTTTTTTTTTCCTTTTTAAGAAAGAAGCTGCACATATTTGATTGCTAGATAATCAGGCAGTACAGTGACAACCTGGGAGTGGAAGGTGTGATGACAGGTGTACAGACATGCGCACTACACCTTCCTCTACCTGGCCTCTCACGTCCTGCAGCAGATCCATATAGGTCTCCTGAGTGGAAGTAAGTCTGGGTCTAGCAAATAGTTCTGATTACTTGCTGGGACAACAAATAGTCTCTATTACTACCATGTAACCTTCCATTAGAGGAGCAAACACGGCTATGTGCTCTGGGGCTCCAAGCTCTGCATTGTCGTCTATAGAGATCTATAGGGATGCTTCGATCAATAATCAATACTAGGAATCGGTTGTGATCACACGATGTGTATTTATCTCCCCTTCAGTGCACGTCCCATATGGAATGTTTGCTGTGAGTGGCTGAATCCACAATCACAGGGGTACAACAATACAAGCCGCCCAGGGTGCAGCAATGACCCCCCACCCTCCTTAGTAACCTGGACCCCAGTAGGCAGAGAGTTAATCCCCCTTCCCCCTTGGATGTCATCACGTGCCACGTAGTCTTGCTCTGGTTGGCCGGCGGTGCGGTGACGTGTGATCTGTGTTTTGTACGGCTGAAGAGACCCCTGTGCTTCCATAGTGTGTACGGAATCCTCGGTGAGAGAACTCAGGGGTCTCAGACTCCTCGCTGTATACACAAAGACCATGGAGGCTCAGGACCCCGGCAGGTATGGCCGCACATTGGAGCGGGGGAGGCGCTGTGCGGCGTCTTCTTGGGGGTATTTAACAGCGGCCTACAGGGAGGGAGCAGTGCGCAGGCGCAGAGCCCCGGCCATTGTGTGTTATGGAGGGAAGAAGTGGAAGGATGGAAGGCAACAGTTCCATTCATTCCTTTATAGTTGTTCTGATCGAGGGCAGTGTACAGCTATTATAGGATCGTATATGTGAGGACAGTGTGTAGGGGGTGGGATTGTCATTTACTATGCAGTTGGCTCTGACTTGAATATCCCATGCTGTAGCTGAGTCCAGCTAGATCTCCCTGCATTGTTATGTCAGGCAGGTAGTGGCGTTAGCTGATGGCAGGACAGTGTAGGGGTCAGCAGCAGGGACCCCTGTTTGTTTAGTGTAAACAGCTGTTGTCCTGTATTCCCTGATCACTTTCTATGTACTGAGCAATGCAGGCTCCACATACAGGACTGCTACCCATCTGCCACCTTCCAAAGACATATTTACTGTCACCAAGTCCTGATCAGGTCTTATTAAGGTATGGGGGCCCTGACATGGCCCCGAGGGCCCCGCGCAAGGTATGGGGGGGGGGGCCCTGACATGGCCCCGCGCAAGGTATGGGGGGGGGGGGCCCTGACATGGCCCCGCGCAAGGTATGGGGGGCGGGGGCCCTGACATGGCCCCGCGCAAGGTATGGGGGGGGGGGGCCCTGACATGGCCCCGCGCAAGGTATGGGGGGGGGGCCCTGACATGGCCCCGCGCAAGGTATGGGGGGGGCCCCTGACATGGCCCCGCGCAGGGTATGGGGGGGGGCCCCTGACATGGCCCCGCGCAGGGTATGGGGGGGGCCCTGACATGGCCCCGCGCAAGGTATGGGGGGGGGCCCCTGACATGGCCCCGCGCAGGGTATGGGGGGGGGGGCCCTGACATGGCCCCGCGCAGGGTATGGGGGGGGGGCCCTGACATGGCCCCGCGCAGGGTATGGGGGGGCCCCTGACATGGCCCCGCGCAAGGTATGGGGGGGGCCCTGACATGGCCCCGCGCAAGGTATGGGGGGGGCCCTGAGATGGCCCCGCGCAAGGTATGGGGGGGGGGGGGCCCTGAGATGGCCCCGCGCAAGGTATGGGGGGGGGGGCCCTGAGATGGCCCCGCGCAAGGTATGGGGGGGGGGCCCTGACATGGCCCCCGCGCAAGGTATGGGGGGGTGGGGCCCTGACATGGCCCCCGCGCAAGGTATGGGGGGGTGGGGCCCTGACATGGCCCCGCGCAAGGTATGGGGGGGGTGGGGCCCTGACATGGCCCCGCGCAAGGTATGGGGGGGGTGGGGCCCTGACATGGCCCCGCGCAAGGTATGGGGGGGGTGGGGCCCTGACATGGCCCCGCGCAAGGTATGGGGGGGGTGGGGCCCTGACATGGCCCCCTGCGCAAGGTATGGGGGGGGTGGGGCCCTGACATGGCCCCCTGCGCAAGGTATGGGGGGGGTGGGGCCCTGACATGGCCCCCTGCGCAAGGTATGGGGGGGGTGGGGCCCTGACATGGCCCCCTGCGCAAGGTATGGGGGGGGTGGGGCCCTGACATGGCCCCCTGCGCAAGGTATGGGGGGGGTGGGGCCCTGACATGGCCCCCTGCGCAAGGTATGGGGGGGGTGGGGCCCTGACATGGCCCCCTGCGCAAGGTATGGGGGGGGTGGGGCCCTGACATGGCCCCCTGCGCAAGGTATGGGGGGGGTGGGGCCCTGACATGGCCCCCTGCGCAAGGTATGGGGGGGGTGGGGCCCTGACATGGCCCCCTGCGCAAGGTATGGGGGGGTGGGGCCCTGACATGGCCCCCTGCGCAAGGTATGGGGGGGGGTGGGGCCCTGACATGGCCCCCTGCGCAAGGTATGGGGGGGGGTGGGGCCCTGACATGGCCCCGCGCAAGGTATGGGGGTGGGGCCCTGACATGGCCCCGCGCAAGGTATGGGGGGGGGGGCCCTGACATGGCCCCGCGCAAGGTATGGGGGGGGGTGGGGCCCTGACATGGCCCCGCGCAAGGTATGGGGGGGGTGGGGCCCTGACATGGCCCCGCGCAAGGTATGGGGGGGTGGGGCCCTGACATGGCCCCGCGCAAGGTATGGGGGGCCCTGATATGGCCCCACTCACGGTATGGGGGGTCCCTGACATGGCCCCCCGCGCACGGTATGGTGGGGTCCCCTGACATCGCTCCCCCAAGGGCCCCACACATAATGTTTGCTATGTGTAATGCACATATGAGAGGACTGTCAGACTGCAGACATCCAAGAGAAAATAATGGAGACTGGGGACATGTTACGCGAGTCCAGGGAAGATCCCTGCCATTACCTTTTGTACCACCACTCCCTCCCTTTAGAATGTAAGCTTTACAAGCAGGGCCCTCCTGTACCTTTTGTATTGTACTGTAATTGTGCTGTCCCCCCTATACATTGTAAAGCGCTGCGTAAACTGTTGGCGCTATATAAATCGTGAATAATAATAATTACCCCCTTTAGAAATCGGGGCTCCCACTAACGGCTCAAACACATGGGTGTTGATTTACTAAAACTGGAGAGTGCAAAATCTGATGCAGTTGTGCACGGTAGCCAATCAGATTCTAACTTCAGCTTGTTCATTTAAGCTTTGACAAAAAAATTGCTGAAAGCTGATTGGTTTCTATGCAAAGCTGCACCAGAGTTTACATTTTCCAGTTTTAGCAAATTGACCCCAGGACTAATTAGGTCTGTACGTCACCCAGATCAGTGTATTGTGGTGGCTATGGCCAGGCATTTTCCATCAGCTGTAGCTGATCACATTTTGGAACATTATCTGCAGTTAGGGCTCTTTCACACGGGAGGTCCACCTCAGCACAGTGAGCTGTCAGTGCCCCGCTCGCCTGTCCATTTTCATCCAATCTCCAGAAGGATAGAAAAAAGGGTCCCCCATCTCTCTGGATTTCACCGACAGGTCACTGCTCCATAGAGGTGACTGGAGTGTCCATTCAGGTCTGCCTGAAAACCAGACAGGCGAACCTGATCAGAAAGCCAGTGTGAAAGGGACAGATGTGCACTCCTGGCTGTGTATGTGTGTGAACTGTCCCCCTGCATGGGGCGAATGTCCATCCTTAAAGCGGAACTTTTCCTGTAACAACTACATTCCACATTAATAATTATGCTACCAAAATAAGTGTGAGCTGTAAATTGCTTCCAGCATTGCTCCTGTTTCTTCTTGCTGGAGACTGCCATTTTGCAGAAGCCCAGAGCCCCTGAACAGCAGTAGATCATAAAGCGGAACAAAACCTGTCGCTTTAAAAAAATGGTTACATTCCTGGAATTGCTAACTGTAATATTTGCCTGTGTCCTCAACCAAACTGTCATAACTGGTCATATGTGCAGCACCATTGCAGTTGCAGATTAAGCAGAAGCAGCTTTCTTAGCTGTAAGAGCCCTTTCACGCGGAAAGCGACCGGGCGTCGGCGGTAAAGCAGTGCTATTTTTAGCGCTAAAACGCCTCCAGTGTGAAAGGGGTCTTAATGATAAACGAGTTTAAGGCAGTCAGTAGATTGGCCTCTACAGACTTGGCAGTGCCTAAAAATGGAGAGCAATTGAGCATGTGCAGAGTAGGGGAAGTCAGTGTATTACTGGATTTTAAACAGTACAGGTACTTATTTTGTAATGTTTTACATAGCTACACCTGCAAAAGGGGCCAGTCTGAAAGTGATCTAGCAGGACTTAAATCTCTGACTAAAGTTCCACTTTAAAGTGACACAAAACTTTTCTCCCCTCTAGTGATCCAGGTCCCTCACTGGCACCGGCATTTTCTCCCTGGGTGCCAGTCTTTGGGCATCTCCATTGGCTAGCGCAGGACAATGTAACTCCTGTGCATGTGAAGGAATCATTCAGCCCAGCACACAGGCACTGTGCCAGCAATGTAAGCCGAGTTGCACAGTTTGCATGTCTTGGAAGACAATGTTTAGGCAGGAAGGTAGATTTTATTGCAGAAGAGACGGTGCATGTCTTGTCTGTGATAGCTTGCCTGCTTGCAGCTTTTTAGTAGTCCCTCCCTTTTAGAATGTAAGCTCTACGGGCAGGGCCCTCCTGTATCTTTTTGTGTTGCCCCCCCCTATACACTGTAAAGTGCTGTTCAAACTGTTGGCGCTATATACATCGTGTATAATAATATAATAGATGCCTTCGGTTTAACCACAGGTAATTCACCGCATGTGCAATTACATGCAGACAATGTCAGCCTGTCATTGATTTAGTCTAGAGCAGGGATGTCAAACTCCATTACATTACGGGCCGCAGCTGCATTATGTTTGCTCTCAAAGGGCCGGTTGTATCTGTAGGACTAGATGACCAGAGCAAACCCCCCCCCCCCCCCACCACCATCATCATCATCAGAAGTTTAGTGTCCCCCCTCCCTGCCTTGCATCACAGAGCACCCACCTTTTACCTCGTGCTGCTGGGGGCAGAGCTAGAAAGCAGAGACTGCAGGGTCTTGAAGGATGTCTGGAGTCAGCTCAGGGAAGGCAGAGATGAGGGGGTGCTATGGCTGCACAGAGAGGCACAGGATCTGCAGGAGGAGTTCTGTCCTCTCTGTTGCGGATTCCTGAGACGGGCAGAGATGAGCATCTCTGTGACTACATGGAGAAGTGCAGAATCTGACAGAGGATTTCTATCTTCTCTGCTGCCAACTTTTGTGACAGTATGGTGACAAGTGAAGGGCAGCAGTTGCAGGAGAGGAGGTGCAAGGGCCACATAGAATGGCCTAGGACAGTGATGGTGAACCTTGGCACCCCGGATGTTTTGGAACTACACTTCCCATGCCACTCGTGATTCCTGCAGCTACAGGCATCATTCGGATATCATCTTTTAAAACCAGCGATTCTGTGCACCGTAAGAACAATCATAGCGGCAGTTCAGCCACTTGATCATTCTTACAGGCTTCTCGGATTTATAGAGATTTCCAGTGACTAGATGGTCCCCAGTCATCAATATGACTGTCGGAAGCCCGGGCGCGACGTTATGATGTAAAGTGATGGAAAGTAAACAAAGTCGATCGGTCTATTTTTTTTTCTTTTCTATCATAATCTTTACATAAAGTGTAAAAATAAAAGCATGAAAGTAAAAAAAAAAAAAATTTAAAGTGCCCCCATGCACTCAAGCATAGAAGTGAACACACATGCAAGTGGCATCCGCATATGTAAACGCTGTTCAAATCGCACATGAGGTATATCAAGTGCTTTAGATCGAGAGCAACAATTCTAGCCCAGGACCTCCTCTGTATCTCTAAACTGGTAACCTGTAAAAAGAAAAATTTTAAGCGTCGCCTGTGGAGATTTTTAAGTATCAAAGTTTTGCACCATTCCACCAGTGAGCGCAATTTTAAAGCGTGACATCAAAAAAATTGGGCTAAATGTTTTGGGGTTTTTATTTAATTCATGATTTTGTTTTTTTAAAGCGCATTTGAAAAATTGTTGCACAAATACCATGCAACATAAACCGATATTTTATTCCCTAGGGTGTCGGCTAAAAAAAATAAATATAATATTTGGGGGTCTGAGTAATTTTCTAGCAAAAAAATGATTTTTACATATAGGAGAGGAGTGCCAGAATAGGCCTGGTAGGTATGGAAGCGGTTAATCTTCAGCTATGCCCACTCCCCTCAAAAATTGAATTTTTTCGCACCGGTCACAACAGAAATCGCACTGTGAAATTGCATCAGATGTTAATTTTAGGCTTAAAGTGGTTGGACTGAAAGTATTTTTAATGGTCATTCACACCACACTGGTATAATGTGTGTTGTATTAACCGCTTCCGGACCGCCCACCGTCGTTTTACGTCGGCTGTTTGAATATCGTTATGGCAGCAGCTAGCTGCCCTAACCCAGGTATCCTCTTCTTCAGTAAGCGGTCCGGTTTCAGATAAAAGTGGTCTCTGCCACAGATTCGCCAAGAGATCACTTTTATCGGAGGCAGGAGGGGGCCCCTCCCGCCACGCTCCGGTGCCCGCCACTTCTTACCGGAGCTGTTGGCAGCGGTGGAGGCGATCCGATCTTCACCCTTGCTGGATATGGAGACGCGTGGGGCGAAAGATGGCCCCCACCCATCTCCATATCATTGCAGGGCGGAAGCGACGCCAAAATGTCACTTCCGCCCATAGCTCTTAAAGGACCTTTTTTATGACAAAATTATTATTATTATTTTTTTTTATTGCATTTTAGTGTAAATATGAGATCTGAGATCTTTTGGACTCCAGGTCTCATATGTAAGAGGTCCTGTCGTGCTTTTTTTATTACAAGGGATGTTTACATTCCTTGTAATAGGAATAAAAGGGACACAATTTTTTTTTTTTTTTTTTTTAACTGTGTAAAAATAAAAGGTAAAATAAAAACGCAAAACGCGGCATGTCCTGACGAGCTCATGTGCAGAAGGTTACGCATATGTGACTAGCGCCCGCGTATGAAGCTGGTGTTCAAACCACACGTGAGCTATCGTCCGCGATCGATAGAGCGAGAACAATAATTCTAACCCTAGACATCCTCTGTAACTCAAAACATCCATCTTGTAGAATTATTGTTTTTTTTTATTTTTTTTAAACGTCGCCTATGGAGATTTTTAAGGGTAAAAGTTTTTCGCCATTTCACAAGCGGGTGCAATTTTGAGGCATGACATGTTCGGTATCAATTTACTTGGTATAACATTATCTTTCCCAATATAAAAAAAAAAATGGGCTAACTGTTTTATTTTTTAATTAAAAAAAAAAATCTTTTTTTGTATTGCATAGTGAGTTGCTGCATCTTGCGATATGTTGCAACAAACGTGCATCAGGAGGGTGTATTGGGGTGGCATTGACGATGAATGGCACCACAGTGCACTCGAACACATGTAACAGTGCACTCGTGTGTATGAGCCCTAAAATCTGTAGTTAACATCCTCAAGCCAGAGATAAATTAAAAAGCTTGCTGAAAGCTTTACACACTACTCCTTTATACAAGCTGAAGCTCATGTGAACAAGGCCCTTGTAAAAATATTTCTATTAATTTTATTTTCCTGCTGTGTTGCCAGATGGTTTTGTGAGGTTATCCTGTGGGTTTAAAAACCTCTACTGAGATTAGAAATTGTGCAAGGAAATCACTCTTGCGTCTCAATAGTCCAAATATAGCGTACAGCTGTCACATTACCAACACTTTTGTGTAAATTTATTTATTCTTTTTGTTTTTTTTTAACACTTGTTTTTTTCTTTTCAGCTATTACGCCTTCCAGCAAGGTCAGGCTTTTTATGGTTACCCATACCATCAAATGATGAATGCTTCACCAAATATGGAACTGGGTAACGAGCAAAGGACTCTGCACACCCTCACAGACGTCCCACCCCACGAGCTGCAAGCATTTTCTGGCATGCTTGGTAACGAGAATCAAATGTTTCATAGTATGAATGGTGTATACGGCTCTGAGCCCATGAAAATGCAAGCAACAGAAGCCCCAGAGCCTCCACAGGAAACACAAGGTAAAGCTGCTTATCTGGTACACTTAAAGCATGTGTTAGTTCAATTAGGGTAATTATTTTAAACTATGGCTGAACATTTTCAGGAAAATAATGGGAGGACTTAAAGCCATGGGCCTTATACAAGTCTCAATGGGGGGTTTTTTTTTTCTTTTATTTTTTTGCTGCATGAGAAGCATTAAGTGACGTGATCTGGCCCGTAATGGATAGTTGACCTTAAAAAAAGGAATTGAGGAGAACACCAAGGTTAGCCATACGTACTGCAACAATAGAAACAATCTGTAGCATTTACATAGGTGTGTGGACGCTGATGCATCAAACACGGATGCATGTTGCTCTGTATGGTCTCCTTTTAACTTTACACAGTGCAAGCAAACAGTAAGTGCTCATTCACAGCATGCATTATTATGATGTGAAAACGTACTCTGCAAAGCATTGTTAAAGCAGATCTTCTTCACTGTATCTGAGCACCACAAACCAAAAACACTGTTTAATTAATTGTTAATATTTAAAGAAAACTTCCCCCATCCATCCATTCATTAGTTTGTTGCTTTGAAAAACATTCCTTAGTATTTCTGGCCATGGCCATCTTGAGTAAGGGCAAATGACTCATGTAGCATTTACTCTGGAATCCATCTGCCCTTAGCTCAAGCATACATGCAGAAGAGTGTGCTTAGCTGAGAAAACCCCTCCTCTGCTCCTGAAGCCTGCTGGGATTTGTGATGACATTTACTTTGCCTAGGCAAGAAACCAAGATGTAACTGAAGAAAAGTAAATATGATAAACTTTATCTATTTAATAATGCTAACAGCATGAGGATTAGAAACAATCACTGTTGATTGGGACACTGGGACATTTTTGGATGCATTCCAGTTTTTTTTCTTTTTTTCCTTATTTATTCGTGATTATGGCCATTGCACTGAGACTGCATGCCTGCAAGGCGTTATTGGGTAACCCACTTTTGATGGAGCCTATCAGTATCCAGATACAGCCTTCTGTGCTCCATCCTGTCTAGACGTACATGTGACCAGAAGAGGATCATGGGAGGAGTAAACCTTCTTTTCTTCCTTTTTTCTTGTCAGTGTACTGGGGTCCGGTGAATTTTTGTAACGCATAATGGTATAGTTCTGTGCAGGAAAAAATCAGCATGTTGTACCCACTCCACCCCACCCCACCGAAACTGACTGCACTGGTGTGAACTATGCCATTGGAATCCATGTGTTTTTAAAGCAGGAAAAAAAAAAGCACTGCATGTGGTGTGAATGGGCCCTTTAAATATATGTTTTCTGTGAGTTTCCTCTGTAGTCAGTACTGAATGAAGTAGTATCCTTTTTGTTTAGCTAAGACAAAAAAAAAGTGGTTTGCTTAGTATTATGTACATATGTTGGGCAATATACCAAATACATTAAAGTGTGCATCTAGTCAAAACTTTCTAGATGCTCTCTCACTTTCTGTCCTGCTAATCCTTGTCACCAGTATTAAAAGGTAGAACTAAAAATGTAAAGTTGTCTCAGGAACAGGAGTCAAGGGGAGTTTTACAACCATAAAGTTCGACCAGGAAGTTTTGTACGAAAGGCCTGCTGATCTCGTTTAGCTGTGTGTGTGTGTGTGTGTGTGTGTGTGTGTGTGTGTGTGTGTGTATGTGTATATATATATATATATATGTGTGTATATATGTATATGTGTGTATGTATATATAATGTGTTTCTGTGTCTTGTTCAGAAGGTGCAACAAAGGGTAAGAGGAAAAGGGGTAAAGCTCCAGCTGAACCTAAACCAAAGAAGCAACCTGCGAAGAGTGCCAAGACACCAAAATCAGGAAAACAAGAGAAAATCACGGACACTTTCAAAGTGAAGAGGAAAGTGGACCGATTCAATGGGGTACCTGAAGCTGAAATTTTGGCAAAGACACTGCCAGATATTCTTACATTTAACTTGGACATAGTTATTGTAAGTAAATAGTCTGAAGTTTTACAGCTTTTTGTGGGTTGTTTACAGTACTGCCAAGTTTAAATTTTGTACTTTTTTTTTTTTTTTCAATTCTCTTCAGATTGGAATAAACCCAGGTCTCATGGCAGCTTACAAGGGCCATCATTACCCAGGTCCTGGAAACCATTTTTGTAAGTCATCTGCGCTAGTTTGCCTTCTTTGATCTGTGTTGTGGCAGCAAATTACTGTGTTCTACCAATCACCCAGCTCTGGATAGTCATTATCAGGATCCATGTGATACCATAGCCCAGTTTGGGATATTCACTGCAGCAGCTTCTGTTATCTATATAAATAATAATTGTATAATGATCAGTACATGGGACACAGAGCACTATAGTAATCACTATGTGGGTATATAGGCACCTTCAGGTGATGTACACTGGTATACCCAATACAGGAAGTTCACTCCCTATATAACTCCTCCTCCTACCAGGAGTACCTCAGTTTTTTTTCGCCAGTGTCTAAGGTATTGGTCACAAGTGAAGATGTGCTCTGAGGAGCTCCAGGAGGGATCCTTGCTAAATAGCCTCCATAGACCGGATCCATCCAAAGTGTCACTGAGGCCAAAGTGTATGGTACCCGGGCCTTGTATCCAAAGCACAAGGTTTTGCCTGTAATGCCTCTTTGCAGGGCTGAACCCCGGGACCCAGAGCTTTGGTCATGCTACATTATCGGCAGTTGTTGTACCCGCCCCTCCCCCCCCCACAGGGGGGGAGTGGAGGTCGAGTTTTGATCTATGTTTTTTCCTCTGCCTGCTTGGATAATTGGGCTCTGCCTCCCCCCTAATGTTGAGTCTGTGGATCCGGAAGCTACGTGGGAACTTCTTTTCAAACGAAAAGGAGGGGACAGGACCTAGGTGAACCCCTTTCAGCCTCGCAATCTGAGAAGTTGCTGATGCAATCTCTTACGGAGATGGTTCACTCTACTTTCATGCTACCCTTATTGGAGTCTGCTGAAAGTTTGGTTTATTCCTTGGGTTCCTTTAAAACCTTCAGAGCCTTTTGCATGCGTTTTCTGTCCATGCATTACTAGAACCAGCTTATTTATGCTGAATGGGATCACCCAGATGAGCATTTCCTCCAGAGAGCTTCTCCGGTTTCTATCCCATGGAGGACGAATTCACCAAAAAATGGAATGTACCAGCAGTTGAGGCTGCGATTTCCAGTGTGAATAAAAGTCTTAACTTGTCCAGTATCCAACAGATAAAAGGTTGGAATTCCTGTTTAAAGTCCCAACCCCCCCCCCCGGATTTTGCAGAACTACCAAAAGCATTATGTTTTGCCATAGACACCATTAAAATTCTATTCATCAGGCGTCCTGCCTTGCGCTTGTGCTACTACACATGCGTAGAATCCCAAAAAATTGGTCAGCCGAAGCACCATGCAAAAAGTTCCTGACTGGTTTTCCTTTTCATGGGGATCGTTTATTTGGGGGGTGATTTGGACAAATACATCCAAACGATTTCCAGTGGGAAAAGTACTCTTGCCAGTCAAAAGAAAGTATAAACAGCCTTCATTTAAGCAGACTCTTTCTCCAGGGACTTCCGTCTCTAGGTAGTGGCAACGCCACTCCATCAGACTCTAGCGGAAAACCTCAGGCCTAGGCTCCAAAGAAGTCTTGGGGCTGGAAACCTGCAAAACAGAATTCTAAAGTCTCATTATGAAGAGGTGCTACCCCTCGCTACGGTGGGGGGGAAGACTTCTGCAGTTTTTAGAAGTCTGGCAAGAGGAAATTCAGGACAGATGGGTCTCCCCCCCCCCCCCCTTTTAACTCTGGGGTACAAAATGGAATTTCGGTACTTTCCATTGTCTCGTTTCCTGAGGTCAAACGTTCCCAACGATCCAGGGAAAAGACAGTCTCCGTTTCGGGCACTAGAACGATTAATGGCTCAGGGGGTGATCATACAAATCCCCACAGAAAAGCATGATTTGAGATTTTATTCAAACCTCTTTAGGGTACCAAAACCGAAATGGAGATGTCAGACCCATTCTAGATCTAGAAAATCGAAATCAGTTCATGAAGATCCACTCCTTTTGCATGGAGTCAGTCAGGTCAGTGGTTTCTATACTACAAGGAGGAGAACTTCTGGCATCTGTCGACATCAGGGATGCATACCTGCATGTCCCTATATTTCCTGCTCACCAAAGGCTTCTGCGGTTCAAAGTAGAACAGCATTTTCAGTTTGTATCCTTCCCCTTCATGCTAGCTACAGCACCCCGGGTGTTCACAAAAGTGCCGGCCCCACGTCTAGCCAGGTTAAGGGCACAGGGCATAACAGTCTTGGCGTACCTAGACGATCTATTGCTAATAGACCAGTTAGTGGCTCGTTTGGAGCAAAGTGTACACATTACAAACAGTTAACTGGAAAGTCTAGGCTGTATTTTCAACCTAAAGAAGTCTTCCTTAAAACTGCTAAAAAGGCTACAGTACTTGGGTCTAATCATAGATACAGCTCAGAAAAGGGTGTTCTTGCCTCGGGCAAAGATCAACTTCATAAGAGAGCTAGTGCGATGGTCATGTCAAAAGGAGATCCCTCCATTCGCGTTTGCATGAGGTTGTTAGGAATGAAGGTGGCTTCATTCAAAGCGGTTCCCTATGCCCAGTTCCATTCGAGACTGTTGCAAAACAGTATCCTGTCTGCTTGGAACAAAACGATTCAAGCTTTAGACTTGCCAATGCGGCTGTCCCCAAGGGTGTCCCAAAGCCTCAGTTGGTAGTTACTAACCCAGAATCTGCTGAAAGGAAAATCCTTCAGACCAATTATCTGGAAAGTGATAACGACAGACGCCAGCATTTGCGGCTGGGGAGCAGTACTAGAGAGGACAACTGTCCAAGGACAGCGGTCTAGAACAGAGAGAGCCTTGCCCATCAATATCCTAGAGATTCGAGCAGTGCATCTGGCTCTGAAGGCCTGGACTTGCAGGTTACAGGTTTGTCCTGTCAGGATCCAATCTGACAATGCCACAGCTGTGGCCTATATCCATCACCAAGGGGGCACCAAGAGTCTCGCAGCGCAGACAGAGGTGAACCATATTGTAACTTGGGCAGAAAGGAATGTTCCTTGCCTATCGGCAGTCTTCATTCCAGGGGTAGAGAATTGGCAGGCGGACTACCTGAGTCACCAGTAGTTATTCCCAGGGAAATGGTCTCTTCACCCCAACATTTTTTGGGCTGTTTGCCAAAGATGGAGGACTCCAGACATAGATCTTCTGGCGTCCAGGTTCAACATTAAGTTAGTCAACTTTGTGTCCAGAACAAGGGATCCACTCGCATGCGGAGCAGATGCTTTGGTGACCCTCGTTGGATCAGTTCTCACTGATTTGTGCATTTTCCCCCCTATTCAGTTGCTGCCTCGACTTCTTTGCAGGATCAAGCTGGAAAGAAAGCTGGTAATTCTGGTAACACCAGCATGGCCCAGAAGGTCCTGGTATGCAAAAATTGTAAAGATGGCGGTGGAGGATCCATGGTCCCTTCCAATATGGCCAGATCTACTCACAGGGGCCGATATTCCATCCTACCTTTTATGAACGCTAAATTTAACGGGTTGGCTATTGAAACCTACATTCTGAAGAAACATGGGCTTTCCGGGTTAGTTATCTCTACCTTGATTAATGCAACTAAGCCGCCTTCCAGAACTATATATTATAGAGTCTGGAAGGCTTATGTTTCCTGGTGTGGATCCAAGGGTTGGCACCCTTGGAGATATATCATAGGCAGAATTCCTGCCTTTCTACAATTAGGTGTAGAGATGAAGTTGGCCTTGAGTACTATTAAGACAGATAAAGCTGAGACTTGGCCCTTATTTCATTGACCGCTTGCTACACATTCTTTAGTCTGGGATTTTATGCAAGGGGTGATGCGGCTTAATCCACCAGTCAGACCTCTTTTGAACCTTTGGGACTTGGACTTAGTTTTGTCCGTGTTACAGAAACAGCCATTCGAACCAATACAACATATTCCCTTAGTCCTTCTGACAAGGAAGTTAGTGTTCTTGGTTGCTATATCCTCAGCAAGGAGTGTTTCAGAATTAGCTGCTCTTTCTTTTGAAGAGCCATACTTGATTATTCATGAGGACAGAGTGGTGTTGCACCCTCGTCCTGTTTTATTTATTTTTTTCCAAAAGTGGTCTCAGGCTTCCACCTGTACCAAGACATTATCCTGCCATTGTTTCTTCCAAAACCATGTTACAGGGAAAGAGAAATCACTACATTGACTGCTCTCACCACATCGAGACAAAGTCTATTTAAAGACGACTGCTCAGATCCGGAAGACTGCCTTATTTATGCTGCCAGAAGGTCCTAAAAAAATAAAATAAAAAAAAAGACAGGCAGTGTCGAAATCCACTGTCGTTAAGTGGATTTGGCAAGTTTTATAATTCAGGCTTATGATTTTATGGGTAAGATTCCACCTTTACAAGTCAAAGCGCACTCTACCAGGGTGATTAGTGCTTCTTGGGCAGTGCGTCACAAGGCCTCCATGACTCAAATCTGTAAGGAGACACCTTGGTCTTCAGTACATGCATTCACCAAGTTTTTTATGGATGTGGGTGGATGTAAGGAGGTATGAGGATATCGCCTTTTTGGGTGCAGTTTTGGTTGCAGGTACCAGTATAAGTCCTCAAGTCTGGGGGTGCCCTACAGGTTGTCTCCCTCCCCTCAAATAGCATTGCTATGGGACATCCCACATAGTGATTACTATGGTGCCCTGTGTCCCATGATGTACGATTAAATAAAAGGATTTTAGAGGTAAGCTGTTATAGAAATCCTATTTTTCATCAACCTTGACAGGAACCAGTCCCCAGCTGAAAGTGATTGTAAAGTCTCCATTTGGAATTTTTAATAAAAAATCAAAACAAAAAAACATACTTGCCTCCTCTGTGCAGAAGATTTGCACAAAGCAGCCCAGATGCTCCTCTTCTCAGGTCCCTCTTTGGTGCTCCTGGCCCCTCCCGCCTGTTGAGTGCCCCCACAGCAAGCAGCTGGCTATGGGAGCATCCAAGCCACAGCTCCCTGTATCCATTCAGAGACGGAGCCGTGGCCCTGCCCCATTTTCTATTCTCGTTGGCTGACTTTGACAGCAGTGGGAGCCAATGGTGTCGTGCTTGCGCTGCTGTCTCGGCCAATGAGGGGAAGTCCCAGGCAGCCGAGAGATTCCTACAACATCGCTGGATCTAGATGGGGCTCATGTAAATATTAGGGGGCTGTTGCACATAGAATGCATTAAGATAAAAAACCTTCTTCCTTCACAATCACTTGAACAAATACAGTGGTATGAGTATATCATGTCGAAGCTTGCACTAGTAGTATGTAAAGTAATATGTTTTCTCTTACATTATCCTTTTATTACATTAAATAATATTACAATGTTACTTAATGTTTAAATTGGTTGTTGGGTATTGTGCCTCTCTGCGAGATACTGTTTGCTAGCTTTAAATCACCATCGTAGTTTTCCCTGGTGTACAAATTTGATAGGAAAAAATATTTTACCAGAGTGTAGGTGGCAGATTTTAATTGCTATAAATCCCTTTGCAATGCTGGGACATACCAATTTAAATAAAATCTGGACAATTCAGTAATTGGTATTCCAGTTAATTGTGTAAAACACATTATTACAGGGCTCGACAAAACCCGGGCGCCAGGACGCATTTGCGACTAGAATTGGCGACCTGGCGCCTGGGGGTATCCTGTCACCGTGGACCCCCGCGTGATCGCGTCGGGCCGTTCTGCCAGCGGCCGGTAATTGAGGCCGCGGCTTTGAGGCCTTCTGCGGTCCTATGAATCCTTCTGGAATGTGGCGCCATCTTGTGGTGGCCGTTGGTATGACAACCAGCAATGATAATGGAGCTTCCCCTGCCTATCTCCTTCCCTTTATTTAGAACCCCTAAACATTATATGTATTTTTTATTCTAACACCCTAGAGAATAAAATGGTGGTTGTTGCAATACTGTCTGTCACACCGTATTTGCGCAGCGGACTTACAAGTGCACTTTTTTGGGGAAAAATAATTTATTTAAAACAATAAGACAACAGTAAAGTTAGCCAAATTTTTTTTATATTGTGAAAGATAATGTTACGCCGAGTAAATTGATACCCAACATGTCACGCTTCAAAATTGCGCCCGCTCATGGAATGGCGACAAAAATTTACCCTTTAAAATCTCCATAGGCATAGGCAAAAAATTCTACAGGTTGCACGTTTTGAGTTAGAGGAGGTCTAGGGCTAGAATTATTATTGCTCTCCCTCTACCGATCACGGCGATACCTCACATGTGTGGTTTGAACATCGCTTTCATATGCGGATGGGACAGGGCGCGTTTTAAAATTATTTTTATTTTCTTACTTTAACTTTTATTTTTTTCACTGTTCTTTTAAAAAAAAAATGTCACTTTTATTCCTATTACAAGGAATGTAAA
The DNA here is from genome assembly GCF_037356315.1 of Lithobates pipiens. NCBI lineage: Eukaryota > Metazoa > Chordata > Amphibia > Anura > Ranidae > Lithobates > Lithobates pipiens. Next base: position 280,605,501 of record NW_027507903.1, on the reverse strand, counting down.
AATCCCTTGTGATAGAAAAAAGCATCTTAAATATTTACACTAAAATGCAATGTAAAAAAAAAAATGTCATTTGAAAAAATAAAATGTCCCTCTAAGAGCTATGGGCAATGACTTGGAGACAGGTTGGGGGGGGGGGGGGCTGCGCTATCTTCCCCTCACTCTTCTCCATGTCAGGCCAGGGACAGGTCCGGATCGCCGTTACCGACCTGGCTCCTAACTTTTTTAGCTGGCTCCTAGATTCCAAGCAAATTTGTCAAGCCCTGCATTATTAGCCTGGGACTTTTTTTTGTAGTAATGTTAGTAGAGGGTATAGAATTGAAAGTGATTGTAAACCTTCACCTTGTACAACAGACCATTCAGTTTAAAATAGAAATGAAAGACAAAACATTTGGTATAGATATAAATAACTTTTTTTTTTTAAATAAACTGTCACATTCCCTCTGTTAGCTGGACGAGAATAAACTGCAGCAACCTGAACTTCTTAGTGAATGGGGGGGGGGGGGGGGGGGTTGTGGTGTATGTCTCAGGACAAGTCTGATCATTGGAGGAGTTCCCAGCGCACAGCCAGAGAACTGACCATGGTGCGTTTTCCTGCTTAGTGTGTTCAGTTTTTAAAAGGAAAGAGCAGAGGGCATGGTAGTAACATCAGGGATTTCACACACAGGAAGCAATACAAAGATAACAGAAGATTCCCTCATACAATTGTATGGTACAGCAGCCACATACCAAGAATATGACATTTTGGGTATACATGTTCTTTAAAGGGAACCTGTGTTGAAATAAATGTACTTGGTCCTTGCTGACCCCTTTTTGGAAAATGCTAGGTAGCTGTCTATCATGCTTATACTCTCACTGCAATACATTGGCTCACTAACCGAAATAAATATGCAGTTTTGACTTCACTTGCTTGTTCTGAAATAGTTGATCAGAAGTATTGAGGGCGGAAATGGCCAGGCAACTAACAATTTCCATAAATGTCTTTTTACCCCTAACCCACCTGTGTGAATTTATAAGATGTATTGGTTTATGTGAATAGTCATGGACAAGTAAGTCACCATTTCTTGAAATCCTAGTAATACCTAAGTGTTCTTCCTAGGGAAATGTCTGTTCCTGTCAGGGCTCAGCGACAAGCAGTTGAACCACCTTGATGACCATGGGCTTCCAGAGGAATATGGCATTGGATTCACTAACATGGTGGAGAGAACAACTCCAGGGAGCAAGGACCTCTCTAGGTAAAGAGTCAGAATATAGATGGGTGGTTTAAGGGAACCTCCTGTCTTAACATTACACACATGCAGGGATTGTTAAGCATATGTATTGTATAGAAATGCTCATAGTGTTGTAACCTACCTATCATAATTGTGCGCATATTTGCTTAGTATAATGCAGGCCATACAATATTCACCCTTTCAGGCTAAACTGTTATGATAAGGGATTCTCCCTTGCCAGCTATTGTTCAGCCATCTATACTAAACATTATGAATGAGGGAATATTCCCTGCCACTTAATTGTATTTTTTTTCATCCGATACTCAAACGACGCCTGCATCTGATTGACCCTCTATAGGTTGAGAATATTCTGCCCAGTTCCTTCACCTGTCATATCGAAGGATGTTTGGGGGGTGCCGACAGGACCACCCATGGCTTGGCCCATTTAGCTCTCTGTATTGCCAGCTTAAGGATAGTGACGACACTTTTTAGAGCTGCTGCACCACTTTAAACAGCGGTCATTTAGTGGTCTGATGCTGAACATGTTGCACAAATAATATGGGTGTAACATCTTCAGAAAGGTGAACTTATCTTTTACGCTTTGACAAAAGCTGGTTTCTATGCACAGCTGCACCAGATTCTGGTGCACCGGTTTTAGTTTTTTCTCAGACCAGTTTCTTCTGGCTTTCAATGCTGCAAGGTTTCAGCATTAATCTGTTTGTTACTGGAGCAGAAGCTTTTATTGCTAGATGGGGTGAACATCCAACAGATTTGGGCTAGCTGTACTTTAGAAGTCAGGTTAAAGCCTAGTACACACTAATAGTTTCTTTTTTCGTTCAACCCAGCAGGCTGAACGTAAAAAAACTGACCGCTCAGGTCAGCGCCACTATACTAACAATCCACGTTAGTACGGCATTGTCCCCTGCTGTGCTATTGTGTTCAGAGAGTGGGAAACAGAATGCTCCGATCTGCACGCTCTGCCACTGAGAGTGCTGAGCAGAAGCTGGTCAGCATACCTTTTCCAGTCATGTCCCTTCGGCATGAACCAGCCCGGCTGTAGTACACATGGGCTGAATGTCGGTCAGTTTCTATTGAACCAATGCCGCCTGATGTTCGGCCCATGTGTACTAGGCTTAAAGTGGAAGTAAACCCATGGATTTAAACAGTTTAAAAAAAAGGCATGCCGGGAATGCTAACTGCACATTGGCTGTGCTCTCAGCCAAACTATCAATCCATCCAATGGCTGGTGTCATAACGAATCACATGTGCAGCACCATAGCAGTTGAAGATTAAACAGAGGCAAAAATGGCAGCTTCCTTGGCTGAAAATGATAGGGGAGTTTACTTCCACTTTAAGGGTTGGAGTGAGTTTGGTATGAAGGCTTGCTTTGAGCTGTTTGTAAAATAAAAATGCTTTGGGACTTATTCTGACCACACACGTTACAGTCTGATTATGTAATGGTAGGACCTAAATAAACAACCAGTTCAGTTTATATTTACTTAAAGTGATACTAAAGCTAAAAACTATTTATACCCTATGCACTGGTGCTCAACCTGTGGCCCACCAACTGTTTCCAAACTACAAGTCTCATCGTGCCTCTCTTTGAGAGTCGTGCTTTTAACTGTCAGCCTTGCAATGCCTCATGAGACGTGTAGTTCCGCAACAGCTGGGGGGCATTGGATTGAGGACCCATTCCCTAATGCATCATTTTGCTTGTCCTCTCCCCATGTGAAGGGGAAGAGAGGGGAGAAGAGATCCAGCACTGTGCTCGGCTGTATCTTTTTTTTTTTTTTTTTCCCCTCCCTCTCTTGCATTTCACACAAGGACTCAGACAGCAGCAGGAGCCATAGGCTGCTGTCAGTCAAAATCAGTGAGGAGGAAGTGCGGGGCAAGGCTGAGCCCAGCTGTGATTGTCTATGAAGTGCGCCTCTGTAGACAGCTTTGAAGTGAACAGGCACCATGTGCTCCCATAGCAAGACATTTGCTATGGGGACACACGAAGAAGAAGAGCCAAATCAACTGAACTTAATCAACAATATCAATACCATTGCACAGTGCAGATACGTATAACATGTTTCTCATTTTAACCACTTGCCCACTGAGCACTTATACTCCCTTCCTAACCAGACCAATTTTCAGCTTTCAGTGCGCTCGCATTTTGAATGACAATTACTCGGATGTGGTTGAAAGAGGCAATGTTCAAAGGTCAATATATATCCAGTCCTAGGCAGTATAAAAACGTGTTGCGATTTCTTCGGATAAAACTATATCAAACACTCAAATGATTCTTCGTAGAACAGTGATAGGAAATATATCCATATGCTGTGCACATGAAGTGAAAAAACGGTGCTCAAAAAGAATGTGCGCTACTATAGCAATAAATCCTGAAGGAATAGGTCAAATCCTAAACGGCATATAAAAGCATACAAAAAAAGTTTCCTCCATATAGGTATATGCTGCAAATGTTCTTGTATAGTTGAAAGCAAAAAAGATAAGTAGTGTCCATATAAAGTGAAAGGTAGGTAAGTGGCTGTATATTTGCAGGGTCAGCATAAAATGAGTGCTGGTGACAATCCTCTGGCATAAAGTACTGATGATAGGTGACTTCCTGGTTCCTGTGCAGAGTAATGTATAGATGTACCCTTACCTTAACGCTGTAAGTTAACAGCATGTGGGTATATCTCAATGTGTTTCTTGGCAGCCTTCCAGTATGGCACATCTGGCTCCACTGGTGTGTGTCTCTAGTCTGGAATCGGAGTCCCCCTATTGTCCCTGGTGTGTCCGCATCCAATGAACCTCACAGTGGGGCATGGGGGGGATGTAAAGAGGGATGCACGATGGTGTAGTATTTCCAAATGTTTATTGACAAAACGGTAAAAGTAAAATCAAGGTACTCCCAATGAGAAGTATCAAATGGGCATATAACAAACGAGCTGCAAGTTCGCCCACGTCACTTCCAGTGCCTCGTGTTCCCGCACATGTTCGTCACTGTCACATGACTTCATCAGGGAACGTGGGCGAGCTTGCAGCTTGTTTTGTTATTATTATTTATTGTTTTGTCAATAAACATTTGGAAATGCTACACTATCATGCATCCCTCTGTGCAATTGAGCACCTTTGCACTTTATTACGCACAGTATTTAAGTTCATAGCGCAGCACTACCTTCACTTTATAAGTTGGATGCTCTGGCGTCCAATTTAACAGATCGTGTGTACAGACCATAAGGCTGGATTCACACCTATGCAGTTTTAGTGCATTTTGCAGATTTACAACTACTGTCCATTTAACACGGTTTCCCTATGGAACATGTTCTGTAGTGCACATCTGCAAAATGCGAAAAGCACTAAAACTGCATAGGTGTGAATCCAACCTAACAAGCCAGGAAAATAAAAATAACCCCCAATTGGCACCTTTTTTATAAATTCTACATTCCAATGTATTTGGTGAGTTTTTTTTTTTTGTAGTTGTAATTTTTTTCCCATAATTTTTTGCAAAATGAAGATTTATTTAAATTTTTTTATTTTTTCACAAAATTGTCATATTATCAGGTTTTCTCTCTCACAGCATATACATACAACAAATTGAAACCCAAAATACATTCTGCTACTCCTCCTGGGTATACCACACGTGTGAGACTTTTACACAGCCTGGCCACATAGAGAGGTCCAACATGCAGGGAGCGCTGTCAGGCGTTCTAGGAGCATAAATTGCACATCATTTCTAGAATACCTCTTACTTTTGAAGGTCCTGGAGCACCAGGACAATAGAAAAGCCCCAAAAAATTACCCCATTTTGGAAAGTGAACACCGACCTATATTCTATGAGACATAATGGAGCCTTTTTGAACTTTTTTTTTTGTTTTGTTTTTTCCACCAGTTTTTGTAAAATGTGAAAAGAAAATGTAAAATCTTTTATTTATTTTTTACACAAAGTTGTAAATTTTATAAGATATTTCTAACACCTAGCATGTACATAGAAAATTATTTGGGCTGCTACTCCTGAGTATGGCGATAACACATGTGTGAGACTTTTACACAGCCTGGCCACATAGAGGCCCAACATGCAGGGAGCGCTGTCATGTGTTCTAGGGACATAAACTTATATTCCAATGTGGCATGGGTGAGCCATGGATGAAGCATTTTGGGGGGGGGGGGGGGGGGGGGGGGCTCTTCAGGCCCAGCACACGGAGCTGCTGCACCTGGCTTCCCCCCCCCCCCCCCCCCCCACACATGCTGTACCGATGAGAAGGAGGAGCTGGACCAGAGATGCTTCGGTTTGTTTACAAGTGATCACACTGTTCACGTGGTAAAGGGTCTCTGTCATTGGTCCTTTACCCCGATCTATGATGCGCTGGGTCTTGAGAACCCGTGTATCATGGATATTCCTGGGTGTGCACACAGGTTCATATGACGGCCTCCCAGAGTTATCCGACCGTGCTGTAGCCATTATTCTACTATGGCCTGGTCGGCATCTGGTTAAAGAAAAAAATGGAAATTAACCTTTAGTAACACCTTAATGATTCTTTCACACGGCATAGTTGCTAGTAGATCTAAAAGACTATGTTGGATGGTAACGTATAGCTAGATTTAGAAGTAGAACAGAATTTTCATTACATCAGTTTTTGCTATATCCTAATATCGCTTCTTTCTCTCCTTTCCAGCAAAGAATTTCGGGAAGGTGGAAGAATCCTTTTACAGAAGCTTCAGAAATATAAACCACGTATAGCTGCCTTCAACGGAAAATGTGAGACTTAACCTGTTTCTTTTAATATATGATGCACTATTGTTATCGTAGCACGCCTGAAGCATTGTTGTCTTTTCCTTGCAGGTATATATGAAATTTTCAGTAAAGAAGTATTTGGTGTCAAGATTAAAAAGTTTGATTTTGGAGTCCAGCCACACAGAGTTCCTGATACAGATACAGTCAGTATTTTGCCTTGAAAATCCAATGACAAGTTTTACCAACAAAATGTTTTTAATGCACCTGTTGTATCCTAAAATGTGAATGTTCCAGAACTCGCGAAAATGCGAGGATGCTTTCTAAAAATAATTCTATGAATAGTTTTTAGTTTTCAATTTAAGAATTACAAAGTGCATAAACAGAAAAAGAAATAAGATCCTATATTTGGGTTGTAAACCTTCGTGTTTTTTTTTTTTTCACCTTTTAATGCATCCTATGTATTAAGGTGAAAAAACACCTGACAGGGCCCCATCCCAACACCCCCCCCCCCCCCCCCCCCGTTTTACTTACCTGAGCCCTGGAACTTGACCCGGTGGGGATGCACTGTCTCTGCTTGGCGTTCTCAGCTCTTGATGGGATCGATTGATAGCAGCGCAACCATTTGGCTCCCGCTGCTGTCAGTCAAATCCAATGACGCGGGCAAGGCTGAGTCGTACATTCGGCGTCTATGGATGCTGACTGCTGGACTCGGGAGTGCACCCGCAAGGAAACCCCCTCGGGAGAACGCTTCTCCTAGGGGGTTATCTGATGTGGGGAATGGCTGCGAGAGCAGCCGGGGGGACCCCAGAAGATGAGGATTGGAGCCAAAACGAGCTGCGCAGTGGAGGTTAGTATATGTTTGTAAGGGTTTGTTTGTTATTTAAAATAAAAATAAAGCACTTAACCCTTGGGTTGGATTCTCCCAGGTACACTTGGCTGCAGTTACATTTTGAAAACGTGGTCCAGTGCATGTTTGAACAGTTATGCCCAAAAAAGTCCTCACATGGACATTGTTTTATATCTTGAGAAGCCTTACCCTGGGTCCACACCAGTGCAATGCGGGAACCAGCGAGATTCCAACGCCGGTTCCCGCATCGCTCCTCTCCCGCACTGCCTTGTGCAAACCGCTGTGGTGACACCCCCATTTTAGTTCACAGATTACAGTGCGAACTGTGAACTCACACAGGAATCGGATCTCATATGTGAGAACACCCATGCATTCCAGTTGTAGTGTGGGGAAAAATAAGTCCCTGCACTTTTTTTTTTTTTTTTTTTTTTTTTTGTGTGCGAGTTCAGCCATACAACTGTATGGCTGAACTCGCATTGCTCAGATATCGAATGTGATCGGCACCTGCAGTGCGGGTGCGACTCGCAGGTGATCTCTGAGATCGCGCTAGTGTGAAGTCAGGCTCAAAAGGATCTTCTTATAATCTTCACAAGAGCTATATCTAATGGTTATGCACAGTGTTAACGCAACATGTTAATGTGCCTTACGGCCACCCATACATTTTTTTGGGCACTGAAAGAACTGTACTTCACAATATGGGGCATTTGTGTTGCTGTGCAGGTGCTCTTTCCACTACTGTAAAAGCGTGTTGGGTTCAAGGGCAGGCTGACAACTCATGGGACCCCGGGAGAATAAGAAATCATGGGGCCTCCTGTGTTCCTGCCCACACTCGAGCCACACCCACACAAAGGGAATACACTGAAACTCCTCTTTTTGGTTATTTAACACACCTGCTGCACTCAATGATCACCTGTTAATGCTCAAACGATCCCCCCTGTTTGGGTACTACACCTAAGGCCCCTGTGAAAAGAAAGGGAAGTATTGCGGCGCATTTAGCCCACCATGGTGAACAGTGGGTGAGGCAAAGTTGCTTTAAGAGATAGGAGGGGTCTATGGGGCATACTTAAACAAAATTCAGGCTTACCTGTATAATGTGCTTTGATTGCTGTGTCACAAGCAAGAGTCCCACAGACACACACAATCCTCAGAACATTCAGGGGAAAAAAAATTACTGTATTTACAGGACAATCTCTAGAACGAATGCCTTTCCTATAGAAAGAACCATTTCTAAAGAACAAGGATTGTCTCTGTATGTATTTCGGGAACTATTTCTAAATAACGAGGATTGTATGTATGTATGTGTATATATATATATATATATATATATATATATATATATATATATATATATATATATATATATAATGACAGACAATCCTCGTTATTTAGAAATAGTTCCCGAAATACATACAGAGACAATCCTTGTTCTTTAGAAATGGTTCTATATATATATATATATATATATATATATATATATATATAATATACAGTATTACGGGACTGTCTCTATATAGCAAGGACTGTCTTTATACAACAAGAACAGTCTGCGGAATAAGGGCTGTCTCTATACAACAAGAACCGTCTCTATATAACGAGGACTGTCTTCACAGAACGATACTGTCTTTATATATAACGGGGACCATCTCTACAGAACAAGGACTGTCTTTAAAATGGTCTGTCTATAACTGATGGCGAACCCCAGATTTTTTTGGAGCTACATTTCCCATGATGCTCATCCACTCTTCAGTGTACTTGAGCATAATGGGAAATGTAGTTCCAAAACATCTGGGGTGCCAAGGTTCACCATCACTGATCTATAACATGGACTGGCTCTATATATCAGGGACTGTCCTTACCAATCTGGGATTAGAAATGTGATGTATGCACTAGTAGGGGGGTAGAAGCCAATAAAAGAAGGGTAGAGGGGTTTGTTTTTAAAACGGGGACTGACCCTATTAATCAGGGACCTGGATGATGCCATACACAGTAATGGGTGAAGGAGAGGGACTGCTCTCCAGGTCATGGGACTGTCTCAGGGATCCTGTGTACTGTTACATAATGTGTATACAGTGGGTGAGCGGTCCCTTTGCATGCAGCCTGTGTTGTCCCGGTGTAGCGCGCACAGACTGGCAGTAGACCTGTACAAACACCCACTGACAGGTAAAAAAAAAAACCCGGCCACCCTGTGGACTCGTTCATGGATGGTCCCCTCACAGTTGATTATGATTCTTCCAGCACGGCCACGGAGCGTACCAAGCGGGCAGGTTTAGGAGGGGGGAGGTGAAGAAAGGGAATGAGAAGGAAGGAAGCACGCTGTATACACAATTCTGGGTTCATAGACTCATTCATCCATCAGACAGCTCTAAAGACACAGTGCACTTTGTTCTCTGATCCTTCCCTCTGGCAATCCAATGTGTCATCTATGTAAAGGGCAGGGGCTAGGGGGTCCCCCCCCCCTTCCAAATCCAGACGCTGTGTGATCGGGACATCGCTGGAGCCTGCTTCTCCGGGGGATTTAAATGCCATGCAGTGAAGGGTCAGAGTAGCAAGCCCCTGGGAGGGGAATTGGAGGAGAATCCAGCCCGGTTCTGCAGGATGCCAGAGTGTCAGAACCATTAGTCCACCCCTGGTTGGTTTCATGTGTTCACTCCTAGATGGGGAGAACTACCGTATATACTCGAGTATAGGCCGACCCGAATATAAGCCGAGGCCCCCAATTTACCCCCAAAAAAACTGGCAAACTTATTGACTCGTGTATAAGCCGAGGGTAAGACATGCCTGTCCATCCCTGTGTGTGTGTCCGTCCATCCCTGTGTGTCCGTCCATCCCTGTGTGTCCGTCCATCCCTGTGTGTCCGTCCATCCATCCCTGTGTGTGTGTGTCTCCATCCATCCATCCATCCCTGTGTGTGTGTGTGTGTGTGTGTGTGTGTGTGTGTGTGTGTGTGTGTGTGTGTCCAGCCTACCTGTGTCCTGAGCCTTTGTCCCGAGCCTCCGTCCCGTGCCGAGCCTCCTTGCCTCCGTGCCTCGCCGCCGTGCCTCGCCGCCATGCCTTGCCTCCGGTCCCGTCCCGTCCCGTCCCGTGCCGTGCCGTCCTGTGCCTTGCCTCCGTCCCGTGCCCTCTTCGTTCGTCGGCGGCCATTGTAAAATTCAAAAGCTGCGCCGCCGCCTTCGCCTGTGATAGGCGGAACACTGAATTTCCCAGCAGCCTGTGTTCCGCCTATCACAGACGTCGTATCATCCTCGTCCGTAGTACGAGGATGATACGAAGTCCGTGATAGGCGGAACACAGGCTGCTGGGAAATTCAGTGTTCCGCCTATCACAGGCGAAGGGGGAGCCGGAGGCGCGGCTTTTGAATCAGAATGGCCGCTGTCTGTCTGCTCGACACGCTGATCGAGCGGGCAGACAGCGATGACTCGAGTATAAGCCGAGGGGGGCACTTTCAGCCTCAAAAAAGAGGCTGAAAATCTCGGCTTATACTCGAGTATATACGGTATTTATGACTGAAGGGCTTAACTGACCTTTTGTCATCCTTGAAAATAAAGAATGCATTTGTAGGACTCCATAGGAAAGGGGATTTCAAATTTCTATTTCTCTTTTTTATTTTTTTTACAGATTTGCTATGTTATGCCTTCTTCAAGTGCCAGGTGTGCACAGTTTCCCCGTGCTCAGGACAAGGTACATCACTACATCAAATTAAAGGATTTAAGAGACCATCTAAAGGGCATAGAGGGGACCAGAGAGGTTCAAGAAGTGCAGTATTCATTTGACTTGCAGTTGGCTCAGGGTAGGTTGCTGCTTCTTACCCCTTCTTCTTTATTTTTTTTCTCTCATTCATCTGCTACTTTTAGAAGTTTGTAAGCTGCCTAATCTTTCTACCTGGACTATGCACCATCCTTATTTTTATGCTTTAAAGTATATCCTTAAAGATGCCACAGTTTTTTGTTTTATATTTAAAAAATATATTTTTTTATTGTGCACATTAGAGATATATATATATATATATATATATATATATATATATATATATATATATATATATATATATATATATATATATATATATATATATATATATATATATATATATATATATATATATATATATATATATATATCTCAGGCTAGTGTCTTCTGTATGTTTCCTCCCATTGAACTGTAGACTAAATTACTTATCTAAGTTTTTATAGGTTGTAATATATGTTCTAACCATTGTTAAATATTTCTTGTAGTTTTTAAACGTATGTACTTTTTTTTTTTTTTTTTTCTCCTGTACAGAGGATGCAAAGAAGCAGGCTGTAAAGCAAGAAAAATATGATCCTGGCTATGATGAAGCTGCTGGTGGGAATTCCAATGAGCAGATGCCTAATGGAGACAGTGGATCATGCAACTTGCCTAACTTGGAAGGTAAGTGCTCTGATGTTTTTGCTTTCCTTCAAGGCTAGTGCATGTGTTTGGCAGATGTTTCTTGCATTTCCAATGCACTTACATTGTCTTGAATGAAGGAATAAAAGCAAAGCACATCACAAAATCGCATTAAGCTTAAAGTAAACCCTATCAAAGAATGTCTTATTTGCTACCTATTGGTCTGTAAAATTGAAAGAAATTTTAACAAAATGTGTGCAAAAAAATACCTGTCAGTCATGTCAAATTCTGAGCTATTCTGCGTCTTCTGAACACTTTCAGTATTCTCTCAAGAAGTCTAAGTCTAGTACACGCTGTTCGTGTATGTTTGTTATATATATTTTTTTATTTTATTTTTTATGTTCAACACAACAGGCTGAACGAAAGGGAAGAAAACAAAAGCACAAAGGAAAAGCTGCTGTACTAACTATGTGATGTTAGTATCTCCCCTACTGCGCTATTGTGTGCTGATGGAAGGCGGCCCCCCGCCAGAACACGGTGATCGGGGGCTGATCGGCAGACTTTTTTTTCGGTCGTGCCTCTGCTTCGACAGAAGGCAGCTGAATGGCTGGCTGAACGGAATGGTCTGACAGAAGCCGGCTTCTGTCGGACCGGCTTCCGTACACACGGGCCACATGTCGGACAGTTTCTATTGAACCGGGCAATGCAGCCCGTGTCTACGGTCCTTAAGGCCTTCTGTTTTTTATCTTGTACTAGATAACACTGTCTGTGTTGTAGGGAATAGGATAGGAGCGGGTGAGTTGTTTAGCAAAAGACAACTGGGCAGGGCTGACACCAAGCTGTCCAAAGGACTGTGTGTTATCAGTCCACAACATGACCCAAATACTTTTCTGGCCAATTAACAGCTGTTTTTCTGCACTTGCAGGGTCTTTAATGGGATAAGACAAAGGAAATATGCATGTATTGCATAGACGTACTTCTTTTTTTTTTTTTTTTTTTTTTACCTGCCATACACTTACTTTCACACTGATTTGAACAACACTTGTGCACTAATGCTTAGCATCCTTTCCCAGAGTTCAAAAATGAATATTTTAAATATAGCTTTAGTTTGTAGGGGAAAACAAAATCTCTATATTTTTCTTCACTCAAAACAGTGCATGTCTGCTTCTGGCTCTCCACCATTCTGGGTTATTTGGGTCTGATTTGTATTTGTCTTTTATTGAGTGAATTCAGACAAAATTTACTATCCATTCCTACCTACGTTTTTATCTCTGCCATAGAGAAGATGCGTTATTGGCAAGTCATCGGTCTAGAGCAGGGGTCTCCAAACTTTTTTTTTTTTTTTTTTTTTTAGCCAGACGGCCACATTGAAAATTTTACAGATATTTGCGAGACAATTTTTTTTTTTTTCTGTTATTTCACAAGTTAAAAAAATGTGAATCTCATCATAGCCTTTCCCGTGCGTGTGTCCCCCAGATACCGCCACCCCCCAATCTGTCACACCACACCCCTCCCCTCATTCCTCTGCCCGAACACACCCCTCCACCTTTTTGGGTTCTCAAGTCCTGCAGACACTTCCTCCCAGTCCAGCAGCTCCTCCAGATGTCAGTGGAGGAATCTGCAGCACACCAGGGTGGGTTAGCTGTCAATGGGGCAGACAAGACTTCCATACAAATCTCTGGTGGTGGTGGTGGTGGCAGCTCTACAGAGTAGGGAGCCTCCTCCACCCTGACCACCTCCTCTGATGGTACCCCCCAGCCAGACTCCAGCATGAGTAGCCAGCTCACACATCTGTGCTGCCTGACAGTGGGGCCCCGCCTCCTCCCTGCACACATGGGAATCTGCCCACCGCTCTGCCTCATTGGATCAGGTCTGATAGCAGTATACACACATCACCCCACCTGCCTTCTGCTCTGTCCAGCTGACAGTAGCCTGCCTAAAGCGCATGTGGGCAAGGTTGAAGCAAGCAGACCAGCAGTTCTGTCCCTGCAGTGTCTGAATGAGCTATGGGCTGGATAGAACATACAAGAGGGTCAGGGTTTGGAGACCCCTGGTCTAGAGCTACAGGATGAAGGTAAGGCTGGCATCTTTAAATACTACTAGAAAACTAAGCCTGGTTTTACGTCCGTTACCTCTAAATACCCACACTATGTTAAGGGGGAGATTTACTAAAACTGGAGCACTCAATCTGTTGTAGCTGTGCATGGTAGCCAATCGGCTTCTAATTTCAGCTTGTTCAATTAAGCTTACAATAAAACCTGGACGCTGATTGGTTCCTATGCAGAGCTGCCTCCGATTTTGCACAATGCAGTTTTGATAAATTACCCCCTGTGTGTGTCTGGTTCAGATGCAGAAAACAGTTCCAGGTATTATGCTTGTATGGCGAATTGTCTTGCTGCAATCCTATTTTGATTTCAGTGCTGTGCTACCCTGAAGGGAGGGCTGCGTGAAGAGTAGTAAATAAAAACCATTAAAGATACCTCCTAGAAGCAAAGACGAACATAACCATAAAGTTTGCAAGGCTTTTTGTGCAGTAAAAATTGTAAGAAGTTTTTTTATATTTGATAGAATTGATTTAACTGTTTTGATTTTGTTATTTTCCAGCACCCTGTAACTCGGAGTCTGTTCAGAATGGGCAGCCGCAGTCTCAGCCCCATACTGAGCACGTGCCAGCGCTTAACCACTGTGAAGACCAACCACAAGAAAGCAGCAGTGCTTAAGATTTGCTGCGTGTTCCAAGCTATGCAAGTGTCGCTGCAGTTTTATTGCAGTCACAAAGAACTGAACCTCAGTTGCAGTTGACTAACTGAAGCCTTTTTTGTTTAAAATGTTACCTCCCTTATTTTTATTAAAATGTAAGCTGTAGTAGTAACAATTATTTTAAGGTAGGAATTTAAAAAAAAATTTAACTTTTTGGGAAAAAGCATATTAACTAGAGTAGTCACAGTTGCGCTTTGTATTTAATGTTGGCTGTGTGATGCAGTTGTTCATGAACTGCATGCTCTACACTTATTTTAGGAAATTATCAATTGTTCCATTTTTTTTATATGGATATAACAGTGGTGCTGTAACTTTTGGACATCAAACATTTTGTTTACTTTTTAATAAAGTAGCAAAATATGTGATTTCTTCTCAAGCTGGATTGTGCTTGAGCATTCTTTTACCATGTTTATGCATACTGTATTTATGTATACAGTATATCTGTCAGGCGAAGTTCTCTGCAGGGAAGGTTTTTATGGTATATAATACTTTAGTCCATTCTGACTGGCTACAGGCCAATTTAGTTCCTTGCAATAAATTAGTGAACTTAACCCAATGGCAGCAGTTAAAGATGAGTAAATATTATGTTCTTTATTTAATGTCTTACAAAGTGTTTTTGTACTTGAATTGCATAATTTAAGAACGCTCTCATTTTTAATCCCATGTCAAGGCTGTTATTTATTTTTTTATTGTATGTGGTTGAATGCAGTGTAAGTGATATCATTGTGCATCGAAAAGGATGCAACAAACAGGAGCTCATATTTTTACCACCTTAGCCATTGTATAGCAAAGTACTTTTGTAGCAAGGTAAGGTCAAAACTTGCACCATGGACATCAGTGTGCAGAGGCTTATAAAAGCCAATTAGAAATTGGCTAGTTCATTGCTGAAAGTTGCTATGTAAAGTACACGTTGTATGTGCTTTTACTTCAGTTGTTCCCTATTGCATGGCTAATTTTAATCATAAAGTGATTTCCAGTTTAGTCCTCACATGCCCTGACCCTTAGAAATGCCTTGGCATTAAAGCGGTATTAAACCCAAAACCAAAAATGTAATATATTGCTGCTTACCAATCCTTAAATGCGGTGGCATTTTCCCTCTGTTTTCACTTGGTGATCCGGTTAATAGGAATGGGCTCAGTCGTGTTCGGGATCCCACCTGCCTGATCCCACCAGGAAGCTGACACTGCACACCGCTAATCACAGACAGTGTGACCTGTCCTGATCTGCAGCTGCAGCAATCGGAAAATGCCTCACTGCCTGTGATTAGCTGTGTGCAGTGTCGGCTTCCTGGCAGGATCAGGCAGGTAAGTTGGGACTAGGATCCCAAACACATCCGAGCCCATCTCTGCCAGCTAGTAACACACCTCCTGTATCAGAGTGCCTACACTCTCTGAATGAATGAGCAACAGAGACCTTTTGGACAGCAGCATTGGCCTCTCTTGGGGAGGGGGGGGGGGGGGTGTATGTAAGACACACAGCATGGCCCTGCTCCCTCCTTACTGTTTGTGATTGACAGCAGTAAGAGCCAATGGCTCCCACTGCCGTGTCTCAGCCAATGAGGATAGAGAGACCCAGGATAGCCGCTGCTCTTGTGCACATTGCTGGATCGAGATGGGGCTTGGGTGATTATTAGGGGTAAGAGGGGCTGGGGGAATGCTACTCACGGAAGGTTTTTTTATTTTTTTTCCCTTCATGCATAGAATGCATGAAAGTAAAAAACCTGTAGCCTTTACAACAACTTTAAATTGTTTGTCTCAACCCTCTGACTGCTACATTTGGAGGTCGGCTTGTTCTGTTGAAACAGACTTGCTAGCTAGATAACTAGGTGACAATTAAGAAAAGCAACTTAAAAAAAAAAATGCATCAATTGCATCTAAGAATTGGTAAACTGCAATATGATATTTGCCTATGGGTTTAATGCTGCTTTAAGCAAAACAATTTATGCAAGTCCTAAAATCCTTGACTGTGTATGGATCTTTGGACTTGGACACTTTTGTAGTGCAAAAAAAGATGGAATTTGTGATTTGCTGCTGCAGGGCAATTCAAATCATGTTTTTCAAATTCTTATCTGTGTAACGGATTTATATATGGTTTGTTAGGTATTAAAGACAAATTGAATTTACGGTGTAAAATGTGTGCCCTTGCTTTACAGCCTGTGAAAAAGAATAAAGTGTATATTCCCTTTCGTGCCTGGATTGTTGACAAAACTGTAACTTGCAGCCATTTAGGATGTTTATAACTGCTTGAAGGCTGTGCAGGCAGTTGTATAAAAGACCTCCATTGGGAAAGATAAGCAACTGGTTTCTAAGGGCTGCTGGAAATTGCTTACAAACCATGGCAAGGAAGGTGAAGACCTTTCCTTTTTATCTCGCGCAGCTGTGCTAGTGTTTACACAAAGTACATAATTCACACCATGGGCATCATGCATTCTGTAGCTCTGTATTATTATTACAGTTTTTTGTAGTAAACCTCTAATGACACTATATAAAAATCAGGTTGGAAATATCAAATATGGGACCACTTTATGGTGCTATATGTAGAATGGTCATGTCACGTTCATGAATTGCCTTCCAATCATCTGGATGATGCCTTTACCGTATTTTGTTTTCTCTGGTTGTCACATCAATATTTTCCCTTTTTTTTTTTTTGATTAGGGTTTTCATACTGCTGTTGGTCTAATTAAAAGTTGTTTCTGATATATTGACAATATGATATAATCTTTTACAACATTGTAAGCCAACATATTTTAAAGTTATCATTCTTTTTTTTTTTTTTTCTTTCTTTCTTTCTTTCGTTTTTTTTTTTTTATTTGTCCACAAAATAAAAAGCTTCAGAAATGTTGAGCTTCTGTGTAATTCATTTTGGGGTCTCTGTGTAAGGCTGGGTTCACATATATGTGAATTGGATGCGTCTCAATGGAGCCGATTCACACAGGTCCGGGGAGCCACGGAGTGAATTGCAAAAGGGTCCTGTGTGTGTTTGGGTCCGGTTCAGGCGTGAATAAGGCAAAAATTCTGACCTGAATCACACCTGAACCAGACCCCAGGCACGAACCCACGGCCGCACATATGTGAACCTGGCCTAATAGAGTAGTATCAACAGTAAATATGAAAAAAACAAAGTTAGACTTAACCGGTAACTCCTTTTCTGAGAGTCTTCCAGGACCGCCCATGAGACCTAGGGCTGCTCCTACCAGGACAGGAAACGCGTTAACGCCCTAAAAGGGCAGTCCTTCAGGCCCCGTGTCAATATTTCTCAAGAACTGTAGGACATCCTGCAAAACATGTGCATAATACACATAACTCAAGACATAACTGGGTGGGAATCTGGCTGTCCTGGAAGGCTCTCAGAAAATGAGTTATCGGTAAGTCTAATTCAGCTTTTCTCAAGGCGTCTTCCAGGAGAGCCCATTAGACGATGAGCCAGAACTTACCAGTCTATGGAGGGACCACTGCTTTGAAGGACCTTGTGACCAAAGGCTTGCTCCTGAGAAGATGGGCGATAATGTTTAACAAAGGTTGAAAAACGACCAGGTGGCAGCTTTGCATATTTGTTCCAGTGAGGCTCCAGCCCTTTCAGCCCAAGACGCAAACAAAGCTCTTGTTGAATGTGCATTAACAAAAGGTGAAGAAACCTTCATAACCCTGTAGAATTCAGCAATAGCCTTCTTTTATCTCTCTGGCTAAGGTGGCTTTAATGCACACTTTCCTTTTTGTGTGTTCCTGAAAAGAGAACAAAGGCATCTGTATTCCTAAAGGTTTTAATGTTTTCTAAATAGACAAGAAGAACTCCCCTGATGTCTAAGAAACAAAATTTATTTTCTTTCTCGCCCTTCGTGTACTGCAAAAATTTGGTAGCACAATATCCTGAGATCTGTGGAAGGAACAGGCTATCTTTAGGCAAAAAACCTGGATTTGTTTTTAACACAACCCGATCCTCAAAGATTGTGAGGAAAGGCTCCCTGACTGGAAGGGCCTGCAACTCCCTTGCCATATGAGCTGACATAATTGCCACAAGGAAAATTTGTCTTTAGAATAAGTAATTTTAACTGAATTCTCTTTCATGGGAATTCTACCAGAGCCTGACGGACTAGAGACAGGTCCCAGATAGGACATGTTCTAACAACTACCTGCTTGGCTCTAGGTATTGATTTAAAGAATCTAGCTATAGTGGTATTTTCCAAGAGAGAATACTGGAACACTAATACCTGTGTACCTTTTTAACGTGCTAACGGAAAGACCCTTGTCGACAGCCTCCTGAAAAAATTCCAAAATTGATGGAATGTTGTGTTACATTTCTTCCAAACCTTCCCTCTGGGCCAGAATCAGGGAAGACTTCTCTCTGTTGACCAACCAGCCCAGCGACTGTAGCAAGTTCTATACGGTCTGGAGATCTGCCTCTAGGTTCTGGTATGACCCTACCACCACTAGGAGGCCATCCAGATAAGGGATGATTGCAGCCACTTCTAACCTCAATGGAGCCAGTGCTTCTCCCAAGACCTTTTGCAAAGATGCGTAGAGCTGATGACAACCTGAAGGGTGGGACCTGGAAGTGAAAGTGACAGATCTATGATCCCATCTTGATGGCTAGCCTCAATTTTTTGGCAAGCTTGATGTAAAGGGATTTGCAAATGTGTAGCCATAAAGCAGTTCGGGTAAAGCAGATTTCTGATTGCAAACACTATTTCCATGCGAAAATGTCTGTACCTGATCGTGGCTTCCTTATGACAAAGATATTGTAATAAAACCCTTTGCCCTGTGCTGACAGAGGGACCGGGATCAGGACCTTCTGATCTAATAAGTCTCCAATCTGGAGGCCCAGAGCTGTCGCTTTTACTCTCGGTGACCAGCAATCTGTCTGGGAAGAGAATTCCAGCCTGTGCCCATTGGTCACTAGTTCCAGGATGAAAGGACTTTCATGCCTTCAATCTTCCTCCCACCAGGAGACGAGAGTCTGTGCCTTGGCGGGTTGTTGAGGAGAGTTAATCAAGACCCCCCCCCCCCCCTTCTGCCCTGTCCAATGCTTTTTGGGCCTCTTGTCCTTTTCCCTTGGACCCTGCTGCCTGCTCTGGCCACACAACTTATTTTTTTTTTCTGGCTGTTCGCTTTATCTTGTTTTCAGGAAAGGCCTTTTTCCTGTCAGCCGTGCGCTCTAGTGCGTCTTGCAGACCAGGGCCAAAAAGATGGTCGCCTGTTAAGGGCAGACCACATAGGTGCAACTTAGTCACCTGACCAGGCTTTAAGCCAGAGACGACAACTACCCGAATTCACCAAGGCCGAGTTCCTAGCTGTTATTCTAACCAACTCCGCGGAAGAATCTGCCAGAAAACCAAATGCCCGAAAGAGGAGTGGGAAGGATTTAAGAATTTTTGTTCTCTTGAAGTTCCTGCCAAAAGATGCGTTTTTCTTTTTGTGTTGACCATACCTCCAGGTTTCTGACTACACAAGTAGACGGTAAGGCTGGTTTAAGACTTAAAATAGATATCTCCTTTTATCCATCGGATCCCGAAGTGTGCCCAAAGGCTAGGTCCGTATTTTTACAAATTTTTGATAGAGGTGCGTCTAACTTGGGGGTTTTTTGTTCCAAGGCTGTGCTGTGTCCTTCTCAAACGGAAACCTTCTTTTTAGGTTAATCGTATCAAGAAGGGAACTATGCACGGGGAAAAGTCTAGCCTTTTTCTCATTTATTTCTTTATACATACGGTCATGTTTAGACATTTGTACCTTCTCCTCAAGAGTCACATACATAGCATTCAACAAGTCATCAACATCCTCTAGTGACAGCTTGTTCCTCGAGCCCCTTACGGATTCTCTATCCGTTTAGGCCCTCCATCTGATCCTGATTCTTCCTGAGAAGAATGGGGAGATCTAGTTTCACTTTCCATGTTCTGTGGCAGAGCGCCAGAACTGGTTGAGGTCCTATCTTGGGATAGACCCTCTGAAGGAACCTGTATCTTGGCAATAAGGGATTTAAAAGCTAAAAGTTGACGTTCGCTCATCCCTAACTGAAGTCAGCTTTTTCTGACAAGATACTACTTGGTCATCTTTTAACTAGGCTGTTTATACAAGTGCGGCAGACTGCTTTATTCCATGAGGAGCTCTCTTTGTTTCTGCAAACTGCACACTTCCTCTTAGGTGGCTGCACTTGGGCCTTGTCCTGAAACAGAAAACATATGATACAACTTAAGCCACTCCATAACACCCCCGTGCAGGAGAGAGGGGAAAAATGTGCCCCCTTCACAAAGTCCCACAAGGTACAAGGGGAGAAGACCCTCAGGATTTGCAAGGGGGTACACGTATTCCAAGCTTAGCTGTGAAGGATTGCCCTTTTTATGCGGTGGGGGTTAATGTGTTTCCTGTTCTGGTAGGAGGAGCCCTAGGTCTCATGGGCTGTACTGGAAGATGCCTTAAGAAAATTATTTTTTAAGCATATCATCACAGGACACAGAAGAGTTTATTCTAAAGCTGGCTATAGACTGATCAAAATTTGTCTGGTTATGCAGGGATTGGCTACATTTTGGTCAGCATGTGGCCCTCCCTGCACCATGGAAAGTTGATCATTTGACTTTTTGATTTCTGTTGAAGAGACATGCTGGTGTATTCTGAAAATGGCGAGTCCTGCTATCAGAATACAACGTCCCTGCGGGATGATGGGATTCCTACATCCACACGCTGGCCAATAGCAAAGCTTGACGCTGCACAAACCACTTCCAGCATTACCTCCGTTTTTTTAGTAGTGTCTGTAGCTGATCTTTCTACTTGAACTGCATTACTCTGCTGAGCATCAGTGTGCAATAGCGGTGGTACTTTTCCAGAGCGGTCCCTGTGGATGTTTATATCCCAGAGGGTGACGGCACCCAGACCCTGATTTAAAATGTGTTTTCTGATATGTTTATCTGAAAAATCACCAGAGGAATAAGCATTTTACTTCTTAGAAAGCAGTAAAAAAATATATATTTCAGGGAATTGGTCAGTGCACTGTGATCTTCATAATTCTTTGTCGGATTTTAGCTTCACAAGATGTGAAGAAAAAAAAAAGGGATAATACTTTTTCCTGGCACCAACATGAAAGTGTCCATCTCGTAGAATGCTGCCGTGGATTGGCACCAGGTAAGGAAAATTACAGTATTTGATACAATTTTCCATTTACTAGTGCCTGTCTGGGAAGTGCAAGAGAGCAGGACACCTCCGTGTTATTTTATGGAGGTGCCAAATGTCCCTTAAGCCCACAAAGCTCTTTGAAAAGGCTTTGTAAGGTCTCTAAAAATGTAAAATTGTCACTCCCCTGCTTTCCTGGGGGCATTGGTATACTTGTGACTTTGGCAGCCCATTTCTCCTTCCTACCTACCTTCTTGAAGTCTTTGCTGTAGCCTCCACAAGTCTTAGCATTTGACACTGTTGCCTGTGTCTCCCCACTGTAATAGCAATGTAGTGTTTCCATTCCAGATTAATGGCAGCACAACACTCAACAGTTTTAACTGTGGCAATAACACGATTAAACTGATTTGTTAACGATCACTTTGTAATACAACCCATTCAGTTTAAAATAGAAATAAAAGGCAAAACATTTTTGTATAGATTAAAAAAAAAAAGTTACAATTTATTTTTATTTCTCACATTCCCTCTGTTCTCAGCGTAAGCGCTGGAGGGAGGAGAAGCAACAGGATACTGAGCTTTTCTGGTGAATGGCTGTGCAGCAGGGGCATGTCAGGACAATTTTATTAATTGAAGGAGACTAC
Source organism: Lithobates pipiens (assembly GCF_037356315.1). NCBI lineage: Eukaryota > Metazoa > Chordata > Amphibia > Anura > Ranidae > Lithobates > Lithobates pipiens. Next base: position 280,583,863 of record NW_027507903.1, on the reverse strand, counting down.
ACTGAGTTCCCAGCATAGCTAGAGAACTGACCACAATGTGTTCTCCTGCTTAGTGTGGTCAGTTTTTAATATGAAAGCAGAGGGATTGGCAGGAACACCAGGGATTTCACACAAATTAAGCAATACAAAGAGAACCGGACACTTTATCATACAAGGACATGGTAAAGCAGGCACATATCAGGAATATCAAGTGTTGGGGTAACAAACACTTTAAACATAATTTGTTCCGTAAGTTACTTCAATGTGAAGCTGCAAACGGAACATTAAGGTTTACATATATAAAGCAATCCATCAGATTGCATTTGTCTTTGGTCATGTGCAGGCTAGAAAAGGAAGCAACTGCTTGGTTTTTGCTATGTGTTAACTTTTCCTTTTTTAGTTTTTATAATTTTGACTTTTTGCATCCAGACTGTGGACTAAAGAGAACAAGTCGGTGTAGAAATATAAAAGCTGCCATTGCTAACACCAGGGTTGGTATCTTTGCTTCCCTGATTTGTGAACTGCCCTGGAAAAAGCAAGCAACCATTGATGTGTCAGAGTAACTGATATGCATGTATTTTGGGTCAGCGGGTCCCTAAAGCAGGCTATACTATAGTAAAATTTTGTTTGAAATTTTTTTCACTCTAAGAATGTGACATTTGTTTTTGGACCACAGTGATGACAAAATTCTAAGGGGCAGGATGGAAAACTTTTCTTGAACAAATTTCTTACAGTTGATGTAGCTTTTGTTCAGTCAAGTCCATTTGTTAGTGTTAAAAACACACAACATTTTTGAACTACTTTTAAACGAGCATTCATCAAGCCACTGAGGATGTACTGAGAATTTTCATACCAATTTTTGTTTAAAAATCTATCTAGCGTGTAGCCAAAATATGAGCCACAGTACCCTCAAGCAGGGGGCCAGTTCTATAAAGTATGGCCAACAGAAGCTTGAAAGTATATCTAATATTCTATTATAAAGTTTGTTAGTTTTTTTCATATAACTCACTGTATATAAAGCTCACTGTTGTGCTGGAAGCCATCTGTCTTTTCCACTCCTATCTTAACCCAATGACTTTTAAATGTGCTCCCTGAAAAACGTTAAGAAAAATGTCCATCTTTTGCAAGTATTTCTGTGCATGTATGTATCTGACTTTTTTTTATCTGAAAATAGAAAACAAAAAAAGCAATAAGAATTATAAAGACTAGACTAGTTAAAAAAAAAAAAGCCGTTTATGTATTTACCTCTTACACTCAGTCTTAGTCATTTTTCCATTAATTTCAGGTTTATGGTTACTTTCATGTATTTAATAAGCTATATAACAATGTTGCCGTGGTATTGTTATGGCTGTTTTTTAGAATATGTTGATGTGGTATAAATATTTCTTATTAAAGAATAAAAAAACACTATTGGTGAAAAGTGCTTTGTGGTGTTTTTTTTTGTTTTTTTTTTTAAACAAATTGATGTGTCCGTTTTAAATTATGAATATGCTTAACCACTTAAGCCCCGGAAGGATTTCCCCCTTACTGACCAGACCATTTTTAGCGATACGACACTGCGTCGCTTTAACTGACAATTGCAAGGTCGTGTGAAGTTGTACTCAAACAAAATTGATGTCCTTCTTCTTTTTTTTTTTTTTTTTCTCTCCTCAAATAGAGCTTTCTTTTGGTGGTATTTGATCACTTCTGCGAAAAAAAACAATAAATATCCACCAAAAAAAAAGTCTTCCTCAGTTTATGCCGATTTATGTATTCTTTTACATATTTTTGGTAACATAAATTGCACTAAGTGTTATTAACTCACTGTATTTTTTTTTTTTTTGCCAACTGAACTAAACGTGTGTTTTCCACTAAACCTGGTAAACTATTAGCAAGAGTATAGAGTTGCAGCTAGAGATGCACTATCTACTATACACAAGTGTCTGAGGAGCTGGTTTAGAAAGGGGTTTGGGTTCCTGGAGAACTGGGGTGACTTCTCAGTTGGTTACCAGTTCTATAGAAGGGATGGACTGCACCTAAATGGGAAGGTGCAGATCTGCTGGGAGTGAAGATGGCTGAAAAGTTAGAGGGGCTTTTAAACTAGGCAACATGGGGGAGGGTTCAGAGGTAGAGATAGTCAGCGTGGAACATATTCCAGAGGGTAGTATTGGGGCATTAGTGGTAGGTTGACTAAAGCACATAAACCCAAGGTAAGTATAGTAACAAGTGTTATTTGCAACCCCAGTGCACCCGATAAGGAGATAGTATGCGACCAGTTTAAACTACGTGGCATGTTCACCAATGCCAGGAGTCTGGCGGACAAGATGGGAGAACTAGAGCCACTGTTGTACGAGGAGGATTTACGTTTTGTATGAATTACAAAGACTTAGTTTGACAGCTCTCATGATTGGCTGGCAACCATTCAAGGGTATTCCCTATATCGCAGGGATAGAGAGGGTAAAAAAGGGGGAGGGGTATGCCCGTATATCAAAAATGAGGTACAAGTGAATGCGAGAGATGACCTCACTAAGGGAGCAAGGGAGGAGGTGGAATCCTTATGGGTAAAGCTACAAAGGGAGGAAACTAAGGGGAAAGTAATACTGGGAGTATGCTGTAGACCCCCTAACCAGAGGGAGGAGGCAGACCTGCTATCACAATTTAGATTAGCGGCAAAGTGTCATTATAATGGGGGATTTTAATTATCCAGACAGACTGGGTGGGTGTAAGGAACCCCTGAATTCATCTAAGGCTCCCCAAGTGCTAAATGTCTTGCAGGACCATTTCATGGGTCAGATGGTAAATGCACCAACTAGAAACAAAGCGTTACTAGACCTACTGATTAACAACAATACAGACCTGATCACGTATGTGTAAATGCGGGGCAATTGGTTATAGTATAAATCACGCAAATAGGAAACATAAGGGGAATACAAAGACACTGAATTTCAAAGAGCCAACTTCCCTAAACTACGATCCTTGCTAAAAGATAATAATTGGGATAAAATCTTAGGAACAAAGAACACGGAGGAAAAATGGGTATGCTTTAATAGCATATTAAATAAGGTCATAAGCCAGTACATCTGAATGGAAAATACATTTAAAAGAGCTAATAAAAGTCCTGGGTGGCTTAACTCAAACATAAAAATACATATACAAGCAAAGGAGAAGGCCTTCAAAAAAATACGAGGCTGAGGGATCACCATCAGCATTTCAACTTTACAAAGAATACAACAAGAAATGTTAGGGTGAAATCAGGGCGGCAAAGATAGAACACAAAAGGCATATAACAGCGGAGAGTAAAAAAAATCCCAAGAAATTCTTTGAGTACATAAATAGTAAGAAAAAGAGGTCAGATCATATTGGTACCATAAAGAATGATGAAGGGAATCTGGTTACTAAGGATGGAGAGATTGCGAAGGTATTGAATTTATTCTTCTCCTCAGTCTTCACAAGAGAATCTGGGGGCTTCAGTAACCAAAATTGCAATGATTATCCTTATGACATGTCACAGGAAGCACCCTCATGGCTAACAGAGGAGAGAATTAGAAATAGACTTGAAGAACGTAACATTAATAAGTTATCGGGACCAGATGGCTTGCACCCGAGGGTCCCTAAGGAACTCATTTAAGTAATTGCCAGACCATTGTTCCTAATTTTTAAGAACAGTCTACTGACTGGAATGGTACCAGCTGATTGCAGAAAAGCCAATGTAGCACTAATATTTAAAAAAGGGTCAAGATACCGTATTTTTCGGACGATAAGGCGCACCGGATTATAAGGCGCACTAGCAACGACCGGCTAATATAATGGATATTTCCATATATAAGGCGCATCGGACTATAAGGCGCACTGGATTACAAGGCGCATTTAATGAAACACAACTCGGATGCGGTACTGTAAGTCAAATTTTATTCAACTCTTTAGCAATAACCATAAAATGGTCTATAACAATAACTCTTAACACTGTTCAATTAAATACAAAACCAGACACTCACTTTTTCACTTTATTCTTCTCCCGCAAATCCATCAAATTCTTCATCTTCAGTGTCTGAGTTTAACAATTGGGCGATTTCGGCATTAAGCACGCCCGTATCCCTCTCATCATTCTCATCAGTATCCGAGTCAGGCTCGTTGCTGTCATCGGTACCGGTACTTAGCTGTTCAGTGATAATTCCGGACTTCTTGAAAGCTCGGATTACACTGGTGACTGATACCTTCGCCCAGGCATCCACGATCCACTGGCAGATAGTGGCGTAACTCGCCCGGCGTTGCCTCCCTGTGTTGGTGAATGTGTGTTCGCCTTCTGTCATCCAATGCTCCCACGCAGCTCGCAGTTTAACTTTAAACGACCTGTTGACACCTATATCTAGTGGCTGCAGTTCTTTGGTTAATCCACCCGGAATGATGGCAAGCACCGAATTAGTTTTCTTCACTTGGGCTTTGACAGTATCTGTCAGATGGGCGCGCATGGAGTCACAGACCAATAGGGATGGAGATTCGTGGAAAAAGCCACCCGGTCTCTTGACGTAAACCTCTCTCAGCCACTCACTCATCTTCTCCTCGTCCATCCAGCCCTTCGGGTTAGCCTTGATGATGATGCCAACCGGAAACTTTTCTTTTGGCAGAGTCTTCCTCTTGAAAATTACCATGGGTGGTAGTTTCTGGCCATTAGCCTGGCAACCGAGAACTACAGTGAAGGATGACTTTTCGTTTCCTGTAGTGCGTATAGATACCGTACTGGTCCCTGTTCTCTCGACAGTACGGTTTACAGGGATATCAAAGGTAAGGGGGACCTCGTCCATGTTGGTGATGTGCTCTGGTCGGATTTTCTGTTCATTGATCTTGTTCTTGCAGTAGGTATGGAAAATGGCCAGCTTTTCTTCGTAATCCTTTGGCAGTTGCTGTGACATAGTGGTTCTTGTGCGGATAGAGAGATTCCGCCTTTTCATGAAACGGAAGCACCAAGAGGGACCTCCTCGAAAGTCGTTGATCTCCATGTCGCGTGCGATCGCTGTTGCTTTGAGTCGAATAGAGACAGTAGAGACGCTTCTACCTGCGGTTCTCTGTTCAATAACCCACTGTTCAATTTTGTCCTCCAACCGTGGCCATCTTGCTTTGTTTCCTCGGAAACTCAGTTTGGTCTTCTTTACCTGGCGCAGGGCATCTTCTTGCTTCCTCCACTTTCGTACCATTGATTCATTAATGTTGAATTCTCTCGCAGCTACTCTATTTCCATGCTCTACTGCATGACTGATAGCCTTCAGTTTGAAATCCGCTTCGTAAGCATGTCTCTTAACAGGAGCCATTTTTGGGGCAGCGGGTATACCGTAGAAAATGAACGAATGAATGCGCACACCTCCTGACTAAGATGGCCGTAATGCCCAATCCAAGCAGTGCAGCTTCGTGAGCATTACGGCCATCTTAGTCAGGAGGTGTGCGCATTCATTCGTTCATTTTCTACGGTATACCCGCTGCCCCAAAAATGGCTCCTGTTAAGAGACATGCTTACGAAGCGGATTTCAAACTCATCGCTATCAGTCACGCAGTAGAACAACCTGAGAGGTTTACGGTACGTCAGTTTACGGTAAGAGACCGGGTGGCTTTTTCCACGAATCTCCATCCCTATTGATCTGTGACTCCATGCGCGCCCATCTGACAGATACTGTTAAAGCCCAAGTGAAGAAAACGAATTCGGTGCTTGCCATCATGTCAACAGGTCATATATAAGACGCACCGGATTATAAGGCGCACGGTCGATTTTGTGAGAAAATTTAGGCTTTTACGTGCGCCTTATAGTCCGAAAAATACGGTACATCCCTGGGAATTACAGACCAGTTAGCCTTTCATCAATTGTATGCAAGCTCATGGAGGGGATAAGAGGGGACTATATAGAAGATTTTAGTAATGATAATGGTATCATTAGCAGTAATCAACATGGATTCATGAAGAATCGTTCTTGCCAAACCAATCTATTAACCTTCTATGAGGAGATGAGCTGCCATCTAGATAAAGGAAGGCCCATAGATGTGGTATATCTGGATTTTACAAAAGCATTTGATACAGTTCCTCATAAACGTTTACTGTACAAAGCAAGGTCCATTGGCATGGACCATAGGGTGAGTACATGGATTGAAAACTGGCTACAGGGGCAAGTTCAGAAGATAGTGATAAATGGGGAGTACTCAGAATGGTCCGGGGTGAAAAGTGGGTTCCCCCAGGCTTCTGTCCTGGGACCAATCCTATTTAATTCATTCATAAATGACCTGGAGGATGGGATAAACAGCTCAACCTCTGTATTTGCGGAGGATACTAAGCTAATCAGGGCAATAACTTCTCCTCAGGATGTGGAAACTTTGCAAGAAGATCTGAACAAATTAATGGGGTGGGCAACTACATGGCAAATTAGGTTTAATGTAGAAAAATATAAAATAATACATTTGGGTGGCAAAAATATGAATGCAATGCATACACTGGTGGGAGAACCTCTGGGGGAATCTAGGATGGAAAAGGACTTGGGGGTCATAGTAGATGATAGGCTCAGCAATGGCATGCAATGCCAAGCTGCTGCAAGCAAAGCAAACAGAATATTTGCACGCATTAACCACTTATGACGGCCTCCCCTTTGAACGCTCCCCACGCGCCCCCTGCAGCTGTGATCACTGAGTCACCAAGACTCAGGTGATCACAGATTCAAGTAAGAGGCCGGTCCTAGCCCCTTACCATGTGATCAGCTGTCAGCCAATGATAGCTGATCATGTGTGTAAACAAAAGCTCAGTAATTGTTTTTTCTCTTACGTTCACTGACTGACACAGCTCCTTTATTCTTGACCATAGGGTTGTTATGCCATCTTCAGGAGAGGACCAGGCAGAACATGTTAACATGTAGAAAAACAGAACTTTCTAGTTCCGCCCAAGGGGCGGTCCCTTCAGTAACAACCCCCCAGCCTGCTTCCTGCAGCCTCAGTTGTTTTCTGCCTAGTGAAGGAGATGGACCTAGGAACCCTGCGGGCCCATCGGTCCGTGGATTTTTTTCTGCAGAAATTTGCTTTTTGCGCAAGATTAAGATCCTGTGATCTGCTATCAACAGCCGGCTGGGTGACAGGCTGGATACCCTTATCCTTGTAGTCTCCCCAAGCTGGCCAGCGAGCGTGTGCAGACCAGAGCTCCGCTCTGGATCGGCCACAACATTCCCCTCAGGCTCCAGGGGTGGCTGGTGAGCGCAATGCTTCGGGGCACACATATGACCGGGCTACTGATGTCCGCATCACAGTGTGCTGGGCCAGCAGCCACCCCGTACTGATCGGAGAGTGAGTTTGTGATGGAATGTGCCCAGCTTGTCTGGATTGGTAAGTACAGCTCTCCCTGCCTCGGTGGGGCTGAGCAAACTGGGCATTCCCTGGGAGGTCAATTCAGGGGGTCCCTCTCCTCCTTCTCTTCTCTCCCTGTCCCTATCTCCCCCCCCCCGTGGGGGATGCTGCATGGGCTGCTGAGCGGTGTGCTTGCCACACAGACAAGGGCCCCCTGGGGGGGCTCTCACCTTGGGTGGGGGGCTGCGCTGGGTGGCTGTGCCCTGGGTGTCTGTTGTCTCTCCCCTGGGTGTCTGGAGGTCTGTTTCTTCTGATCGCTGTAGCACTGTCTGCCGCCATTTTCTCTGCCTTTTTTCACTGTACCTCTCTGTATACAGTGCTTTGGCAGCCATGTTTGGTGTGACCAGGGAGAAGCATGGTCAGGAACCATTTTTCTGTAGTTCAGTGGCCATTTTCCCTGTGATTATGTCCTTTATACTGGATGCTCAGCAGCCATTTTGTTGTAGCCCAGCACGTTTTTTCATGCCCAGCGCTGATCCCTGAGGCTCAGAACAGCGTGGTTTCCTAGGAGCTGACACAGGCACACCTAGCTGGAGGTCCCAGAACTCGGTCAGAGTGGTGAGTCCTGCGGTGGGGGCTCCGCAGCCTGCAGCAGCTAGGAGGGTGGGACTATACGCCTGTCCTAAGTCCCCAACAGGTGGCAGACAGGGTGGGTCAGCATGGCTTCAGAAACTGTTGTTTCTTCCCCCAAACTCCCTGCCACTGCAACCGGCTCATCTGAAAACAGTGCATTGCCTTTGGACGCCTTGTCAGCGGTCCTAAAAACGAGGGTGGAGGTGGTGTGTGTGGGCGCAAGGTGATAGAAAGCACCCCCCCCCGTCCTCCGGAGAGAGCTCTGACACAGACTCGGGCCCCGCTGAGACTCGTGGCTCCTGCTCTGTCATTCAGATGGCGCTGACCAGGACCGATCGGACAGTGAGGATGAGTTCACATTCGGGTCCGCGCAAGAAAATCGCTAGTTGGAACACTTATCACAGCTGTGCGTGATACCCTGAAGATCAGGATACAGCAGGTCCTTCTGCTGCAGTATTGGTCCCTTTTGGGTCCCGCAAGCTAGCCCGTACACCTAAGGTGTTTCCGTATCTGACTTATTCAATAAGTTCATATACAGGAATGGGGGCGACCACAACAGACCCTTTTGGTCCCAAAAAGCATGGTGGTGTGTTACCCCCTTGTGGAGAGCCTTCTGCAATAATGGTCGGCTTCTCTGATCGTGGACCCCCAAGTATCCAGGTTAGATAAGGTAACCACAATCACGGCAGAGGAGGCTCCTGTCGTAAGGTCCCCATGGGCAGGAACCCGAGGCAGTGGCCTGTTCCTTATTTATGGTTGGGGGGGTCAGCAATACGACCAGTACTAACCACTACACTTGTGTCGCAGACACTGATTGGGCAAACTTTGGCACCACAAATTGGAGAAGCAGCTGGCTACTCCCGTCTGCGTGGAACTAGCAGACCAGTTAGTGCACGGTCTTAATACCGTGCACTAACTGGTTTTCCGCCAACAAATTTTGGCTAGCAGGTTCTCAAATTTTCCGCCAACAAATGTTTGTTGCTGGACTTTCCGATCTCGTGTACACAAGTCCGTCAGATAAAAGTCCACGCATGCTTGGAATCAAGTACGAGCCGGAGCTATAACTAGTGTTCAGAATGGAGTTATCACGTACGTCTTGTACGTCACTACGTTCGTAATTGTTGGTCAACATTTGTGTGACCGTTAGGGTTGCCACCTCATCCCTTTAAACCCGAACACATATGAATTATACAGGTTCTGAGGCTAATTTAATGCAGATAAGGTACAAAGTGAGTTTAATTACCACCTTAATCAGCCACAGAACCTGTGTAATTCATATGTGTTTGGTTCTAAAAGGATGAGGTGGCAAACCTAGTGACCATGTGTATGCAAGACAAGTTGGCGCCAACATCCTTTGGTTTTGTTGTCGGAAAAGGCGATCGTGTGTACGGGGCATAAGACTGGGTTACCATTAAAGTTCATGCGCGTGTAAAGGCAGGTGTCCCAATACTTTTGAAAATTGAGTGTATCAGCATATACCTTTTATAGAGTATGTTCCTGTGGAGCCTTAGGATGTTCATATAAGCAAATCTCAACTTCTGCATAAAGTATAACTAAAGGCAATACTTATTTTGAGGGATTAGAACGCTTATCAGCTTTTATTGTTGTCTATGCTCTTGTTATTGAGATTCACCCTCTCTGTTTGTCCTGTTTACCATTATCATTGAAAAGGCCCATACACAGTCACACGATCTGACTTTTTGACAACACACATGCAAATTAGCTGTTTTAAGGCAACATCCGACTGTGTGTACGCTCCATCGGACAAACTTTTTTTCGGTTTTCATCGGACAAATGTTGGCTGTGCGAACAGACAAACTTTTTGACAACATAAGTCCGATGGAGCAAAGTCCGATTGTGTGTACAGAAAACCATCAGACTTTACAAACACGCATGCTCAGAACCAATGCAAAAGATCAGGCAACAATACAGAAGTTGACCAAAGGTGGCGGTAAAGAGTAGAAAAACCATGTGATTTGGTGAAAGTTGGCTGCAAAAGTCAGATCGTGTGTATGCTTAAGTCGCGGCCAATGCCCTTTGTGCAAAAGTCCATGGGAAAGTTTATATAAAGTCCGAAAATTTGGGTTGTTCCCAGAAAAGTAATGGAGGGAAAATCTTCAAATAGTTCTGGTGATCTGGGGGTCCCCAAAGCATTCCCTTATTTTGCAGGGATTTCCTTTAACTTCCCGTTTGGCTATGGGCCAGGAAGTGAAGGGAAATCTCCCCAGTGGGTCACAGATGGTGCAAAAAAACAAAAACAATCTGGCAGTTAGAACCCTCCCGTACTCTATCCAAACTAAAATAAAAAAAATTTGCGTATAGTTTTACTTTAAGTTCTGGCACTTCCCCGTTCAGGCCCTGTATACACAAAGGAACGGGTGTAAAGATGAGCATAGGTACTAGTGAGCTCCAAAATGCACCTGCATTTACTAGTTGAGTTTATTTATAGATACACTTTGGTGGACTGTCCACTTTACTGACATTACTGACATCTTATCTGAAAATGGTATTTGCATCGTTATCACATACCTCCCAACATTTTGAGATGGGAATGAGGGACACCTACTAGCAAACATATGTAGGCATAGGACACGCCCCCTGCCACTCCCCCTTAAAGGGAACATAACCAAAAAAAAGTTTAATTAAATCCACAAGTGCTTTTTTGCCACTACTGTTTCTTTATATTGACTTTTAAAATTGACAAATTCAGCAATTTAGCATTTGGATGAAAGGTTTAGCACTGGGAAACACTTTTTGAAAGATAAAAAGTGCATTTTATGTACAACTATATAGATCAGACCAAAATGAGGGACAAATAAGGAGGCTAGAGGGACAGAGGGACATTGCTCCAAATCAGGGACAGTCCCTCGAAATCAGGGACAGATGGGAGCTATGTTATCATTTTTATGGTTATGGTTGCTTTAGTCCAGGATCACACTGTGTGCGGATGCAGCTCACAGCAGGGGTCCGGTTTACCCCTGTTCTCCATTTCAGGGATGAATCAGGCCTGAATTTTTGCCTAAATTTGGACATAAAACTGAATCAAGGATGCACAGGACCCTTGTACAATGCACTCCACAGCTGCCCCAGAGATGTGTGAACTGTCACCTGTCGTGAGAATTGGATGCAGTGAAGACCGCATCCAATTCGCATCAGTGTGAACCCAGCCTTAAAGTGACTTACCTGCTCTATACAGTGGTTTCGCACAGAGCAGCCCCGATCCTCCTCTGGTGCCCTGCCGGCGCTCCTGGCGCCTCCCTCCCGTTGGGTTCCCTCAGAGCTAGCAGCTTGCAATGGGGGCACCCAAGCAGGTGCGCTCCTGAGCCGATGCTCTGCGTGTCCATTCAGACACGGAGCCATAGCTCAGCCCCATCCCCTTTTTCACCTCATTGGCTCACTGGCTGTGATTGACAGCAGTGGGAGTATCTCAGCCAATGAGGAGGGAGAGTCCCCCGAAAAGCGGATGATCGCATGCACATCGGTGGATCAAGGTGGAGCTCAGGTAAGTATTTGGGGGGGCTGCTGCACACAGAAGGTTTTTTTACCTTCATGCATATAACCTGCCAATTGTCCACACCTAGATTGTGGGTAAGGAACTTTGATGTTTCTTTGATTTTGCATATATCCAGGTCAGTGATTTATAAAGGACAGAAGACATTTTGTCAGGATAACAGCCAGAAAACTATAGCATTTTCAGAAGGGGATCTGCAATGGCAGTCTCTCTCATGACAGGTGTACTTTAAGCACAGGTATGCTTTATTGTCCTCAGCAATATGCTAAAAAAACAATCTTGACGACTGAGCTGTGGGTCACAGTTTGTGGATTTGGAACTTTCCTGTGGGGTCTGGAATAAACCATCTCTCCCAGAGTTTGCTGTGTGCGCTTGGGATTTTCCAGGGTTTGTATCTTCCATTCCAGTGAAGTAGCTTGGCATCTCTAAGGACACTCTCAGATATCTGATCCTCTGGACTCCATCCTACAAAAAAAAAAAAAAAAAAAAACATACTGCTACCACAGAAACAGCAGTCCTTTGAAAGTAAGATTTTATAACACTTAAAAATCACATGATAATTACCAGATACATGTTAAACCAGACTTCTAGGTGTGATCATAATTGCAAAGTTACACTAGTCCAGAATCCTCATTATTGTCCTGGTTCTGTGCCAAGCAGTTGCCACACTGCACACTGACCACAGGGGGTCGCCTGCTTAGCACCATTCTCATTTACAGAATACCTTGTATTTTTTAAATGAATAGAAGAGGTTCTCTGATTAGATGAGGTAGAGAGGAGCAGCAGTGATGTCACAATCTCCACCTCATCCAATGCATTTAAAGAGGAGCTCCAGTCATTTCTGTGTTTATTAAAAGTCAGCAGCTACAAAAAGTTTAGCTGCTGACTTTTGATAGGCACACACTCACCTGTCCCCTGATCCAGTGATGTACTCACCCGAGCCCTCGGTTCTCTCTCCAGCGCTGGCATTTTAACTGTGGGCATCCGGCTGTGACAGCTTGCGGCTTCACAGCCAGGTGCGCACTGCTTCTTGGACCTGTGACGTGTAGTGATGGACGAACTTCCGACGGGACGTTTCGCGAACGCGAAACGCGAACGGACACAAACGTTCGCGAAAACGACCGTTCGCCGCGGGCTCCATTGACTTCAATGGGAGGCGAATTTCGCAAACCTTTAGGTCGAATTTGCGGCCACGGGGTAATTATTAGGGGGTAGCACGTAGTCCCACCACCTGGACAATAGCATAATACATGTATGAGGTGAATTTGGGATCGATAACTACAAGCATTTTTTTTTTATTTGGGAAATTGTTCTGACAATTCAGGACTATGGAGCTAATGAAGGCAATGGAGGAGAGGGAAGGTCAGGGACCAGGGTAGGCAAACAAGAGGGTGCAGGAGATACAGAGCACTGACAGCAGCACCGTAATACAGAGCACTGACATCAGCACCGTGACATACAGCGCTGACAGCAGCTCCGTGACATACAGCGCTGACAGCAGCTCCGTGACATACAGCGCTGACAGCAGCTCCGTGACATACAGCGCTGACAGCAGCTCCGTGACATACAGCGCTGACAGCAGCTCCGTGACATACAGCGCTGACAGCAGCACCGTGACATACAGCGCTGACAGCAGCTCCGTGACATACAGCGCTGACAGCAGCTCCGTGACATACAGCGCTGACAGCAGCTCCGTGACATACAGCGCTGACAGCAGCTCCGTGACATACAGCGCTGACAGCAGCTCCGTGACATACAGCGCTGACAGCAGCACCGTGACATACAGCGCTGACAGCAGCTCCGTGACATACAGCGCTGACAGCAGCTCCGTGACATACAGCGCTGACAGCAGCTCCGTGACATACAGCGCTGACAGCAGCTCCGTGACATACAGCGCTGACAGCAGCTCCGTGACATACAGCGCTGACAGCAGCTCCGTGACATACAGCGCTGACAGCAGCTCCGTGACATACAGCGCTGACAGCAGCACCGTAAGCAGCCCCAGGAGGAAGTCAGCACAGCACAGGGATGGTGTGATCCCCTCATAATAAGAACCCCCAGGAGGAAGTCAGCACAGCACAGGGATGGTGGGAGCCCCTCATAATAAGAACACCCAGGAGGAAGTCAGCACAGCACAGGGATGGTGGGAACCCCTCATAATAAGCAGCCCCAGTAGAAATATGACACCGCTCAACCTCTTCAAAGAGGAGGGTAGGGGCATATAGTACGGTGTGCTTTTTTGGGTCAGGGAAGTGAGCCAAATGAATTAAGAAGGTCTGTGTGCTTGATTCCAAAAATTGTTTATAGACATATACATGGTCTACTGATCACATGTGTTGAATTCCTCCGAGATCCATGCCTCATTCATTTTTAGAAATGTGAGGTAGTTAACACTGTCGTGAGCTAGGCGAGTACGCTTATCGGTCACAATCCCCCCTGCTGCGCTGAACGTCCTTTCGGACAGGACACTGGATGAGGGGCAAGCCAACAGTTCGATTGCAAATTGGGCAAGCTCTGGCCAGAGGTCAAGCCTGCCCACCCAGTAGTCTAGGGGTTCATCACTCCTCAGAGCGTCCACATCGGCCGTTAACCCAATGTAGTCGGACACCTGACGGTCTAGGCGTTCCCTGATGCTGGATCCGGATGACACCTGTCGATGGGTCGGCTGAAAGAATGACCTCATATCCGAAGTCACCAACACATCTTCAAACCGGCCTCTTCTTGCAGGCGCTGTTGGATTGGTACCCGCAAATCCTTCTCTGGGAGTGGGAATTGCTCCTCTGCCAGCGCACGCAAAAGCAGAATGCAGCATTTCTCGAAGCAAGGCCTGGAAGTGCTGCATTCTGACAGCCCTCTGCGACGGCGGTAACATTTCCGCCATTTTGTGTTTGTACCGGGGATCTAAGTACGTTGCCACCCAGTACTGGTCCTTGACCCTCATGCTTTTTATACGGGGGTCCCTATTAAAACACTGGAGCATGAAGGCCCCCATTTGCACTCAAGCGGAAGGTATGTGGTGGTGGTGGTGTTGTTGGTGGTAGTGTCTTTGGGGGTGCACATAGCAGAGAGTGAAGAAGAGGGTGCAGATCGAGAGGATGAGGAGGGTGCAGAAGAATAAGGCTGAGTGAGCCACTCAACCAAGTCTGGTGCGTCCTTTAAAGTAATTGAACGCACCTTCTGCAACTTCCCACTTTGGCTCAAGGCTGTTGCTCCTGCCCTACCCCTACCACCCCTGCGGAAGGGCCTGCCTCTTCCTCTGCCTGTCATTTTTTAAATCACCCTGTGACAAAACTCTTAGTCCCTATACCGCTGAAGGACTGCTGCAGTATAGGGCAGCGGTCAGCAGTAGTGCACGTCAACCCTATGTATTGTGGACCGATAGCGGTCCTTACAGAACAGCAGACTGTACTGCACTCAGGCCTATGTACCGTAGCACCCTATACCAAGTTACCAGTCCTTATAAAAACTTTTGTGGACCAAGCAGGTTGTGTGTTAGTGTTTAGCAGACTGTGCGTCAGTCCCTATACCGCTGAAGGACTGCTGCAGTATAGGGCAGCGGTCAGCAGTAGTGCACGGCAACCCTATGTATTGTGGACCGATAGCGGTCCTTACAGAACAGCAGACTGTAACGCACTCAGGCCTATGTACCGTAGCACCCTATACCAAGTTACCAGTCCTTATAAGAACTTTTGTGGACCAAGCAGGTTGTGTGTTAGTGATTAGCAGACTGTACGTCAGTCCCTATACCAATGAAGGACTGCTGCAGTATAGGGCAGCGGTCAGCAGTAGTGCACGGCAACCCTATGTATTGTGGACCGATAGCGGTCCTTACAGAACAGCAGACTGTAACGCACTCAGGCCTATGTACCGTAGCACCCTATACCAAGTTACCAGTCCTTATAAGAACTTTTGTGGACCAAGCAGGTTGTGTGTTAGTGATTAGCAGACTGTACGTCAGTCCCTATACCAATGAAGGACTGCTGCAGTATAGGGCAGCGGTCAGCAGTAGTGCACGGCAACCCTATGTATTGTGGACCGATAGCGGTCCTTACAGAACAGCAGACTGTAACGCACTCAGGCCTATGTACCGTAGCACCCTATACCAAGTTACCAGTCCTTATAAGAACTTTTGTGGACCAAGCAGGTTGTGTGTTAGTGATTAGCAGACTGTACGTCAGTCCCTATACCAATGAAGGACTGCTGCAGTATAGGGCAGCGGTCAGCAGTAGTGCACGGCAACCCTATGTATTGTGGACCGATAGCGGTCCTTACAGAACAGCAGACTGTAACGCACTCAGGCCTATGTACCGTAGCACCCTATACCAAGTTACCAGTCCTTATAAGAACTTTTGTGGACCAAGCAGGTTGTGTATTAGTGTTTAGCAGACTGTGCGTCAGTCCCTATACCGCTGAAGGACTGCTGCAGTATAGGGCAGCGGTCAGCAGTAGTGCACGGCAACCCTATGTATTGTGGACCGATAGCGGTCCTTACAGAACAGCAGACTGTACCGCACCCAAGCCTATGTACCGTAGCACCCTAGACAGACCAAGTTACCAGTCCTGATAAAGAGCTTTGTGGAACAAGTGAGTTGTGAATGATTAGCAGACTGCAGCAGAAGGGCAGCAGTCAAGTATAATATTCTTTCTATATTTGGAAGAAAGAATATTATACGTGTACAAGCCTATTACCGTACCACTGATACCAGTCCTGAAAAGAACCTTTGTGGAACTAATAGTAACAGCAAGTCTTTAAAATTATCCTCACTGCCTGACACACTGCTTCCTGCCTGTCCCTATACAAATTGGCAAAAAAGAGTAGGCTGGAACGATTAGCTGGAACAGCTCTTTTGTGGACCTGATAGTAACAGCTAATGATGATGATGATGATGATGATGAAGAAAGACTAATCTGGCTGAGCTGTCCCTAAAATAGCAGCATACAGCGCTCTGTCCCTTTATCTAAACTGACAAAAGAAACTCAGGCTGCTGACCTAACACCTATACCAGTCCTGAAAAGAACTTTTGTGTACCAAATAGCTAGCGTTTTCTCTGTCCCTACTCCACACAGGATCCTTTCCCTACAGTGACAGAAGAAAGAATGTAAAATGGCCACCGGATCGGGTGTATTTATAGGTTAGGGGGAATGTCCAAGTGTCCATGAGCTGTCATGTCTCAATTGGTTGTCCTGTAACACATGATAAACGTGTCACGAAAGGTTAAAGTTCTTGTATACATTAAACACGTAAGTCCGCCGGGGCGAACGACGGAAAAAGGCGTTCGAACCCGCGGACGGCGAAAGTCGGAAATTCGCCGCGAAACGACCGCCGGGCGAAACGTTCGTCCATCACTAGTGACGTGTCCCAGAAAACTATAGGGATGGAGGGGAAGAGGGGAACTGTCAAAACTAGGTACCTGCTCCCCCCCCCCCCCAAAAAAAATTACATACTAAATGTGGCAGGGGAGTGGGGTAGGAGTGTTTAAAGTGGAGTTTTCCCTTTTGGGTGTAGCTCTGCTTTAAGCTCATGCCTGGAGTACAGCCTTAATAGAGGCGATGTCTGTGCAATGCAAATTCAGCCATATGCCCCGTACACACGAGTGGACATTCCGACAACAAAATCCATGGATTTTTTTCCGACGGATGTTGGCTCAAACTTGTCTTGCATACACACGGTCACACAAAGTGGGTTGGAAATTGCAAACGCCAAGAGCTCAGTGTACAACACGTACGACAAGCCGAGAAAAATGAAGTTCAATAGCCTGTGCAGCTCTTCTGCTTGATTCCAAGCATGTGTGGAACTTTGTGTCGGAATTGTATACACTCGATCGGAATTTCTGATAACAGATTTTGTTGTCAGTAAATTTGAGAACCAGATCTCAAATTTTGTCGTTGGAAATTCAGATGGAAAATATCCGATGGAAAATGTCCGATGGAGCCTACACACGGTCAGAATTTCCGACAAAAACCTCTCATCCACTGTGTGTACAGGGCAATACAGATTGCGTGGCTGAATTTGCATAGCATTCATACCAAAATGGTGCAGGACCCTTTTTTTTCCCCCAATCATACTTACCTTGGTGGATGCTGCATCTGTCCCCTGACTCCTCTTTGCTGAAAAACGAGCGATTGCTTATCGCCGATCGCTCGGTTTTCACAGCTCCATGAGCAGGGAGCTGTAGACTGTCAGTCACAGCTCTCTGCTCTTCTACCTCCTCGCTCACTGGAGCGCTGAGCTGTAGAGGGGGTAGAGCGGCTGTCTCAGTCTCTCAGTGCAGGGTGTCAGTCCAGGCACCTGACGGATCCAGACTCCGTGGTCGGGATGACGCAGTGCCTGGACTGGCATTGGTGATGTCAGCAGAGAGCGGACTTCAGTCCACTCTCTGTTGAAAACAGATCAAGAGTGCAAAACGAATTGCACTCCTGTGATCCAAAGGAGAAGTCCAGCTAAATGAGCTTTGGCTGGACTTTTCCTTTAAGTCAGCCTCCCACAAGTATTTGTATTTGTGGGGAAATACAATTTCTCTTTCTGTTCACTTTAAATACTTGTTTCTCTGGAATAGTGATGGACGAACTTCCGACGGGACGTTTCGCGAACGCGAAACGCGAACGGGCACAAACGTTCGCGAAAACGACCGTTCGCCGCGGGCTCCATTGACTTCAATGGGAGGCGAATTTCGCAAACCTTTAGGTCGAATTTGCGGCCACGGGGTAATTATTAGGGGGTAGCACGTAGTCCCACCACCTGGACAATAGCATAATACATGTATGAGGTGAATTTGGGATCGATAACTACAAGCATTTTTTTTTTATTTGGGAAATTGTTCTGACAATTCAGGACTATGGAGCTAATGAAGGCAATGGAGGAGAGGGAAGGTCAGGGACCAGGGTAGGCAAACAAGAGGGTGCAGGAGATACAGAGCACTGACAGCAGCACCGTAATACAGAGCACTGACATCAGCACCGTGACATACAGCGCTGACAGCAGCTCCGTGACATACAGCGCTGACAGCAGCTCCGTGACATACAGCGCTGACAGCAGCTCCGTGACATACAGCGCTGACAGCAGCTCCGTGACATACAGCGCTGACAGCAGCTCCGTGACATACAGCGCTGACAGCAGCACCGTGACATACAGCGCTGACAGCAGCTCCGTGACATACAGCGCTGACAGCAGCTCCGTGACATACAGCGCTGACAGCAGCTCCGTGACATACAGCGCTGACAGCAGCTCCGTGACATACAGCGCTGACAGCAGCTCCGTGACATACAGCGCTGACAGCAGCACCGTGACATACAGCGCTGACAGCAGCTCCGTGACATACAGCGCTGACAGCAGCTCCGTGACATACAGCGCTGACAGCAGCTCCGTGACATACAGCGCTGACAGCAGCTCCGTGACATACAGCGCTGACAGCAGCTCCGTGACATACAGCGCTGACAGCAGCTCCGTGACATACAGCGCTGACAGCAGCTCCGTGACATACAGCGCTGACAGCAGCTCCGTGACATACAGCGCTGACAGCAGCTCCGTGACATACAGCGCTGACAGCAGCTCCGTGACATACAGCGCTGACAGCAGCTCCGTGACATACAGCGCTGACAGCAGCTCCGTGACATACAGCGCTGACAGCAGCACCGTAAGCAGCCCCAGGAGGAAGTCAGCACAGCACAGGGATGGTGTGATCCCCTCATAATAAGAACCCCCAGGAGGAAGTCAGCACAGCACAGGGATGGTGGGAGCCCCTCATAATAAGAACACCCAGGAGGAAGTCAGCACAGCACAGGGATGGTGGGAACCCCTCATAATAAGCAGCCCCAGTAGAAATATGACACCGCTCAACCTCTTCAAAGAGGAGGGTAGGGGCATATAGTACGGTGTGCTTTTTTGGGTCAGGGAAGTGAGCCAAATGAATTAAGAAGGTCTGTGTGCTTGATTCCAAAAATTGTTTATAGACATATACATGGTCTACTGATCACATGTGTTGAATTCCTCCGAGATCCATGCCTCATTCATTTTTAGAAATGTGAGGTAGTTAACACTGTGGTGAGCTAGGCGAGTACGCTTATCGGTCACAATCCCCCCTGCTGCGCTGAACGTCCTTTCGGACAGGACACTGGATGAGGGGCAAGCCAACAGTTCGATTGCAAATTGGGCAAGCTCTGGCCAGAGGTCAAGCCTGCCCACCCAGTAGTCTAGGGGTTCATCACTCCTCAGAGCGTCCACATCGGCCGTTAACCCAATGTAGTCGGACACCTGACGGTCTAGGCGTTCCCTGATGCTGGATCCGGATGACACCTGTCGATGGGTCGGCTGAAAGAATGACCTCATATCCGAAGTCACCAACACATCTTCAAACCGGCCTCTTCTTGCAGGCGCTGTTGGATTGGTACCCGCAAATCCTTCTCTGGGAGTGGGAATTGCTCCTCTGCCAGCGCACGCAAAAGCAGAATGCAGCATTTCTCGAAGCAAGGCCTGGAAGTGCTGCATTCTGACAGCCCTCTGCGACGGCGGTAACATTTCCGCCATTTTGTGTTTGTACCGGGGGTCTAAGTACGTTGCCACCCAGTACTGGTCCTTGACCCTCATGCTTTTTATACGGGGGTCCCTATTAAAACACTGGAGCATGAAGGCCCCCATTTGCACTAAAGTGGAAGCGGTGTGGTGGCCTGGCTCCTGCTCATCATCCAGGATAATGTCGTCCTCTTCATTCTCCTCTCCCCATCCTCGCACAACAGGGATCCCAGAAAGGTTTAAAGCATGCTCTTCTTGCTCCTGCTCATCCGCCCCGGCACCATCCTCCTCTGACTCCTCATCAGACTCCTGTTGTTGACTTGTCTCAGATAGAGTAGCCCCCCCTGGGAATTCATCCAGCATTGCGACTTCCTCATCTTCCCGCTCCTGCTCCTCCACAGCCTGATCAATGACACGACGCAATGCACGCTCCAGAAAGAAGGCATAAGGTACCATGTCACTGATGGCGCCATGGCTGCGACTGACCAGTTTGGTGATCTCCTCAAATGGCCGCAGAAGTCTGCATGTGTCGCGCATGAGCAGCCACTGGCGCGGTGAAAAAAAACCCAGCTCCCCAGAACCGTTTCTTTCGCAGAGTTCATACAGGTAGACGTTAACTGCACGTTTCTGCTGGAGCAGCCTATCAAGCATATAGAAGGTTGAGTTCCATCGCGTCGGGCAATCGCAAATAAGACGTCTGACCGGCAGATGGTGTCGCCGCTGAATGTCAGCAAGGCGAGCCATGGCCGTGTAAGATCTTCTGAAATGGGCCGAGATTTTCCTTGCCTGCCGCAAGATGTCCTGGACCCCAGGGTATTTGACAAGGAATCGCTGCACGACCAAGTTTAAGACGTGTGCCATGCACGGCACGTGCGTGATTTTGCCCTGTTTCAATGCGCTAAGCAGATTGGCACCGTTGTCACACACCACTTTACCAACTGTCAAATTGAGCGGTGTTAGCCACTCATCTGCCTGTGAACGCAAAGCTGAAAGGAGTGCCGGGCCAGTGTGGCTCTTTGCTTCCAGGCACAACAGACGCAGCACGGCATGGCAACGTCTCACCTGGCATGTGGAATAGGTTCTGGGGAGCTTGGGCGGTGCAGTGGAAGAGACGCTAGCAGCGGAAAAGGAGGAGGCAGCTGAGGAGGAGAGGGAGGAGGATGGAGTAGGAGGAGGAGAAGAAGAGTCAGGCCTGCATGCAATCCGTGGCGGTAAAACCAAATCTACACGGGTGCCACGGGTTACATGCTTGACGGCCGTCAGAAGGTTCACCCAGTGGGCAGTAAAACTGATATACCTTCCCTGCCCGTGTTTGCTAGACCACGTGTCTGTGGTCAGATGTATCTTGGCACCGACACTGTGTGCCAGAGATACATTCACTTGCCGCTGAACATGGCCATATAGCTCTGGGATGCCCTTCTCTGAGAAATACTTCCTTCCTGGGACCTTCCATTGTGGTGTTCCAATGGCCACAAATTTGCGAAAGGCCTCCGAGTCCACCAGTTTATATGGCAGTAGTTGGCGGGCTATGAGTTCTGACAAGCCAGCCGCCAACCGTTGGGCAAGAGGGTTATCCGGCGTCATCATTTTTTTACGCTCAAACATTAGGCCCACGGAAGCCTGCCTTTTTGCAGAAAAATGTGAGCTTGGCGTGATGGAAGGTGGAGTGGAGGACAATTGTGAGGAGAGAGGAGAAGGAGAAGTAGAAGACGAGGCTGGACGGTGAGAGCCTGCAGTGTGGCTTTGTGTGTTCCGTTGCTCCCACTGGGCTCGGTGATGGCTGCTCATGTGCCTTCTTAAGGCGGTCGTCCCTAGGTGAGTATTGGGCTTACCGCGACTAACGCGTTGACTGCAAAGATTGCAGATGGCAACGCTATTGTCAGCAGCGGACACGTTAAAAAAAGCCCACACTGCGGAGCCATGTGCCGGTGTCCTGGGAGCGCCAGATGTGACCGTACATGGTCGATGACTCGCTCCTGATACATTTGCAGTCTGCTTTGTCCCTGCTGTGCAATGTAAGTCATTGCTGCTTCTCCTCCCTATCTGCTGGTCCATATCTCCCTCTGAACTCCCCTCCTCTTCCTCTCTTGTGGGCACCCACGTGACATCACTAGACACGTCATCATCAACGTCACCTTCCCCACCGCTATAAGTAGAGTAGGCAGCAACACCGGGGACCAACCTCCTCCTTGGGCTGATCTGGGTACTGGCGTCAGACTGCTGAGTAGCGCTTGTTGCTACCTCCTCTTCCTGATCCAATACCAAGAGTGGCTGCGCATCAGAAATGTCCTCTTGATATGGATCGGAAAATAATTCCAGTGACTCAAGCGGAAGGTATGTGGTGGTGGTGGTGGTGGTCGTGTTGTTGGTGGTAGTGTCTTTGGGGGTGCACATAGCAGAGAGTGAAGAAGAGGGTGCAGATCGAGAGGATGAGGAGGGTGCAGAAGAGTAAGGCTGAGCGAGCCACTCAACCAAGTCTGGTGCATCCTTTAAAGTAATTGAACGCACCTTCTGCAACTTCCCACTTTGGCTCAAGCCTGTTGCTCCTGCCCTACCCCTACCACCCCTGCGGAAGGGCCTGCCTCTTCCTCTGCATGTCATTTTTTAAATGACCCTGTGACAAAACTCTTAGTCCCTATACCGCTGAAGGACTGCTGCAGTATAGGTGAGCGGTCAGCAGTGGTGCACGTCAACCCTATCTATTGTGGACCTATAGCGGTCCTTACAGAACAGCAGACTGTACCGCACTCAAGCCTATGTACCGTAGCACCCTATACCAAGTTACCAGTCCTTATAAGAACTTTTGTGGACCAAGCAGGTTGTGTATTAGTGTTTAGCAGACTGTACGTCAGTCCCTATACCGCTGAAGGACTGCTGCAGTATAGGGCAGCGGTCAGCAGTGGTGCACGTCAACCCTATCTATTGTGGACCTATAGCGGTCCTTACAGAACAGCAGACTGTACCGCACTCAAGCCTATGTACCGTAGCACCCTATACCAAGTTACCAGTCCTTATAAGAACTTTTGTGGACCAAGCAGGTTGTGTATTAGTGTTTAGCAGACTGTACGTCAGTCCCTATACCGCTGAAGGACTGCTGCAGTATAGGGCAGCGGTCAGCAGTGGTGCACGTCAACCCTATCTATTGTGGACCGATAGCGGTCCTTACAGAACAGCAGACTGTACCGCACTCAAGCCTATGTACCGTAGCACCCTATACCAAGTTACCAGTCCTTATAAGAACTTTTGTGGAACAAGCAGGTTGTGTGTTAGTGATTAGCAGACTGTACGTCAGTCCCTATACCAATGAAGGACTGCTGCAGTATAGGGCAGCGGTCAGCAGTAGTGCACGGCAACCCTATGTATTGTGGACCGATAGCGGTCCTTACAGAACAGCAGACTGTAACGCACTCAGGCCTATGTACCGTAGCACCCTATACCAAGTTACCAGTCCTTATAAGAACTTTTGTGGAACAAGCAGGTTGTGTGTTAGTGATTAGCAGACTGTACGTCAGTCCCTATACCAATGAAGGACTGCTGCAGTATAGGGCAGCGGTCAGCAGTAGTGCACGGCAACCCTATGTATTGTGGACCGATAGCGGTCCTTACAGAACAGCAGACTGTAACGCACTCAGGCCTATGTACCGTAGCACCCTATACCAAGTTACCAGTCCTTATAAGAACTTTTGTGGACCAAGCAGGTTGTGTGTTAGTGATTAGCAGACTGTACGTCAGTCCCTATACCAATGAAGGACTGCTGCAGTATAGGGCAGCGGTCAGCAGTAGTGCACGGCAACCCTATGTATTGTGGACCGATAGCGGTCCTTACAGAACAGCAGACTGTAACGCACTCAGGCCTATGTACCGTAGCACCCTATACCAAGTTACCAGTCCTTATAAGAACTTTTGTGGACCAAGCAGGTTGTGTGTTAGTGATTAGCAGACTGTACGTCAGTCCCTATACCAATGAAGGACTGCTGCAGTATAGGGCAGCGGTCAGCAGTAGTGCACGGCAACCCTATGTATTGTGGACCGATAGCGGTCCTTACAGAACAGCAGACTGTACTGCACTCAGGCCTATGTACCGTAGCACCCTATACCAAGTTACCAGTCCTTATAAAAACTTTTGTGGACCAAGCAGGTTGTGTGTTAGTGTTTAGCAGACTGTGCGTCAGTCCCTATACCGCTGAAGGACTGCTGCAGTATAGGGCAGCGGTCAGCAGTAGTGCACGGCAACCCTATGTATTGTGGACCGATAGCGGTCCTTACAGAACAGCAGACTGTAACGCACTCAGGCCTATGTACCGTAGCACCCTATACCAAGTTACCAGTCCTTATAAGAACTTTTGTGGACCAAGCAGGTTGTGTGTTAGTGATTAGCAGACTGTACGTCAGTCCCTATACCAATGAAGGACTGCTGCAGTATAGGGCAGCGGTCAGCAGTAGTGCACGGCAACCCTATGTATTGTGGACCGATAGCGGTCCTTACAGAACAGCAGACTGTAACGCACTCAGGCCTATGTACCGTAGCACCCTATACCAAGTTACCAGTCCTTATAAGAACTTTTGTGGACCAAGCAGGTTGTGTGTTAGTGATTAGCAGACTGTACGTCAGTCCCTATACCAATGAAGGACTGCTGCAGTATAGGGCAGCGGTCAGCAGTAGTGCACGGCAACCCTATGTATTGTGGACCGATAGCGGTCCTTACAGAACAGCAGACTGTAACGCACTCAGGCCTATGTACCGTAGCACCCTATACCAAGTTACCAGTCCTTATAAGAACTTTTGTGGACCAAGCAGGTTGTGTGTTAGTGATTAGCAGACTGTACGTCAGTCCCTATACCAATGAAGGACTGCTGCAGTATAGGGCAGCGGTCAGCAGTAGTGCACGGCAACCCTATGTATTGTGGACCGATAGCGGTCCTTACAGAACAGCAGACTGTACTGCACTCAGGCCTATGTACCGTAGCACCCTATACCAAGTTACCAGTCCTTATAAAAACTTTTGTGGACCAAGCAGGTTGTGTGTTAGTGTTTAGCAGACTGTGCGTCAGTCCCTATACCGCTGAAGGACTGCTGCAGTATAGGGCAGCGGTCAGCAGTAGTGCACGGCAACCCTATGTATTGTGGACCGATAGCGGTCCTTACAGAACAGCAGACTGTAACGCACTCAGGCCTATGTACCGTAGCACCCTATACCAAGTTACCAGTCCTTATAAGAACTTTTGTGGACCAAGCAGGTTGTGTGTTAGTGATTAGCAGACTGTACGTCAGTCCCTATACCAATGAAGGACTGCTGCAGTATAGGGCAGCGGTCAGCAGTAGTGCACGGCAACCCTATGTATTGTGGACCGATAGCGGTCCTTACAGAACAGCAGACTGTAACGCACTCAGGCCTATGTACCGTAGCACCCTATACCAAGTTACCAGTCCTTATAAGAACTTTTGTGGACCAAGCAGGTTGTGTGTTAGTGATTAGCAGACTGTACGTCAGTCCCTATACCAATGAAGGACTGCTGCAGTATAGGGCAGCGGTCAGCAGTAGTGCACGGCAACCCTATGTATTGTGGACCGATAGCGGTCCTTACAGAACAGCAGACTGTAACGCACTCAGGCCTATGTACCGTAGCACCCTATACCAAGTTACCAGTCCTTATAAGAACTTTTGTGGACCAAGCAGGTTGTGTGTTAGTGATTAGCAGACTGTACGTCAGTCCCTATACCAATGAAGGACTGCTGCAGTATAGGGCAGCGGTCAGCAGTAGTGCACGGCAACCCTATGTATTGTGGACCGATAGCGGTCCTTACAGAACAGCAGACTGTACTGCACTCAGGCCTATGTACCGTAGCACCCTATACCAAGTTACCAGTCCTTATAAAAACTTTTGTGGACCAAGCAGGTTGTGTGTTAGTGTTTAGCAGACTGTGCGTCAGTCCCTATACCGCTGAAGGACTGCTGCAGTATAGGGCAGCGGTCAGCAGTAGTGCACGGCAACCCTATGTATTGTGGACCGATAGCGGTCCTTACAGAACAGCAGACTGTAACGCACTCAGGCCTATGTACCGTAGCACCCTATACCAAGTTACCAGTCCTTATAAGAACTTTTGTGGACCAAGCAGGTTGTGTGTTAGTGATTAGCAGACTGTACGTCAGTCCCTATACCAATGAAGGACTGCTGCAGTATAGGGCAGCGGTCAGCAGTAGTGCACGGCAACCCTATGTATTGTGGACCGATAGCGGTCCTTACAGAACAGCAGACTGTACTGCACTCAGGCCTATGTACCGTAGCACCCTATACCAAGTTACCAGTCCTTATAAGAACTTTTGTGGACCAAGCAGGTTGTGTATTAGTGTTTAGCAGACTGTGCGTCAGTCCCTATACCGCTGAAGGACTGCTGCAGTATAGGGCAGCGGTCAGCAGTAGTGCACGGCAACCCTATGTATTGTGGACCGATAGCGGTCCTTACAGAACAGCAGACTGTACCGCACCCAAGCCTATGTACCGTAGCACCCTAGACAGACCAAGTTACCAGTCCTGATAAAGAGCTTTGTGGAACAAGTGAGTTGTGAATGATTAGCAGACTGCAGCAGAAGGGCAGCAGTCAAGTATAATATTCTTTCTATATTTGGAAGAAAGAATATTATACGTGTACAAGCCTATTACCGTACCACTGATACCAGTCCTGAAAAGAACCTTTGTGGAACTAATAGTAACAGCAAGTCTTTAAAATTATCCTCACTGCCTGACACACTGCTTCCTGCCTGTCCCTATACAAATTGGCAAAAAAGAGTAGGCTGGAACGATTAGCTGGAACAGCTCTTTTGTGGACCTGATAGTAACAGCTAATGATGATGATGATGATGATGATGAAGAAAGACTAATCTGGCTGAGCTGTCCCTAAAATAGCAGCATACAGCGCTCTGTCCCTTTATCTAAACTGACAAAAGAAACTCAGGCTGCTGACCTAACACCTATACCAGTCCTGAAAAGAACTTTTGTGTACCAAATAGCTAGCGTTTTCTCTGTCCCTACTCCACACAGGATCCTTTCCCTACAGTGACAGAAGAAAGAATGTAAAATGGCCACCGGATCGGGTGTATTTATAGGTTAGGGGGAATGTCCAAGTGTCCATGAGCTGTCATGTCTCAATTGGTTGTCCTGTAACACATGATAAACGTGTCACGAAAGGTTAAAGTTCTTGTATACATTAAACACGTAAGTCCGCCGGGGCGAACGACGGAAAAAGGCGTTCGAACCCGCGGACGGCGAAAGTCGGAAATTCGCCGCGAAACGACCGCCGGGCGAACCGTTCGGCCATCACTACTCTGGAAAGCTCCTCAGTTTTATCATTGTAAGTGTGGATGCTTCATAAGCTTAGAAACCAGTGGTTGCTTGGAAAGTGAGGCTGGGTTCACACATACGCAATGTGGGATTCCTGTGTGAGTTCCCGCATCGCATGTCTCTCGCAGCTAGTTCACGCTGCCCTAAGCGAACCGCAGTGGGTGTCAATACAAGGTTAATGACACCCCCAGATCGGTTCGCAGATCGCAGTGCGAACTGTGAAATGGTGCAGGAATCAGGTCACATGGGTGTGAACACCCCAATGCGATCCGATTCCAGTGCAGAGCAAAACATGGGTCCTGCACCATTTTCTTCTGAATGCAGTGCGAATTCAGGCATATAATCTGTATGGCTGAATTCGCATTGCACAGACATCGCATGTTATCTGCAGTGCAAATCACATGCAATGTATGACATTGCAATAGTGTGAACTCAGCCTAAAGGATAATCTTTTTGCTCATTTTGGTTTCTCTGTCAACATATTAGTATGCAGCGCATATGACTGGCTTCCAGTTCTGCAACTTCCCTTCCCAGTCTGCTGCTGTGTAGGGGATTTCAATAAGTTGATAAAGGGTCTAAGGCTAGGTTCTCAACCTTCTAGTGTTGTGGCCCCTTGATAAAATTTCTCAAGTTGTGGGGACCCCTAACAGTAAAATTATTTTCATAGGGTGCGTTGTCAAGACAAGTAATTTGCGCCCCTAACCCACAGAACATTTAGTGCTCCCTGAGTCCCTTCCACTCGTACAGTATTAAAACCCCTTATGGTACATTTTAGGATGTACCACATTCTTTTTGTTCTCCTTTCTTTCCCTTTTATTTCTCTATATCCTAATTTGTTGTCTCCCACCCCTCTCTCTATCCATCTTTCTTGTAATTTCTCTTATTCTTTCTCTCCCTTTTTCTGTGTTCCTCCCCCTCTTTTTCTCTCCCTTCCATGTATTCTCTATTTTTATTCCTTCTCTTCCTCCTTTGTTGGGAAGGGAATGGAACATCCCAGGATTCGGGGACCCCTGACAAATCATCATTCTTCACCCGAGGGGGTCCCCGACCCCCAGGTTGAGAACCACTGGTCTAAGGAATATACACTAGCTGCATTTAAAAAAAAATCCATGTAATGATTTTTAACTTAAACCTGCATACTGCATTAATTTGTGTCTGGAATTCAGCTTTAGGTGAATTGTTTGAAGTGAAGCTCCATTTTTGTTATGTAATTTTATATACCTTGCAAGTTTAGTAAGTATGGCATTGGATGCTTGTAAATTTGTTCAATTGTAGACTCTCAAGAAAGTCGCTGAAGCAATCACACAAGAGGGAAATACGATATTTTTTTTTTTTTACTACTAACAATCCTTTATACTGGCTTTTGAAATTTACCAATGCAGAAACTTAGAAACTGGATGAATGGTTTAGCACTGGAAAACACTTTTTGAATGATAAATAGTGCATTTTATATACAACTATATAGATCAGACCAAAACGAGGGACAAATAAAAAGGAAAGGGGGGCAGAGGGACTTTGTTCCAAATCATTAACAGTCCCTCAAAATTGGGGACAGTTGGGAGCTATGTAGGTTAAGTTGATCCAGGGATTATCTGATTGTCTCTTAAGGGACCAGAAAGGATTTTTCTCAGCTGGAGCAAATTGGATCATTCTTTAGGTTGGGTTCATACTAGTGCGAATTGAATGCGATTTCAATTCACATGACAGGAGATTGTGACGACGCTCTATGGAGTCGGTTCACATATCTCTGGGGCTGCTGCTGAGCAGATTGCACAGGGGTTCTGTGCGTCTTTAGCTCCGTTTCCAGTATGAATTCAGGCAAAAATTTGGGCCTGATTCATTCCTGAAACGTAGAAGAGGGATGCGTCAGACCCCTGCTGCAAGCTGCATCCAGCATATGTGTGAACCCAGCCTTACTGTTTTTTTTTTGTTTTTTTTGCCTTCCTCTGGATCAACTGTGGATATAGGATTGTGTATACGGAAGTTTTCTGTTTGTGTGTGTGTGTGTGTGTTTTTTTTTTTTTTTTGGTTTTCTATTTTATGTGGGTTAAACTGGATGGACTGGTGTCTTTTTTCAACCAGACTAACTATGTAACTATGCAACTATATATTAGGGTGGCAGTATCAATTAGATTGTGATTATTGTTACAATTATTTTGCCATGGGACCAGATTTCCTTTGGGATTAAAAAATCAGGAGATATTTATTACCATTTACAATTAGAAGAAAGTCCAATTTGTCCTGAAAAAAAATGCACTATAATCAGGGGTCGAGTGCTGCGGGAATGCATGGGAACTGAGTTCCTGCATTTTTTCCTGTTTACATCCCTCCTACAGAACGTGGCTGCTATCAGTGGGGTGCCACAGATTGGGGGGTGTTTGGCTGGCGCTGCTCAGAGTTGCCCAAAATGCCGTATGTCCATGTGGGGAAAGCAGCTGGGCTGCTCCTTCACCCCACGCTGCTCATCCTGCCTATTCGGTTCAGCAGGCATGGCAGGGAGCTGAAACTACCCAGCTGCCCAATGATGACGTGAAGGGGGAAGGAGCTGCGATGGATCCCGATCCCATCACCTGTTGTCGCCTGCCAGACAGGGAAAAAGTAGGTGCTTACCGTGCAGCAGCCTCCCTGTGTGTCTAGATAGAAGGAGTAGCGGCATTTAGAAGAATTGATCTTTTCATATTCCCCCTTGCAACCGCTCAATGCCTGCTTCTCTTCCTCTCCCTCTTGCAGGCATTTAGCGGCTGCAGGAGGACTATGGAAAGATCAATTCCTCTAAATGCCACTGCTCCCGCCACTCCTCCTATCCAGCTCCAGATTCTGTTGCTGCCTCCCATGCTCTTTAGCTCCCCCAGTGTTCTCTGCCCCCTGTGCTCACCCAGTGCTTTCCAGTCCCCCCCCCCAGTGCTCTCCGCCCCCCGTGCCCCCCCCAGTGCTGTCCAGTTCTCCCTGGTGATTTTCAGTTCACCCCTGTGCTCCTTTTCCCCCTCAGTGCTCTCCAGTTCCCCCCAGTGCTCTCCGACTCCCCAATGATCTTTGACACCCCCGCGAGTTCTCACTGCCACCATGTGCCCCCCCAGTTCTATCCAGTTCCTCCCTAGTGCTATTCAGTTCCCCCAGTTATCTCCGTTCGCCCCCCAGTGCTCTTCAACCCCCCTCCCCCGGTGTTCACTGCCCCCCACAGTCTCCAATCCGCAGTGCTCTCTACCCCTATGCTCTCCAATCTCCAGTGCTCTCTACCCCCCATGCTCTCTAATCCTCAGTGCTCTCTACCTCCCATAGTGCTCTCCAGCTCCCCCAGTGCCCTTCGGCTCCTCCAGTGCTCTCCACCCCCCACGCTGTCCGATCCCCAGTGCTCTCCAGCCCCCCATGGTGCTCTCCAGCCCCCCCCCCCCCGCTCCAGTGCTCTCTGGCCCCCTAGTGCTCTTCTATCTTCTAGTATGTCTGCAGTCTCTGACCATCTCTTGTATCATGTTCTCAGTCTCTGACCATCTCTTGTATCCTGTTCTCAGTCTCTGACCATCTCTTGTATCATGTTCTCAGTCTCTGACCATCTCCTGTACTATGTCTGCAGTCTCTGGCCATCTCCTGTAGTATTTCTGCTGTCTCTGACCATCTCCTGTAGCATGTCCTCACTCTCTGACCATCTCCTGTATCATGTCTGAATTGTGAAAATGGATGAGGATGACTTTGGGTGGGGATGAGAGTTTCATTGTGGAGAGCCTCTTCGCTATGTAACTCTCATTACTACCCAGAGTCATCCTCATCCATTTTCACAATGCAACTTCATCATCCGAATCCCCACCCAGAATCATCCATCCCTCTCCACAATGTATCCCCACCCAGAATTATCTCCATCCCTCTCCACAATGTATCCCCACCGAGCATCATCCATCCCTCTCCACGGTGTATCCCCACCCCCACCCAGAATTATCTCCATCCCTCTCCACAATGTATCCCCATCTCCAGGGACAATCATCCATCCCTCTCCACAATGTATAACCCTCCCCAGGGAAAATCATCCATCCCTCTCCACAATGTTTTCCCATCCCCAGGGACAGTCATCCATCCCTCTCCACAATGTATCCCCATCCCCAGGGACAATCATCCATCCCTCTCCACAATGTATCCCCATCCCCAGGGACAAATAATCCATCCCTCTCCACAATGTATCCCCATCCCCAGGGACAATCATCCATCCCTCTCCACAATGTATCCCCATCCCCAGGGACAATTATCCATCCCTCTCCATAATGTATCCCCACCCCCACCCAGAATTATCTCCATCCCTCTCCACAATGTATCCCCCTCCCCAGGGACAATCATCCATCTCTCTCCACAATGTTTCCCCTTCCCCAGGGACAATTATCCATCCCTCTCCACAATGTATCCCCATCCCCAGGGACAATCATCCATCCCTCTCCACAATGTATCCCCAGGGACAATCGTCCATCCCTCTCCACAATGTATCCCCATCCCCAGGGACAATCATCCATCCTGGGGATGGGGATACATTATGGAGAGGGATTGAGATAATTCTGGGTGAGGGTGGGGAATACATGGTGGAGAGGGATGGATGATGCTGGGTAGGGAGACATTGTGGAGAGGGATGGAGATAATTCTGGGTGGGGGGTGGGGATACATTGTGGAGAGGTATGGATGATGCTGGGAGGGGATGGGGATATATAGTGGAAAGGGATGCAGATAATTCTGGGCGGGGATGGGGATGCATTTGTTTTTTGAGGTGGGGAGGGGGAATCTTGGGTAAGTTTCCACACTTTTTTCCACAGGACTTGACCCCTGAGTATAATCCACCTGAAAACACAAGTAATTGCAATATGTACAGTTTTATTAACATATGTCAAAGTTGCCAAATTGTGTTCAGGCATTAGGATTTGTTTTACCCTCCACCATAAAGGGGTAAATAATATGTATTCCACCATTCCACCAATAAGGTGGTTAAATCTAAAGGGGTATCAGTTCTGATGTCTAGTAAACTCCCTTGTACTTGTTTTACAATTTTGCTGGATACAGGAGGTCGGTTTGCATTTGTAAAAGGCCTCCTAAGTGGCGTGCGTGTGACGGCAACAATTTATGCGCCTAATGATCATCAGGAGATTTTTATTTGTCAAATATTGACCAAGTTATTCGACTTTAGAGAGGGTAATTGATTCTAGGGGGCGACATTAATGTTACACTGAACCCCAAAGTAGATACATCCTCGAGTTCATCCTCTATCCCTATAAGCACCCACAAGCGAATCACACAATCTATATATAATGCTCAGTTAATTGATGTATGGCGACTCCAACATTTTGGAGAAAGTGACTATTCATTTTACTCTTCTCCTCAAAAAACGTATTCGAGAATCGACTATTTTTTGATCGACCACGCTAATTTACATGCGGTTCGGGAAACCTCCATTGGGTCGATTACGCTGTCGGATCATGCTCCCATTTTACTTTCATACACTCTGTTGCAAGCTACCTCTCAGAAACCACGTGTATGGAAGTTAAATGAAAGCCTTCTTCAAAATTCAGAAATACTTTCAGAAATTAGAACTGCCTTTATACTTTCAGACGAATCAAATTCCAGAAAGTAGTCCGGGTATGGTCTGGGAGGCCCATAAAACAGTGATCAGAGGTGTTCTTATTAAACACGGATCCAGACTTAAAAAAGAGAGGGAGAAACAATTAAATTCTTTATTGACTAAGCTTCAAATGACTGAATCTCAGCATAACATGCACCTTCCCTTATTCTAGAACAGGAACTGACTACACTTTGCATTCAGATTAATGATTTATTAAGCTATAAAGCCAAAGCGGCCATACAGAGGCACAGGAAGATTAGTTATGAATATGGGGATAAATGTGGGAAAAATCTAGCCAGATGCATCAGAGAACTCCGACTTGAATCATATATACCTTATATTATGACTTCAAATGAGCAGAAGATCACCTTACCAAAGCAAATATCGAAAGCCTTTCGGGACTATGCATCTCTTTATAACTTACCTTTGACTAAGAGATCTCAAATCTAATGGATGAGTATGTCTACTCTTCTCAAATGCCCACAATACCATTGGAAATTAGAGCGGAACTAGATGTGCCAATAAATTTAAAGAAATTAGAGCTGGCAATAGGCTCTTTGGAGGGCCCAGGCACGCCATAATGACAGCAACACTCAGGCACCAGTATCCCACCTGTTAGACCCAGAGACATCTATTCATTATCAATCAATGGTATTCTGCATGTAACAGAATCCAGAGCAAGCTGTCCTGGGCACTGTCTCTGCTTGTCATCTCTGTGCTCTGCAGTCTTGTCAGCCTCACCTGGTGACATCTGTGTTGGTACTGACAGTTATCTTCCCGACCAATCATCTCAACATCTTCCTCTCGTCCAGGAGATCTCTCCCCCGCCCCCGCAAAGACAGTCATAAACCCATTAGACTCATACAGCTTGTCCAGCATCCTCACCTGCCCAGACTTCCCATTCATGCAGACCCCTCTTGTGCTGCTGCACGTGACATTCAACTGCCTCTGGATTGGTGCAGGGCCCAGCTTACTGACGGAGCCGCTACTTCTCCCTGCCCAAGATGACGGTCATACTGCTCTGATCTACAGCTCAGCAGCGCAGTGGAGGCTTGGGGGGTTTCATGCAGGGGGAAGCTTTTTTTGCTGCCCCCCCTCAAAGTAAAGTGCCGCCCCAGGCCTGGGCCTTGTTGGCCTAGACCAAAATACAGCGCTGGGCGGAATAGTGGAGGAAATGTGTCGAATAGAAACTCCACAAGTTGGCAAGCAATTTTGCTGTAGCAGACTGTCCTTTCCCTCATAATTTAGTTGTATGTATATCCCGTGGCTCTGTCGCATACCTTATAAAAATTTTTACCCAATTTGGCCCATTTACTAGGGATGTATTTCCAGTAATGATACTCTGTAACCGCGCTGCATGATCTGATTCAGTAAACTGATTTGGAGTCTACCTGCTGTTTATTGTATGTCTCAGAGCAAGTAGAGGGCAAAATTAAAAAAAGGTTTGCCCAGGGTCCAATCAGTATTAAAGATGGCCCTGCTCCTGGTCACTCTCTTTTTCTATCAACATGCTTCCTGTTAGCATATAAGCACTGGAGCACAACAAGCTGGCCCCTGGTGCTGCACTTCCCTCCCCAACTTGAGCTTTGCTGTATAGGGAATAGCAAGAGGTCAAATTCACGTATTTACACTAGTTCCTTTTAAAAAATACTTTTTTTCATTAACATATCTGCATCAACTGGGATTTTTTTCTGCCTGGAGTTCACCCTCTGGCTACACATTGTTGTAAGGGTGAGAATTACAAGAGGGGGTGAACAAAATTACAAATATTTGGGTGGGTAGCATAGTTCATCTAAATGTTTAAAATGTAACAGATTGGTTTAAATTTATTTAAATGTTATTGAATTTTGTATAAAAGTTACATCATTTACCTAAATAGCATTCCTGCATAATGAAATGACAGAGTATACTCACCCAGATGTCTGATGTGCCAGTTTGGAGTGATTGGGGAATATTTATCATGGAAAACGATAAGCATGGGAGGAGTAGCTACACCTCCTCCAACAGTACTGCTGTAGAGATTCTCCCTGAAAGAAAGCACAGTGTTGCTAATAAACTGTCTGGGGATTGATCTTTTTCATACTCACTACAGAGTATATTTATAAAGCAGTGAAATGAGACATTCACCAAACATTCACTGCATTGTATCTTCCTGGGACATGTGTTTTAAACAATTGTGATTGATTCACTTGCAGTAACAGTTTGGCAACTGTTAAAGTGGATGTAAATCCAATTTTCTTATCTTAATCTCCAAAGCCCTAAGTCCCGTGGCTTTCTCTTGCGCCGTTCTTCTGTTATCAGCATGATAACTTCTGACAAGTTCTCTGTCAACTGTGATAAAACCAGCTTGAATTTTGTGTCAGGGTGGGTGCTATAAATAGATTAGCAGAGAGCTGGTCTATTCACAGCACAGCTCTGCAAGTCTCTGCCAATGTGAAAAGGGGGTGTGTGCCTTTCCTCCAATCATCTGTCTCCCAGTGTAAGCAAATAACCCACACCCACAGGTGAATCAGGAAGAGAAAATTCTAACAGGACCTGTACTTTCTAAACAGTATATAAAGCTGAAGACTGCAGCTATACATAAAAACGTATGTAGGATGATTTGTTTCATCTCTGAGTATCAACTGAGGCTGTTCACTTCACTGGGTATATATGAGGGTTTACATCCACTTTAAATTTAAATGTAAATTGCAGCGCTATAAAAGAAACTGTCAAAATCCAAAATCAGTGTCGTGCATTTGCCATTTACCTACCATATCCTCAATAAATATAATAAAATAAATGTCCAGTCATAAACTTTTGCAGATTGACCAATCTCTATATCAAGAAATCGGTGATTAAAATGTCAACTTCTATGATGAACACTAAGCGCCACTAGATGTTCAAGTTGAAGACTCACCAGATAGTTGGACCTTGCATGTATAAAGGTCAATATTCATTTGTGTCAATAAAGAAAATGCAGGACTCCTATGTCATTTGGCTTCCCACCACTCTTGATCCATAAGGATAAAGGGTACCAGGGGTGGCCGCTATAATAGGGGCACCTCCTCCCTAATCGTTGCGCCCGGCCACTACTTTACATGTAGGGCACCAGATGCATGAAGTTTTTTTTTTTAAGCACATGATTAGAGTCTGGCTTCAAAAAGGGTGGGCTTGGGGCGCAGAGCACTGCACCCCGAGCCCGCCCACTTGTGTAACAATAGTGAATTAATATTCGAGAGGAGACGCAATTGTATTGACTGGCCAGGAGCAGAAGCAGGGAGGAAGCCGCCGAAGCTGCCCGTGACCTGGATGGGGTAAGTGCGGGGCTGGTGGGTGGATGGGCAAGTGGGGGGGGCTTGTTGGGTGAGTGACCAAGCGACAAGGGGGGGTGGGGGGTTTTCATTAATCGACTCACCAAACGGGGGGTGTCAGGTGCTTTGTCTGCCCCACCAAAAAAATGGAGCACCACCCGCCACTGAAGTTGCCAACAAAAAATAGAAGGAGGGGCTCCAAATGATGTCCATTAAAACATGCATTGCACTGTGTTGATAGTCCATTAAAACTAAATACACTGCCTTAACATAAGAATATGACACATAACACTTAAAGGGAAACTAAACTCAGGACACTGCGCCTATAAAGGCAGAGAGAGGATAAAGGACTAGTCACTTGTAATGCAAATGCAAAACTAGTAATAAAAATTGTCAGAAAAGATTAGTAGGGAAAAAAATGTCAGTGGCCTCCACCTGTAAAACCGTTCCTGTTTTGGAGGTTGTCTCATTGTTGCCCATCTATTGCACCTGTTGTTAATTTCATTAACACCAAAGCAGCTGAATCTGATTAACAACCCCCTCTGCTACTTAACTGACCAGATCAATATAACAGGAGTTAAATTGACTTGATGCTATACTCTGATAAAAAATGTTTATTTCATTTTTTTGAGCAGTGAATCTTAAATTTTGTTATTGACATGATATATATTAAAGCTCAACACTGGGAAACCTAAATATGATCCCCTGCAGTGGAGCCGTGCCTGCACTGCAATTATTGATTGCTCATTTAGTACTAGGGGACATAGAAAAGAAGATCTACTTATCTGGTCCTCTGCTCCTCTGCTCCTCCGCACTGATAGACCAATTCCCACAACATTTTCTTCTACATTCTCCGGTGGTCTAAGGTCCTGATGTCTTCAAGACCGATGCAGGATCCAATTATGTCCTAATGATGATGGACAGTCCAATCACATCGCAGGGGGGGGGGACTGTCTACCGGGGGGCAGAGGTTTGAGTAAGTGCTTCCCTAGACTAAAGGAGCAGGTAACCAGGGCCGGACTTACCATTGGGCTTGACTGGGCTCAAGCCCATGGGCCCCGCCCAATAGGGTGCCCCTGTGGACCCCGTTGAGATACATAGCCGAGTGTGCTCACAGTCATGCCCAGTCCCGCCCTATGATGGACATAACATAGGGACTAGGTGTGACTGTGAGCCGAGCCGAGTACACTCTGCTACACTCGGTTCTGCTCAGGACTGCGAGAGGACCCGAGAGCCGCAGAGAGGACCCGAAAGCCACCCAGATACACAGGACTCTGTATCTTGGTGTTGCCATTTTTAAACTCCAAGACTGCAATGACAAGGCTGCAAATGACACTGGACAAGGCTGCAGATGGACACTGATAAGGCTGCAATGATGGGCATTTAAATGTAAGTTTTTTCCTTAAACTTCTCTCCTAAAAGTTCTTTCCTTAAAATTCCCTCCTAAACTTGGGGTGCATGTTATACGCCAGCACGTGTTATACGCCGATAAATACGGTATTGTATAGAAGGTAGGCCCCCCGAAAGTGACTCAAGCCCAGGGGCCCCCACCACCCTAAGTCCTGCCCTGCAGGTAACCCATGCAGTGTGGGTACAGCCCCACTTCAAGGGATAATTTTCCAAGAGTTAAGGCTATTTGGCATGCGTTAGGTGACTTACTCCACATTTTTCTTCATCCATTTTTCCAGTTTCTTTGTGATGTGCTGTTGCCTCCACTCAGTCATGTTGGCTACAAATACTCCTGGGTTAAAGGAACAAGTGCTAGGGCTTATGCCCAGCTTCTGAATAGACTTCTTCCTGTAGTCTAGAAATCCCATTAAACTGTTCTGCAAGAGAAAACACATGACTAATGACCACTGTGCTTTGGCAAACGAACACCGTTTATGTTTTTATGTTTTGTTGGGTATCTTTGTCTAAACCCCAAAGTAGTTAAATCCTTCTGTTGCCCATGTACCTCGAGACCTATTGTTAAATCTCAACTTTGAGCAACTAATTCAAATGAAAAATTATAAAATGTTTAGGGCTTCGCCCTGCACTGAAAGTGTTAAAGGCATTTTGTAAAAAAGGTTTAACATAAATCAGTAAAATATGACACCTGTGAGTGGTAAATTGTTTGTGTCAATCCTCAAGGTACCACTTTTGCTGGACAGCTTGGTCTGGTAAAGAAGCGGCTGGATCACCAGGTGAAAAAAAAAAAACAGAAACAATTGGAGTCACCACATCTAGCAATTGGTAAGCTACAATGTATTACTTTTTTTTTGACAGGGGGGGGGGGGGGGGGGGATATTACTTTAAGGGAGTTTTGGATAGGTAAAATATCCACCACTCATATTAGCCTAACCTGCAGGTCTGAATTAAAAAGTTTATCATAGTGAGATTCAGAGAGCTGGAATCTGCCACAACTTTGGTTGCACTGCTGGATTGTACTGTAGGAAGACGCGCAAGACTAAAGCCTTAAACATGGCACTTTTAAAATAGGCTGAAACTATCATTGGATTGGTCAACGACAATGTTTAACAGTTATGGAATACATGACAGAAGGAGTTTTTCAACAGCAGAAGGAATGCACTATTAACAGGATCGTAGAGGAAGAAAATGCATTAGATCCTTTTAAAGAACTGTGAATTTTGGACATTGTCCTAGTACCTGTATTCCTATTTTCATGGCAATTTCTCGTAGTGATGGTAAGTCACAATCATCAGAAAATGCAGCAACATGCCCCCTTGATAATTCTGTGTCATAAAGTTCTTGAATATCACCTGTGAACGATGAAAACAAAAATGGTCGAGTAAATTTAACCACTTCCCACCCAGGCCAAGTCTGACATTTCTCTCCTACATGTAAAATTCATATTTTTTTGCTAGACAATTCCATAGAACCCCCCAAACATTATATATATGTTTTTTTTAGCGAAGACATAGAGAATACAATGGCGGTCATTGCAACTTTTTATCTCACACGGTATTTGCGCAGCAATTTTTCGAACACTTTTTTGGGGGAAAAAACTGTTTCATGCTTTACAAAAAAACAAAACATTAAAGTTAGCCCAATTTTTTTGCATAATGTGAAAGATGAAGTTATGCCGAGTAAATAGATTCATAACATGTCATGCTTCAAATTTGCACACGCTCGTGGAATGGCACCAAACTTCGGTACTTAAAAAACCTCATAGGCAATGCTTTAACATGTTTTACTTGTTATATATTTTGAGTTACAGAGGAGGTCTAGGGCTGTAATTGTTGCTCTCGCTCTAACGTTCGCAGCAATACCTCACACAGGGGCGGATCCAGGGGGGGGGCAACGGGTCAATTGCCCCCTCCGAGAATACCGCCAGCTGATGACAGAACGGCCGGTTCCGCGGGTCCAATCGCGGCCGGTTCCGCGGGTACCCGCGGGCCGGTTCCGCGGGTCCAATCGCGGCCGGTTCCGCGGGTACCCGCGGCCGGTTCCGCGGCTCCAATCGCGGCCGGTTCCGCGGGTACCCGCGGGCCGGTTCCGCGGGTCCAATCGCGGCCGGTTCCGCGGGTACCCGCGCGTCCGGTTCCGCGGGTACCCGCGCTGAGTGGACGGGTGAGGGGGGGGCAGCTGGGCGGCTTAGGAGGGCTGCTGGCCAATCAGGAAGCCAGCAGGCAGGGGAGCAGGGAGATGACATCATCTCTCACTGCCCTGCATCCGTCCAGTTCCGCCCTCACTGTGTAGGAAGCTGTGTGCAGCAGAGAGATTGCATCATCTCTCTGCTGCCTATGTTCACTCTGTAACCCAACAAAAGACCACCAGTAGGTGACAATCCGCAATGTGTGGCAGGCTACGTGGCAAGTGGCAATCCGCAATGTGTGGCAGACTACGTGGCAAGTGGCAATCCGCAATGTGTGGCAGGTGACGTGGCAAGTGACAATCCGCAATGTGTGGCAGGCTACGTGGCAATCCGCAATATGTTGCAGGCAACGTGGCAAGTGACAATCCGCAATGTGTGGCAGGTGACGTGGCAAGTGGCAATCCGCAATGTGTGGCAGGCAACGTGGCAAGTGACAATCCGCAATGTGTGGCAGGTGACGTGGCAATCCGCAATGTGTGGCAGGTGACGTGGCAAGTCACAATCCGCAATGTGTGGCAGGTGACGTGGCAAGTGACAATCCCCAATGTGTGGCAGGTGACGTGGCAAGTGGCAATCCGCAATGTGGGTCAGGCAACTTGGCAAGTGACAATCCGCAATGTGTGGCAGGTGACGTGGCAAGTGGCAATCCGCAATGTGTGGCAGGCTACGTGGCAATCCGCATCTGGTGGCAGGCGACGTGGCAAGTGACAATCCGCAATGTGTGGCAGGTGACGTGGCAAGTCACAATCCGCAATGTGTGGCAGGTGACGTGGCAAGTGACAATCCCCAATGTGTGGCAGGTGACGTGGCAAGTGGCAATCCGCAATGTGTGGCAGGCAACGTGGCAAGTGACAATCCGCAATGTGTGGCAGGTGACGTGGCAAGTGACAATCCCCAATGTGTGGCAGGTGACGTGGCAAGTGGCAATCCGCAATGTGGGTCAGGCAACTTGGCAAGTGACAATCCGCAATGTGTGGCAGGTGACGTGGCAAGTGGCAATCCGCAATGTGTGGCAGGCTACGTGGCAATCCGCATCTGGTGGCAGGCGACGTGGCAAGTGACAATCCGCAATGTGTGGCAGGTGACGTGGCAAGTCACAATCCGCAATGTGTGGCAGGTGACATGGCAAGTGACAATCCCCAATGTGTGGCAGGTGACGTGGCAAGTGGCAATCCGCAATGTGTGGCAGGCAACGTGGCAAGTGACAATCCGCAATGTGTGGCAGGTGACGTGGCAAGTGACAATCCCCAATGTGTGGCAGGTGACGTGGCAAGTGGCAATCCGCAATGTGGGTCAGGCAACTTGGCAAGTGACAATCCGCAATGTGTGGCAGGTGACGTGGCAAGTGGCAATCCGCAATGTGTGGCAGGCTACGTGGCAATCCGCATCTGGTGGCAGGCGACGTGGCAAGTGACAATCCGCAATGTGTGGCAGGTGACGTGGCAAGTCACAATCCGCAATGTGTGGCAGGTGACGTGGCAAGTGACAATCCCCAATGTGTGGCAGGTGACGTGGCAAGTGGCAATCCGCAATGTGGGTCAGGCAACTTGGCAAGTGACAATCCGCAATGTGTGGCAGGTGACGTGGCAAGTGGCAATCCGCAATGTGTGGCAGGCTACGTGGCAATCCGCATCTGGTGGCAGGCGACGTGGCAAGTGACAATCCGCAATGTGTGGCAGGTGACATGGCAAGTGGCAATCTGCAATGTGTGGCAGGCTACGTGGCAAGTGACAATCCGCAATGTGTGGCAGGTGACGTGGCAAGTAACAATCCGCATTTGGTGACAAGTGACAATCCACATTTGGTGGCAGGCGACATGGCAAGTGACATCCTCAGGGCTCCCACTGATTCTGCATTATGGTGAGTTGAACCATTTAATTTTATATTACAATGTATTAATAGAAATAATGCGCTTCAATCATCCTGACACCATAACAACCATGGTGCCATAATGATTGAAGCGCCAATACCAGCCATTTCCCATATAAATTGCCCCCCAAAAAACATATTTTATAGCAGTGCCCCTCCCGAGATTAGACTCTGGATCCGCCCCTGACCTCACATTTGTGGTTTGAACACCATTTTCATATGTGGGTGAGACTTAAGTATGTGTTCGCTTCTGTGAGGCGATTCAGTTCGCATTGTGCGCTATACAAGTATTTAATTCATTCATTTATTCATTCATGCGAGCGAGACCACAGAACAAGTGCTATTACATCCCTTGTAATAGGAATATGGCATGATCAGTCCTCTTCACAGTGAGATATCTCACCTCTAGGCTGGGAAGCCAAAATAAAAAATAAAAGTAAAACGATCTCGGCTTCCCAGCCGAGATGGCACCATTTGTTTGAATGCAGAGGCCGAGCGTGACGTCATAACATCACGCGCCCAGCCTCTGAACGATCATAGAGACACTGGGAACCATCTGGTCCTCCAGAAATCTCTATGGTCACCATTCAGGGCCAGTGGATCCTGTCTCTGACTCACCAATGGAAGCGGTGAGTCGGTAGACGCATCGGTGGGAGGCAGGAGGGGGAGCATCCCCTCTCATTGCCAATAAAATGATGATCAAGCAGTGGAACAGCCGCTATGATTGTTCTTATGGTGTAGGGAATCGCTGACTGAAAAAGCTGATATCTGAACAATACCTGTACCTGCAGGAATCATTCAGATATACCCCAGCAAAGTCAAGGACGTCATATGACATACTGTCACGTACCTGGTGGAGATAGAGCTGGAGAAAGGGGCTTCTCTTGCAACTCATGTCCGACACCCCTGGTAGTATTGACAGGGAGTGAAGGACACAGAGTGGCATGAGGGCCGATGTAGTGGATGGTGCTGACTGGACCTTGGCAGGAACCAGGTGGCTGAAGAGCGCTGGGCAGTCTTTGAGAACCGGACCTCTGTATCGCTGGGTCAGAAAATGGAGACGTAGCCGGGACGAAAGCCAGGAGGTCATCAACAGCCGGACAGATCGGGTACCGAGACGAGAGGCAGAGGCAGGCCGGGTTTGGTACACAGACGGGCAGCAAGGTACAGGAACATTAGGCAGAAGCAGAGTCAAACACAAGCCGGGATCAAGTAGGCAGGCGGAGGTCAAGGAGAAGGTCCAGGTGAAGCTGGGTCAGATACAGGAAGCTGGAACAGATCAAGTAAACAAGCACTAGCTGAAAGACCATTCAGCAATGTTCATGTGTCAGTGTTCAGTTTAATTACGCTACTTGGTGCCCATACATGCACACGCATATTGGCACGCACCTGTGTGCTTGCCCGCGCATGCGCCAATGCAAGTCCCTCTTTGTACACACACTGGTGTACCCCCGTGCTTGTGTGCAGATGTGCGTCTGTTAGCCGGACTTCTCTTACATTGCCCCCCCAATGGGCAAGCTCTGGATACCCATCTGTAACCACTTTTCGGGGTGAGCCTTGAAAAATGCCTGTATCAGTCTCATAGCATGAAGGTTGGTCTCTGGTTCCCAAGAGTTGTCTTCAGGCCCTTAGCCTTTCCACTTGATTAGAAACTAGATCACGCTCCTTGTCTTCCTAATCGTCTCGACCTCATATTCCTTGTTACTGTCGATAATAGTAGATGCGGACGGACCTGACTCACGGCAAGGAAAAGGGTCTAACCTTGCAGTCTTTAGTAGGGAGACGTGGAAAACGGGATGAATCCTGTAAGTCTCTGGGAGTGAGAGCTCATAGGCAGCAGGATTGATCTGCCTTTTGACAGAAAAGGGCCGATGTATCTAGGTCCAAGTTTCCTTCCTCTTCAGGATACATGGGTGATAACGCATCGGGTTTTCTATTCTTGGAACCCGGTCTGAAGGTAATGTGGAAGGAGAAACGGGAAAAGAACAGTGCCCACCTGGCTTGATGTGGCCTCAATCGTCTGGCAGTTCTAAGATACTCAAGGTTTTTGTGATTGGTAAAGATCAAAATGGGGTATGCTGCTCCTTCCAGTAAATAATGCCATGCTTCTAGGGTTGTTTTTATGGCTCGTAATTCTCGGTCACCCACATCGTTGTTCTTCTCCGCAAGACTGAGTTTACTCGAGAAGAAGGCGATGGTGCTGGCTGGACCTTGGCAGGAACCAGGTGGCTGAAGAGCGCTGGGCAGGCTCTGAGAACCGGAGCTCTGTATCGCTGGGTCAGCAGATGGAGGCGTAGATGGGACGAAAGCCAGGAGGTCATCAACAGTCGGACAGAGCAGGGAGAGGCAGAGATGGGACACAGGTCGGGTTCGGTACACAGAAAGTACAGGAACATCAGGCTGAAGCAGAGTCAAACACAAGCCGGGATCAGGTAGGCAGGTGGAGGTCAAGGAGAAGGGTCAGTTGAAGCCGGATCAGATACAGGAAACTGGAATAGATCAGGTAAACAAGCACTAGCTGAAAGACCACTCAGCAATGTTCATGTGTCAGTGTTCAGTTTAAATAGGCTGCTTGGCGCCCACCCGTGTGCACACCCGTGCATTGGCACGCACCCGTGTGCACGCATTGGCGCGTGCCTGTGCACGCCAGCGCATGCGCCAGTACAAGTTCCTCTTTGTACACACACTGGTGTAGCCATGCTTGTGCGCGGATGCGTGT
Organism: Lithobates pipiens; assembly: GCF_037356315.1. NCBI lineage: Eukaryota > Metazoa > Chordata > Amphibia > Anura > Ranidae > Lithobates > Lithobates pipiens. The sequence goes on along the minus strand of NW_027507903.1, from coordinate 280,539,541 downwards.
CTGTGAGCCGGACTTCTCTTACACGTACCTTGGGCAGAAAGAGGGAGGATTTGTAAGTATAGTATTTAAACTAATTCTAAAATAATTTTTTTTTGTTTAGATGAAAGAATCGATCTTCCGCAATGAATATATTTATTTATCCAGGTATGCCATTGATATGATTAAGGATACACACTGAAATGCGTAAGCTCTGTAGTTTTGGTTCCACACCTGGATTATTAAATGTATTCATTGCGAAAGATCAAGCTGCTGGCTTTCTTTCATTTACATGTTTGCTTGGGTGCTAGGTTGACACCACAAGCCAGTGCACCGTCTGCTCACCACCTCAGGGAATTACTACAGGTGTTTTCTACTATATTTTGATATTTTCATGTTTGTCTTGTGTTTTTGTTTTTTAAATTTGCCGCTAAAAGAGAATTGCTTCATACAACCCAACTTTTTTGGAATTAGGGTTGTTTTTTGCCAGCTTTTTGTTTGGTGCCCTGTCCCATATTTTTGAGATGGCTTGCTGCCATTTAAAAATAACCTTATTTTTTTTTAAAGCGGTAGTAAACTTTGTTTTTTGAAAAGTTGCTGACAGGCAGGGTATTAATGACAGACGAGACACTATCAGGCTCTTCTATCGAAAATGCTTCCGCTTACCTGTCAGCCGTCATATACACTGAGCCATGCATGTGCAGCTCAGTTAACATTTATGGCCCTGATCTGTGCCACCTCAATGTAATGTCATCACGATCCAGCCATTCAAGCGGCCAAAGGCACAGAGCCTGGAAGGAAGACTGGGCGAAGATGGGAGCACCCGGGACCTGCCAGATTGATCACAGCGCAGTTCTGGATGGCACGGTTTGACAGGTAAGTGTGCCTTAATATGCTAAGACAAAATAGAAAGGCGCATGAGAGGCTAACAAAACACACTGATAAAATAACTAAAAGTCTATAAAGTCCAGGGAGTATTCTGTACGTATGCAGCATTAGTAGCAGCCCCCTTGAGAGCGAAGCAGTCTCTGGAAGAACAACAGGAGAAAAGCAAGATGTGTCAAAAACTAAGTGCAGCAGAAAATGCAACGAATGGTATATTTAGTTAAAATCAGCCAAATGGCTACTCTCACTAATATAAAGATCAATAGGCATATAACAGTATAATAATGTGGTCACTCAGCAGGTCCCCAGGTCCCCGTGGATGGTGGTGTGTAGATGTTATTGCCATTTAGATCTGATGAAGAACCGGATACTTTGAAACGTTATCTCCATGTCCTGATGTCACTTCTGATGCAACTCAGAGTAGATTCCATGCTGGTTCCAAGACAACGAGACGGCTGTCTGGCTGGTTGTTCCTCTCCTCTCCTCTGGTGTTAACATCTACACACCACCATCCACTGATGACGCTGAGTGACCACAGTATTATACTAATATGCCTATTGATCTTTATATAAGTGTAAGTATAATGCCCTGTACACACGGTCGGACTTTCCGACGGAAAATGTGCGATCGGATCGTGTTGTCGGAAAATCCAATCACGTGTGGGCTCCATCAGACTTTTTCTGTCGGAATTTCCAACACACAAAGATTGAGAGCAGGATCTAAAATTTTCTGACAACAAAATACGATCGTTTAAATTCCGATCGTGTGTAGACAATTCCGATGGACAAAGTGCCACGCATGCTCAGAATAAATTACAAGATGAAAGCTATTGGCTATCTTTATAGTCCCGTCGTACATGTTCTACGTCACCTCGTTCTGAATGATCGGATTTTCTGACAACTTTCTGCGACCGTGTGTATGCAAGACAAGTTTGAGCCAACATCCGTCGGAAAAAAAATCTGATGGATTTTGTTGTCGAAATGTCTGATTGTGTGTACGGGGCATTAGTGTGAATAGCCATTGGACTGATTTTATTTAAATATACTATTCGTTGCATCTTTTGCTGCACTTAGTTTTTGGCACACCTTGCTTTTCTCCTATTGCCATAATATGCTAATATGCTGTGCACACTAGCAGATTATGGCATAACCCACCTGGGGACCCCCAAAAAGAAGAAATGAAAGCAAATTGTATATTTTCTCAGTTTAAACATTTGATGTTTTCTATTTTTAATTGTGAATGAAATATAGGTATATGAGATTCGCAAATCATTGTATTCCGTGTTTTTGTAGATTTTAGACAGGTTCACAACTTTTTTGGAATTAAAAATAATAATATAATAATTTTATACAATATACTGTATTTACATGGTGTCAATCATATTTGCTATTTACATATGCTGGCTTTTGCAGTGCTACACCATGGTTGTTCTTGTGTTAAATGGGATAAGTCAGCTGGTTAATCTTCAAACGTCTTTACTTAAGATAACAACAAAAATATGAAATAGAAAGCATAAAAAATACTTTATGGCACACACTGCAATTATGCATTATACAATCTCTTTAAGAGAAGCTGCTATGATCACAATCACAATTTCCAATTTTTTTATTTCAGAAACGTACTGTAACAAACAAGTATTATGCTTAGCATGCACCGAGGCATGAAACTCATGTTTTTTTTTAACTTCATAATTATTTTATTGTACTTTCAAAAGTACATCAATATTCCAAAATAAATCTTATATTTATCAGCACATACTGTACATAGATGGGTGTATAGGTTGCTAAGGCATAGAATTAGGTTAAGGTGACAAGACATATTAACAGGCTTAATAAAAAGCTAAGGTTTCCTCTAGAAAAGTATGGGGTGCAGTAGATTTGGATATGCTCCCATGTTGTCCTATGCAAAATGTTATTGTTTGCATTCAGTGTGTTAGGCCAGAAGATAAGAAATAAGTAGCTTGAACCATTTGTAGATGGGAGAGACAAGTAAGGCTAGGTTTTTTGGAACCCAAGTGTAATTCCTTAGGCCCGAATGTCCAGTGAGGTATGGTGGGCTTGCGCCCATATAGATGCTTGAAGCACCAGGTGTGTATTGGGGGTTGGGTTGGGAAAGGGATTATTATAGATATGAGAAGGGGGAAAGGAAAGTTTGAACATGGGTGCTACATAGAACCAGGATGGTATAGTGAAATGGGGTAAAACAAAAAGGGACAGGGATGTGACAAGAGGGTATATGGGGGTGGACCTCTGCTAAGGTTTTATACCCGCCTTGTGGGTTTTGGGATATTGCATGTAGCTAGCTTATGGGCAAAAAATACAAATGTGGGTTTGTGTAGGGGCATGAAGTAATGGTATTCCATGTTCCTTTTCTGGTATGGAGAGACGAGACATTGTGTTCTCAAACTTTTGTTTTGTACATTTAGTTCCACTTTAACGCCAGAAGTGCTGAAGTTCCAGGCATGGTTACCAAATAGTGATCATATAGTCTTTTAACCCTCCCCTACACTCTCCAAAATGAAAACAAAATTGGCAATTTTGCCTTGGGTGCCAAAGGACCTTGTCCTGGCACTGAACACAGCCTCTGATCACCTAAAGTGACATTGAATCTGTCAAATCACTTTAGGCCATGTTTTGTAGCCTGTTCCTATGTTGCAAGGTTCTGCCACCTTGACCGACCTCTGAGTCATAATGTACATGTTCTAAAGGTGTTATAATAGTTATATTTAGTCTTTCTGTTACAAAGCTTCTTATGCCGCGTACACACGAGCGGACTGTATGGCGTACTTAGTTCGTCATACAATCCGACGGACAGTCCGTCGTACTTTCCACTGAACGGACTTGACCACACACGGATGCACAAACAGTCCGTCGAAAGCTTGCGCGATGACATGTACAGCACGTACGACGGGACTAGAAATAGGAAGTCCAAGACACAGTAAAGCACCCTTCCGCCGTGTAAATCCTTTCTGGGCATGCGCCATTCTTAGTCCGTCGAACTAGCATACTGACGACCGTACTGTCCACTGAAACCAAAGTACGACGGACAGAATTTCGAAAAAACCGAAATTCTTAGTACGCCGGACTGCACGCTGAAAAAGTCCGCTGAAGCCCACACACGAGCGGATTGTCCGCTGAAATGTGTTTCGACGGACTAAGTACGCCATACAGTCCGCTCGTGTGTACGCGGCATTATAACTCGAACATGCATTGACTGCACAATATATAATGAGACCTGTAATTGTCATACTAATAAGTTCTTTTTTTGCTAGGACCTTCTCAACAATTCAAAGTTTATAAGGCAACAATAGGGTTTCTGTTTGTGGTACCACTAGGTCAAGTCACATCTTATTCATGCATGCATGATCAACCACTAAACTGTAATTTTTAAGTCAGTATTTTCTGCAGTGTTTAATACACAACTCAAAAATAAAGTCAGCTTTTTTTTAAATGTACTGTATTCCCTCCTGTTTTTTTAGGGAATTAAGACATTAAACTGATGTTTTAGATGTGGAATAAAAGTCAAATGGAGAAGACAGTCACCACTAAACACTCAATGATTCATATGATCTTTATGTCATTAATATTAAATAGAAACTCACCTAATACAATGATATCATCATCCAGATAAATGACTTTCTCGTGTTCCTGGATTACCAGTGGTAGGTAGAAACGTACAAAGTTCAGCTTTGTGAAAAAATGAAAACAAAATACATAAATTAGGATAACATAAAACTGCTAATAAAGTTTTTACAAACATATCACAGCTCCAATTAAGCTTAGCAATTAAACTTTTTGTAATAGGAGCGTTTGAATACTTATCATCCGGAAGGTGGCAAGTCTGAAAACCTCTCTCTCTAAGCCCTTGTACACGGTCAGACATTCCGACAGAAAATGTCCGATTGGACCGCGTTGTCGGATAATTCGACCATGTGTGGGCTCCATCGGACTGTTTCCGTCGGAATATCCGACCGACAAAGTTTTAGAGCTAGGCTATAACATTTTCCGACAACATGGTCTGATGGGACTTTGTCCTATAGTTTGTAGACAATTCTGATCGGACAAAGTGCCAGGCATTCTCAGATCAAATTCCTAGACCAAAGCTATTGGCTACTAGCATGAACGTAGTCCGGTCGTAACGAAATAATGTCACCACGTTCTGAACGATCAGATTTTCCGACAACTTTGTGCGACCGTGTGTATGCAACACAAGTTTCGGACAAAATCCGTTGGACAAAATCCAACGGATTTTGTTGTCGGAATGTCCGACCGTGTGTACAAGGGCTTTGCCAGTCCCCTGCCACACATAAAATGGTTCCTCTCTTTGGCACCTAATGCCTTGTACACATGATTAGAAAATCGGACAAAAAATATCACTATTGAATCGATCGTCAGATAATCTGTTTGTTAGTACACAGCTTTCGAGAGCCGATCGTGACAGTTCATGCTAAATACTCCGAAGGGACAAACACAAAAAATGTTCTCAAACGGTACCAGAATGAATGATTTTCATAAAAAAAATTGGAAAACCAAGACCACGCTCGGAAACGAAAGACTAGATTACAGTACAATACAACACATTAAATCACTGCCAAAGTTGTATTCTGTCGTACAAGAATTTTTGTAACTTTAGTAACCTCTTCATTTTCGATATAATTGCTAGCATGCAAGAAAAAAAAAATGGACCATCATTCGTCCAATATTCTCATTGTGTGTAGGAGGCTTTAGTGACTACTATATCTTTCAGTGATACCATTACTGTATCATGTAGTGACGTAAGAGCATCAAAACTCCTGAGATCTGTAGTGCTTGAAGACAGCAGATTTTCAAATGGGCGCCTGCTGGATAGGAAAGTATTCAGAGGCTTCTATTGCATGGAACTTTACAACATTTTTTTTTAGTCAATAGAGTGGCTTTAAAGTGAAATAATGTAATGGTCACTGAATACAACAAATTATCAGTGACAAAAAAAAACTGACTTACTGCTACTCACTACTAGGTTTTTTTTCCCATTCAACCCAGCAGGCTGAACGAAAAAAAAAATGACAGCTCAGGAGGAGCCGCTGTATTATGCAATGTTAGTACAGCAACCTCCCCTGCTGTGCTTTTGTGTTCTGACAGTGTGTTAGGCTGGATTCACGCCTATGCATTTTTAGTGCTTTTTGCATTTTGCAGATTTGCACTACAGTCCATTTAACATTGTTTCCTATGGAACACGTTCTGTAGTGCAAATCTGCAAAATGCAAAAAGCACTAAAAATGCATAGGTGTGAATCCAGCCTTAAGCCACGTACACACGATCAAACAATCCGGTGGAAAAGTCCGGCGGACTCAAGTCCGCCGGACAATCCGCCCGTGTGTGGGCACCGGCGGAGTTTTCTTACCCTCGCATTTCGGCGGACAATACGGCCGTGTGTGTGCTAGTCCGGCGGACAATGCGGCCATGTGTGTGCTAGTCTGCCGTACTTTTGAAATGAACTGACTTTTCCTGCTCGGAGAAAAGTCTGCTCATTTTGAGCGTGGCTCCAGGTAGCCAGGACCAGCGAAGGAGGCGTCGCTGGCACCATCACCTGGTATGGAGTTAAAGAGGAATCCCTACGCTGAAAAAACGGCGTGGGGGTCCCCCCCCTAGGTCCATATCAGACCCTTATCCGAGCATGCTACCCGGCCGGTCAGGAGCCATACCAGGCTGCGTGCCCTCAACATGGGGGGGTGCTTTGGGGAAGGGGGGCCGCGTGTCCCCCCACCCCACAGCACCTTGTCCCCATGTTGATGAGGACAAGGGCCTCTTCCCGACAACCCTGGCCGTTGGTTGTCGGGGTCTGCGGGCAGGGGGCTTATCGGAATCCGGGACCCCCCTTTAATAAGGGGGCCCCCGGATCCTGGCCCCCCACCCTATGTGAATGAGTATGGTGTACAATGTACCCCTACCCTTTCACCTGTGAAAACAATGAAAGGCATGCGGGATGCGGCAACTTATATAGGGACATCGCCGGGTGATGTCCCCGCCCATTATCCCTCTGGCAGCAGAGGTTGCTTGGAACAATGAGGCCCTCGTGGCTGCTTTTTCTCATGGTCTCTCGGATTCCATCAAGGATGAGATAGCAGCCCGAGATATACCCACTGAGCTGGAGAGCTTGATCTCCTTTGCCATCCTCATTGACTCCAGACTCAGAGAAAGACTGTCTCTTAAGGAGTGCTTGCAGAAGCCTCCTGTATGTTTGCCTCCGAGCTTTGTAGTCCCACCTATGCCTCCCTCACCTCCCATGCGTCCTGACACCGAGTCGGTCAGTGAAGAGGAACCCATGCACCTGGGCTTCACGCTTCTCTCTGCGGATGAGAGAGCCTTTAGGAGGAGGGAGAGATTGTGCCTTTATTGTGGCCAGGCAGGTCACTTTTTGAAGTCTTGTCCTACCCGTCCAGGGAACGCCCGAACCTTGAGGTCCTGGAGGTCCTGTCATGGACAGACTTTAGGTGGCGTTGTTTGGTCCCAAATTATCCAGAAGGATAAGCCCCTGGTTTCGGTCACCCTTTCTTGGGCTAAGTCGTCCATCGAAATACAGGCTCTAATCGACTCTGGGGCTGCAGGCCTATTCATTGATGCTGCATTTCTTTCGCAGCACTCAATTCCGCTGCAGCTGCATGACACTCCACTTGCCATTGAGGCTCTTTACGGGAGACCTTTACAGCCTGCCCATGTGACTCATGAGACGGTTCCATTGTCCATGGCCGTAGGGGCTCTTCACCATGAGATAATCCAATTCCAAGTTATTTTCTCACCCAGGTTTCCGCTGGTTATTGGTTATCCTTGGTTAAAGAGGCACAACCCCTCTTTTGATTGGCTCTGTGCTGAGGTTCTCTCCTGGTCACCACAATGCAGTGACACATGCTTCCTGAAGGTATTCAAGGTCCTGTGCACCTCTTCACTCCCCTCCCTGCCGGAGGAGAACTGCGATTTTAGCAATGTCTTTGATAAAGGTCAAGCCGGTAGTTTGCCTCCACACCGGTCTTATGATTGCGCAATTGATCTTTAACTTGTTGCCATACCTCCTCGTGGCCGGGTTTACCCTTTGTCGGTCTTGGAGGATAAGGCCATGGAGGAGTATGTTGCTGACACACTTTCTCGAGGTTTCATTCACAAATCCTCGTCTCCTGCTGGTGCTGGTTTTTTCTTTGTGAAGAAGAGGAGCGGTGAACTGAGACCTTGTATAGATTATAGGGGTCTCAATCGTGTCATGATTAAAAATGTCTACCCGATTCCATTGATTACAGAGTTATTTGACCGCCTCAAGGGAGCAACGGTTTTCACAAAGCTTGACTTGAGAGGGGCATACAATCTCGTGCGCATTAAGGAGGGCGACAAGTGGAAAACTGTGTTTAATACCAGAACAGGCCATTATGAATACCTGGTAATGCCTTTTGGCCTTTGTAATGCCCCGGCAGTTTTCCAGGAATTTATTAACGATGTCCTCCGAGATTTGTTGCAGTTATGTGTGGTGGTTTATTTCAATGATATCCTCATATTTTCCAAGTCCCTGGAGAGCCATCACACAGATGTCTGTCATGTGCTTCAGGAACTAAGAGAGAACAATCTCTATTGTAAACTGGAGAAGTGCGAGTTCCATCGTGAACAGGTTACATTCCCCTGCTGTTTTTTTCAATGGACCCAGAGAAACTTTCGGCAGTCCTACAGTGGCCTCGACCCGTGGGTTTACATCCTCTGCAGCATTTTCTGGGTTTCGCCAACTACTATCGGAAGTTTATTCGTAACTTCTCGTCTCTGGTCAAGCCCCTGACTGATATGACCAGAAAGGACGGTAATCCACAGAGTTGGTCTCCAGAGTCCATTAAGGCCTTTGAGACCCTCAAGGCTGCCTTTGTTCCTGCTCCTGTGTTGGCACATCCTGATCCTACGTTGTCTTTTATCCTAGAAGTTGATGCTTCTGAGACTGGAGTTGGCACCCTTCTGTCTCAACGTCCTAATTCTGAGAGTGCTGAGTGCAATTATGAGATTGGTGACAGAGAGCTGTTGGCGATCATTTTAGCCCTGAAAGAATGAAGACATCTCCTTGAAGGTACCACTGTGCCTGTTCTTATTCTTACTGACCATAAGAATCTTACATTCTTGTCTGAGGCTAAGCGACTCTCTCCCAGAACGGCGCGATGGGCTCTTTTCTTGTCCAGCTTTAATTACATTGTCTCATTCTTACCCAGTACTAAGAATGTAAGGGCTGATGCCTTGTCACGACAATTTTCCTTCACTTCCAAGTCGGAGTCGGTTCCGGTTCCTATGATTTCTCCTGATCGTAGCTTGACTACGGTTCGCACCAGTCTTACTTTTCCTTTGGGTGACAAAATTCTTGCTGCTAAGGTCCATGCTCCTCCTGAGAAACCTTGTGACCACTGCTTTTTCCCAGAGAGTCTCCGTACTGCTGTGCTCCAGACTTACCATTCTCCCAAGGCAGCTGGCCATCCTGGGAAGAATCAACTCTTTTGGGCCATTTCCCAACAATTCTGGTGGCCTAGTCTATGGGCTGATGTTACTGCCTTCGTAGCTGCCTGTCCCGTTTGTGCTCAGACTAAGACGCCACGACACCTTCCAGTGGGCCTCCTACAACCCATACCCAGTGGAGAGAGGCCCTGGACTCACCTGTCAATGGATTTCATTGTGGAGTTGCCCATCTCCCAAGGCAACACTGTTACCCTTATGGTGATTGACCGGTTCTCAAAGATGTGTCATTGTATTCCACTTAAGCAGTTGCCTACCTCTAAGGAACTGGCTTCCATTTTTGCACGGGAGATCTTTCGCTTACATGGGCTACCCAAGGTGATTGTCTTGGACAGGAGCAGTCAGTTTGTCTCCCCGTTCTGGCGAGCCTTTTTTGCACAGTTGGGAATCCAGCTTGCGTTCTCTTCTGAGTATCACCTGCAGTCTAATGGGGCTGCAGAGCGAGCCAATCAGTCCTTGGAGCAATTCCTATGTTGCTATATTTCTGACCATCATAACAACTGGTCTGACCTATTACCTTGGGCAGAGTTTGCTCACAACAGTGCCTTGAATTCTGCCTCCCGATTACCTCCATTTATGGCGAATTATGGTTTCCAACCTTCCATGTTGCCTGACTCGTTTGTTCCGCAGAGTATTCCTGTGTTAGAGGAGCATCTCCGTGGTCTTTGTTCCACTTGGGTACAAGTTCAGGAGGCTTTGCGTCATGCTAATGATAGGTACAGACTCCATGCTGACCGCAGACGCCTGCCTGCGCCTTCCTACCAGGTTGGGCACAGGGTCTGGCTGTCATCTCGCAACCTCTGGCTTCGGGTTCCCTTACTGAAGTTTGCACCTCGGATTATTGGGCCTTTCCGTATCCTTCGCAGGATTAACCCAGTGGCTTACGCGTTGGACCTTCCTCCTAGTATGCGCATCTCAAATGTGTTTCATGTCTCCTTATTGAAACCGTTGGTCTGCAACCGATTTATCACCTCGTTGCCACGTCCTCACCCTATTCAGGTTGAGAACCATGAGGAGTATGAGGTAGAATCCATTGTTGACTCCCGTAGGTTCCGTGGGCGCATACAGTACCTGGTGCATTGGAAGGGGGACCGTCCGGAGGAACGCTCCTGGGTTTCATCCTCGGATGTACATGCCCCTGTCCTCCTCCGCGAGTTCCATAGACATTTTCCCCTCAAGCCCGGTGGCCCTCCGAGGGAGAGGGGTCATTGAGGAGGGGGTAATGTCAGGGCTGGCTAAGCCCTTCTTTCTCTGGGCTGGCTGCTCAGCTGTCAGCTAATTGCCAGCTCCCATCTCTCTCCACAGTTACCAGCTGTTCCTTATCCAGCTCGTCTGACCTGCCTACTTAAAGCTGTCCCGCTCACTTCATATCGTGCTTCGCCTTGGTCACATCACAAGAAACCATCTCCTGTGGTTCTGTTCAAAGACTGGATTGCTGACATCCCTTCTGGCTCCTTATCCTGCTTGCTGTTGCTCTACTTGGATCCCTGACTTCTGGCCTGGCTGATTACCCGATCTGGTTATTGAACTCTGGACTGGCTGACTACTCGATCTGGTTACTGGACTCTGGCTATGCTTTGACTACGCTTTCTCTATTTAAATTTTTATTTTTATTTAATAAGCAAGTGTGATTTAATTATACTTCTGTCTCGGTCTGATTTATGGTTCCTGACAAGGAGGAGGGGACTGTACAGGGGAGATGACAGATCACTGTTCATACTCTGTCTACACACAGATCACGGTTTTCAGTGTGCCCTAAGCGATCGCCGGAGCTCGGCGGTGATTGTGACTACTGGCTAAAAAATGAAGCAACATAATATAACGGCAATTCGCCATGTTGCTGCAGTACAACTGCAGCAACTGGTCAGCAAGCGGTTAAGGGGATTGTGGTTTTAAAAATCACGTTTTAAAAATTGCAGGAAGACTTCCCATTGGCCCTTGGTCTCTGGGAAGGTCAGGTGACCACTGTATCTGGGTTTTCTGTGTGGAATTTCAAATAAACAGGGGGTTCTGAGCCCCAGAGGTTCAGTCGCCTCAGTAGCAACAGCTGTGATGTGTTTCCTCCCACCCTCCCTAAGTCGCAGCTAAGAAATTTATTATGTGGCTAGTGTCACTTTTCAAGGGGGACAGTTTATTTTAAACAAAGTTAAACAAATTATTTATAGGTGATGAAGTTATATGCTGAAAGTGGGTAGATTCCCCTTTTTTTAATTATACAGCTTGAGCCATAGTGGCTGAGCTATTTTACGTGTTCTAAAGTTTAACTTTTAATATTTATTTATTAAAGCCAATAATAAATAAATATTTTTCCAATCAAAGGTTTTATTGTGTTTTATTGTGTTTTAATTTTGCTGACTACTAGCCCATATGCAAACTGCAACCTGCATAGCTGTGAAGCAGGCCTGAAGGGTCCACCTAACTATCTACTGATTGATTGGATAGCTCAAGTAGGACCTATTATTACCTATTTGTTTGGTAGAGTAAAGTTGATTGTATAACAATTGTACATTCAGACTGTAACTTGTATGGCGACCCTTATAGCCTGTACACACGATCCAAAAATCGGAGGACAGATCGTCCGTTTTGTTTTTTTTGCATGCTAGTCGCATATCAAAAATGGAGAGGTTACTAAAGGTGCGAAAATTCTCATACGACAGAATAAAAAATCGGAAGTGATGTCACTTGTTGTAGTGTATTTGTATTGTATTTTTGGACAACAACTGTACTGATTAAACAAAAATCATATGATCTGGTATAGACAAAAGATATATCTATAGAAAAGGCTAGTGGTCATGTATAACTGAAACTTAAAAAAGGTACCACATCCCAGTTTAGAAATTTGAATGAAGAAGGGGGAAATAGATGAAGGGGACTGGAGGGTAACCAACCCCCGGGACTTTCTTGACGGTACCAGATATATATAAGCAAAGAGTAAAATCAATAGAATTTTATTTGATGTACAAAAGACATTTCTCACATAGGACCAACAATTATGTCCATATATAAAAAGAATGACAAATACAAAAGCTAATACAGAAGCTTGTATAACTCCACAGATTACCACATTTTTGTAAATGATTAAGCCTGCATTGTTTCTTTCCTACATGTTTCGCTCTCTTGAGCTTCCTCAGGACAATTGCAGCATATGACAGTACGTGGAAAACTGAAAATATACAAAACATAAAACATAAAAATTCCATATATATGTAGAAACCCAGGGGGACACCTAAAGTGTCTTCCCATTGGTCTACCACAATCAGTTGAATAAATCTGGTAGTGTATTCATTCCAATCGCTTTTCTACCCAGAAAGAAATGAATTGACTACCTTGGCAGTAATGAAAAAACAGGACATAATTGAAATAAATTTGGAATAAATCATTACTTGATTGATTAGGAACAGACGCTCACTTGTTAACGGTGGCCTCCTACATTCATTAAATAGACTGATAATGATATAATTCTCCAATTCAGAGATTATGATTTCAGTTGCAGACAAAAACATGAAAAATAAAAAAAATAATAAAAGAACAAAACACAGAAAAATCTTACCCCATAGGGTTTGTGAATTGGTGTGATTCAAAATCGTTGTTAGTGGATAATAAAAATAGCTTAGACGAGAAGATTTCTCCTTTTTATCCACCAGAGCAGGTGGAATATGGTGAAAGCAGCGCTAGTGATCCCCAGTATTCTCCATGAGTCTGCAGAGGCGCGAGAGAATTATATACTATAATTAAGCCATTTGGGTATAACACCCTTATGGCAAAAAGTCAATGGTAAAAAGACCAACATACCTGGACTGAGCCCAGAAATGGCTGGAATGGAACCAGTTCTATATTGCCAATGCCCGTAGATTGCTTGTATCGTCAGATGGGAAATAGCAAATACGTAAGGTGCTAATCTGTAGATCTAAAAAATCAAAACATAGAAGGCAAGAGCCACCTTCTTATTATTGCTGCATCCCTGCTTTAAAGGCATGAGTTAAATAAGTCTGGTTAGGGCCGAACGGATCACCAGATCACAAGTCCCATCCAGAGCTGTGATGTTCTTACCTGTTGCAAAGTAAAATGACTCCACTGAAAGTGGGTTTGGCTATTTCGCCGTTGGGGAACAAACCCGCGTGTCCTCTCCCGTCGCTTGCATTATCGGCACTGACGGGACCGGCTTCTTATCTTGCGCCTCCAGCTGCGGGCACATCTATAGCGAAGACCTAATGACTGCGCGTACGTTCCGTATTGCGCATGCACGGAAGACGTGAAACACGTTCGTACCGTGCCTCGGCCATTTTGGTATCTGGCCGAAGTCAGGAAATTTGCCAGCAGTTGTTTGATCCTATACCCGCGTTTTCATTGAACCAAACGTTCGTTGAAAGCAGGTGACTTATAATAGAGCTGGGCACTCTGCCCTAATCTTGTTTGACAAATAGTAAAGGCAAGTTACAGGTCTATATGTAAATATGTAAATATGTAAATGTATGGGGAGGAGGAGAGTGGCCTAATACAATCGCCAGTCCCCAACTAGTCCCCGATTTTTCAATGGTGGCCAAAAAAAAAAAAAAGAAAGCCACAGAATTATTAGCAACTAATAGGCAATTCAGGACTTCGCATTAAAGAAACAGGGCAGGTTGACCAAGCCCATAACTGGTTATAAATGGGTTAAAGGTCAAACCCGCCCCGGGGTGCCCGTACAGACTCACTGAAAATAGAGGACACATAGAGGATCACCTATCGCATATATAATATTCACCATAGTCTTTTGAATGTTCAGTATGAACAGAAAGATATTCAAAATTCATATATATTCATATACATATTTTTATATTATTACACATCCCAGGGGAGATAAAAGAGAAAGAAAAAAAAAAAAAAAAGGAATTTATCTAAAATTCTAAATTCTAAAGAAAAGGTTTAAAGCTAATGGCATCATTGAGTCCAGGCGATCGAGTGGCTTCCAAATTAAATATCCATCGGGTCTCTCGTTGCAAGAGAGTGTGGTTATAATCACCACCTCTCTCTCCCGGAGGGACATATTCCAATGGAAAAAAATGCATGAGGCTATCATTGAAATGATGATACAAACCGAAATGTCGGCTGATTGGGGTTTCCATCTTCTTCCCCTGCACCAGGGACACATGGTCCCTGATGCGGTGGAAGAAGGGACGTTTTGTTTTTCCCACATAGAAAGCATTGCATTGACAGATCATGATGTACACCACTCCCACTGATTGACATGTCACACCGAATTTGGGCCTAAATAGATGACCGTTGGGTAGGCGTATAGATCCTGATGCATGTAAGTATCTACAAAACCCACATTTGTGGCAAGGGGCACATCCTGTTTTTTTCCGCCCTGTCGTCAGAGGCGGGGAGAAGTGGCTTTGTACCAAGGAATCCTTGAGAGATCGTGATCTCCTCTAGGTTATGCCCGGATATTCCGGGAGATATTTAGCTAAGAGTGGGTCCCCTCTCAGGAGATACCAGTATCTCTGAAGGACTCCTCTTATTTGCAAATGTTGCTCATTGAATGTGGTGATGAATCTAACCTCACCAGTGGTCCGAGGTGGTCTATGACTATGTATTAAAGAGGCCCTGTTCTGTTTTCTAGCCTGCGTATATGCCCTTTTTAAGCTCTTGTTGCTGTAGCCCCTTTGTCGAAGGCCCAGCCTTAAGTTCCTAGCTTCTAGGGCAAAGTCTTCATGGTTGCTGCAATTTCGTCTCAGACGGAGGTATTGTCCGTATGGGATACTCGCTATCAGAGGGGACGGGTGTGAACTGGATGCATGTAAGAGCGAATTTGCCGCGGTGGTTTTCCGGTGGAGAGTAGACTGAATCCCTCCCCCCAAGTCAGTAAATATTTGCACGTCAAGGAAAGTTATCCTAGAAAGACTCTTTTCCATGGTGAATTTTAAATTAAAGGAATTAATCCCCAACAAATTCACAAAGGTATCCAAGTCATTCTCACTACCCGTCCAAATAAGGAAAATGTCGTCAATAAATCTTCGCCACATTGGTATAAAATCGAAAAATCGCTGCAGATTTTCTTGGCGAAAGATTTGGCGCTCCCAACCCCCCAGGTACAGGTTGGCATAAGAGGGGGCACATTTGGTCCCCATAGCCACCCCCTGCACCTGGAGGTGGTGGGAGCGCCCGAACATAAAAATATTATTAGTGAGAATGAAATGTAACAGATCCAGTATGAATTTGGTATAGTTGGGAGGGATGCGCCCATCTGAGCCCTTAACTATCCGGACCCCCAAATCATGGGGTATCGAATTGTAAAGGGCCTCTACATCCAAGGTCACTAGCCAGGTCCCCTCCGATAGCGAGATCCCATCCAGGGCCCTTAGCAAATCAGAGGTGTCCCGCAGGTAGGACGTCAAGTCCTCTACATAGGGACGTAAGAATTGGAGAATTATATCATTATCAGTCTATTTAATGAATGTAGGAGGCCACCGTTAACAAGTGAGCGTCTGTTCCTAATCAATCAAGTAATGATTTATTCCAAATTTATTTCAGTTATGTCCTGTTTTTTCATTACTGCCAAGGTAGTCAATTCATTTCTTTCTGGGTAGAAAAGCGATTGGAATGAATACACTACCAGATTTATTCAACTGATTGTGGTAGACCAATGGGAAGACACTTTAGGTGTCCCCCTGGGTTTCTACATATATATGGAATTTTTATGTTTTATGTTTTGTATATTTTCAGTTTTCCACGTACTGTCATATGCTGCAATTGTCCTGAGGAAGCTCAAGAGAGCGAAACATGTAGGAAAGAAACAATGCAGGCTTAATCATTTACAAAAATGTGGTAATCTGTGGAGTTATACAAGCTTCTGTATTAGCTTTTGTATTTGTCATTCTTTTTATATATGGACATAATTGTTGGTCCTATGTGAGAAATGTCTTTTGTACATCAAATAAAATTCTATTGATTTTACTCTTTGCTTATATATATCTGGTACCGTCAAGAAAGTCCCGGGGGTTGGTTACCCTCCAGTCCCCTTCATCTATTTCCCCCTTCTTCATTCATATGATCTGGTATCATATGAGAAAAATTTTTTGTGTTTGTCCGATCATATTATATCAGGTGAACTGTTGTAATTGGCTCTCGAAAGCTCTGTACTAACTATCCGATTATCATATGATCGATTCGAAAGCGGTATTTTTCGTCCGATTTTCGGATCGTGTGTACGGGCCATTAGTCTGTTACACGTGACTATTACAGCAAACTAAAACACATTTTTGACAGTTTGTAATACATTTTAGGTCTAGCACACCTGTCATATAGCAAAATTGCAAGCATTCACCATTTTTATGCAATATGAGTTTCTATTGCATACAACGTATGTACTTAGTTCAGAAAGAATTGGCAGTGTAATGCATTTGGTGTATCGGCTTACTGGTTGAAGAAGCTCTGGGAAAGCTGTTTCAGGGCGAATTTTTCCTTTAAGGACCATTGGGTTAAATTCTACAATCTTAAATCTAATATTAGACAGCTGAGTGCCTTCAATCCATTTCCTAAAACATAAAATCAGATTGTCACAATTAAAAAAATTGAGCCTGAGGATTATCTAGCATACAAAAGCTTGTTTATTCTCAATACCTAAAGTTTTAGGCCTCGTTCACATGGGTGTATTTGTGGCATGTGAGGGCCACATTTTGCTGCATGGGATGCACAGGTGTTCCATGCATCCGCGAGTATGCAGTCTCATTTATATCCACTGGCATGCAACAGTCGCAGGGACAAGCAGACTGTGCCCAATTTGATATCCATGTGGGTGTGGGCATGTGTCCCTAAACGCAGACATGCAGGACATGCACTTGCACCCACACGGATGCCAAAATAAGAAGCAGTGGCTATGTCTGGGGTACATGCTACACCTGTGCGTCAGCATATTTGAGCCTCTCAAATGCTTTCACAGTCTGCAAGGTGGTGGTGGGAGCATGAAAATGCTGGGATTGGAGGCACAGGGGCTAAACACCCAATGTGCATGTGGCCCAAGGATCTTTCTTTTAATCATATGACTGTAATTTTTAAACATTTTAGTCCGTTGAACAATCGTACGATTTTCTGATTGTGTGTACACAACTTTCGACAGCTGATTCCGACCTTTCAAATGAAGGTTCCCAAAGGGACAAAGGGAACAGAATGAATGATTTTCGTTTATTGTGTATCGTTTTTGTATGATTTTCAGGTGAGAAATACCAGATACGAAACACTGTGCATGATCAGAAACAAGTAACAAAAAAGAAAAAAAGCCTTTGTCTTATGAGAATTTTCGTTATTTCTATTTCTTGGTTCCGACTTGCTGTGAAACATGAGGAAAACTGTCCGAACATTCACCCGACTTTCTTGTAGTGTGCACCTGGTTTAAAGCATAATCTGGCTAAAGTAGTCTACCACTGCAAAGCAAACATTGGCTGTCCTCCATAGCCATCTGTTTCTTTTTTGTTTCTAATCTGCTATTAATTATAAACTGCCATTTAGATTACATCAGTACTTTGTGCTTGCTTTTATAAATGTGACCCACTGTATTTGTTTATTGGTGTTTATTTTACAGTCTGAGATAGATGTGTACTTACCTGATATGAACTAAACTGTTTCTTAGACCAATAATATAAAAGAGCACATTGGCATTAGTGTTGCTGTATATGCTATTAATTGCCGCAATAGTGCCTCCCATCCGGCCTGAAGGTGCACAAATGACAACAGGAATGACGTCCTCCTCTTCCACTTCTATTTCAGGATCTTGTAATAAAAAACATGAATATTAGAAATCATTTGAGGTAACCAGTTACAGTGGGAGACTAGCTAATATTCAAATTTACAACTTTACATTACTTGACACCCAACAAAATATGTTCCTAATTCTATACCTTTCTGTTTCATTCAAAGTGTATACAAAACGGAGTTCCACTCGTATTTCTGTTTATTAAAAGTCAGCAGTTACAAAAAGTGTAGCTGCTGACCTTTAACCACTTCAGTCCCAGAAGGATTTACCCCCTTCCTGACCAGGCCATTTTTTGCAATACGGTACTGCGTTAATTTAACTGACAATTGCGTAGTCTTACGATGTTGTACCCAAAACAAAATTGATGTCCTTTTTCCCCCACAAAAAGAGCTTTCTTTTGGTGGCATTTGATCACCTCTGTGGTTTTTATTTTTTGTGCTATAAAAAAAAAAAGAGTTTCAATTTTGAAAAAAACTAAAATTTTGTACTTTTTGCTATAATAAATATCCTAAATTTTTTAAAAAAAGTAAACATTTTTTTCCTCAGTTTAGGCCGATATGTATTCTTCTACATATTTTTGGTAAAAGTTATAACGTCTACAAAATAGGCGATAGATTTATGGCATTTTTATTATTTTTTGTTATTTTTTACTAGTAATGATGGTGATCAGCGATTTTTATTGTGACTGCGACATTACGGCAGACAGATCGGACAGAGCTAAAAATAGCCATTGATTACTGTATAAATGTCATTGGCAGAGAAGGGGTTACCACCAGGGGGCGATCAAGGGGTTAACTATGTTCTAACTGTGGGGGGGATGGGACTGACTAGGGGAGGAGACCGATCGGTGTTGCTACTTAGTAGGGGCACACGGTCTGTCTACTCCCCTGGCTTAAAGAGCCAACGTACGGCTACGACAGCTTGCGCAGGGAAGCCAAGCTGCTGCAGTATAACTGTATAGGTATAGAATTTTGGGGGGGGGACCCACGCCATTTTTTTCACATTTTGGTGCGGGGTTCCCCTTAAAATCCATACCAGACCTGAAGGGTCTGGTATGGATTTTGAGGGGGACCCTCACGCAATTTAAAAAAAAATGGCGCGGGATTCCCCTTAATATCCAAACCAGACCTGAAGGGCCTGGTATGGAATTTAGGGGGACCCCCACACATTTTTATTTTTTTAATTTTGGTTCGGGGTTCCCCTGTGGGGAAATCCCTATGCTGTTTTTATCAATTAACTTTTATGTGTATTGCGGACCGACAATTCATTATAGCCGGGAGTAGTTTTAAATAGGGCTGTGGAAATGAAAGATCAATTCCTTAATTTTTTTGATCGATTAAAATTCTTTTGATCAATCAAGAAAAGCACTTAGATCTTTTCTTTGTACCCATGACCTGGCGTTTGCACAGGGGTCCATGCCATATGGTGAGAGTGATTAGTTAGACCAGAGATGGAGGGATTGTCAAGCTACTGTGAAAAAAAAAATTACAGTTTGAATTTAAAACTTATTTGTGTGAACTGTGAAGTTAAAGTGGAGGGCCACCCTGAAAACAAAAAAAATATAAAAAATTACAAAAAAAAAAAAAAAATGAAAATAATTTTTTTTTTTTACTTACCAGAAATGCCTGTTGCTAGGCACTTTCTCCTAATCTTCCTCTTCCTCCTCCGCGGAGATCTTCTGTCTTCTGTCTTCGTCGCGGCATCTTCTGGGTAATGAGTCGCGCTGTGTTCTGGGAACTGTGTGTTCCAGAACACAGCGCGTCCCATTCAGAAAGCGCTGCGGGACTCGCGCATGCGCAGTAGCTGCGGGACTCGCGCATGCGCAGTAGGAAACGGGCAGTGAAGCCGTAAGACTCCACTGCCTGTTTCCCTTACAAGGAATGGCAGCGCCGGGACCCGAGAGCCGAGGGACGGGTCGGCCTCGGGTGGCCGACATCGCGGGCACCCTGGACAGGTGAGTGTGTTGATTAAGTCAGCAGCTGCAGTGTTTGCAGCTGCTGACTTTTTTTTTTTGTATAACCGGCCCTCCTCTTTAAGTTATGGATTGTGGAAACGAACTAGTGTCGGGTGATTGTATATAGTGTAGGATTGTGGAAACAAACTAGTGTCGGGTGATTGTATATAGTATATACCACATTTACCACTGACTAATGCAGATTTGCAATGCAAGGAGATCAGCTAAAAGTAGTTGGATCTGTATGTGCGTCATAATGAATCAAAATTAGTCGATTAATTGATTTTAAAAAAATAGATTAATCGAACACGAAAATTTTAATCAGTAACAGCTCTAGTTTTAAATTACTTTTTTTTTCCTTTAGAAATGTAATTTTTCTGTCAGACTGTTCTAAACATGGGAAACATGCGCCCCTTCACAGGCATACTATAGACACCCCCAGGTACGAAATTTAAAGGAATATTACACTTTTATTGTTTCACTTTAAGCATTATTAAAATCACTGCTCCCAAAAAAACTGCAGTTTTTAAAACTTTTTTTTGCATTGATACATGTCCCCTGGGGCAGGACCCAGGTCCCCAAACACTTTTTCTGACAATACCATGCATATAAGCCTTCAAAATTAGCACTTTTGATTTCTCCTATAGACTTTTAAAGGGTTTTCCACGGCTTTCGAATTTGCCGCAAACACTCAAAATTGTTTGCTGTTCGGCGAACTGCCCGAACCGAACAATGTTCGAGTCGAACATGAGTTCAGATCGAACATAAAGCTCATCCCTGCTCCAGGAGTATATAATGGGTTTGAGATTCTAGAGAAATGCTTAAATAATGCATTACAGTTTAACTAAACCCATTAGATATTAGTCGACTAAAATGATTTTAGTTGACTAAAATGTAGGAGATTTTAGTTGACTAAAATAAGACTAAAAAACGAAAACAATAAAGATGACTAAAATATGACTAAAACAAAAATGTAATTTTAGTCAAAAGACTATGACTAAAACTAAATTGAAGTTTGATGTCAAAATTAACACTGCCATTCAGTTTAAAATAGAAATGAAAGGCAAAACATTTGTGTATAGATATAAAAAACATAAATACCTCTGTTCTTAGTTGCAAGAGAGCTGGGGTGAGAACAAACAACTACACACTGATCTTCCCAGTGTAAGGCTGTGCAGGAGGGGTGTGTTAGGACAAGACTAATCATTGGAGGGGCAGGCCGAGTTCCCAGCACAGCTAGAAAACTGATTAGGGTGTGTTTTCCTGCCTAGTGTGGTCAGTTTTTAATAGGAAAGCAGAGGGATTGGCAGGAACACCAGGGATTTCACACACAGGAAGCATTACAAAGAGGACAGAATACTTTTTCATACAAGTACATGTTACAGCAGGCACATATCAGGGATATGAAATGTTGAGTGTTTATACTTTGCTTTGTAGCTTTGCTTCACACACTTCTAGCGCCATCTCTCTGGATACCTTGTTGTGATTACAAGGCTGCAATACACAAAATGCTGAATTTGCTTGTCCTCTACAGCCACCTCTGGCAGCAAGATTTTTTTTTATAGTAGAAAAACACACACACACACACACACACTACAGTAGAAAAGCACACACTACACTATGGTCATATAAATCAGATATGACAGTACTTTTGTGACAGAAAACTTTCTCTTTGCTTATGCACACAGTTTTATTTTATTTTTCAAATGATAACCCTATAAACTCTTAGAAAATATTTTATTGTTAAAAAATTTCCAACATGTTTGATCGGTCATTTTTGATAGCCATGCGAAACTTGTCTATCACTGTGGGCACACCAATTATTCGAAAATCGAACAGCCGTTCTTTCAACAGGAAATTGCTTTCATTTTTTAGACTCATGTATGGCCTTCTTTGAGTCTAGGTTCACATCTATGCGGCTGCACTTGATGCATTTTTCAAGCACGTTAAACCATAATTTTTTTATGTGTTTTTGTATGCAGTTTTCATGCATTTTGCGTTTTATGTATTTTTTTCTCTTTAAACGCACTGTAAAAGACACTGTATATAGCTGGTTGCTAAGGAGGGGGCCAGGAAGGTGGCCGCTGCATTCTTAGCAACTGATGTGTTATCAGCTGTCAGCGGGGTTCCCCGCTAAAAGCTGAATGTAAAAAATAAAAAAAAAATTGGCGTGGGGTTCCCCCCAGGTCCATACCAGGCGCTTGAGGTCTAGTATGGATTCAGAGGGGACCCTTAATCCAAAATTGTAAAAAAATGGCATGGGGCCCCCAAAAACTATACCAGACCCTTATCTGAGCATGCTGACCAGCAGGTCAGGAAAGGGAGGGGACAAGAGCCCTTGCCCCCATGTTAATGAGGACAAGGGCCTTTTCTCGACAACCCTAGCCGGTGGTTGGCGGGGGGCTTATCAGAATCTGGAAGCCCCCCTACCCATTCATCAAAAAAGCTGTGAAATGTAATAAAAACACAAGAGACGTTTTTTGACAATTGCTTTATTAATAGCTCTGTCTTCTCTAGCCGTCACTTCCAGTCATCTTCTCCTTCCCGCCGTCTCCTCCTCGAGCTGTCTCTTCCCGCTGTCTTCTCCTTCCCGCCTTCTCTTCCCGCTGCTGTCTTCTTCATCGCCGCCGGTTACCCACTAAAAAAATTTAAAAGCCGCTCTTGTTCTGTCGATGTCTTCATCTGATTTGTTGTCGCCTGCTCTCTGCCGACTCTTATATAGCCATGGGGCGTGGCTATCTGATGACATCACCCGGAGTGGTCGGTAGAGAGCAGGCGATTACAAAACAAGTGAAGACCTCAACAGAACAAGAGCGGCTTTTTAAAAAAATGTTGTGCGTAACTGGCTGTGAGGAAGAAGACAGCAGCTGGAATAGACATCTCGAGGAGAAGACGGTGGGAAGACACAGCGGGAAGAAGAAGACAGCGGTAAGAGACAGCTCGAGAAGGAGAAGACGATGGGAAGAGACTGCTAAAGAAGACCGGCTCTTGTGTTTTTATTATATTTGAATGCTTTTTTGGTGAATGGGTAGGGGTACGATGTACCCGATACTTATTGACATGGGGGAGTGCCGGGATCTGGGGGCCCCCTTCTTAAAGGCGGGCTTCCAGATTCTGATAAGCCCCTGAATGCATACCCCGACTACCACTGGCTAGGGCTGTTGGGAAGAGACCCTTGTCCTAATCAACATGGGGGCAAGGTGCTTTGGGTTGGGGGGGCACTCGCTCGTCAACCTTCCTTTCCTGACCTGCCATGTAGCAGGCTCGAATAAGGGTCTGGCGTTGATTTTAGTGGGGACCCCATGCCATTTTTGTTTACAATTTTGGCATGGGGGTCCCCTCTGAATCCATACTAGACCTGAAGAACCTGGTATGGACCTGGGGGGAACCCCAAACAGTTTTTTTCGCAAATTTTTTTCCTGGCAAATTGTTTTTGTTCTTTTACATTCAGCTTTCAGCGGGGAACCCCACAGACAGCTGATGACTCTCAGTTCTTGGGCCTCAGGCTAAGATAAGGCACAAGAGAGGAAACACTATATGCATACATCTGGAAACATTTACCCGTACCCTCAATCATATTTCATCAGGGACGCTTACAGCCAGTGCTGGGACAAAGTCATCTAGTGCCCAGGGTGAAGATTGGAAACTGCACAGCAGGCTGCTATATTCAAGGGAGGAGAGAACAGAATCCTCCCACCAAGAGGCAGTCCTTTTTTTTTTCTCAGAGAATAGGTGCAGGTGCTCTCATTTCCCTGCCAAGCAACTGCTCCCCTCCTTTCAGAAAGAGAAGCAAAGTGGCTGGTGTGGCCAGAGCACAGGACTGCTTAGCACACCGAACACAAGGTGCAGGAATGCATATTGTACAGGGCTCAGGAGTGCATATTACACAGTGTGCAGGGCTCAGGAGTGCATATCATGCGGGATGCAGAGCTTGGGAGTACGTATCAAAGGAATGTGTATTTCATGCAGGGCTTGGGAATGCCTATCCTACCCCCAACCTCACTCCAACCCCCATACAGTGCTCTTCCACCTACCCCTTTCGCCCTAGTATATATAAAGCTCCTCCCCCACTCCCAATACAAAGAGGCCAAGAGAGGGCCTACTGTCAAAGAGCAGCTAGAAGTTACTCATCCAGTCCTTAGTAGGACCCAGAGTCTGTGCTCTACTGTCATTGAGATCGCCAAGGGTATGATGCAGGGCAGGGGGGCTCTGTGTGAGCCCAGGAAAGGTGCGCTGTCACTTGCTATAAACACAGAAGCCTGCAGGGGAAGTTAGTCATACAGAACATTTCCTGTATCTGCTTCTGTGTTTAGTTGACAACAGTCAACTTAGGGCCAGTGTTAGAGGCGGTGGTACAGAGTTTTCTGGCTGAAAAAAAGCCCCGCTGACAGGAGTGATACCACAATCACTGCTGTTAGTGAGGTGCAGGAGAAGGAGCAGGCAAAGCTCCAAGCATGCCCCCTCCTCATATCAACTTTGTGTCCGGTGCATGTGCTTTAGCCTCATTATTTTTTCATGACTTATTCAAATCCGACAGCCAACTAGCATGTCACTGTTCTTTGGATTGAAACTTGACATCCAACTGTTGCTGTTCTTGACATTACAATATTAAATAATATAACTTGTAATAATATATATATAATAATATATATATATATATATATATATATATATATATATATATATATATATATATATATATATATATATATATATATATATATATATATATATAATTGTCATATCATGCAGAGTAAATACCCTTGGAAGCATATACTGTAATGTCTTTCAGTGTCATGTTCTTTACAACTTTGGTGCTGAATTTGATCACTGGTTTACATTGCTCACACACTAAACATTCACTTGCTTTTACTGCTGCATTGAACATTTTCTGTTCATAGCATCCTGGCAGTTAAGAGCCTTTGTATAACCTAGACTTTACTGATCCAAATATCTCCAACAATATGTTATGTAAAAATATATTTATGTTATGCTTGAAAATTGCATGCGTTTTTTTACCTTCATCTTTTGTGATAGTAGGCACCTTATAGATGGTGCTATACCATATGCCACATATTGTCAACAAAAGTAGAAGCAGCAGTATGTGATTAACTGCAAAAGCATAAAAATATTTTGGTTACATAAACAGAGAAAATCATAGTTTGTCTGAATCATATCTTTACATGGGGTCACAACAATTAGCTACTTACGTTTCCTTAGAATAGCCATAGAATAGCTGAATGCTGTAGAAGCACCTACAAAATATGAAGCACATTTAAAAGCAGGCAATAGTATTCAGAAACTGCTATTCTCTTATATGATAATAAAAAGATAACAACAAAATTAGGATTCAGTAGAATCAGGTAGCCCATAGACACCAACTATGGTTGCCTCCCTATCCATCTGGTTTTGGCTGAATTCGGCTGTGCCAGTAAGCAGACACCCCAGGCTGGCCAGTCTTGGCCGTTTAGATTTTCTGGGCTGACTGCTATTGGCAATACAAGATTAGGCTGCTATAGTCTACTAGAAATGAGCCTGATGTTCAAGTCGAACATAAGTTAGACTTGAGCATCGGGTGTTCGCCCATTTGCCAAATTTAGAACATTATGGGGCGTTTGCAGGAAATTTGAGTGTCCGTGGAATGCCTCATAATGAACGGCGAGACTGATCTACATGCATGCTTTGGCCAATCATAGTGCACTCTGCTGTGAGATGCCATGATTAGCCAAAGGATGTATGAACGGAAGGCGGCGGCGGCGAGAGAAGACCGGGCCACCGCCTGTAAAAGAGCTATAAGAAGGCGCGGTGGCCCGGCAGAAGAACCGAAGAGGGGGACAAGACCCCCGAAGTCGGAAGAAGAGGCCGCAGCGACGAAGAAGAATGCCGGGCTCCTCCGCTAGTAAAAGAGCTACAAGAAGATAGCGGAGGAGTCCGGCGAGAAGACCCCCGAAGACGGAAGACCCCCGAAGACGGAAGACCCCCGGAGCTGTGCAATAAAGTATTTTATCTCGTGTGTTGTGTTTTTTTTGTACTTTTATTTTACAGGTGAATGGGTAGGGGTACATTGCTTGCTCGCCCCCCCTTTCCTGGCCGGCCGGGTAGTGTGCTCGGACAAGGGTCTGTTGTGGACTTGGGGGGAACCCCCACGCTGATTTTTTTCGGCGTTGGGGTTACCCTTTAAGTCCATACTAGGCGGCGGGGCCAGCGACGTCTCCTTCGCGGGCCCCGCCTACCTGGAGACCCGCTCGAAATGAGCGGACTTTTCTCTGGGCGGGAAAAGTCTGCTCATTTCAAAAGTACGGCAGACTGGCATACACACGGCCGGATTGTCCGCCGAAATGCGAGTCCGCCGGGAAGATTGGAGTGCAACACGGCATTCTAAGTCCACCGTACTTTCGGGTCAAAAAAGTATGCCGGAGGCTACACACGGGGGGATTGTTTGGTGGACTTGAGTTTGCCGGACTTTTCCACCGGATTGTTTGATCGTGTGTACGCGGCATAAGGTGCAGTTGGCCTTCGAAAAAAACTCAAAGAACTGTTCACCTCAGCCACTATCCTTAAACACTCTAATCCTGCTCTACCTTTTGTCTTGGAAGTTGCACATCCCATTTTGGTCTATACTGACCATAAAAATTTGGAGTACTTGAGAACAGCCAAGAGACTAAGACCTTGACAGGCCAGATGGGCACTTTTTTTCTCTAGATTCCAGTTCCATATTACCTACAGACCTAGCTCCAAAAATATCAAGCCAGACACTCTCTCCCGTATGTTTCATGACTCTGAGGAAACCTTACCTTCGGACACCATTCTCCCTTCTGGGAACTTCTTGCTTCTTCAAGGGGATCTCGTCTCCCGGATTAGACAGGCCTCTATGGGAATGTCACCATCTGCTGAGACTTATGCTAAGGACTGCCTGTTCTGGCACAAGGGCAAGATTGGGGTCCCTGAGGGCCTAAGAGTACATGTACTGGAGCTTTGCCACGACCACAAGTTGGCCGGAAATTTTGGTGTACTTAAGACTACTGACTTGCTACTTCTGGTGGCCTCACCTGTACAAAGACTGTAAGGATTATGTCGACTCGTGCAATATTTGCACCCGAAGTAAGAACAGCCGGGCGAGAGCATGGGCCCTATTAAAACCTTACTTAACCACTTCCCGACTGGCGCACACCGATGTACGTCTGCAGAATTGCACGGGCAGGCAAATGGGCGTAGCTGTACGTCCCTTTAAATTTGCCGCCCTGCCATCGCAACGAGCAACCGTCAGCGTGCTCACGTGGCGGTACTCCGGTCGCGGGTCCCACAGACTCGATCGCCACGGGCATACCCGCGATCGTCTCGCGGGGAGGCTGAACTAGGAGATGCTGTTGTAAACAGCATCTCCCAGTTCTGCCTAGCAACAAGTGACACTGATCTCTGCTCCATGTGATTGGAGCAGAGATCAGTGTTCACTAAAAGAAAGCCCAGCCCCCAACAGTTAGTAACACGCCCTTAGGAACACTTAACCCCTACACTGCCACGCACTGGTTAACCCCTTCACTGCCAGTGTCATTTACACAGGAATCACTGCATTTGTATAGTAGTGATTGCTGTATAAATGACAATGGTCCCAAAAATATGTCAAAAATGTCCGATGTGTCTGCCATAATGTCACAGTCACAATAAAAATCGCTGATCGCCACCATTACTAGTAAAAAAAAAAATTATTAATAAAAATGTCATAAAACTATCCCCTATTTTGTAAACGCTATGACTTTTGCGCAAACCAATCAATAATAGCTTATTGCGATTTTATTTACCAAAAATATGTAGAAGAATACGTATCGGCCTAAACTGAGGGAAAACATTTTATTTTATATATTTTTGGGGGATATTTATTATAACAAAAAGTAAAAAATAATGCGTTTTTTTCAAAATTGTCGCACTATTTTTGTTTATAGCGCAAAAAATAAAAACCGCAGGGGTGATCAAATACCCCCAAAAGAAAGTTCTATTTGTGGGAAAAAAAGGACGTAAATTTTGTTTGGGAGCCATGTCGCACAACCGCGCAATTGTCAGTTAAAGCGACGCAGTGCCGAATCGCAAAAAGTGGTCTGGTCTTAAGCCAGCAAAATGGTCCGGGGTTGAAGTGGTTAAAGCCTATTAAAAACATACATTACCTTACAACAGTACATTACAGCCGCAAGCAGTTTTAAATGCAGTTTTTTCCTTTAAAAATTTAATTTTGCTGTGGTACTGTTATAAACATGGGAAAGATGTGATACTTTACAGGCATACTATAGACACCCCCCAGGCATGATATTTAAAGGAATACTTAATTTTTATTTTTTCACTTTAAGCATTATTAAAATCACTGCTCACAAAAACACAGACTTTTTTATGGCAATAACATGCATATAAGCCTTTAAAATTAGCATTTTTGATTTTTCATGTTCGTGTCCCATAGACTTTAATGGTGATCACACAAAAATGTTTTGCCTGTTCTCAAGTTCTGGTGCGAACCGAAACGGGGGGTGTTCGGCTCATCCCTATAGTCTATTAGGTGCATAATACAAGACGATTTAGGCAATACCAGCAGGGACATCTATGCTAGTGTAGCACCCTCCTAGGTAGGTGCTAGGATAACTAGGTAAGTGTTAGTATGTGTTTTTGATAAGTACATTTAGTTGCCACACTGTAGTCAGTGTGGCTGTAATTTTGGGCAAGATAAAAGCATAGTTTGGCTCACTGTACTCAGTGAGCTGTGATTATTTAGCTAGGTCTGCTCCATGTGCTCTACTGCTGTCAGTCTGCCTGATAGCTTCCTCTGTATTCAGGTAACATGAGAAGTTTCTGGATGATAGGTGTGGAACTATGCAGATGGAAGCATGAATATTGAGGCAGCCCTGTCCTGGCCCTGGCTCTGACGGCAGGCTGGGAGACTGCATATATTCTGAGAGCACACAGAGCTGAGGGTCTTTTTTCAGAGTGGATTATTCCAGCCTAGGGGGCATGCTACCCTCCTAGGCAGATGCTGCTGTTGGTGAGGCCTCAGGTGAGCGACCTGAGAGGAGGAATGCTGAGACTCGTGCTAAGGAGAAGCTGACTGAGGGGAGCTGTCTGCCAAAGATCTGTCTAGTATCACTGGAAAGTGTCGCTTGGAAGATTGGAAGGAGGCTATCATCTATCCTTGGGCCTTGTGAGTACAGACACTGAGAGATATTGGGGACCTCATGATCTAGCTACCCCTGCCTTATAGTCAGCTGTGGATCTGTTAGGGGAAAGCGGCTGGTGTCCTGAAGAGCTTTGTTCAGATAATCACCTACTTGAAGGGACTTTGAAATAAAAACATCTTTGCCATTCTGAAGCTTCCCTCAAACCACTTTGCATATTATTTTATATATACTGTTATTCTGTACTTGCCAAATATGCTGCAGAAATCTCCCTCCACTGAGTCTGGCAGCAATCATTTTAACTGTGGGCAGCTGAAGCAGCTGCCTGTTCACTTCCTGGATTTACACAGATGCACACCATCAGGTCTGCAGCTCTCATTGGGCCTCTTATGATTCACCCCCCTACCTTCCTATCAAACTCTCAAGAAAGCGAGAGAGAGCTGTGCATGATATCATAAGCCTAGACAAGAAACAAGAAGTGGGCTGTATAAGGTATTTAATGGCAGAAAAAAAAATTTTTGCGCAAATCGTGCCACTGAAAAAATATGAATATATAAAAAATATATATAAAAAATATTAGAAAAGTCAATAATCAAAATAAACACACCGATGTGTGAAAACAGTGAAAAGCAGGAGAAAAAACTGGACCAACTGTTCCAAAATAGATATATCCAGGCTCTCAGAACTCTCACCTCAAAGATGGAATAATCGGGCAAAGTACAATAACCCCAGAAGCTTCTCCTTTATTTCTCTCTGTATAATGACCAAGGAATTGTAGATGAAGCCTGTAGTATATCCTTCTGCCACTAGAGGGCCATTTCCAACACTTGAATATAACACTGCAGCTTGTAATTCCGTGGTAAAGAGCTTAACCACTTGGGATCCGCGCTATTGCAAAATGACGGCAACAGCGCGGACCCACATTTCCGGGACTACGTCTATTGACGTGGTCCCGGTTACGAGCGGCCTGCGCGCCCCCTGAGGGGCGCGCGCGGCGCGCTCTGTGATCGGCGAGTCCGTGAGACTCGCCTGATCACCGATCCGTGTAAGGGGTCGATCCCGACCCCTTATCACGTGATCAGCTGTCAGCCAATGACAGCTGATCATGTGATAAAACGGAGCCGGTAATCGGCTAGTATTCCTCCTCGCGCTGACAGCGCGAGGAGAAAAAAAAAAAGCCGATCGCCGGCGGCCGTGTTCGGGACATCAGTCCCGATCACGGCCAGCAATTCAAACGGACACCTGCCCCCTGCCAGTGCCCACCTGCCACCCGCAGTGCCATCCTGAAATAAAGTAAGTGCCCCCCTGTCAGTGCCACCCAGCAGTGCCCATAGTGCCCACAGTGCCACCCAGCAGTGCCCACAGTGCCACCCAGCAGTGCCCACAGTGCCACCCACAGTGCCACCCACAGTGCCACCCAAAATCTGCCTCAAAGGTGCTGCACCCCAGTGCCGCCCATCAGTGCCCAGCAGTGCCGCCCATCAGTGCCCAGCAGTGCCGCCCATCAGTGCCCAGCAGTGCCACCTATCAGAGCCACCTATCAGTGCCACCTATCAGTGCCCATCAGTCCCATCTATCTGTGGTACCTATCAGTGCCCATCCGTGCCACCCATCCGTGCCACTTATCCGTGCCACCCATCCGTGCCATCTTATCTGTGCCCATCTTTGCCCATCAGTGCCGCCTTATCTGTGCCCATCGGTGCCGCCTTATCTGTGCCTATTAGTGCCGCCTTAACTATGCCTATCAGTGCCCACCAGTGCAGCCTATCAGTGCCCACCAATGCAGCCCATCAGTGCCCACCAATGCAGCCCATCAGTGCCCACCAATGCAGCCTATCAGTGCCGCCTAATCAGCGCACTTCAATGAAGGAGAAAAATGACCCGTTTGCAAAATTTTATAACAAACTATTAAAACATGATTTTTTTTTTTTTTTGCATCTTTTTTTGTTTGTTTAGCAAAAAATAAAACTCCGAGCTGTAACTAAATACCACCAAAAGAAAGCTCTATTTGTGGGAAAAAAATGATAAAAATTTCATTTGGGTACAGTGTTGTATGACCGCGTAATTGTCACTCAAAGTGCATCAGCGCTGAAAGCTGAAAATTGGTCTGGGACTGAGGGGGGTTTAAGTGCCCAGTAAGCAAGTGGTTAAACAGAACACAGAGGAGAGGGGGAGAGGGAGAAAAAGAGGGGACTCCGATCGTGTAGTGGTTTTAATGAATGGACAAATTTATTAAGTAGTAAAATAGACTCTCACATTAGCAAAAAAAGGTTAAAGCAGAAAAGGTAAAATGAAGATCTGGCGTTTTCGGCCAGTCTTACGCTGTTTCCGGTTTGTCCTACGGCCACTCCCTACGCGTTACGTCACGTCATGTGACTTCTTCATGGGTATCCCCAGATCAGATCCCCATGAAGAAGTCACATGACGTGACGTAACGCGTAGGGAGTGGCCGTAGGACAAACCGGAAACAGCGTAAGACTGGCCGAAAACGCCAGATCTTAATTTTACCTTTTCTACTTTAACCTTTTTTTGCTAATGTGAGAGTCTATTTTACTACTTAATAAATTTGTCCATTCATTAAAACCACTACACTATCGGAGTCCCCTCTTTTTCTCCCTCTCCCCCTCTCCTCTGTGTTCTGTTTAAGCTCTTTACCACGGAATTACAAGCTGCAGTGTTATATTCAAGTGTTGGAAATGGCCCTCTAGTGGCAGAAGGATATACTACAGGCTTCATCTACAATTCCTTGGTCATTATACAGAGAGAAATAAAGGAGAAGCTTCTGGGGTTATTGTACTTTGCCCGATTATTACATCTTTGAGGTGAGAGTTCTGAGAGCCTGGATATATCTATTTTGGAACAGTTGGTCCAGTTTTTTCTCCTGCTTTTCACTGTTTTCACACATCGGTGTGTTTATTTTGATTATTGACTTTTCTAATATTTTTTATATATTCATATTTTTTCAGTGGCACGATTTGCGCAGGACTCTTTACTTTGTTTATTCTCATGTGATAGTTGGTGTTAACTATTTTGTCCCGCTGCATTTTTTTAGCAACACTTGCACTTTTGTATTACTTTCACTGTGGATTATACATTGTTAGAATTTCTATTTTTCCATTTTTATACGTACTTAGTTATTTCTTCACGTTTAACACTTAATAGCGCGAGGGTCCATTTCTCACAGAAAAAAATATTTGACTATCCAAAGTTAAAAGAACAAGGGCAGAAGATTTAATAGATGGAAAGATTTTAAAAAAATGACTGCAGGTCCACTTTAAACTGATGACTACTGTTTATTACAAGCCTATACTTCAATATACAGTAGCTTGCTCAGAAAATAATTCCTTTCTCAAGTTCTACATAGTAATTTGGAGTATCCCACCATTTCCCTTAACCCTATTCAAGTTGTCCAAAAAATAAATAAAAAAAAACAACATCCCCTAGACCAGTCCTTGAAGAAAGTCAATGAGCCTGTTGTGTGCCTGGCTGCAGGGCAGACGTTTGGGAAGATGTGGACAGTAATCCTGCGGCTCCTATGGGAGTGGCGTTAAACTAGTTTGACGTCCCCTATAGGAAAATGGATTGGAACTACAGGACACATCCCTTCTCCCAATCTCCATTAACACAGGAGAGGTGTTCTTAGTCTGCTGGACATAATTGATAATGCTGATAAAAGCAGCACAGGCAGATGCTCAGGAAGTTATGTGCTCACTTGATTTCTGGTAGGATCCGCAGGTGTTTTTTGCCCTTATCGAACACATTTAACAAAATGCTTTCAATGGTATATTTACCACACCAAGAGGGAGCAAATAAAAAATAGTTGTTAGGGTTTATACACCTTCTATTATACGAAACGAAACAGGGCCTGTCTTGTGACAGTTATACATCATTTTAAAATCTAACCGCAACGATCTACTTGTAAATCCACATCTGTTCTAATTTATGTGTGCAGAAGCACCTGCACTCACAGGGCACAGTGATACTCAGTGCATTTTATCTGAAGGTTTTTGTACTCAGTTTAGAAAATTAGATAGATTGCAAAGGTGCAAAGCCTGTAGTTTGTAATATGAGTTTATGAAGTTAGGTATTATTTGCTGGGATGTAGGCAAAAGTCGGACAGTTTTCATGGATGTAGATGTTGTCACAAGGTAGGTTTGGCATGGTATTTTTTCCTTACCCTGGCTAACCCAGATACATCTTTATTCCTTTCTGTTACTCTGCTGAGGATATCTTACCTGTCTGTCCTTGTGTCAGCAAGACAAGAAATGGGTATAGCAGATGGCAATGGGACAGGACTTTTTAGTCCAGATAGAGTTTCTAGCCCTTCCCTACTCAGTCCAAAACAAAATATAATGGTCGCATGTGGACTTAAAGTTAAACTCCAAATGTTTTCTAATTACAAGAGACAATATATTTTTAATTTAACCTTAGTGTGCTTTGTGTATTTCCTTCAAATTAGTTCAATAATCCAGGAGCTTCCTGTAATAAAGACCAGTCGCTGTTGCTCTTTTTCCTTGTGCAGGGTGACTGGTCTTGTGTCTGCCCCCTTCTGTAGGTTTTTTTGTAAATTCTTTATTTATCAAGGTACAGCATGCGGAAATACGGACAGTTCATCAAAGACAAATATGATGACAGAACATTTTATGCATCACTATATCTGTACTTTATGCAATCATAATAACACTGTATGTAAAGTTTCTTAAGTAATTAGAGGCATCGTGAAATTCCAGAGAGTAGGAAACCTCCGCACTCCGCATTGCACCGTCAACTTTTCTTGGCCTTAGCCATTTTCCTAGAAATTAGAAAATAGATTGGTGTCCTAATCCACCAACTCCGAGGAGTCAGTACCTGATGAACCAGCATCGGATAGGACGGAAAGCGGGAAGAAAAAGATATGGAAAAGAAAGGGAGGGAGGGTGAGGAAGAAAGAACTGGGGGGTAGTATAGAAGAGGGGGAAAGGGGAGGAGAGAAAAAAAAAATATATATATAAAAGGGGGTGTAGGAAGATAGGGGTTTGTACCCCCAGCCAGTCGCAGCCGCGCCATGTAGGAAGCAAGACAGCTTTCCTTCTATTAACCAGTTGTCCGAACTCCGCTGAGTACATGAACTCATGCCAGAAATACTTTTTTTTTGAGAATTTCTCATGTAGGCCCTTTTCTGTGGCAACCAAGTCCTCCATTGCATGTATGTCATTTACTCTTTTTAGCCATATGGCCACTGTGGGTGGATGGGTCTGTTTCTAATACAGAGAGATATAGATTTTAGCTGCTGTGAGCAGAAGCGGCATGATGGATTTCCTGTAAATTTTTGTTGGGATTGTGCAGGAGGAAGAACTCGGAGGAGTCCGGGATCGCTCTGTCCGTGAACTTCTGTACAATACGATGTACCTCTGTCCAAAAGGGCTGTAGTAACCTGCATGACCAGAATATATGGAGGGGAGAGCCGACCTCCTCCCCGCATCTCCAACACAGGTCAGTGGTCTGTGGGAACATTTTGTGAAGTTTTGCCGGAGTGTGGTACCAACGAGACAACACTTTATAACCCATTTCCTGATGTCTGGCACTTATGGAAGTCTTATGAGAGAAAAGGAAAATCCGCTCAACCTGTTTGTCTGTGAATTTCATCCCCAGATCTCTTTCCCATCCAGCCATATAAGAAGGTCTCACCTCTGGCTGTGATGATATCAGCATCTGGTATGTTAGAGAGATTGCATGTCTCAATGGGGACCGGTCTATACAAAGCGACTCAAAGGTTGCCAGAGGTCTCCTGAAGGCGTCTGGTGCAGGTAGGGAGACAATTGGATCTTCTGCCAGAAGGAGAGTCTCTGTAATGCTGGGTCTTCCATTATTTGTTGTCTAGTCTTCCATTGTCCATTAGTAAGAAAATGTCTGACCTGTGATCTGTGATTTCCCGGTCTGTAGCAGATCCAGGAATTTAGAGTCTCTGACTCCCGGAGTAAACGCCGGATTGCCCAATACTGGAGTGAGTGGGGATGGAAGTGGTATGAGATCCAGTGCACGGAAGACCTTCCATGCTGTCTGAATTGTCGTTCCCACAGTAGGATGTGTTGCTGCTTCTTTCGGCAAGGGCCGCTGGCACCATGGAAGCCGAGCCAGCTGCATCCCCGTCAGAGAGTTCTCAATTTGTAACCATTGTTTCAGGGTGTTGTGTCTAGATCCAATCCAGCATACGACTGAGATGACATGCTGCGTAATAAAGATGGGCGTCTGGGAGGGCAACTCCTCCCTTAATTTTTGGGAGTCAAAGTGTTGTATGTGCCAATCGTGGGGGTTTGCTGGCCCAGACAAAATGGGTTATCGCCCTATTAACCGCTTTCAAGAAAGCGTTATGTATGTGTATTGGGAGTGCTTGAAAATGGTAAAAGAGTCTGGGTAAGATATTCATTTTCACTATGGCACAGCGCCCGAACCAAGTGAAGATGCCATGTTACCAATCTTTTAGGTCCTTCTTAATCACTTTCAAGAGAGGTGGGAAGTTGAAATGGAAAATCTCCTCCATCTTAGCTGGTAACTGGATCCCCAGATACTTAATATGGGAGGTAGCCCATTTAAACGGAAAATCTAGCCGGAGTAGTGAGAATAGGGAGGCAGGCAAATTCACATTAAGTGCTTCTGATTTCTGGTAATTAATGCGGTATTGAGATAACTTTTCGTATGTTTTTAGTTCTTTGAGCAAGTTTGGGATGGACATCAGGGGTTTCGTCAAAAAGAAAAGAAGGTCGTCCGCAAAGGCTGCTACCTTTGGGGATAGGGAGGTGTCTAGATTGAGGCCTTCTAGATCTGGGTTGTTTCTGACCGTGCGTAACAAAGGTTCTAGGGTGAGGACAAAGATTAAAGGCGGCAACGGGCACCCTTGTCTCGTTCCGTTCGAGATTTCGAATGCTGGGGATATGTAGCCGTTAACCTTCACCTGGGCCGAGGGGTATGAATAGATGGCAGAGATCCAGCTCATCATACGCTCTTTCCCCCCTATATATTTCAATGTTTCAAACAGAAAAGGCCAACTTACTCGATCAAATGCCTTCTCGGCGTCTGTCAAGAGGAGCAACATTGGGGTCTTTTGTGTTTTTGCCGCCTGGATTAAATTAATTGCCTTTGTCGTGTTGTCACGCGCCTCTCTCGTTGGGATAAATCCCACTTGGTCGGAATGGATCAAGGACGGAAGTAAGTGTATCAGATGCATGAATAGAATTTTAATGAAAATTTTTAAATCCACATTTAGAAGGGAGATAGGTCTGTCATTTTGGCAATGTAGCGGGTCTTTCCCTTCTTTAGGTAGGACAGTAATGTGGGATCACAGCGTATCTCTATAAATGGCCTTCCCTTCCCCTGCTGTATTATAGGCAGATCGAAAATGTAGGGTCAACATGTCACCAAATGTCCTATAATACAAAATGCTCATAAAATGTACGCCGGCACTTAGATATCATCTCCTTAGCTTTAAATAATGGCAACGATCTGAGCTGTTGTCTCAAAGCAATTAGTTCTGACAGGACCTGGGCTGCCAACGACTTTTTATGGGTGGTTTCCAAGCTTTTTGACCAGGAGATCCCCAATTTGCTTTGCTCTTGCTTTCTATATTCGAGATCCTATTTGGATCAAGACGCCTCTAATGTAGCTTTTATGGGCTTCCCCTTCTGTAGCTTAATACAGGCAGCATGTGTTGGGTGGGTCTGCCGGCCTGCCCCCACAGCTCTGTTCTCTGCACAGGCCATGTACAGCACAGTGATGATTTTAACACAACGATAGTTGTTATTTTTACAAGCAATATCTGGGTTTGCAAATGAATTGGGTGCTCACATAGCAGATTTATATCTTTTGTGGCTTCTGAGCAATACATTAATATGAGAGTTTTTGTACCTAAAGTTCAATTTTAAAATAAACCCTGTTACTTACATTATAAAACAGATGCCAACATATTACATTTTCAGTAAATTAATTATTATTATTATACAGGATTTATATAGCGCCAACAGTTTAAGCAGCGCTTAACAATAATTAAATAAAATAATGTTCTGGTGTGCATAGTGATCTATACCTGGATTAATAATTTTCAGTCAGAGGTGTAGACATGGCAGGTGTATTTAAATGATAATTAATAAATCAAACATTGATCATAGTCAATTAACATACTATTGTGCAAGTGCATATATACCAAATGCAGAGATAACTGCCTGGAAATAATAAAGGACACATCTCAATCTCATTTGAAATTCAAGATTCACATATGGTTGTTATGCTGAATGTATTTATTCGTCGCACACCTTTTTTTTATTTAGGTTTGAATCGATTAGCGATACTTAGTGCAGATTATCTGATTTTGTAAAAAAAGTGGTACGCAAAGAGCAGCAACCCTGGAAAACCAATCACAAAGCACCTTGAAGTAGTTTGATTATATATAGGTACTGGTTGCTACAGTAAGTACTTTTCACTTAGGAGTTAACTATAGTAAGCATAATAAAAAAAAAAAGGACTATGACTTTGCTTTTCGTTTTTTTTATTTTTTTTATTTCGTACCGCTAAATGAGACACGTCCCACGTTTAAACAACTGACGTGGTAAATACAGTCATTTGAGTGCTGAAAAGGTTAACGCAGCTAGCAGGCTATGACAAAACGTGATTGTTATTTCCTGTGCCTGGAGGCATAAAAACTTCAATATAAATGTAATGTCATGAGATCGAGGCCGTTTAGGAACTAACAATATATAAAAAGTCTCAAAACGGTTCTTTTGTTCTGAGTAAGCTATGCTGCTATTTTCACAAACCCTATAGTTTCTTTATGACTTTTCTTTACAACTATGGCACATTTATATTTAAAATACGCCATGTAAGCAATGACTTGCAGTCTGTTATAGTTACATTTAGTAAGCAAACATTGGGCATCATACCAGGTAAATTTTACATACCAAGGCGAGAGTGCTTCAGGCCGAGTTCTCATCAGACATTTCAGGGGAGTGGGCTAAAAAAAGAAAAACAAAACAAAAACATTAGTCTGTAATTGTCATCAGTAAGCCAAGCTGAGTGTTATCCTCATCTGTAAATATAGGTGTACCAGGATAATAAAGGCATTGACTGCAACCCAGGGGTCTTCCTTTGTCCCATCCAGTGTGATAAACTCCTCTGTAAAATGAAATGCTACATGTGCTCGCAGAGACAGAAAGAAATGAGTTCCAGATGGGAGTCTTTCCAACATCTGTAAATCTCTCTAGTGTTCTGCAGAGACTGGAAATTAAAACTCTGCAGCTAGAAAGCCAAACAGGCTGTACCACATAGTTACATAGTAGGTGAGATTGAAAAAAGTCCATCAAGTCCAACCTATGTGTGTGATTATATGTCAGTATTACATTGTATATCCCTGTATGTTTGCGGTCGTTCAGGTGCTTATCTAATAGTTTTTTGAAACTATCGATGCCCCCTGCTAAGACCACTGCCTGTGGAAGAGAATTCCACATCCTTGCTGCTCTTACAGTAAAGAACCCTCTACGTAGTTTAAGGTTAAACCTATTTTCTTCCAATTTTAATGAGTGGCCACGTGTCTTGTTGAAATCCCTTCCGCAAAAAAGTTTTATGCCTATTGTGGGGTCATTAGTGTGGTATTTGTAAATTGAAATCATATGCCCTCTCAAGTGTCTCTTCTCCAGAGAGAATAAGTTCAGTGCTCGCAACCTTTCTTCATCACTAATGTCCTCCAGACCCTTTTTTAGCTTTGTTCTTGTACTCGCTCAATTTCCAGTACATCCTTTCTGAGGACTGATGCCCAGAACTGGACAGCATACTCCAGGTGCAGCCAGACCAGAGTCTTGAAGAGTGGGAGAATTATCGCTTTATCCCTGGAGTTAATCCCTTTTTTAATGCATGGCAATATTCTGTTTGCTTTGTTAGCAGTAGCTTGGCATTGCATGCCCATGCTGAGCCTATCATCTACAAGGACCCTTTTCCATCCTAGATTCCCTCAGAGGTTCTCCCCCTTGTGTATAGATTGCATTCATATTTTTGCCACCCAAATGCATTATTTTCCTTTTTTTTACATTAAACCTTGTTTACCCCATCCTCCAGGTCGTTTATGTACAAATTAAATAGGATTAGTCTCAGCACAGAACCCTGTGGGACCCCACTACCCACCCCGGACCATTCTGAGTATTCCCCATTTATCACCACCCTCTGAACTCGGCCTTATAGCCAGTTTTCAATTCATATACTCACCCTATGGTCCATGCCAGCGGACCTTACTTTGTACAGTAAACGTTTATCATATAACATCTACGAGCCTTCCATTATCTAGATGGCAACTCGCCTCCTCATAGAAGGTTAATAGATTGGTTTGCAGGAATGATTCTTCATGAATCCATGCTGATTACTGCTAATGATACAGTTTTTATTATTAAAATCTTGCATATAGTCCTTTATCATCTCCTCCAAGAGCTTGCATACTATTGATGTTAGGCTAACTGGTCTGTAATTCCCAGGGATGTATTTTGGGCCCTTTTTAAATATTGGTGCTACATTGGCTTTTCTTCAATCCGCTGGTACCATTCCAGTCAGTAGACTGTCAGTAAAAATTAGGAACAATGGTCTGGCAATTACTTGACTGAGTCCCCCAAGTACCCTCGGGTGCAAGCCATCCGATCCCGGTACTATATTAATGTTAAGTTTCCCAAGTCTAATTCTAATTCTGTCCTCTGTTAGCCATGAGGGTGCTTCCTATGTGTCACGAGGATAAACACTGCGGTTTTGGTTACTGAAGCCTCCTGATTCCCTTGTGAAGACTGTGGAGAGGAATAAATTCAATACCTTCGCCATCTCCCCATCCTTTGATGTCCTTCCTCATTTTTTATGGGGCTAATATGGTCTTTCCTCCCTTTTTTACTGTTTACATACTTAAAGAATTTTGCTCTCCTCGGCTATGTGGCTTTTGTGTTCTATCTTAGCTGACCTAATTGCACCCTTACATTTCTTGTTGCATTCTTCATAAAGTTTGAATGCTGATAATGGTCCCTCAACCTTTTATTTTTTGAAGGCCTTCTCCTTTGCTTATATATGCTTTTAGATGCATTTTTACATTGGCGTTAAGCCATCCAGGACTTTTGTTGGTTCTTTTAAATGTATTACCCAATGGGATGCACTGGCTAATGCCCTTATTTAATATGCTCTTAAAGCGAACCCATCTCTCCTCTGTGTTCTTTGTTCCTAAGATTTTATCCCAATTTATATCTTCTAGCAAGGTTTGTAGCTTAGGGAAGTTGGCTCTTTTGAAATTCAGTGTCTTTGTATTTCCCTCATGTTTCCTATTTGTGTGATTTATACGGAAGCCAATTGACCTGTGATCGCTGTTTCTTAAATTTCCCTGTATTTCCACATCCGTGATCAGGTTTGTATTGTTGGTAATCAGTAGATCTAGTATACGCTTTATTTCTATGACCCATGAAATTGTCCTGCAAGACATTTAGGAACTGGCGTGCCTTAGAGGAATGCATGGTTCCCTCCGCCCAGTCTATGTCTGGATAAATAAAATCCCCCATTATGATAACACTTCCCATCCTTGCTGCTAATCCAAATTGTCATAGGAGGTCCACCTCCCCCTCCTTCCTCAGGTTAGGGGGCCTATAGCAAACTCCCAGTATTCTTTTCCCCTTAGCTTCATCCCTGGAGCTCTACCAATAAGGATTCCACCTCCACCCTAGCTCCCTTAGTGATGTCATCTCTCACATTCATTTGTACATTATTCTTGATATACAGGCATACCCCTCCCCCTTTTTTACCCTCTCTATCCCTGCGATAAAGGGCATACCCTTGAATGGTTGCCAGCCAATCATGCGAGCTGTTGAACCAAGAAATTCCCACAAAATCCAAATCCTCCTCTTATAACAGTATCTCTAGTTCACCCATCTTGTCGGCCAGGCTCCTGGCATTGGTGAATATGCCACAAAGTTTATACCGGTTGCATACTATCCTCTTATTGGGTGTTCTGAGATTGCAACTAGGACTTGTTACTATACTTACCTTGGGTTTATGTGCTTTAGTCAACCTACCACTAATCCCCCCAATACTACCCTCCGGACTATGTTCCACGCTGACTATCTCTATCTCTACCTCTGGACCCTCCCCCCGTTGCCTAGTTTAAAAACACCTCTAACTTTTTGGCCATCTTTACTCCCAGCACATCTGCGCCCTCCTCATTTAGCTGCAGTCCGTCCCTTCTATAGTACTGGTGACTGACTGAGAAGTCAGCCCAGTCCTCCGGGAACCCAAACCCCTCCTTACTACACTAGCTCCTCAGCCACTTGTTTACTTCCCTAATTTCCCTCTGTCTTTCTGGTGTGGCTGGGTGTACCAGAAGTATTCCTGAAAATACTACCGTGGGGGTCCTTTTCCTTAATTTAGCACCCAAATCCCTAAAATCGTTCTTTAGGACACTCCGTCTGCCTCTGACTTTGTCATTGGTGCCAATGTGCACCATGACAGCCGGGTGTTCCCCAGTCCCTCCCAGTAATCTGTTCACCAGATCAGTGATGTGCCGTACCCAAGTGCCCAGTAGACAGCATACAGCTCTGCGCTTCAGGTCTTTGTCACAGATTGCCCTCTCTGTCCTTCTAAGAATTGAATCTCCTACCACCATAAACTGTCTATACATTCCTTTTGCTTCCTCCCCCTCCACTCTCACTGGAGGATTTCTTCCCCTGGCAGCTAGGAGAGTCCCTCAGCTCCAGCAGTGCTGGTCCCTGACTGGTTTCACCAATGTCACTCAATGGAGCATACTTATTGGGATGCTCCAGCCCATGATCAGCCTCTCTTGCACTTCCTCCTCTATCCTTCCTGACTGTCACCCATCTACTCTTTTCTGGTGCCTGCATCTCTTTGTCTCCACCTGCCTCTGTGCTGGCCCCTGCCGGCACCTGCTGGGTAAGTTCCCGGGTCTCCTTTAGTATAGAGGGTCTTCTCAGTGCTGACAGTTGCTTCCCTAGATTCAGAACCTGGGCTTCCAGGAAAACAATGTGCTTACATTTTGCACATCAGTATTCACCCTCGAGAAGATAATCAAGGAAAGCATACATGCCGCAAGATGTACACAGAGTCACATCTCCACACCCGCCGGGCATCGTACTTACCAATTTAATGAGGAATGGGATTATGCCCTGTCCAATTTACCTAACATCTAGCTTCCTGACACTACTACTCAGCAATGCAATACACAGGTACTCAACAAGACAATACACAGGTACTTGCAGAACCACATGCACTCGCAGACCCACGTGCACTCCCAGACCACTTGCACTCGCAGCCTACGTACACTCGCAGCCCAAACACTTGCAGCCTGTATACTGTATATACAAATAACCTTTTGGGGACAACAGCAGACACAGACTGTACACACAAACATTTTATTTAGTCATGAGGACATAATTAAAGCATTTGTTAACCCAATAAAATAAATAATAAAAAAAAGGATCCTGCTCCTTCAAAGCAAGTTATATGGCACAGTGCTTGTCCTGTGTCATTTGGCCCCCTGTAATGCCGCGTACACACGATCGGAAATTCGGGCAGCAAAAGACCGATGAGAGCTCTTCATTGGAAAATGTGACCGTGTGAAGGCTCCATCAGACTTTTGCTGGCGGAATTTCGGCCAGCAAAAGATTGAGAGCATGTTTTCAATTTTTCAGACAGAAAAAGTTTTATCGGAAATTCCGATCCTCTATGGCAATTCCCACGTGCAAAATTCCTACGCATGCTCAGAAAAACAATTCAACGCATGCTCGGAAACATTGAATTCATTTCCGCGGCTCGTCATAGTGTTGTACGTCACAGTTGACGGTCGGAATTTGGTGTGACCGTGTATAGGCAACACAAGCTTGAGCAGAATTCCATCGGAAAAACCATCCAAGGCTTTTCTGACGAGAATTCCAATCATGTGTACGTGGCATTACACCTAAAAAACCTGGCTGATCCTGCCAGCTTCTCCTCACCCCTATGTAAACTGACCACTGTGTATCATGGCTGCTGAGACCAGACACCGTGGTCAGTTTATGTGCCTCTGTCATCAGCAGCCTGCTATCTGCTTTCCTCTGCTCCTGTGTCCTCCTCCCCCCTCCCCCCTCTGTCTGTGTGTGAGCCGCCCCTCCCCCTCATGCTGCTCTCATAGCACTAACCTGTATACATCATAAGCACTGCCTCCTATTGCAGTGTCCCCCTCTGAGAATGATTTATAAATATAAATGCTGTAAATACCTAATTTAAGAGCCGAGATTGCAATCACATGACCAGTCAGCTCTCTCCTCCTCTCCCCCCCCCCCCCCCCTCCAGACTGACATTAGCAGAGGAATCTCAGCCCTGCCTGCTGCATCTATCAAAAGAGGAAAAGGAGAAAGCTGGCCAGTCATGTGATCGCAATCTCGGCAGCAAAATTAGGTATTTGCAGCATTTATTTCTATAAATCACACACAGAGGGGGATACTACAATAGGAGGCAGTGCTGATGGTGTATACAGGTTAGAGTGGCTTAACAACCACTTTAAGACATTTTACTTACAGTATAGCAGCTTCCTATATTCTCCTAGACAGGCAAATACAGACTGGGGAAAGGGGGAAGCAGC
This sequence comes from Lithobates pipiens, assembly GCF_037356315.1. Classification (NCBI taxonomy): domain Eukaryota; kingdom Metazoa; phylum Chordata; class Amphibia; order Anura; family Ranidae; genus Lithobates; species Lithobates pipiens. The sequence continues at coordinate 280,495,728 of NW_027507903.1, read as the reverse complement.
AGCATGAGAACTCAGGTGCTACAGCACTACAGTGCAGTCAGCCTATGACAGTATGACAGGAAGTTTGTTGACAGGAGGAGAGTGAAGCTTGATTACTACATCAATATGTTGTTGCTCCCTCCACAGGCACCTTCACAGGCAAATGTGCATATGTAATCCTTATGGGTGGCTGGGTGTAGAAATGGATGGTGCATTTTCCAATGTCTAACCACATCTGGTCAGGTCCATGAAAGCAGACGGAAACTTGCTTTCAGTCTGAATGATGGACATTTGCTAACATCTGGTAACCTATAGCAATACATTGCAATCTATTTTTGATCCATCTATAAATGATTCCTTGATGGGTCTGATGAACCTTAATCCTCTGATTTCCCCCTAGTTAACCCTTTCACCTCTTGTCACCAGTGATCACCGTATAAGTGTCACAGGTGACGCTAGTTAGCCAGTTTGCTATTTAGGTTCACCGCCAGGTACCCTCATATATTACCTAATAAAGGTTTTAACCCCCTGATTGCCCCCTAGTTAACCCTTTCACCCCCTGTCACCAGTGATCACCGTATAAGTGTTACGGGTGAGGCTGGTTAGTTAGTTTGTTTTTTATAGCGTCAGGGCACCCCCCGTTTATTACTCAAAAAAGGTTTAACCCGCTGATCGTGATTTTAGGGTTAGTTAGGGTCTGCGTTGCCCCAGGCAGTGACAGATTAGTGCCAGTAGCACTAACACCCACACATGCAGCATACACATCCCTTGGTGGTATAGTGTCTGAACGGATCTTTTTTAGCTGGCACCTAGATTCCAAGCAAATTTGTCAAGCCCTGATCTAGTATAATTAAATACAGTATATACAATATAAAATCTGGTTCAGAATAGAATATAAATTCCACAATCCAATTAACAAACACATTTATGCACATTGTTACATTACATATTGTTGTACAGTATATGAGCCCCGATGCGTTTTGACCTATGCGGTCTCTTCAGGGGGACAAATGGATCTATAAGATATGACATATATTTAAAATTTGAAAAAAACCTGTCGTTATTAATCACATTGAATAAGCCATATGGTATATTTATCGCTCAAGAGTGAAATGAGTGTTCTTGTAGCCAGAAATAATGGAAGCCATTTAGAAAAATACAGAGGGCTTTGTAGGCCGCCCCCACCTCCCCAGGAGAGAAGAGCCCGCCCTGGCAAGGAGCCACACTATACATGCCCTTGGAGGGACGGAGGGGTACATGCCTGCAACGAACACCCTATAATAGCCATTTAGAAATTTAGGAAAAATAAATAAATAAATTAACCCATAGCAGATCCGCCAGAGTATCAATTGTATTGTAAATATTTCTAAATATATACTAGAGACTGGCAGTAAATAGAGGGTTGTCAGTGTATACATTCGTCACTGTGTCATTCTGTCCCATGGGTAAAGCTAACCTAAATAATTCAATAGATCAATATGATAATGCAGTAAAGATATATTTGTAGTTCATTAACAGTAATATATTAATGTCTGTAGAAGTATAATGTTGGAAAAATATGTGTATGTGTAAAAGACTGACGATCAGTACAGTCAAAATGTGTACTGTGTGTAAATGAATAATGTAACTGAAGTGGATCTGTACATAAATTACATGGTGACTGACTAAATGAATAAGGGCCGGTTCACACAGCGAGGCGAGGCGAGGCGACACGGCTCGCCTCGCCTCGCTCCCGCAAGTCGCCCCCGTTCTGTACAATGGAACCGTTCTGAGAGGAGCGACTCGAGTCGCTCCGACTCAGAAAAAAGGTTCCTGTACTACTTCGGGGCGACTTCGGGGGCGACTTGCATTGACTTCTATACAGAAGTCCTCTGCAAGTCGCCGCTGAGCTCCCCGCAGGTCGCGGCGAGGTAAGTCGGAGACGCCTCGCCGCGCCTCGCTGTGTGAACCGGCCCTTAGTGATAAATGTAAATAGAGAAACAAAAATTTGAAAATATTTATATAGTGATGTGATATACCTTGTATAATAATATAGTTCATATAATAATATAGTTTACATTGTATAGTGATGTAGTTCGTGTAGACTTATAGGTTTTTTGGGCTTATCGAGCTTGTTTGTTAATATGAACCTGACTGCAAATATACAAGAGAGGTGGGGACACTGTGCTAAGAGAGAGTAAGTGCAGTGCCGTCCATGCCGGCCTGCATAGAATCATGAATTAATTCTAAAGCATACCAGTCTCTTATATGTCTATCGGTATATCAACTGGGGTGGTCCTACGCAGGTGTTCATCTCCCCCCTTACAGATCCCCCCAAGAGGTATGGTGTGAGGGCTGCCAGGAGAGCTGCCCACGTGTGGCTCTTTTGGCGTTCCGAAACACTGGTAGGCCCCGACCCCTGTTGCCATCTCCGCCGCAAAGCTCATGACGTCATGGCGTCCTGCGCATGCCAATGCTTGCACATGTTTGGCCAAAACCCACCCAGATTTACAACGGCTCCAAATCGGTACCATGATAACATAAATTATTACAATTGGACATCCACTGATTTGATTAATTAGAACATGTAAGTCCCAAGAAAAAGACTATTTGTATTTTTTATTTTTATTTTGCATAGGAGCTGCGTACTAATGCCATTATCCCAACTTCCTGCATAAAAATTCCAATTTCAATTTTTTACAACAAATACCCTGTAGGATATTTGGACATCATGCAAAACGGGAGTCTAAATTTGATTTCTCCTAATGCATGTAGGGAAAAAAGATTGGATCTCAATCTGATCCCAAAGGGAAATGGGTGCCTCAAATCAACTTGAGGCTCACCCATTAGGCAACCTTGAAAAATTGTTACTATCGAAAATAAAAAAATTGGCAGTTGCAGGATTTGGGAAAATGGCAGAAGAACATACAGCCCATGTCCTATCTCTATTGTGCCATAATGGGGAAGGGGTGTTTAACCACCCAAATATGGAATACAATCTAGGAAAGACACATCAGAGAAAGACAAAAGTGGATGCCCCAGGGACTGAACCCTCATTAAGTTCAAAGAACTCAGTAAATTTTTTTTGCAATTGGAGATGTATCTCGGGTATGTTTAGGAGAGACTCATTGAGGCGCCAATGACAGGTTCTAGGTGTGGGTGTGGATAGGAGAAGATCCAAGACTATAGATGCATGGTCCGATCAAGTTATTGGCTTCATTTCTAAGTTCACCACGTATGTCAAAAGGGGTGCTGAGACAAAGAAGTGGTCTAAACTTGTATAGAATTATGGGGAGGGGAGTAGAATGTGAATTGCTTGGCAGTTAGATGTTTCACTCTCCATTTATCAAACAGGTTATGAGCTCTGATCAGTTTACGAAATGCTGAAGACAACTTCTGGATCTGTGGAGGCGGGCTGTGCGAGACGAGGGCGAATCTATCTTTAGTTGGTGACATACATATATTAAAATCTCCTCCAATAACCATGAAGGGTTGGAAGAATGGTTGGAGTTGCTTAAAAAAAGTTTCCAGAAACCCAATTTGTCCCGAATTAGGTGCAGATACATTGGCAAGGGTGAACGAGACGTTTTTGTGATCACAGTCCAGGAGAACAAATCGACCTTGGGGGTCCAAATAAGAGGACTTGACCTGGATGGAAGATGAGCGTTTTAGTAAAATGGTAACTCCAGCCTTCCCAGATGGGTCAGATGCTGTATAAACAGTAGAGAAGTGTTTGGAGGCAAACTTAAATGTAGCTTCTGCCTTGAAATGAGTCTCCTGGACCATGATCACTTCAACCTTAGAGGATTTGAACTATTTCAATGCCTGCCAACGCTTGCGTATGGAGCCTAAACCTTTAACATTGCAAGAAAATATACTTACAGCCATATCTTAACCATAGAATCAAAGGATTTGTTACAGTCATAAAACAACAAGAATGTGTATACCATGATGTATAAAACTTTTCTAACATAAACATTATTTACAATCAGATGACCAAAAAAAAAACAAGGTTAAAAATGCCTCTTTTTTTGGTTTCTGGATCAAAAAGGGATCCCATAATGTGGGTGTTAAAAAAAAAGAAAAGGGAAAAAAAAAAAAAAAAATACGATAAAAAAAAAGAAAAAAAAAAGAAAAGGGAGCCAAAGTAGGATCAAAAGGGATCCCTAGTAAAATGGAAAAAAAAATTGGTGAAAAACCCAAGGCAGAGGGGCACCTCAGGATAAGGGGGGCATGGCAGCCTTCAGGATCAGTCACGTAGTCCTCAGCCCAGTCCGAACATTAGAAATAAGAGTGGATAGGGAGGAACTGTTAACTTATAAAGTTTGTAAGAATGTGGAGAGGGGGGTTATATGCACTTAGTGTAACAATCGTGCAATCCTGGACCTTGAGCTCAGGAGGTATGTAAGCCATAAAAAAAAAGAGAGAGAAAAAAAAAGCAGGGCTTACATGTAACTAGGAGATATGAGGTTGGGTTCAAAGTCAGTCTCAGGTGAGGCCTTTGGATGGTGCAGCTCTTTGGGAGGTGGCCGGAGGTTTCCTTGTCCTCTGATGTCCCGGAGTCCAGATCTTTGCAGGTGTAGATAATAGTCGAGAAGATGGGAACTGCATCTGTAGGTTTTCGTCTGGTATTGGAGGAAGGCCCAGGTTTTTTATGAAAGTCTTGCATTCCTGTAGGTCCCTCATGGAGTGTTGTGTACCATCTTTGGTGACAGACAGAATGGGGAGCCCCAACGATATGGTACTTGGTTTTGCTGTAAATGAGAAGTGACTGGGCGGAGGGTGCGGCGCTTGCCCAAAGTGATAGGCGATAGATCGTTGAAAATTTGGATTTTTGCACCCTTAAATTCAACCCGTGACCTGTTGCGGGTAGCGATGGTTAAGGCTTCCTTGCTATTGTAAAAATTAAAGCGTGCAATAATGTCTCTGGGATTAGTGCCTGGAGGAGGTTTCAGAGCCAACAACCTGTGTGCCCTATCTAGGCGCCAGTCTATATCAGGGACGTAGGGTGCTAGTATGACAAATAGGGCCAAGAGATAGGGTCAGATTTCCTTATCCGGATTCAGGAACACCACGTATCCGTAGATTTTGGCATCGTTCTCTGTTTTCAAGATCCTCCTGCTGCATCTGTAATTGTGTAACTGCATTTTTCAAGCTGACATTTTCTTCTTCTAATGCATGAACATAATGCACTATGTCATCAAATTTGGATTCCAAGGTGTATATACGTTCCCCCAACTGATCAATCTTACCTCTGAGCTTATGAGCAAGTTTGCTTACCTTTTTGGTTATGGTTTGGGTAATGCTATGCAGTAGAGCCTGTAGCTTAATGTCTAGCACATCCACTGTCACTGGTGGTGACATTGCGTGGGTTGCAGGCGGATCTGTGGGTTGTGAGAGTTCGTCAGCAAAAGAAGAAGGACCAACCAGTGGGCTATTGTGCGTCAGAATCGTGGTAGATGGCGGCGTACGGAGGAAGCGATCCATGGACTAGGTGGGCCGGAACGTGGCCTGTGAGACTTGCCTCTGGTATATGTGCCTCTGGTCACCGATTTTCCCCATAAACCGATCGGAGGGTAGCTGGAAGGTTCACTGAGCAGTTGAGGCAGCTCCCAGGTCTGTAGCTGCTATATATGCAGAGCGGGAGGTTCTGACGTGCGGGCAGAGACCGGAGCTCAGATCCTAAACGTCCGCTATCTTAGCAGGCCGCGCATGCGCCCCCCGTCTTGCTAGGTTTGCATTTGTGTCATGCCCTTTCCATTTTCGTATGATGGATTGAACAGTGCTCCGTGAGATGTTCAAAGATTTGGGTATTTTTTTTAAAACCTAACCCTGCTTTAAACTTCTCCACAACTGTATGCCTGACCTGTCTGGTGTGTTCCTTGGCCTTCGTGACGCTCTTTGTTTGCTAAGGTTCTCTAACAAACCTCTGAGGGCTTCACAGAACAGAACTATAGTACCAGATTTTTGTGCTGGATGTGGATTAGGCAGGTGCTGGGAATCCCTGTGGATACAGCTCCCTTCTAGGACAGGTGAAAAGTGGGAATCATGCTTTATAAGGTCCCAACTCTTGAGTTGTGACTTTCAAGTGCCCTCTGACAGTGGGAACATTTTCAATGCCCCTGCGAGGCCTCTAAAGATATGAAACTGTCACCTTCTTATAACAAAAGCTGTATTATACACACCTCTGTGGTGACATGTTTTATATCTCCCTTCAGCAAACTTTTCAAGTAGTGTTGGATGAATGTGTCCCCTGCCACAACTCATGGTTTCATCCAGTAACCCCCTACTTCATCACTGAGTCCTGTATTTAGAGGATGGAACCATGATGTGTGGCAGGGGACACTCCCAGAACTTTTGCTGGAAAAGAACTAAGGTGGAAACTATTACTGCGTCTTCTATAGCAGGGGGCTAACGTCTTTGGTGACCTGGCAGGGTCTTGTCCACCTTGCCCTGACTGGAATAGACATGCACAATCTTTCTATTGCCTCTTTTTGAACCTGAAGTGAAGGGTTTGTTTTCTGAGGGACCTCGGTGGTTGCACTTGGTGTCTTCTTCTACCACTGCACAGAACTGCAGGGAAATCAATAACCATCACACGAACGAGGACATGACTGGCCCGTTGACACCTATGGGGACCACCTACACTGTACTACCAGTCACAAACATTGGTTATTCTATATGACCCTTTCCCTCGCTTGGTCTCTATGGGAAGTAGAGGGGTTCCTGAAGGAACATTAACATAGGGCCGCTGATTGGCTCCATCCCGGCGGATAGCCCCACCCCTGACAAGTCTCCTCCGTGCCACAGGTGGAGTCCCCAGCCAACTCGCACTGGTGACAGTCCCCGCCTCCCCCCGCCGCTGCTCGCCCTGCTGGTGACCCCGCCGCCCCGCTGCATTATGGGATGGAGGATCGGAGGAGGCGGCTCGGGATCTGATGGCGGCGGATCCCATCCGGTTAAACTGGAGGCAGATGACCTCGGCCAGCGGTCCGGTCCCTCACTCCCGGCACGGGCATCGCGCTGTGGCCATCCGGGAGCTGATGATCGTCTTTGGAGGCGGTAACGAGGGTATAGCGGAGGAGCTGCACGTCTATAACACGGGTGAGAGGGGGGACCGGGGAGGGAGGAGGCCTGGAGGGGACAGGGATCAGGGCCTGAGCATTTCCCGTTATCTACAATGGCGGAGCACTGTGCACACTCAACTTGTCTGTAGGTATAGCCATCTATACACAGAGCTGAGAGAGGACATAGGACTGTATGAGAGTTGTCACTGATCCTTCCCGTGTATGAGAATTGTCACTGATCCTTCCCGCGTACGAGAGGAGTCGCTGGTCCTTCCCCGCGTACGGGAGGAGTCGCTGGTCCTTCCCCGCGTACGGGAGGAGTCGCTGGTCCTTCCCCGCGTACGGGAGGAGTCGCTGGTCCTTCCCCGCGTACGGGAGGAGTCGCTGGTCCTTCCCCGCGTACGGGAGGAGTCGCTGGTCCTTCCCCGCGTACGGGAGGAGTCGCTGGTCCTTCCCCGCGTACGGGAGGAGTCGCTGGTCCCTCCCTGCGCGTACGGGGGGAGTCGCTGGTCCCTCCCTGCGCGTACGGGGGGAGTCGCTGGCCCTTCCCCGCGCGTACGGGGTGGAGTCGCTGGCCCTTCCCCGCGCGTACGGGGTGGGAGTCGCTGGCCCTTCCCCGCGCGTACGGGGTGGGAGTCGCTGGCCCTTCCCCGCGCGTACGGGGTGGGAGTCGCTGGCCCTTCCCCGCGCGTACGGGGTGGGAGTCGCTGGCCCTTCCCCGCGCGTACGGGGTGGGAGTCGCTGGCCCTTCCCCGCGCGTACGGGGTGGGAGTCGCTGGCCCTTCCCCGCGCGTACGGGGTGGGAGTCGCTGGCCCTTCCCCGCGCGTACGGGGTGGGAGTCGCTGGCCCTTCCCCGCGCGTACGGGGTGGGAGTCGCTGGCCCTTCCCCGCGCGTACGGGGTGGGAGTCGCTGGCCCTTCCCCGCGCGTACGGGGTGGGAGTCGCTGGCCCTTCCCCGCGCGTACGGGGTGGGAGTCGCTGGCCCTTCCCCGCGCGTACGGGGTGGGAGTCGCTGGCCCTTCCCCGCGCGTACGGGGTGGGAGTCGCTGGCCCTTCCCCGCGCGTACGGGGTGGGAGTCGCTGGCCCTTCCCCGCGCGTACGGGGTGGGAGTCGCTGGCCCTTCCCCGCGCGTACGGGGTGGGAGTCGCTGGCCCTTCCCCGCGCGTACGGGGTGGGGAGTCGCTGGCCCTTCCCCGCGCGTACGGGGGGGGGAGTCGCTGGCCCTTCCCCGCGCGTACGGGGGGGGGAGTCGCTGGCCCTTCCCCGCGCGTACGGGGGGGGGAGTCGCTGGCCCTTCCCCGCGCGTACGGGGGGGGGAGTCGCTGGCCCTTCCCCGCGCGTACGGGGGGGGGAGTCGCTGGCCCTTCCCCGCGCGTACGGGGGGGGGGGGGGAGTCGCTGGCCCTTCCCCGCGCGTACGGGGGGGGGGGGGGGGGGAGTCGCTGGCCCTTCCCCGCGCGTACGGGGGGGGGGGGAGTCGCTGGCCCTTCCCCGCGCGTACGGGGGGGGGGGGGGAGTCGCTGGCCCTTCCCCGCGCGTACGGGGGGGGGGGGGGAGTCGCTGGCCCTTCCCCGCGCGTACGGGGGGGGGGGGGAGTCGCTGGCCCTTCCCCGCGCGTACGGGGGGGGGGGGGGGGAGTCGCTGGCCCTTCCCCGCGCGTACGGGGGGGGGGGGGGGGAGTCGCTGGCCCTTCCCCGCGCGTACGGGGGGGGGGGGGGAGTCGCTGGCCCTTCCCCGCGCGTACGGGGGGGGGGGGAGTCGCTGGCCCTTCCCCGCGCGTACGGGGGGGGGGGAGTCGCTGGCCCTTCCCCGCGCGTACGGGGGGGGGAGTCGCTGGCCCTTCCCCGCGCGTACGGGGGGGGGGAGTCGCTGGCCCTTCCCCGCGCGTACGGGGGGGAGTCGCTGGTCCCTGGGGGAATCCCCCCACCTCGTGTGCACGCTGGGAAATCCCCGGGGGAATCCCCCACCTAGCGTGCGCTGGGAAATCCCCGGGGGAATCCCCCACCTAGCTTGCGCTGGGAAATCCCCGGGGGAATCCCCACCCCTAGCGTGCGCTGGGAAATCCCCGGGGGAATCCCTACCTAGCGCGCACTGGAAAATCCCTGGAGGAATCCTCCCACCTAGCATGCACTCAGGGAAATCTCCACTGCGCGAATCGGGAAACCCAACCTGCGGGGAATCCCCCATCTAGTGTGCGCTGGGAAATCCCCAAGGGAATCTCCACCTCGCTCACTGGGTTTTTCCCACCTAGCGCACACTGAAAAATCCCCAGGAAATCCCCCACCTAGTGTGCGCTGGGGAATCCCCCATCTAGTGTGCGCTGGGAAATCCCCGGGGGAATCCCCAATCTAGTGTGCGCTGGGGAATCCCCCATCTAGTGTGCGCTGGGAAATCCCTGGGGGAATCACCCACCTAGAGTGCGCTTGGAAATCCCCGGAGGAATCCCTCCACCTAGCGCGCACTGGAAAATTCCTACCTATTGCGCACTGGAAAATCCATGGAGGAATCCCCCCCACCTAGCTTGCGCTCGGGGAAATCCCTGGGGAAATTCCCCCACCTCGCACGCCGGGAAACCCCGTGGGGGAATTCCCCTACCTAGTGTGCGCTGGGGAATCCCCTACCTAGTGTCCGCTTGGAAATCCCCCGGGGAATCCCCCCACCTAGCGTGTGCTTGGAAACCCCAGGGGGAATTCCCCCACCTTGTGCATAGGGAAACCGCCGGGGGAATCCCCCATCTCACATGCAGAGAATCCCACACCTAGTGTGCATTCAAGGAAATCCCCAGGGGAGTCCCCCACCTAGCGTGCACTCAGGGGAATCTCCACCTCGCATGCTGGGAAATCCCCAGGGAATCCCCCACCTAGCGTGCACTCAGGGAAATCCCCAGGGAATCCCCCCACCTAGCGAGCGCTTGGAAATCCGCTGGGAAATCCCCCACCTAGCATGCACTCAGGGAAATCCCCAGGGAATCCCCCATCTAGCGTGCGCGTGGAAATCCCGGGGGAATCCCCCCAACTAGCGTGCGCTGGGAAATCCCCAGGCGAATCACCCACCTAGCGCACAGAGAAATCCCTGGGGGAATCCCCCAACTAGAGAGCAGGGAAATCCCTGGGGGACTCCCCCCAAATAGCGTGCACTTGGAAATCCCGGAAGAATCCCCACACCTAGCGCGCACTGGAAAATCCCCAGGGAATCCCCCACCTAGCGTGCGCTTGGAAATCCCTGGGGGAATCCCCCACCTAGCGTGCGCTGGGAAATCCCCCACCTAGCGGACAGAGAAATCACTGGGGGAACCCCCCACCTAGCACGCACTGGAAAATCCCCGGGGGAATCCCCCCCACCTAGCATGCGCTCAGGGGGAATGTCCACCTCGTGCATAGGGAATTCCCCCACCTGGAGCGCAGGAATGCCCCCCTGGGGGAATTCCCCGACCTCGCATGCTGGGAAACACCTAGCGTGTGCTCAGGGAAATCCCTGGGGGAAACCCCCACCTTCGCATGCAGGGAAACTCATGGGGGAATCCCCCCACCTAGCGTGCGCTCAGGTAAACCCCTGGGGGAATCCACCTCACGCAGGGAACCCCCCGCCTAGCGCGCACTGGGAAATCCCCTCCTAGCGTGCGAGCAGGGAAACTCCAGGGGGAATCCCCCAAATCGCATGTGCAGGGAATCCCCCACCTTGTGCAGGGAAACTCCCGTGGGAATACCCAAGCGTGTGTAGGGAAACCCTCGTGGGAATCCCCAAACGTGTGCAGGGAAATCCCCACCTCGCGCGCCCAGGGAAACCCCCACCTCGTGCGCACATGGAAACCACCTGGGGAAGGTCATGGATTCCCGAGGGGGCTTCCCTGAGCGCACCCAAGGTGGGTGATTCCCCCGGGGCTTTCCCGCAATCGTGAGGTGGGGGGGATTGCCCTGGGACTTCCATCTCTACAACTAGATCCTCAGTAAAAGCAGTACACACATAAACACTTGTTTACATATTTAACCCCTTGATCTCCCTAGGTGTTAACCCCTTCTTGCTCCCGTGTCATTAGTACAGTGACAGTGTATAATATTATGGGCACTGGTCCTTTTTTTGGGTGATTGGTTTTTATGTTTCTTCAAAATTGTTTATATAATAACAAATAAAGAACCCACAGGTGATCAAATACCACCAAAATAAAGCTCTATTAGTGTAAAATGATATATATGTTGTTTGGGTACAGCGTTGCATAAACAGCAATTAGTCAGTAGCGCAGTGCCTCATAACAAGAAATGTCCTGATCATGAAGGGGGTAAAATCTTCCGGAGGTGAAGTGGTTAAAGTCCAATGAGCAGCATTGAAAGTGAAACTAAAGTTCTGCTGTCACTGTGGGCAGGCAGGCTTCCTATTGCAGAGGAGACATGCAGTTTGGAGGATGGTAGTGCCACAGCTTGTGATAGGGAAAGCAACAGGCTGCTGTGCAAGAACAGAGGAGAGTTAGGAGACTTCACTGTGGGATAGGTGAGGTGGGAAAGGTCCTTTTATATATATATATATATATATATATATATATATATATATATATATATATATATATATATATATATATATATATTTATTTTTTAAGAAACTGACAGTGTCTTTTAAGCTGTAGTCTTATGAAAAGGTCTATTTAGCTTTTTTTGTGACAAAAGCCTTGCTCTTGATCCTGAAAGCCCAAAGTGTTTAGTAGCTTTTTTTAACTACTATTCAGTTTCCCCCATTTTCCCTAAAGCTATACATTCAAATGTCACAAGAGTTCTGTTTTAACATGGAGTATTATATAATGCTACAACAATGCTCCACTTTTAAAGCATATGCAGTGTTTACATAATATAATATTTTTTTCTTAATTATATGCATTTGTTTGCATTTGTTTCTCAACAGCTACGAATCAGTGGTTCCTCCCAGCAGTAAGGGGGGATATTCCTCCAGGTTGTGCTGCTCATGGATTTGTTTGTGATGGGACAAGAATTCTAGTTTTCGGTGGAATGGTGGAATATGGAAGATACAGCAATGATCTATTTGAATTGCAGGTAAGAGAAGGGTATAGTTTCCTGTGCGTAAGGAAAAATATGACTATGATAACTCCATTTTCATATTTGATTAGTTTTCTGGGAAATATATTTATGTGTATTTCAGGGCCGGTTCAAACTGGGATTGTCGCCGGAGCGCACAGATTCACATGCAGTTCTGTGCAGTGCGATTTCAGCCCATTAATTTTGAGCAAAAGTAGTGCATGCATACTTCTATACCATGCGATCCGATGCAGGCAAGCATAATGCGTTTGGGCTATTATTGACTTAATATTGACACCCGCTGCAGATTGCATCTGCAGTGCATTTTGAACGCGCACGGAAAGCGTGTTTCCCACACCACGTTCTGGTGTGAACGTGCCTGAAAAAAAAAAAGTATTTTGCAGCATAACATTTTTTAGGTGTCTGCATTACTTTTCTTTTTCTCAGGCTAAGTACACTTTCTGCAAGTACATAAAAATGCTTGTTGATAGAATTCTAGTCCTTTTAGAAGAGGGGGGTGTGTTTGTCGTCAACTTAAGCCGCGTACACACGGGCGGATTGTATGGCCTACTTAGTCCGTCATACAATCCGACGGACAGTCCGTCCTACTTTCGAATGAACGGACTTGACCACACACGGATGCACAAACAGTCCGTCGAAAGCTTGCGCGATGACGTGTACAGCACGTACGAGGGGACTAGAAATAGGAAGTCCAATACACAGCAATGCAACCTTTCGCCGTGTAAATCCTTTCTGAGCATGCGCCATTCTTAGTCCGTCGAACTAGCCTACTGACGAGCGGATTGTCCGCTGAAACCAAAGTATGACGGACAGTATTTCGAAAAATCCGAAATACTTAGTACGCCAGACTGCACTCTGAAAAAGTCCGCTGAAGCCCACACACGAGCGGACTGTCCGCTGAAATGTGTTTCGACGGACTAAGTAGGCCATACAGTCCGCCCATGTGTACGCGGCTTTAGGAGTGCAGCCTAAGCTAATAATGCTGTTCCTCCATGAATATAGCACAGTCAGTAAGAGTTGTCACCACAGGATAAGGAATAATGTGATTGCAGCCTTTTTTGTACCGTGTGCCATGAAGTGAAACTGTGTTTTGCACATGTAGGAAAATGCAACATGTCCACTTAAGTTATCTCTGTGCAATGCCTCTTTCTCTGAAAAAGATTTTTAGCTTATCTTTTTAAGCGTTTTATAAGTATGTAAAGCAGGGGTTGACAAATTTGCTTGGAATCTAGGAGCCAGCTAAAAAAGTTAGGAGCCAGGTCCGTGACGGCGATCTGGACCTGTCCCTGGCCTGACATGGAGACGAGTGAGGGGAAGATAGCCCCCAGCCCCCCACCTGTCTCCAAGTCATTGCCCATAGCTCTTAGAGGGACATTTTTAAATTGCATTTTAGTGTAAATATGAGATGTGAGGTCTCTCTGACCCCAGATCTCATATATAAAAGAGGACCTGTCATGCTTTTTTCTATTACAAGGGATTTTTACATTCCTTGTAATAGGAATAAAAGTGACACACATTTTTTTTTAAAAGAACAGTGAAAAAAATAAAAGTTAAAATAAGAAAAAAAAATGTTTTAAATGCGCCCTGTCTCGCCAAGCTTGCGTGCAGAAGCGAACGCATATATGAAAGCGGTGTTCAAACCACACATGTGAGGTATCGCTGCGATCGGTAGAGTAAGAGCAATAATTCTAGCCCCAGACCTCCTCTGTAACTCAAAACGTGCAACCTATAGAATTTTTTAAACGTCGCCTATGGAGATTTTAAAGGGTAAAAGTTTGTCGCCATTCCATGAGCGGGCGCAATTTTGAAGCGTGACATGTTGGGTATCGATTTACTCGGCGTAACATTATCTTTCACAATATAAAAAAAAAAAAAATTGGGCTAACTTTACTGTTGTCTTTTTTTTTTTATTAAATAAAAAAATTTTCCCCAAAAAAAGTGCGCTTGTAAGTCCGCTGTGCAAATACGGTGTGACAGACAGTATTGCAACGACCACCATTTTACTCTCTAGGGTGTTAGAATAAATAATAAAAAAAAAATATATATATATATATAATTTTTTTGTTTTTTTTGTTTAGGGGTTCTAAGTAAAGGGATGGAGAAAGACTGGCAGGCAATCCCATTAGCATTGTTGGTTGTAATTCCAACGGCCACCACAAGAGGGCGCCAGATTCCAGAAGGAACCATAGGATCACAGAAGGCCTCAAAGCCGGGGGCTCAATTACCGGCCGCCTGCGGCGCGGCCCGACGCGATCACGCGGCCCGACGCGATTGCGTGGGGGGGGGTCCGCGGAGACGGGATACCCCCAGCTATGCTGCCCCAGGCGCAAGGTCACTGATTCTAGTCGCCAATGCGACCTGGCGACTGGGTTTTGTCGAGCACTGATGTAAAGAAACATGATATAAGTGCCACCCTGTGTATTGTCCTGGTGGGTATAAAACCAAGTTAATGCAAAAAGGGTAGAGTTATATCTAAATAAGGGCTTTACTGAGTCGTCTTTATTATATCCCTCTATTGTGTTGCTTGGTGGAATAGGCTCTGCGATTGATGTGCAGCAGTGGTGGTGTGTTGGAGATAGGATTGTGAGTATGCACTGTGGAGCATTTGGCCACTCAATTCAATGTAGGGAATATGAGGGGTGGTACTGTGTATGACGGGTACTCTTGTGCTGCCCGCGATTGCATGATAGCAAGAGGAGTACGGGTATGTAGTACATGCCCTTTTGTCCACGTCATGCATATTGTTGAATGAGAGGGGCGGTCTGGTTTGTATTCTGCAGTGTGTGACGTGAATGCTTGGACCTGCCCTCTCTTGCTATTTAAATGAGCGTTGTGCTCGTGTGGCCACGCCCTCTGCAGACGGAATGACGAAACGCGTCAGAGCGGGGCCACACAACGTTGTCTGAAGGCACATACAGGCTGTCTCCCGGGACACAACCATCCAGCCAATCAGGATACTGGTAATTCGACTGGTGGTGAGAGGACGATCTGCTGTGCTTTATAAGTGTGATACGCTGTTTTAAAGATGTTTTTAATGTAAGCGCATGTAGTTTGTGATATATGATTGAAGTTCTAATTAATGGTACACTATTGGAAGCTCTGTCTTTGCCTCTACATGTGTATGGCGCTATATTGGATGGATTATAAGAGTGGAACACAGAGATAAAGCAGAGAGATATCTTACTTATATGCCTGATGGCATAAACCCTCTGGTAAGCGGCCACTTGGTGGATATAGCACAGTGTGTGTTTAGTGAAGGTTTCTGACAGGAGCAAAGCGCTCTCTCACCTCTGGGAAGCTGTTGGATACTCTGCATATTTTCACTCTTCTATATATATATCTTCTCATTGAAGGATATGGACATTACTTATTGTCACAACAGTTTTTTTTAGTGCATTATGAACTGACCTTTTTGCATTTAATTATAATGTGGATAGTTGTTCTATACTATTATATATATTGTAATCTCTATTGAAATTAAGCGTTTCATACCTATGTGCGACTTGATGCGATTTTTATGTAATAAGTTTTATGAATTGAGTATTTTATTGCAAATAGGAAATAGCGCTGTTACTGTTTGGGTTTTTGAATCGGACATGGTGAAGGTGATGATGTCCACTTAACTGCTGCCCTCTCCAGCTGCATACACTCATATTTCCTTTGCTCAATTTCCCCTCTGTTCAGACTCTGGGAGTGATTTGACATATTTGGTACTTCCAAGCTCAGCAAGTATGTCGATCGCTCCCCCGCCGCCCATGTGGCAGGTCTGGTGCGTGACCACTCGGACCCAGACAGCAAGTCCTTTGTCCAATGTAGCTCCATGTTGCAGTTTTGGAGCATACACGGGCTAGGGAAAAAATTGATTTTAAATCTTGAATCGAGTTGAGAGGTCAAATAGATTTTTGTTTTGTTTTGTTTTTTTTCGCCAGGACCGGCGCTGACACTCCGCTGGTCCTGAGGAGCTGCGGGCAGTTGTTTTTAGGCGGGGCCGCAGCTTCGGCCTAGTCCGCAGCATCCAGCCACGCAACATAGGCCGAAGCTGCGGCCTCGCCTAAAAACTCCTGCCCGCAGCTCCTCAAGATCGGCGCTGTGTCCATCAAAAAATAAATAAATAATTGAATCGTGAATCGAGTTTAAAGCGGGAGTCCGCCGGGACTCCGCGTTTTTTTTTTTTTTTTTTTTTAAGTCAGCAGCTACAAATACTGCAGCTGCTGACTTTTAAAATAGTGACACTTACCTGTCCAGCGCGCCCGCAATGTCGGCACCCGAAGCCGATCTCTAGATCGACACTCGAGTGCTGCCGCCGCCATCTTGGGTGTGGGAATCAGGAAATGGAGCCTTTCGGCTTCATTTCCCGGTTCCCTACTGCGCATGCGCGAGCCGCGCTGCGCAATGAGGACGGTCCCCGCTGCCTCTGGGATCTGTGTGTTTCCCAGCAGGCAGCGGGGCACTTGCAGAAGGGGGCGGGCACTTGCGGAAAGGGGCGTAATGTACGCCCCTTTCCGCAGAGAGCTAGCCCGGAAGTGGGTGCAGTTACCTGGATTATCCAGGTAACTGCACCCCCCTCCCCCCTGAAAGGTGCCAATCGTGGCGCCGGAGGGGGGGAGGAATCCGATGAGCGGAAGGTCCATTTTAGGGTGGACCTCCGCTTTAAAAAAAAAAAAAAATCGCAGATTTTTTTTTTTGGAGAGAGAGAAAATCGCCCAGCTCTAACACAGGCCATACTCTTCTTGCTTCTGTTGACTGGCAAGGCGGTGAAAGGAAGGCGAGTATGTGCAGTTGGGGAGGGACACATTTTATGTCCATCTGTTACTTTTGAACAGCACTGAAAAAGCCATGGAGTAGTTGAACAAACATTTGTACGGGTTAAGAAGAGGGGAAGTACTGCAGACTGGCCTGTGATGACAAACCTGCATTTGGCTGGGAAAATCTGTTCTGGCTGATTCAGTGGTTCCCCCATGCAGGCTTGACCATCAGGCATTAGGGGGCCATTTCTATAAATATAAAACTCTCCATGATCTGACAATAAATGCCTAGATTCTGTGAACATTCAAGGCCTTTTTCACACAGGTTTCAGCTTGTATAAGAGCAATGTGAAAAACAAGCTTTCACAATGCATTTGCAGAGTTGTCAGCAAGCTTTGTTGAAGCTTCTAAAGTACTTTTCAGCTCCAGTTTGTGAATGTTGAACAGATCCTCGTGGAAGTATGGATTGCCACTTTATGCAAGCTGCTAGCAGGCTTTCAACAATCTTCTAGAAGTGCTTTTTGCGTTTGCGTTTTTTTTTTTTTCTTCCTTTTTTTTTGATGGCTGTGGCTTCAGCAGAGAGAATTCTCTGCATAGAAAGAATCGGGGAAATACTTCTGTCAAGATCGCAACTGGGAAAAAATCGCGATAACGATTCTTGGCGATTAATCGTGCAGCTCTAATGCTGTCCCATATGGGTAAAGCAGCATAGTGTGCTAAAATGTGGGCCAAAACGATATTTATTTAATTTTTTTCCAAAAAGTTTTTATTTAGCATAACAAAAATGTTACATAGAAAACACCAGGTGGGTAATACAAACCGGTAGCAATAAATTCGCAGTGATTCAGTCAAGGATATTAGCGTCATCATTCTCTGAGCATATAGTCCTGAATCCCAACCTTAGGCCCGTATAGTATTTACGCTATTTTTTTATTAATGAAACCAAAACAAAAAACCCAGAACAATGAATAATTCAAGCCCCAACAATGTCTTTAAGGGGAGGAGGTGGCACGTCCCTTCCCCCTCCCATAAGGGTCAACTCCTTCCGTTCTCCCCACCTCAGGCGTCCCACCATTGAAATGCAGACCATAGATAGTGGGATAGAGTGTGAGCACCCTAATCCCCCTCAAAGTATTTGTTGATGCACCAGTACTCAAGGGGATTGTTGCTTCTGGCGATAGGCTGTTCAGCTAAATAAATGTCCAGGTGTTGGGTAGCTGCACTTGTGGCACTGCTATGGACCGGGGTGCATTCATGTAAAATTTCTTCAACCATATCAGATATGGAGGGAGCGTGTTCCTCTTCACTTGTATGCAACCGTTTCTTCTCCCTTTCCTCTCTGCTACACCTGGAAACTATGATTTTCCGTGCACGCGGCTTTTTCTCCACATTAAAATAATGCACTTTAAATCGAGGATCTAGAACTGTTGCAATGCAGTACAGAGGGTTGGACACAGTGTCTTGAAACCGGTTGGTAACGGCCTCCAGTAGAGTGGTTTTAGCCGTTTTTTACGCCATGGTCTGTTTCTATCTCTTTTCCTAGCAGACGCTTCAGTGCAGCAATCAAGGGAATAACTTCAGAAATGGAAGCATTAGTTGAGCTTATTTCTTTTCTTAACTCTTCAAATGAAGATAGAAGAGACAAACTATTTTCAACTAACATCCACAGATGTGCACTCAGTGTTGCCGGCAGCTCGTAATCTGCAATGTATGCAGCTAAAACACACTTTTGTTCAAAAAGATTTTGCAGCATATAGTAGGTGCTGTTCCAACGAGTGGCTACATCTTGCTGCAGTCGTTTTGTTGGCATTCAAAACTGCATCTGCAAAGCTTGTAATCTGGAATAAGCAAGCGGAGGATGCTTAAAGTGACCCACAATTTTTCTTCCTTTTTGTTATGATATCAGATATGGTGCGCTGACTCAGCAATCCTTCATTCACAGCCAGTTGCAGCGTGTGTTCCATACATGGTATGCTTTTAAGTTCATTATCTCGGACAATCAAATGCACTTTAGACTTCTCAATGTGCCAAGTGTCAAGCATGGTTTTTAAAGCGTCTGATATTGCTGCTGCAGTTTGTGATCCAACAAACTGACGTGCGTCAAGTAGGATGTTTTGCAATTGAAATTTGTCATCTATCCACTTGCGCTGTCAGGCTAAGCATGCTCGTTGGACTGATGTCTGAACTCGAACTGTCGGGAGTAAAACTGATTGCTATGATGTCGGTAGTCATGAGCTCATGAACGTGTTTTCTAACACTGCAAAACAATTCAGGTAGACAGGTATCTGCAAAGTAGCGTCTGCTTAGTAGTGAGTAACGCGGCTCAATATGTTGCATGAGCCTACGGAATGCAATATCCTCCACAACAGAGAATGACTGGTTGTAGAGCTGCCACGACGAGTCGACGTAATCGATTACGTCGACTACAAAAATACGTTGACGTGTGTGCAGGGTGTCGATGCGTCACAGTGCTCAGTATCTCCCGCTCTCCTCCGTGCTGCCGCCCCCCTCTCTTATCCCCCTCCGTGCATCTGTCTCCCTCCGTGCTGCCGCCCCCCTCTCTCTTCTCTTCTCCCCCTCCGTGCATCTGTCCCCCTCAGTGCCGCTGTCCCCCTCTCTTCTCCCCCTCCGTGCTGCCGCCCCCCTCTCTCTTCTCTTCTCCCCCTCCGTGCTGCCGCCCCCTCTCTCTTCTCCCCCTCCTTGCTGCCGCTCCCATCTCTCTTCTCTTCTCCCCCTCCGTGCTGCCGTCTCCCTCTCTCTTATCTGTGTCCCCCTCCATGCTGCTGTCCCCCCTCTCTCTGCTCTGTGTCCCCCTTCGTGCTGCCGTGCCCCCCCCCCCCCTCGGTATCTCAGGATGGAGAGCGGAGGTAGGAGCCGGTAAACCCGGCTCCTTCGTTTTCAGAATGGACAGTGTCAGTAACCACTGACTCTGTCCATTCACATAACTGAAACATTGTAACCTCCTGTGATTACGATGTCTCAGTTAATGAATGGAGAGGAGCAGCTGTCTTCTCTCCATTCATTATCAGTGCAGCAGAGGCTGCAGAGAAAGGGACTGGGGAATCTCTGTCCCCAGTCCCTTGCCCTGTCTCAAATGGGAGATGTCAGAGGTCTGTTAAGACCCCTGATATCTCACCATAGCCCCCCAACAGGGCTGATAAAAAAATTGCAATATAAAAATTGTAAAAAATAATAAACAAAACCCCTTAAAAAAGAAAACATTGCAAAAAATAAATTATAAACATTCATGAACTTCTGAATAGAAAATATAAAGTTAAGATAAAAGAATGAAAAAAAAAAAATTATATATATATTTCTTTTATCTTAACTTTACAAAAAAAAGTACATTAAAAAAAGGTAAGAATATAAGTATATATATATATATATATATATATATATATATATATGTACTAGTTATATTCTTTTATCTTGCTTCTTTTTTATATGTACTTATCATTTTTGTAAGGTTATCCAAAGGATTAATTTGCTAATCAAAAAAAAAAGAAACGCTAGATTCATGAAATAATAATAATATACGTTGACTAATCGAAAAAATAATCGATAGATTAGTCGACAGACAAATTAATCGTTAGTTGCAGCTCTAGCTGGTTGTCTAACATGATAAATTCCATAATTTTATCTGTAATGGCACGAGCTTTGGGACTATCGCTTACAAATTTTTTAACCTTTTCAAAGACTGTGGCCACAGATGGTGTTGAGCCTGAGGCACTTTTTGGAAGTGGCACTGTTTTCTTGTAATCTGATGCTGAACTGGATGACATGTTTTCAGGTGGTGTATCAAACCTGTTGTTGAAAAATGCCTTGGCACTGTACCCCCTCTTGAAATTTATGCTGAGCAAAGACTACAGATTGCAAATTTGGGGTCTTTATCAGAAACGTTAAAATATTTCCACACTGTAGACATGGTTCACCTTTGCTGGTAGCGCAGAATAATAGCTTAGAATGATCTATAGTGGGAGTGAAATCTGAGGGGGGAAAAAAATTAAGGACAAAATCAATTTAAAAGCTAAACCCCAGGAGGCAGCTTTAAAGCGGGAGTCCGCCGGGACTCCGCGTTTTATTTTTTTTAAAAGCCAGCAGCTACAAATACTGCAGCTGCTGACTTTTAAAATAGTGACACTTACCTGTCCAGCGCGCCCGCGATGTCGGCACCCGAAGCCGATCTCTCGATCGTCTCTCGGGTGCTGCTGCCGCCATCTTAGGTATAGGAATCAGGAAGTGGAGCCTTTCGGATTAATTTCCCGGGTTCCCTACTGCGCATGCGCGAGTCGCGCTGCGCAATAAGGATGGACCCGCTGCCTCTGGGATCTGTGTGTTTCCCAGCAGGCAGCGGGGGGGCTTTCGGAAAGGGGCGTAATCTACGCCCCTTTCCGCAGAGAGCTATCCTGGAAGTGGGTGCAGATACCTGTACTGTACAGGTACCTGCACCCCCCTCCCCCCTGAAAGGTGCCAATTGTGGCGCCAGAGGGGGGGAAGGTTCCGATGAGCGGAAGGTCCACTTTAGGGTGGACCTCCGCTTTAAAAAATAAAAAACGAACCAATCCCTTTTTTTTTTTTGTTTACTGTGCAGCTCTTGCCATGCAAGGTAGTTATGTCTGCACTGCAGTACATCTGACTTGTACCAAAAAGATAATTTAACTGATTAAATTTGATTTGAAATGGAATGGATTGCTTGCAAATTGCAATTGCATGCCATTTTATTTTTTTTAGCTATTCTGTAGTATACTTTAATATAAACTTCATGTGCTTGCTGTCATTGGATTTGTCACTTTGTCAGTGTAGTATTATAAGTTATACTACACTGACATGACAGAAAGTGCATTCGTTTTTTAAACATGACAGTATGCAATAAATATAGATTTATTAAATATATATTATATTGTGTACTGTCATGTTTAAAAAATTTCTTGTGCTTGCTGTCATGTCAGTGTAGTATAACTATACCACGCTGACAAAGTGGCAAATTCAATGACAACAAGCGCATACAATTTATTGTATACTACAGAATAGTTCAAAAAAATAGCATGCCATTCTAATTCAAATCATATTTAATCAGTTCAATTATATAAAATCTTTTTGCTACAAGTCAGATGTACTGCAGTGCAGACAGACAGACATTTAAATACTAGCATCGCATGGCAAGAGTGCTGGCTTGTTAACACAGGCCAAGTAATAAGTAATACATGTTTGACTGCTATAGACAGATCATCCCTTTCAGTTTCAGTACTATAGTAAAATAATACTACTAGTTGGATTGTTTCTGTCGGTTTAAGTGAGGCAAAAGCAGCAATGCTCACCGGCGAATAGTAGTAATAGTAGCCATCTAGGAGGCACAGTGCCCACTCTTGTACTTGAGTAGGCTATGTGCAGCCCTCTATGAAGCCGTCTCCTGGGTCCCAGCAGCGTCTCACAAGCACGAGGAGCGTCCGAGGGGAAGGTGCCAGCATCTCAGCAGGGGATGTTCTTAGGAGTGCAGCGTATTAACCACAAAGAACATGCACGCCGCCCATACAATGAGTGACTTCGCCCGCTGCTTCTCCCACCGCTACTTTGCATGCGCGAATTTCGGTGCCTTTATCGGCATTGCTGATAATGGCCAACAATAATATTTGGGACTTTTTTTTTCTAAATATTGAACCCAGGATGGAGGAGGGGATCTGAACGGCCCCTACTACCTCATTTAAAGTCCCAAATGTTGTTGCTCTTTTTCTTAATAACATAATTAGGGATGGAGGCACACGGTCGCATTAACAATTAATTTATTTCTCTTTTCTAATTTTAACTTTGATTTACTCTATCGTTAATTTTGATTGTTTTTTGTATACCAACAATTAATTGGATACTATACTCCCCTTCTTTCCTTTATACGTGCGCATTGGTGGCATCGGACGGTGTCTGTCTTATGGCTGCGCTTTTCTTTGTTATGTCCCGGGGTTGCGACGCGCACTGGGGATTTCCCCTCCGCCCTGTTCTGACGTAGGGCGGGCCGGGTCTCCTCCAGTGCGCGTCGACGTCATGTTTCCGGCACCAGATGTTTGGCATCCTTGTGACGCACTTATACCGGCTGCCGGGGTTTCCATCTCCGACAATTGGAGGGCTCGGTCTGACGCTCGCGGTTGCCTAGCCTGGTCGGCATGGAGGGCCGCTGTTGGCGCCTCCCTTGCCCTGTTAAGTGTCGGGTTCTTGGCGTTGGGGGTAAGTCTATGGCGGCGCCCTCTGCATGAGTTTTCCCCCCTCTGTAGGTTCTGATACCCAGGTCTCTTTTTTTTTTTCACTCTTTTTGGCAATCACATGTACAATGCCTTACCTCCATTAACGTATTTTTAGGTACTCACACATTTGCATCTCCTTTTTCTTTTTTGTTTAAGATCTAATTCCCCCTTTTTTTTCACCACTTGATTTCGTTATCCCATTTTTTACTTCTCAAGTTTTTCAATTTTTTACATCCTTCACCATTTATTTTTTTTCCCCCTTTTTAACTTTTTCTTGCACCGTTCACTTTTTCCCTTTTCCCTTTTCTTAGCATTACACTTCGCTTTCACATTCACTTGTTACACTCAGAATTTTTCACTGTTTTATTTTTTAGATGTCCCTTCATTACTAGCCACTCCATCTTCAACACTGAATTTGTGTCACATTCTACACCTGGACCTGCTTAAGGTGTCATTTGTGCTCTTCAGGTGTCACTTGGGTTTTGCCCCCTCAACCCCGGTCTGTGGCATTTTTGGCCGGCCTGACTATCAATGTACCGCACCACCTCTGCGCAGGTATATATGTAAGTTTATGGGTCAAGTGTACATATGGGTTTCTTCATATTGTATATTTGTCCACTTTTTCCCAGACCATCCCAAATATGGTTGTTCTCTCTATTCATAGGTTACCATCATGGTCTTTCTCCTGATGAGTGACAGAAAGGTCATGAAACGCGTAGAGCTGTCAACTTTCGTGTTCTGTACACAATTTTTAACAAAGAATGGACGTTCCGTTTTGATTTATCCCTTTTTTTTGTTTTTATTTTTTCTTAAGTGACACTTCAGTGTGTCACATACCCATAGATAACTGGTGCTTATTGAATGTGAAGTTTCTCATGTATTTACTACTAAGTCCTTGCTGGAATGTATATTTTGATGAAATTTAAAATATTAATGTATGGTTATGTGCAATAATATGTAAATATATGACTATTCAAATTTATTAAAACCTGTTTTTTTACCTAAATAAATTTTTCTGCTCCCGTGTGCCTCATACAAAGTCCCGCCCGTTGCTCCCCCTTTTTTTCTCTTTTATGTTATGTTATCAGTACATGTACACAGGGTTGTTTATAGTTGTTTCTAGAATGTTGAGTTTAGAGGCTTTTTCTGGAACCCAGAAAAATGCGTTCAGAAGCTGAGTTCATAGAGGCATTTCAAGTGCCAAACGCAGTAACTTGCATTTAGCCGCGTTCCGTTTACAGGCGTTTTTCATTTTTGGCAATTAAAAAAAAACATTATTTTTTTTTCAAATGCTTTTAAACACAAACGCGGCATGCAAACATGGGAAAACAGATGTTTTAAATGTGGGTTACTATCTGTCAAGTTAAATTGTGCATGAGAGGTTGGAAAAAATTCTCGTGTACATTAAGCCTAAATGTTCATGTGTTTTATTCGAGTAAATAGAATGTTGGTTTATTCCAGGCAAGTCGTTGGCTGTGGAGGAAATTAAAGCCTCAAACTTCATCTAATGGATCCCTGCCTTGTCCTCGACTAGGGCACAGCTTTTCTCTCCATGGTAATAAATGTTATTTGTTTGGTGGCCTGGCCAACGAGAGTGAAGACACCAACAACAATATTCCCAGGTAAAGATGTTTTTCTGATTAGCATAGCTGCAGACAGTATTATTCTGGAATGAGATGAAAGAAAAAAGGCGTCTCTTAAGTGCAGAATTAAAACTTTTAATATCCCCAAACAAGATTAAAAACACTTACAGAATCAAGGATAAGAAGAGGCATAACATGGATGTATGAAGCAGGTGATCCGGCATCAGGAGGTCCCAGTGTATCATCACAGCTTTCCAGGGATAACGATATGCAGCAGCAGAAGGTCCCAGGATAACCAGCAGGTGAACACCCCAGGCTCTGGGAACACTGGTGAAGCAATCGTGCCGTCTGAGTCAGCGTGGAGCATGAATCCCGGATATGGCCTCAGCGGGAGGGGACGACAACCAGCATGGGCCGCAAGCAGGAAATATGTCATCAAAATGGGGCACGTTTTGGAACTACTGATTGGTTCCATCTTCAAGCCAATGACAACAGGTTTGTAGACGCTAAGCTTCTTATAGTCTATGGGCGGAGCTGTGGGTGGGGCTATGGGCAGTGATGAGGGAAGAAAAACAATGCTGCAGCAGCCCAGGAAGTAGTATGATAAATGGGTGTAGAACTGCACAGTAAACATAAAGACAGCGCGGGATACAGCCCACACAAGAAAGACTGCAAGACAAATGCAACAGGACTTTACGAAAGTACATATAAGGACAGGAACTTAAAATCAATGGAAAAATATAAAATAGAACAAAATGGTCAAACCGTACATTGCTCCTCAATAGCAGGTGCCACTAAGGGGGAGTTGATGGAATATCTGTCATATTACATATAAAATGCTAAGATATTCAATACTAAAAATGATATATATGGTTTATGTAAAATTCATATAAAGTTGACATCATAAAGTACATAAGTATATATGTGTGTGCATGCATGCACGCACAAGAAACAATGACAACGGACGTAAAAAAAAAACGCATAGATGCAAAAAAAACACATAGATAAAAAAAACGCATAGATGAAAAAAAAAAAAAAAAAAAAAAATATATATATATATGTAGTCTATTGTTTGACATGCCCATGCAGCCTTTTTTATGTTGGGCGAACTATCAGACCATTACGTAAGCGATTTGGCGAACATGGCCGTTTCATGATGGATTAGACACTCATGGTGTCCCCAGGCACTACCTCGAATACCATAACAAATCCACTGATGGTCTAATGGTTTGGGTTATTGAAGTGATGCCTAGAGACCTCCCCCATGCACACACATGTATACTTATGTACTTTATGAGGTCAACTTTATATGAATTTTACATAAACCACATATATATATTTTTAGCATTGAATATCTTAGCATTTTATACGTAATATGACTGAAATATTCCATCAACTCCCCCTTAGTGGCACCTGTTAATGAGGAGCAATGTACGGTTTGACCATTTTGTTCTATTTTATATTTTTCATTTGATTTTAAGTTTCTCCCCTTATGTGTATTTTTGTAATGTCCTGTTGCATTTGTCTTGCCGTCTTTCGTGTGTGGGCTGTATCCCGCGCTGTCTTTATGTTTACTGTGCAGTTCTATGCCCTTGGATCATACTACTTCCTGGGCTGCTGCAGCATTGTTTTCCTTCCCTCATCACCGCCCATAGCCCCACCCACAGCTCCGCCAATAGACTTTAAGAAGCTTAGCTTCTACAAACCTGTTGTCATTGGCTTGAAGAAAGAAACAATCAGTAGTTCCGAATCGCGTCCCATTTTGATGACATTTTTCATTAGCCCTGGAAAGCTGTGATGATACACTGAGACCTCCTGATGCCGGATCACCTGCTTCATACATCCATGTTATGCCACTTCTTATCCTTGATTCTGTAAGTGTTTTTAATCTTGTTTGGGGATATTAAAAGTTTTAATTCTGCACTTAGAGGCTCCTTTTTTCTTTCATCTGTTTTCTATTAGAGATTGCTTCCCTCTTTGAGTGCACCCCTGAGTGTTTGAAGATCACTTCATCCGTCCAATAAAGACACTATCTGCCTGGTCCTGACATTCTGAGCGCCCTTGACATATGTTTTATCTTGATCCTTATTCTGGAATGAGGATTTATTTCATTGTATAACTTGTGCCATAATCTTAGGCTAGTAATTGACCTCCGACTTATGCTGAAGATATACAGTAACTGTTTTGTCTTTGCAGTGCTGCTTTTAGGTTCCTCTACTTGCTGAGGTATATTTTTTACTCTAGATCATTAACTGATGTGGATTGTGCCTCACTATGCAGTATGGAAAAGGTCTTTGGCTTAACTAAGCCCATTTAGGCTTGACTATCTGATTCATTTTACTGTTAGGCCCCTTAAAGAGGAAGGAAAGCCTCTTAAAAAAAAAAAAGAAATAAAAAAAAATACACCATGCGAGGCAAAGGCATAATGAGCTAGTATGCATAGCATACTAGCTCATTATGAATTGCTTACCTGAGATCGAAGCCCCGGCATCGGCTCTCGTTCGCCGCCTCCTCCGATGCTGCCATCTATCTCAGAGTGACTTCTGGGTATCACGGCTCCGGCGCTGTGACTGGCTGGAGCTGCGATGACGCCACTCCCGCACATGCGCGCTGGCGCCGCCATTAATGGCATGATCACCATTAGAAATGGCACAGTCAGTGTGCCTGTGCCGCTATTCCTGCAAATATCTCCTAAAGCTTTTAGGTTTGGGAGATATTTCTTGCACCTACAGGTAAGCCTTAATCTAGCCTTACCTGTAGGTTAAAGTGGTTGTAATGGGTTTACAGTCACTTTAATCCGTCCAAACGAATCCGCCTGCTCAGCATGGGATCTGCATCTATTGAAATTGTGCAGCTCCCCCAAAATAGCTCTTAATGATAAGATGAGATAGAGACTCATGTGCTCAGATGGCCCCAGTACTCAGGCATTCAAACATCCAATCAAAGAGAAAAAAATCCGGCACCACAATGTCTCAAAAATACAACATATACAATTTTATTAGATCCATTCATTAAAAGGAATCAATACCTTTAATTATACCTGTAACAAAATCTGATGCGTTTCAGCCTCTTACATAGGCCTTTCATTCCTTTTTAATGGATGGATCTAAAAAAAACATCTTTGTTTTAATTTTGAGCCATCGTGGTGCTGGATTTTTTTCTATTTGCTCGGCGGGGGATCTGTCCGCTGATCTCCGCTGAGCAGGCGAATGACAGGTCCACTGTTTTCTATGGGGTAGTCCGTTTTCATCAGATTACCATCTGATTCGCTGGACAGATGCCAAACATATCCCCATCCAGCTGTTTTTAGCGTACTGGATCGAATCAGATGGCAGCGGGTGACAGCAGCACATGTCCACTGACATCCGCTACCCCATAAAAAGCAATGGCTGGTCCAGTCGGGTCCGCCTGAAAAATGGACAGATGGACCTGATTGGTCCGCTGATGTGAAAGGGGTCTTAAAGGTAAACTCCGGGCTGTTCTTCTCTCCCATGCTGTCCCTCCCCCAACCTGCCTTTGAACTAATTGCTGGCATCAAAAATAAAAAATAAACGTATCGAAGTTCCCCATTTACTCAAATCAATAGTCATCTGATGTTCGGGTCTTGAGTTTTTTGCAATTCTCCTTGTACAGGAGGCTTCTTTGGGTGTACATGTCGCTGCCTGCGAGACAGGGACACTTTCTATTGACTTTCCTGTCAGGATTCAAAAGAGACTGCAGACCAAGTGGACACAATCTGCGCGTGTCTCACGCACATTGCTCGATTGAGATCGGGCTCAGGTAAGTATAAGGGGAAAGCTGCACACTGAAGGTTTTTTACCTTTATGCATAGAACGTAAAAAAACCTTTAGCCTTTACAACCACTTTAATGATTTAAAGAGAGGCATAGGGAAGGGGTACATGGGAGGCTAAATTCTTCCCAGAGAAGGGCTTTAAATTTAGCTGCTGTGTGATCCTCTCACTGCAAAACAGCCATGTCTCAGAACCCTAGTACTAGTGCTTACAGCTTTCATATACGTTTAGAAAGGATTCATTTAGTTCTTAATACTAAAAAAGCAAGTCATTTTTTTATTTGCACAAGCTAAAATATCAATCTCTGCCCAAGTATTATTCTAACTTATAAAAGTTGGTGTTTACCTAAATCTTGCAATATATAGTGCTACATTGCATGAGGAGATTATATATATATATATATATATATATATATATATATATATATATATATATATATATATATACTGACTTAGCAGAGATTGGTCAGGCAGCAGTAGCTTTGTAAGGAGCCTACCAATTTATTTTCCTAATTATATATATATTTATTACACATTAGGTACCTAAATGATTTTTATGAACTTGAGTTACGTCCAGGAAGTGGAGTGGTTGGCTGGAATATTCCACAGACCAAAGGAACTTCTCCATGTCCACGAGAGTCCCACTCAGCTGTCATATACAGCAGAAAGGATAATCGGAAACCTAAGCTTTACGTCTTTGGAGGAATGTCCGGATGTCGTCTTGACGACCTGTGGGAGCTCGATATTGGTGAGCTTTGAAAGGTTTTCTATTCAAATTGTTTGTTTTCCATATACAGGAAAATGTAAATTTTTAGATGTAAGCATGTAATTGAATAGCTCTCCTGCTAGGTGTTTATTATGCAAGCCTTTGCTAAACCAGAGCACCTCTCTGTGGATAATTTTTTTATAATTTTTTTTTTCTAGTTACTGGTTCTTAACAGTGGTAGAAATTTCCCACAGATGCATTCTAGAAAATAAGAGAACGTAGCTCCATCAGCTCAAAGCAGCAGGAGCACAAGGGAGGGCAGTCCTGATAAGGCTGGCCATACATTATACAATTTTCTTGTACAGTTTTCCTTTAGATTTACCAAAACCATATAATTTTGAGGTCAAACCTAAACACTTTTAATTTGTATGCAGTCAGACAGGCCCTTGCACTTTATAGTTGAAAGTAAATCTAAAGGAAATTGAATAAGAATATTGTACAGTGTATGGCCAGCCTTTTTATTTTTTTATAGCTTTCAACTAAACATTTAGGCCTCACTCACAGTGGTATTCCTCTGTTTAGGTTTTTTAAAGCCAGTCATAGAAAATTTGAATCTCGGCCAGCAGGGACTGGCCAAGATTCGAACCATGTTATGGACAGGCTGGATGTACCCAAGTTAATTGATTGATCAACTTGGGTACAACCAGCCTGTCAGACTTTTCTTGCGATTATTGCCATTGTCCATAGCCGCTAGCAATGATCACTGTGTGTTCTCCCAGCCAGGATGGCTTACCCCATCGGGAGAATACTATGCTTCTGTGGGTGGGATACCCCCATCAACACAGTCGGTGTGGATAACACATGGTTGCAGGAAAAAAATCGCTCCATCTATGGCCGGCATAAATGCAGGAGATGTCATCTGAAAGTTAGGAACAACTTTTATTCCTCCCAGATCACTTTTCCTGCATTTAGGTGTTATTGCTTTAAAGCAAGTTTAGGTGCGTTTAGAAACATTTAGGCTCCATTCACGCCAATGCGTTTTTCCTACTTTTTGCAGAAACGCAGGTCATTTTATTTATTTTATTTTATTTTTTTAGCATGGGTTCCTATGGAACACATTCCCATCAATAAATTTTGGAGCCTCTGCGTTTTTAGAAAGGTTTAGGGACTTTTTTTTACTGCAGCATGCAGCGTTTTGCATGTAATAGACTTCAATGAACCTGCATCCAAAATCCAAGTACTGTGTTTTTGCTGCGATTTGTGTTTTATGCTTTCTCTTCACTCTATATAGCTGGTTGCTTAAAAAATTCAAGAAAAAAATGGTGTGGGCCCCCCCCCCCTCCAAGCCATACCAGACCGAAGTTTTGAGGGGAACCCACATGCCAAGAAAAAAAAAATATGGTGGTGTCCCCGCCGAAATCCATACCAGATCCTTATCCGAACACCCCCCCAATGCACCTTGTCCTAGTGTTGATAGGGACAAGGGCTTCATTCCTAGAACCTTGGGCTGTGGTTGTGGGGGTCTGCGGGCAGGAGGCTTATTGGAATCTGGAAGATCCCGCCCTCCTTTTTCCTCCACCGCTGACCCCCTGAAAAAAAATGATCATCCTCTGACTGGCTCCCACCTTTGTCTTCGCTCCGATGTCTGTCTGATATTTCTAATATAACTATGGGGCGTGGCCATCAGATAAAATCATCCGGAGACACCGCCACTTGTGACGTCACAGTCCCATCATGTCCCAGGCTTTGACGTCACAAGGGGTGGGGTCTCCGAATGATGTCACCCAGCCACGCCCCATAGTTATGTAAGAAATGTCAGACATTGGAGTGAACAGAAAGTCAGGGGCTAGTCAGAGGATGAGCGCTTTTTTTATTTTCAGCAGGTCGTCAGTGGCAGTGGTGGCGGAGGAAGACATTTTTAATAAAGGAATTGTCAGAAGCGGTCTCTTGTTTTTTTGTCACACTACACTACTTTTTTGGGGGTGAATGGGTAGGAGTAGAATGTACCCCATACTCATTCACATGGGGGGCGAGATCTGGGGGCCCCCTTCCCACTTTTTAGCTACCGGCTATATACAGTGAATGGAAAGCAAGAAAAACAACCGAATATTGCAGTAAAATCGCGGTTAAAAACCCATGAAAAGCACAGCAAAAAACACTGCAGAAATGCTCAAAAGCAACATGCATAGATGTGAATTGAGCCTTGCACTCATTGGCCTGCATTTAGCCACATCTAGAGTGCCTAATCAAATACTGGATGCACAGAATTTTATTTTCTCTAAATGCAGGCCAGCACACAATGTGCAGGGCACCTTAAAAAATAATTTATATGCATGTAAAAAATGTCCTCTAAATGCAGGTTTGACAGTGTCATGGTGAGTGATGCCGAATATTAACAGAAAGTAGCATTTTACTGCACTCCACACATAACTAGGTAAATAAGGCTACATAATTGCAATTTTTGTTTTCTTTTTTTTTACATTTTATCTTTAATTTTGTTTTTATAGAAACTATGACCTGGAATAGTCCAGAAGCTAAAGGGGTATCACCTTTACCTAGAAGCCTGCACACAGCTAATGTGATAGGGAATAGGTATGTCCCTTTAATAATATATATAATTTTCTTTAATGAAATTATACATAAATGGCATATGACCATGATATAGATACATATTCATACATCTACAATATGGCCTAAAGTGGGGGTCAGCAACCTGTCGATCACAATCTACCAGTAGATCAAGGATAGGTAACTGATAGATCACAGTCGGCTTGCTGACCCGCTACTCAACTCAGGGTTTTACCACTGCCTCAACTTTCTGTTTGAATGAGTCCTAAGGGTGCCACTGCCAAATTAAACTAAGGGCTCATTCCAGAGCAATCTGGGTGTATTTGACAGGTGGTGAGGAGGCAATATGTTGTCTCCTCACCACCTGATTTAAATCAATGATTGCCGTGTAATGCACATGATTGCGACACGGTAGTTCAGCAATTAAAATTTTAGATCAAGTGTGAGGGGGAGACACTGTGCCCTGTGATTTTTGCCTTCCCCCATGTTGTTCAGGTAGATTTTCACCTCTTTAAGGTTGCCTACCCCTGGCCTAAAGTATGTGGGCATCCTTCATACTATGGTGTTCAGATGCACATAGCATGGTTTATAAAGACATAGGTAGGGGTTGATTTACTAATGGAAAATAGACTGTGCACTTTGCAAAGTGAAGTTGCCCTCTGCAAGTGCACTTATTACAGAGCTTAGTAAATGAGGTAAGGCTTCACTTTGCAAAGAATACCCAATCATGTGCAAGGAAAAAAAAAAAAAAGCATTTTTGCTTGTACATGATTGGATGGTGGAAGTCAGCAGAGCTTCTGCTCATTTACTAAGCTCTGGAGCAACTGCTGTTGCAGAGGGAAGCCACTCTTTTCAAAGTGCACAGTCTATTTGCCTTAGTAAATCAACCCCATAGTTTGTTAAGGAGGAACTCAAGTGACCAAAACAGCCATGGTCACCTCTACCCTATTGAACATCCTGCAAATTAACCAGAACACCAAAAGTAAGCCTGTTTTGCCTTCAACATCAGTACCTGACCATGTAAATGTGTCTTTGGCAGAATGGGCACAAATTCCCACAGACATTTAGAGATCTTCTGGAAGAATAGAGACTATTATAGCTGTAAAGGATATGTAGTGGGGGCATGGCAACTCCATATTAATGCCCATGTGTTTGGAATGGAATCTATAACAAGTTTATATCTGTGGTGGTCAGGGGTCCACATATGTTTGGCTCATAACTGTATATACACACACATATTTTGTCAAGGTGACTCTTAAAGAAAAACCACACCCAATAATTCAACTGTTTCCCAAAACTGTTACATGTTAAGACGTTGTGAATGATAAATGTCCTACCATGTGTGATAAACGCTTGCCCTGCACCGCTGCCATTTTAGAGAACTCCTTGTGCATTCTCTGATTGGACAGTTGCTCTGTGTGTTTCCACTCTACCTCCCCTGTCTTTTTCCCTCCTTGTCCACATTACTGCAGCTAACATTTATTCCACCCTTGTCACATTCTGCAGAACACTTCTACTGCATGTCCCTCTCTGCCCACCTTAGCCCAATTCAGAGCACACCACTTACTGGCCACCTTAGCCTTCACTTATAGGGTATCCCCCCCCCCCCCCTTCCCGATAGCCCTTGTTCACAGTACATCTTTCTCCTGTAACCTCACTTCCCCACTAAGTGCATACCTCCCTAGTCATTTCACTTTCGTCACATTGTTCTGCAGCTCTCTGTGTATCCGCTCTGCGGA
This sequence comes from Lithobates pipiens, assembly GCF_037356315.1. Lineage (NCBI taxonomy): Eukaryota > Metazoa > Chordata > Amphibia > Anura > Ranidae > Lithobates > Lithobates pipiens. The sequence goes on along the minus strand of NW_027507903.1, from coordinate 280,462,295 downwards.
TCGGCGCTACTCTACCCATTCTGGAGCAGGCTCACTTTGAGCTAGTTATTATTGTTTGGTAATAATTCAAAATGGAGATAATGCAGCTTGAATAAGATTATGTAACTTGAAAAGAAAAGCAAAAAGCTGTTTGTCTAATTTCATTGCATCTTTTGTATTGTGTTTTGTCGTTTGTTGCTCAATGTTTTAGATTTAATCTGGTTTCCCTTTGGAATAATCTGTATGGTACAAAAACATAGGATATTTCTTGTGAAAAGTGTTCTTTCTTCCTATCCTAATGCATAGTTTGATCTATTTTAGAATGTATATATTTGGTGGCTGGGTCCCACAAAGTGAAAATGGTGACAGCGCGCCTGCTCAAGAGAATCAATGGAAGTGCACTAACTCTTTTTCCTACTTAGATCTTGGTGTGTATAACTGATTTTCATATAGTTTATTGGTAGCTAGATACACAGTGTACAGCATGTTTTCTTGTTTATATAATTGCAAGCTGATTTTTATTTTTACTGTATGTGTCTCACTTTGTTGAGCAGACTCCATGGAGTGGACCATGTTAATGGCAGACAGCTCAGAAGAGAAAGTTAACTGGCCAAGACCAAGAGCAGGACACTGTGCAGTCACTGTTGGAAAACGCCTGTACATTTGGAGTGGAAGGGATGGTTACAAAAAGGCATGGAATTACCAAGTGTGTTGCAAAGACCTTTGGTACATTGACACAGGTAGGACACACCAGACTGAAACAGGTTATCTTATAGCAATGTACTTTAAAGTCCTGGATGCAAGCATTTTTATGTGTCTTTTTCAGAAAAGCCGTCAACATCTTCACAAGTTCAGCTAATACTGGCTACCACAAACTCCTTTCATGTAAAATGGGATGAACTGCCAACTGTTGAAAGATATCTCCTTCAACTAAGCCCTGAATTACCGGTGTCTCCATGTGCTGGAAAACCTGCCCACCTCAGTGAACTTTCAACACAGAGTTCTTGTATTTCACCATACGCAGCTCCATTGCACTTACTTCAGAGTGGACTTTCATACCCACAAAATGTGGACGAAAGTAAGTTACAGTCTGAGAAATATGTTTTTGTAAAATGGAAAAAGTAGTACATCCCTTGCTTCAAAGGTTAGGTTCAGCTCTAGCAACATGTTATACGTTAAACCCCTATTTGGGATGTACCATGTTGCTATGCACCACCACCCCTTCACCACCTGAAGTCCTCACCTACAAGTGCCATCTGCCACCGCAGCGGACTGCTTGTAGCTCTCGATGAGCACTGATCAAGAGCACTGATCAGCGCCATCATAGTCCTTTGACACTTCCTGCAGCTGAGTAACTGTCTGCCCATATAAAGGTAAGGCAGAGAGCTGTATGAAGTGTCTGCAGGAGCCTGACATTGCACCCATGATCCACTGATCACAGGTGCAGTGTTTTGCAGGCTACTGGATAAAAAAATAAAATAAATGCACATGATTTTTTTTTTTCTACTTATTTACCATGACTAAAAGTGGATGGTAGATTTGTTGCAGAACCCCGCTTTCAGAATTCTGAAATATGATGGAGCGGCCATAATTTTGACATTAATACTGCTGTTGCAGAGACATCAGCAGTTATGAATCATATCTGATTCCAAGACACAGTCTTTACTTTTTTTTCTTCTCTTTTCAAGTTTCTCCCTTTAATTTGCTTGGTAATCCTGCAGATTAAACATTTCTGTCCCTTTGTGGCTACACTTACCTCTTCAGTGTATTGATTAAGTCAGTCATTGTTGTCACACTGGCTAGCCTCTAGCCTTTGAATATGTATTCCTTTTGTTAATCTCCATTATTGAAGAGATTGTTGGGAATATTAGTTTACAAAAGAAAGCTAGCATTGTTTTTTCTATTTTTCAGCTCACAGAAAGTGACAAGGGCACTACATTTCTGGCAAGATCAACTGATATATCTTAAAGTAGAACTATAGGCAAAACAGTTTTTTTGGATAGCGTAAGGGAGGGTTATAACCTCTGTAAGGTTTATTTTTGCCATCTTTGTCCCATTGGGGAGATTTGCCTCCACTTCCTGTCCTATAGCCTACAGTAAGTGAGAGTTAATCTCTACTAATTAAGGGAATCTCTTGGGGAACCCCAGGTCGCTAAAACTAGTGTCCCCATTGGAAAATTTCCCCTCTATTACATTTGTGGGGCCAAACCAAAATTTGGGATTTTCTTTTACTTTGAATGATAATGGTAAACAGGACAAATATAGAGGGTGAATCTCTCTAATGGGGGGCACAGACCACAATTAAAACTGACAGGTGTTCAATTTTCTCTCCTCTATATCCAAAACCAAAAAAATAATGTTTTACCTTTTAGTTATACTTTATTCGTACAATACAAGACACTGTAAATGATTCCTAAATCATGAGTTATGCTGCTACGTTTAGGTGATAGGATGCTAACAAAAGCTTTGCTGGGACTGCCGACTAGTGTATCCCTATAAATCCGCTTACTCCATGAGGCTCCAATTTTTAGTTAGTAATAATTTTAGTTAGTACCTTTAGGTGATTAATGCTCCTGTGGCAAGATTTTTTTTTTCTGTTCATCACCAGTTTTTCCTTCTATCAAGGACAGATTGCTTATTGCCTTATGAGTCATAAGCAATTTCCAGATTAGTTTCTCTCTGTACATTTTGGGAGCTATACCCAGTCACCACAACAGCGGGGCTGGCCTGTAATTGTTGCTTTGGAAATGTGGTGCAACAAGCGATTTAGTCACAAGGTGCTAAATAAGCCCAGGGCCATGATCTTTCGGGGGTTTGACTACTGTGATGGGCAAAGCCTGGATCCTGGTCAGGACTAGTGAAATGGACAAGGTAAGACAGGGTTTACATTTACATTTTCTCTGAGGAAGAAGGTACTCGTTCGAAACACGTCATCCAGCATTGGCCCTGATGTCCTCTCCTTCACCATCTTGAGACTGACTGATCACCATGATTAGGTGGCTTTTACAGAGCAATTTTTCTTCACATGTTTGTGAGTAGTTTTTTTTTTTTTAACTTGAACAAAGTTTTTTATTGACTAATTGGTACAAACATGTTAGGCTAGTATAAGGTACATACATCATGGTCTGTATAAGCAGAATGTTACATTCCATACTGGTATATGTTAGGTTACAGATTAGTCAGGAGTAATCGGCAAGAGTACAATCACATCATAATACAATAAAAGATGTCTATTAACATGTATCCAAGTATTGATTTCAGATAGGTACAACGTGTTTAGGTGCAGGTCCCTGATTCCTGGAGCCAGCGATCCCATATTTTATTATATTTGGCGGGACAGCTGTGGTTGACATAAATACATTTCTTATATGGTAGGGCATTGTTAACGTCCACCTTCCACTTTCACTTTCTGTGAAAGAAGGAGACAGCGGTCTCATCCATTTTCTGGCAATAATCTTTCTAACGGAGCACAGAGTTTTGTGGAGGAATATCTTGGCATATTTGTCAATAGTGCCAGGAAATATCCCCAGTAGGCACTGTTTCGGGTCCAGTACCACTGGGGAGCCCATGTTGTCATGTAGGAAGGTTATAACTTGTGTCCACAAGCCCTGTATGCCATAATGGAGTATAGTCATTGTGTCGTGGTATTGCCAGTTTGGTGGTTGCTAGGTCCCAGATACGTCTATAGTGGTATAGGAGAGATTTCCTATCTCCCCCGGGTTCCGTGTAGCCTGTACCCACTGCTATGGCATATATTGGGCGTTTGGTGCATTGAGCCCAAACCGGGCATAGTAGATTACTGAATCTTTCCTTGTCTGTCTTGTCTAAATGGAATAGTTGGGACGCGAAGTAGTACAGGTTAAAGTCGGGAAGGGCTGTACCTCCTAGATCCGTGGGGTTTTTGAGAGTTTGCCATGCCAGTTTGTGCCTATTAGCTTCCAAAACAAAGGGCTTAAGAAGAACTTCAAGGATCTTAGTGTTTCAAGGGTAAGTATACCAGGGAGTGCCATAGTATGTACAGAATTTTAGGGAGAAGAACCATTTTAATTAGGTTAATACGACCCCAGACACCTAGGGTCAACGGGACCAGGCTTGTATCTTGTATTTGACAAGGGAAAAGGGTTCAATGTTGAGGGTAATGTAATCTTCTGGTGTTCTGGAGATGTGGATCCCCAGGTACTTAATAGTATCAACCCTTTGTAACGGTAGTCTAGTTTGGGATTCAGTAGGTGGGAAACTATCTAGTGGTAAAATTTGGGACTTCTCCCAATTAATTTTAAGTCCCCAAAAAGGTCCCAAAACGTTCTATCTTCTTTAGTGCTGTTTGAAGGGAGGAGCCCCAGTCGGCCAGGTATAAGAGTGTATCGTCCACGTACATACTCATTTTTTCCGTCAGGGTTCCCATTGTAAGCCCCCTAATCTCTGGATCATCTCCGATGGACATGGCCAGGGGTTTGGCAGCTAGGGCGTACAATAGTGGGGAGAGTGAGCAGCCCTGTCTTGTGCCTCTGCTGAGGTCAAACATCGAAGACAGCCAGCCATTCACCACCACCCTAGCTGTGGGAGCCTGATACAGTAATTGGACCCACTTGATAAAGATGGGTCCAAAGCCATAGCCATCCAAGCATCTCCAGAGATATCTCCACTCCACTGAATCAAACGCTTTTGGTGTATCAAGGGTCACCACTACTCGGGAGCCTACTTCATTGTGTGTAGCTTGCAGATTGATGTACACTTTCTTCAGATTGAACGAGGTGTGTTACGGCCAGGCATGAATCCCGCCCGATCAGAGTGTATAAGCGATGGTTTGACCTGATTAAGACGAATAGACAGGACCTTGGCTAATATTTTAATATCCATTTGCAGGAGTGAAATGGGGCGATAGGATTCCGGGTAGCCTGGGTCCTTCCCTGGTTTGGGTATAAGAACTATGGTTGCCTCCCTCATGGAAGGTGACAGTGTCTGGGTCTCAAGCAGGTGGTTATAGAGGGTCAGGAGTTTAGGGGTAAGCGTCTCACCAAATTGGGAGTAAAATTCTATAGGAAGACCATCAGATCCTGGGGCCTTAGACGTGGCTAAGCTAGCATTGGCAGTTATTTTGTCTGCTGTGAATGGCGCCTCTAAAGGATCAACCTGGTCTTTTGTCAGCTGGGGGAAGGTAAGGTCGCTTAGGAAAGAGTCCATTATGGCTGAGTCAGCGGATACTGTTGATTGTGTATAGATTTGAAAATAAATCTCTGAACATTGAGGTTACACTAGGCGGGCCTGTGATCTATTGGCCCGAGGGACCATGTAGGGAAATTACCACTGGGGGCCTATCTTCACTGTGTACCAGATACGCTAGTAGTTTGCCAGATTTCTCTCCATGCTCGAACAATTTCTGTTTGGCGAAAAATAGTTTTGGTCTGACTTTCTCAAACTGCAATTGAGTTACTACTCTAGTCTGTAATTTAAGTTGGTCCGCCTTAGCTGGGGATGGATTAGTCGCGTATTCCCATTCTGTAGAGGATAGCTCCTCTACCGCCTTATCAAAAGCACCAGCGGAGTCTGCCTTATTGATGCAGTAAAGACTGCTGGAGAGGCAGTCTGTTCATTCTCTGCAGTGTATGTCTTCCATTTATTCTGGAGTTCTTCGTCTTCCGGCAACAGTGAAGGGGTTTAAGCGCCATGTGTGTGGTGGTTTGTCAGTGGGTATACTAAGGGTGATCTAGTAGGGGCTGTGATCTGAGAGTAGCCTGGAACTAAAGTGTGTATCTAGTAGCCGTGGTGTAAGTCTCTGGGATACTAAGATAAAATCAATATGTGACATAGAGTTGTAGGTAGACGAGAAGCAGGAGTAGGACTGTGTGTGAGGAAATCTATGGCAACATGTGGCGGTAATAAGTTTGGAGAATCTTGTTTTTCTGGTGGCCCCCGTGTTTGACCCGGTGGGCTGAAGCCTATCCAGGGTGGGGTTTAATTTAGTGTTGAAGTCCCCCAGCCATACAGCCTGTATTGAATGGTGCCGGGCCATGAATGAGAAACCCTCCATGATGGCAGAGGTGGAAAATGGGGGAGGAATATAAAATCCAAGGATAAGAAAGGTTTACTATATAATTTGACCATCAAGAATACAAAGCAGCCCTGTGGGTCGGTAGTAACTTCACATAATTCAAAATGGACTGACTTGGCAATAAGGATTGACACACCTCTAGCATGGGACGTATGGGTGGAATGATATGCCCACCCAACCCATGGGCGTCGAAGGGCCATTTGTAATCTCCCCTCCACATGCGTCTCTACTAGCACCACAACATCAGCCCACTGTTTTTTAAGGAATGTGAAGGTCGCCGAGCATTTAATTTGCTTGCGCAGACCTCTCACATTCCACGTGAGGAATTTCAAAGACCCCCATGAGCCAATTGTGGTAAGGTAGTGTGGTTCCATGACAACAGACATCTGATCCCTTGTACCATTTTAGTCGGTTCTCTTCGACTCACACATAGCAGTATTAGGGTTAAAGAAGTCATCATATAGTTAGACCAATCTGAAAGTTTGCATTGTTCTGTTACCTGTATTTGAAGCATCATATACATACCTTTACTCAGTATTAGTAATTTAACCTCCTCCCCCCACCACGCCCTACACCCTTCCCAACTGGTGTGGGCATAATTCCTGAAAAAAAACCATAGGTAGTCATAACAAAACAAAGGAACGGTCCATATTGATAAAAAAGCTTAACAGATGTCGCCACTCATGCAAAAAGGAGCAGTGAGTCCCTGTCTGGAGGAAGAACATAACGTCTAGTCCTCTGTTACTTAGGGTGATATAGTTAGACTACGGCAACATCTCAAGTGAGCATGACTGTATCCTCTGATGGAATAGGGGGCAAAGTCTCGCTGCACTTTACATATGCTATGTAGGACCACTTAGTTCCTGAACTCCTTTTGCAGGTGTGGGTTAGAAATAAAAGGGAAAAAGAAAAAATGAGGGGAAGTGTCTAACCCAGAGGAGTTAAAAGATTAAACTGGACTCATGCGATCAGGCATCCGTGCTGTCAGTGGATGGCAGCATCAAGTCTTACAAGGATTGTGGTAGTGTTCGCAGCCAGCTGATGATTCGTTGCGGCTTGCAACAGATAACAGGTGGCAAATCAGGATAAGGGTGGTTGCAGTTCTTCAATCCGGGTGGGTTCTGCCACACTGATGGTGTATAAAACATTGCATGGTGTGTGAAACAAAGACGGGGGGGGGGGGGGGGGGTTTAGAACTTTGTGACAGGGGCACAGTCAGTTAGCTCACTCAGGGATTGTTCGGCATTCCAGCCAGTTAATCATGTCTGCAGGGGCCTCAAAAAAGATGGCGCGACCTTCATGTTCCACCCTCAAACGTGCAGGGAACAACATGGAGTATTTAAAGTGATGGTCTCATAGCCTGCGTTTATCTTTTGTTAGAAGCTCTGGCGGCGACGTTGGACCTCCGCCGAGAAATCAGGGAAGAGGGCGATTTTAACATTCCCACAGGGGATATTACCCTTTTCTCTTGCCAGTCGTAGGACCACATCCCAGTCTTTAAAATTGAGGAACCTGGCAATAAATGTGCGAGGGGAGCTCCCTGTGGAGGTGGTCTGGCTGGCATGCGGTGCGCTCTCTCTACTGCCAACATGGGGGAGAAGGTCTCTCTACCATAGATTATCACTAGTAGTTGTTCAAGAAACATGGTAGAGTCCTTACCTTCTGCCCCCTCGGGTAGACCGATAAAGTGCAGATTACACCTCCTGAGCCTGTCTTCCATATCGTTCTGTTTGACGAGGAGCTGGTGTATCTGCTGCTGCATTCGGTCTGTCCCTGCTTGCAATGGTGGTATAGCATTTTCCACTGTGCATATCCGGACCTCCGCAGTCTTAACCCTGTCACGGACCTTGTGGAGATCCTGCCTGATCAAGGATTTATCTACCTTGACCTCTTCAATTTGTGCTGTAAGAGAGGTGCGGCAAAACGTGATGGCTTTTAGGAGTCTTTCTCGATCTCCCACAGTCATCTCGGCGCCGACATCTTCCTCTGCTCCCCCCCCCCTTCCTGCCGGCGGTATTGTGCAAGTTTCGCCACGGCAGCCTTCTGTGCTTTAGTGGGAGACATGATACCAGGAGCCAGGGGTGTTGAGACAGATATTTTGGATCAAGTTGTGTGTCAGTGAGTCACAGGATTAGCTGATTAACAGTATTAATGGACGGAGCTCTGTGGATGAGCGTCCTACTCCATGTGGTGTCAAGCCACTCCCCAGTTTGTGAGTAGTTTTTAATTTGTTTTTATCAATAAATTTGCTTAGGCTAATGCACAAGGCCGGTGCGCCCTCTTTTCTTGACTCTTTTTTTACATTTAAATGCTAGATCTGTGCTATACGTTTCTTCTTAGATCATTACTTGGATTTGTAGTAAACACTTTGCCTTTTTTCTGGGGGTTCATTGCCTTCCGTGGGAATGGTATTCTCACTATCCATGTCCCTCCCTATGAGAAGTGGGTTGAGAACGGTCTTCTATGCCTACCTGCAGTGTCTTCTTTTGGGAACTAAATGCAAAGATGTGAAGTCACTGGCACTCCAAATAGATGTTTTACATTTATAGTGAACATAGCACCACATAAGGCATAGGAAAAAAAGATTTCTTATGCTTTTTTGATGCTGCCTTTACAACAAACACGTGAAGTATTTCTGTTTGGTATGTTAGTAACTTTGTATCTTTGCATTTGATCCTGGCATGGTATTATTCATGGCCTTCACTTCAAGCACCCACCATCACAAGGTCCAGTACTGTGGGGAGTGTAGTTTCTATTGGGACTTCTCTTGGGAACTGACCGCTTTTCTGTTTCCTTAAAGGGTTATTACTCCATGGGACTCCTCCCTCCTTTTCCCACTGGCTGGGTGGTTATTTTGTATTTTTTTTTCTAAAGCCTGGCCATACATGGATCTAAGTTCAGCAAATTTTAATTCATGCATGGGCACCCTGGTTGTACAGACCAGCGTGTAGGATATATTCCGCTCTATCAGCACAGCTGGTTATAGCCAGCAGCACTGACCAGTTTGTTCTGATGACAGGGAAGTTTTCCCGCTGTCAGAACTAGGGGTGCACCGATCCATGATCCAAACAGGTCACCCTGTTCGGATCGGCACCCCACGCGCTCCGCGGAGTGCTCCACTGATCGCGTGGCTTTGGAAAGGCCGCGGCTTCGGCCTAGCTCTGGAGAGGCGGCCATCCTGGTACACGCGGAGGCTGCTGTCTCGTCAGGAAGTGACGTTTCGTCGCCGCCATCTTGCTACACCCCACACTTCTGCACAGTAATGATAGGGTGAGAAGGGGGCAAGTGGATATCTTGTTACACCCACCGGAGTTTTATATTTCACAGTTATTTTCAACACAAAACTGAGCTTATATGCTTAAATACAGTATTTGTAAATCCGACGGACTGTATAGATGTTAAATTTAAATTTTAAAAGCAGCAGCAAACCTGCTGACCTTACATGGTTGCTAATGTGACAGAACACCTCTGATTTTCACATTTAACATTTAGTTAAATTTAACATCTAAACAGTCCGTCCGATTTACAAATACTGTATTTAAGCATATAAGCTCCTTTTTGTAATGAATATAACTGTGAAATCTAAAACTCGGTGGGTTGTAACAAGATTTGTCTTGTCTTTTTTTTTTTTTTTTGCTGATCCAAAAAATGATCTGATCCGTGACTCTGATCCAAGGAAGTGAAGCTCCAGGCAAAAAAAATGATTTTTTAAGCTTTTTGGATAGCATAGGGAAGGGTTAACACCCCTGTAATGTTTGTTTTGCTTTCTGTGCCCCTGGACAGTAGGTTTCACCTCACTTTCTGTCCCAATTACAATTGGATTTTGAACATTTTGGGCTGTTGTGGAAACAAGTCTTGGTGAGAAAGCATAAGTGGAGGTAACTTTTTCCCATATTAACTCTTACAGGAGTGAATTTCCCTTCCTAGGGGTAGATTTCCTATCACTTCCTGTTGTCTCCCTCTGTAAGTAGGAGTTGTTTGTAAGTTAGATATTTTTAACTAGGGGACCCCCTGTACATGACACAGATCCCTTCCCTCTTTGTCTTGCTAAAGCCTCATGGAATTGGAGGGTTACATGGATACATATAAAGCTTTTGCCAGGATACAATCACCTGAAGATAGTGGCATAAAACCCATGGTCTAAGAATACATTTATGTGTCCTGTAATTAACAAGATTTGGAATTTACAGGTACATCAAAATTCCTATTTTTCTGTACTTACTAAAAGTTTTTCTAAAAAAATAAACCTAATGCAACCACCGCCTCCTAAGGACTGCAGTTTATTACATTATTGTTTTGGATTTAGATACACTGTAAGCTAAATATAGTAATCTGCCTGCTGAGTTTAAAATGATTTATTAAAGTTTACATATAGCAAAATTTTGGGGGGTTTTGGATCAAGTAGTGAAGGGTTAAACCTATCTGCTTGGTGTTTTTTTGTTCTGATTGCAGCTCCAAAATTTTGGACTTCTTGTCTTGGTGCCAATGGTCAGCAGTACAGATATTGAGGGCAAATCTACCTAGTGAGGACACATGAAAATAAAAATCTCCCTACTCTATCCCACAAAAATAAAACCCCCAAAAATTTGGATTTACGAGCAGTTTAACCCTTTTGCTGCCACCAACATAACTATTACTTCAGAGGCAGCACTGGCATATACACATACTCCTAACCATTATAGAAGCTGGGAGTTGTATTATATTTTTACATTTAGATGTCACATAGAAGTGATTCAAGTGGCTATAAAGCTACTCAGTTACTTCTATACAGTAATAACAATACATATTTTTTGGTTGCAAAATTTAGTATTCTTGCCGAGACCCTGTCAGTAATACAATATTGAATGGGTATTATGGGTTGATCATACAAAACTGTCATTGTGAGAGTTTTTAGCTGCCTCTTCCTCCCTCTGTCATACAATATCTCAAGAGGTTTTTCAGTTTAATTATGTGGGTGGGTTATTATATTTGTGTTTATCAAACTGATGCTGGGAATTTTTACTGCATTTTACTGTGTTTTTATAGTTTGTTACTGAAGCTTCTTTTTAAAGTATATGTGATGTGTGTGTGTGTATATAGTTTATTTTTTTATCAATTAACAAAATGGAAAGTAAATGAAAAGAAGAGAAATCCAAATCAAATCAATATTTGGTGTGACCACCCTTTGCCTTCAAAACAGCATCAGTTCTTCTAGGTCAGGGATATGCAATTAGCGGACCTCCAGCTGTTGCAGAACTACAAATCCCATGAGGCATAGCAAGACTCTGATAGCCACAAGTATCACACCCAGAGGCAGAGCATGATGGGACTTGTAGTTTTGCAACAGCTGGAGGTCCACTAATTGCATATCCCTGTTCTAGGTACAATTGCACACAGTTTGTGAAGAACTAACCACAGATCTTCTGTGGATGTAGACTGCCTCAGATCCTTTTGTCTCTTCATGTAAGACAGACTCCATGATGTTGACATCAGGCTCTGTGTGGGTCAATCCATCACTTCCAGAAATCCTTCTTTTTCTTTTTTACACTGAAAATAGTTCTTAATTACATTGGCTGTATGTTTGGGGTTGTCAGCATTGAGGACACCATTGATCCTGACCAAATCTCCAACTCCATTTGCAGAAATGCAGCCCTAAACATGCAAGGAACCTCCACCATGCTTCACTGTTGTGTGCAGATGCTCATTTTTGAACCGCACTGCAGCCCTTCGGGGAACAAACTGCCTCCTGCTACAGCCAAATATTTCAAATTTTGACTCCGGTCAAGAGCACCTGCTGCCATTTTTCTGCACCACAGTTCCTATGTTTTAATGCAAAGTTGAGCCACTTAACCTTGTTTCCACGTCCAGAGGTATGGCTTTTTGGCTGCAATTCTTTCATGAAGAAACTGACTGATTTAGATTTTTCTTCTGTTCGCTCACTTTTGCATTTTGTAACTTGAAAAAAAAAAAAACATAAAAGATATATTTTTGAAAGCATTCTTGCCTTTCTTCTCACCTGCCTAAAACTTTTCCATAGTACTTTGTGTATGGATATATAATATACACACTGTTATTGCTCAACTTCTGAGAGTATTTCTAAAAATGTACTTGCTAGCACAATTGGCCTCATGCTTGAGAGTACCAGATCTTCCTGTCCTGACTAGAGGTCGACCGATATTGGTTTTTCTCTGGCCGATGGCGATATTTAGAAATCATGGCGGCCGATATATGATTGCCGATTTTATTTATTTTTTTTCGGGCCGGTATGTTAGGCCGCCCCCCCATCATCTCATAAAATCTAGCAGACACCTTTCACACTGGGGCATTTTTCAGGCGCTTTTGGACTAAAAATAGCACCTGTAAAGTGCCTGCAAAACGGCTCCCCTGCAGTCTGTGTGAAAGACAGAGTGCTTTCACACTGAGGAGATGCGCTGGCAGGATGTTAAAAAAAAGTCCTGCAAGCAGCACCTTTGGAGTGGTGTATACCTCCTCCACCACTCCTGCCCATTGATATGAATGGGCACCACTGCCGAAGCGCATGCGATTTGGCAGCGGCGCTTCATGGGCGGATTTAACCTCTTCCTCGGCCGCTAGCTGAGTTATATGCGCCCCACAAGCAGCTGAATAGCACCGCTAAAATGACGGTAAAGCACCGCTAAAACTAGCAGCATTTTACCGTCAATGCCTGCCCGCTCCAGTGTGAAAGCAGCCTTAAGTAATAAGTGATACAGAAAATTTCTTACTTTTAAACATTTATTAAACAAACCTCCAATCAGTTCACTTGTATGTATAATTTAGATTTAAAAAATTTTTTTTTAAATATTAAATAAAAACAGGTAATCAAAATTTTTGGACGAAAAAAATGGTCTAACTTTACTGTTTTAGTTTTTTTTTTTTTTTTTTTTGTTAAATCATTCGTGTATTTTTTCCCAAAAAATTGCGTTTGAAAGACCTCTGCGCAAATGCCGTGTGACATAAAATATTGCAACAATCGCTATTTTATTCCCTAGGATCTCTGCTAAAAAATATATAATTTTTGGGGGGGTCTAAGTGATTTTCTGGCAGAAAATACAGGATTTTTACTTGTAAGCAACAAGCGTCAGAAAAGATTTAGTCTTTAAATGGTTAAACTGAGAACTTCTACACACAGAGCTCTGTTCATTCATAAGTGTAAACATTGTATCTCTTTGCTCTTTTCTTGGCACTGAAGACTCAGGCAGCTTGCATTGACTTCTATTACAGAAGTCATTTGCAAGTCGCGGTAGTTATAATCGGCCTTTTCACGCTGATTAATTAAAAACCGGCAAATATCGGCCGATATATCAGTCGACCTCTAGTCCTGACATTCCAATTGGACACATCAGTGTACTGCAGTATGGCTTAAAGAGGTTGTTAAGCCATGCAACAATCCCCTCTGCTATGTTAATGTCCCCAGTGCATTTGGTTTTTTGTGTGTCTGATTTCAGAGAGGCCAGTGGAGCTCACATGACTGGCCGCCTCTCTCACTTGAGCTGACAGCAAAGCGGGCGGGGCTGAGAAACCGCCACTGACATCAGCCAGGAGGAGGAGAGAGGTGGTCGGTCACGTGGGCCCTCTGAAATCAGGTACACGGCTGCATTTTTTTTTTTAAACAAATGCGCTGGGGACCTTATCTAACATAGCAGAGGGGATTCTTGCAAGCTTTTTGTATTAAGAAAGTAGTAGGATGGGAAGATTGTGAAGTGAACAGAGCTGACAGGCAGGGAGGGTAGGGGGGAAGGAGAACAGAGGGAGACACAGGAGAGCTGCAGATAGCAGCGGATGACGGACGCACATAAACTGACCATGATGTCAGGGCTCAGCAATGATATACTGTGGTCAGTTTGCAGGGGGGAGGGCAGGATCGGCCAGGTATTTCAGATGATATAAAGGGCCAAATTGCACAGCACTGTGCTGTATAACATACTTTAAGATAACAGGATCCACTTCTGGCTGCTGTACTGTAACTGTACTCATGAGACCATATGTTTTACATGTAATCTAATGTTTACAAGAATGACCATGTCCCTGCTAATATTATAGATGCAGTTAGCCAAGTATCTCCCGCAAGCTGCATATTTCCTCCTGAACATAAAGTGGACACTTGTCACCAGAAAAGCAGTAGTGGACCAGTTAGCCAGGTAAGTGGCTGATAAGTTTGTAATGATTTACACGTATTAGGCCATATCAATGTCGGTGCCAATGCACTTATTTGGCTGTGTGCTAAAGTTTGTTTATATCGAGTCCAATAAAATCATATGCATGTACAAAAAAATAACCTGTTAAAATTTTACTAAGCATGCTTTCATATTTTTTAACTGTGGCAATAAAATGAATCCAGGGTAGATTACATAGAAATAATTAATATAAATGCCTCCATGAAATTTTTTTTTGTGTGTGTGCTGTGGTCATGTGACGCTATTTGCCTACTCCACACCACATTGTTCAATAGGTGTGCGGAGCAAGCAGTAAACTCCTCAGTCTGCAGACGTCTGTGTCATGTTAAGTGGCTCTCAGTATAAAGCGTCAATCACTCCTGTGGCTCCACTCTGTTATACTGTCAGCACATGTGGGCGAATAGGAGGGCAGGAGGGGAAGATGCTGCCATAGAAATGGTTCGAGCCTCCCCACAAGGCTATGAACAAAGTCATGTGGGAGTGGCTTGAGGAGGAAAATTGAGGAAGTGAGAAGCCTCCTAAAAGGCAGACGGAGCATGTGCATTGCGAGCGACAGTGCAGTACATAGAGGATCATCTGCTATTTTGTTGCCACTGAGGAGAGGGGAGATCCATGAAAAAAGGCAGGATCAACCAGTCATGTAAAACTAAACGTTATAGCGGTTGTAAACCTCAGACATGAAGTATGTACAAAGCATATCTCTCTATAGTGTGTCATTCTTTCAGACCACAGCATTAAAGGGGTTGTATTATTTATTTTATAACAAACATGTCATACTTGCCTCCCCTGTGCAAGGGTTTTGCACAGAGCGGCCTCGATCCTCCTCTTCTGGGGTCCCTCAGTGACGCTTCTGGCTCCTCCTCTTCTCAAGTGCCCCCACAGAGAGCCGCATTCCATAGGGGATCAGCTTTCCCCTGTATTTCGGACTGTGACACTTACACCTTTTACTGCAGTTGAAGTGATCTTTTATTATAGTAATTTTTTAATAATTTATTTCTTGCTGCAGTGGATTACTGTTTGATGATTATTATTATTTCCTTACACAGAATAGTTCTTGTAGATCATTTCTATTCAATTGTTGTGTATATATGGTTACATTTAAGACGTTTTTCTTCTTCACTAATGTGCGCTGATGGGGCTTCACTAATGATTAGTGCCCTGATTATCATTGTAAATGTCCCCCTGTTAGAGGAAAGCCGGTTATCAACTTTCCCCTCCTCAGACCGTGACAGCGCTGGGGAAAGGAAATGCCAATACCCGGCATTTGTTTACATGTGATCTACACAGCTGATCACATGGTAAAGAGCCAATGTCATTGGCTCTTTACCCTGATCGGTGGGGCACATGATCAGGGAGGGCACACGTGAGCGGCAAGAATGGGAGGACTTCATATGATGTCTTCCCAGAACAAGAGAAGTCCCGCCCAGCCATCATTGTAAAATGGGGCGGGCAGTACTGGGGGCAACCAGGTTGAGCCATTTTTTCAAGGAAGTGGGACTATTGGATAAGTGGAGAGAGAAGAACTTAAGTGTTAAACAATATTCCTGTTTTATAGGGTCTTATTCCGCACTCTCCAGAATAGACATGGCCCTGGGCAATGTGGAAGAGCTACAAAGCGTAAGGAATATAGAATATATGCCTAGAGGGGTATCGGATCATTCACTTTTGAAGGTGTCACTGAGTTTGGGTGGGAAAAGAACACAAGGGGGTTGGAGAATAAGCCTATTCTGGTTTGAATTAATGAAGGATGTAGTTCCACCAAAGTTAAAAGAGTTTATAGAGTTTGATACAGGCACTGCTCCAACCAGTGTAACATGGGACACCCTAAAAGCATTTCTCAGAGGTATCCTGATCCAGCAGGTGGCAAAAATTAAACAAAAGTCTAGGAGCTGGGAGGAAAGTATTAGGAGGTAATTGATAGAAGCAGAGTATAACTATTTAAAAGATCCAACTTTAGAGAAACAGAAAATATGGTTAAATAAACAGCAGGGGTATAAGATGGCAATTAAAAAAAGGGAAGAAAACAGGCTATTATTTCAGAAGCATTTTTTTGGGGAAGGGGTGGGAAGAATGTTGGCCCAACTGGGGAAAACGAATTCCCCCTCATCCGCTATCCCAATGATTAGGACTATGAAAGGGGAAGTCTCTACATGTGGGATGGAGATAGTAGAAGTTTTTGGGGCATTCTATAGGGAATTATACAGCTCACGAGGACAGGGGGTGGAAGGAGAAATGGGTGCTTTCTTGGAGAGTGTGGAGATGTCAACCCTTACCCAAGAGGAGAGGGAAGATTTGGAAGCCCCTATAACCCTAGGCGAATTACAGCAGGCTGTGGCTGGGATTGCTACTCAAAAATCTCCAGGACCAGATGGTCTCCCGGTGGAGACATAAACAATACAGCGAGATTTTGCTCCCAGAGTTGCTTAGGACACTGACAGGGGCAGTGGTCTAGGGGAAATTGCCAGCCTCGATGATGGAGGCAATTATTATTGTGATACCCAAAGAAGGAAAGGACCGTTTAGATGTAGCTTCGTATAGGCCGATATCTTTGCTATGTTCAGATGTCAAAAACTTAGCTAAGGTATTATCCAATAGGCTGAATAAAATCTTCACAAATTGTATACACCCAGACCAAACAGGATTTATTGCGGGACGATCTACTAGCATGAATATTAGAAGGGCATTCCTGAATATCCAGACGCCATCAGAAAATAAGGAGTCAAGAGCTATGGATGTGACCAAGGCTTTTTATAGCCTAGAGTGGGAGTACCTATGGGGCGTCTTGGAGAAATATGGGTTTGGAGCTTCTTTTATTGGATGGATCAAAATGATGTACAGAGCCCCTAGTGCAAAAGTAATAATTAACAACGAATATTCTGAAAAAATAGAAATGAGCAGAGGGACAAGGCAGGGGTGTCCACTGTCTCCCTTGCTTTTTGCACTTGCAATGGAGCCACTGGCAACTGCAGTTAGGTCAAACCCCGGGATAACAGTGTTCCAGAGTAAAGGGGGTGGGGAGGAGACAATCGCATTATATGCAGACGATGTCCTCCTTTTTTTTAGGAGACACCGGTCAATCTCTTAGGAAGGCAATTAAACTAGTAGAAGACTTTGGAAGATTTACGGGGTTAATAATAAACTGGAGGAAGTCAGGTTGACCCTCTTCAGGTTGACTGCGGCTGCGCTGGGGATACCCCAAATGGAGGTGGTAGATGCAATGAAATATCTTGGTATATATTTAACAATAGATCCTAACCAGTATATCAATAAAAATATAATAACATTAATGAGCAAATTTAAACAAAATTGTGATATCTGGAGCTGGCTTCCTTTATTGGTGGCAGGCCGGTGTAGGTTGATTAAGATGATATGGATGCCACAATTGCTATATGCCCTATACAATGCTCCGATTTGGATATGCAAAAAGTGGTTTAAAAAGTTTGAAACTCTTTTTCGGGAGCTGATTTGGAAGAGGGGCCAGGCGAGGATCCAGCTCCAGACGTTACAGTTACCAACAGAAAGAGGGGGATTGGCGGTACCCCACCCTAGGAATTATTATTTGGCAGCGCAGCTGCAGCATCTGGTATGTTGTGATCTTGAGGGGGGAGGAAACTCAAGTGGTAGAATAATGTTGACAGGAGCTCTGCATGACACACTGGTGGATGTGTTGGAGGCAGACTCCTTCCAGTATAAGAAATCTATAACAAATATGCTGAGTAAGGTATGGAAAACAGTAAAAACATTGATGGGATACACAGGCCTGTCAGAGTATACACTTCTGTGGGATAATAGGAATCTACAGGAAGTATTATTAATTGGGAAGATTAACCCCTTCGGAGAGACAGGGCATAACTAGGTTGATCCAATTATATGATGGAAGAACTCTGAAAACATTTTCAGACTTAAAAAAGGAATATAATATTCCGCAACAGACATTCTATAGATATTTACAGCCCCGGCATGCCCTGGTAGCCCAGTTGGATCACCGATACCAGAGTGGGATAAAACCCCCCTGCTCCAGAGGATATTTAAAATAGACAAGTCCAGCGGATTTATATTTACTATATATGGCCAGATATGCAATGGCTCTAATAAGGTCCCTGACTCCCCCCAACAAAAAGAGGAGATGGAAAGAGGTCATAGAGGAAATTTCAGGGGAACAGTGGAGGAGAATAATGAAGTTGGGGCCAATGATATCGGTCTCCCCCTCACAAAAAATATTACACTTGATGTTGGTACACAGGGCCTACTATACTCCCAAGAGGCTGTTTCTGTTCGGAAGCAGAGCAGATGCCAGTTGCCATAGATGTCAAGGGTATGGGGATCTTATACATATGGTATGGAGATGCCCAAAGTTCTTTTGCTACTGGGGGGGAGTTGTTGAAACTATAAATAACATTTTTGGGAGGAGGCTGGAATTAGAGCCTAAACTTTGTGTATTGGGATACAGGAAGGTCCTGGGAGAATGGAAGAGCACCACATTAGCAGTTATACGCTGCTTATTTCAAGCACGAAAATTGATCGCACAGAAATAGCAGTCTGCGAAAGCCACGCTATTGAGTGAATGGATCCAGGTCATCAGTGAACTATTATGGAAAGAGAAGACAGTATATATACAAAGGGGAAACCTTAGAGGGTTTGAGAAAATATGGAGACCCTTGCTGAATGAAATGGGATATCCCATCTGATTAAAAAAACGGAGCAGGAGAAGGTTAGGAGTAAAGACAAAATAAATCAGGTAGACCTAAAATCATAGTGTGAACTACTTAAAGCCATAATAGGAAGCAATAATATTAAGTTGGTAATAGAATATTAACCCAAAGAGGAATGAGGGTCCCAGGGAGGGGGGAAAGATAAAAGATGATGATATAGATTATATATATATATACACAGTGCCTTGCGAAAGTATTCGGCCCCCTTGAACTTTTCAACCTTTTGCCACATTTCAGGCTTCAAACATAAAGATATAACATTTTTATTTTTTGTGAAGAATCACCAAAAAGTGGGACACAATTGTGAAGTGGAACGAAATCTATTGGATTTTTGAAACTTTTTTAACTAATAAAAAAATGAAAAGTGGGGCGTGCAAAATTATTCGGCCCCCTTGCGTTAATACTTTGTAGAGCCACCTTTTGCTGCGATTACAGCTGCAAGTCGCTTGGGGTATGTCTCTATCAGTTTTGCACATCGAGAGACTGAAATTCTTGCCCATTCTTCCTTGCAAAACAGCTCGAGCTCAGTGAGGTTGGATGGAGAGCGTTTGTGAACAGCAGTTTTCAGCTCTTTCCACAGATTCTCGATTGGATTCAGGTCTGGACTTTGACTTGGCCATTCTAACACCTGGATACGTTTATTTGTGAACCATTCCTTTGTAGATTTTGCTGTATGTTTGGGATCATTGTCTTGTTGGAAGATAAATCTCCGTCCCAGTTTCAGGTCTTTTGCAGACTCCAACAGGTTTTCATCCAGAATGGTCCTGTATTTGGCTGCATCCATCTTCCCCTCAATTTTAACCATCTTCCCTGTACCTGCTGAAGAAAAGCAGGCCCAAACCATGATGCTGCCACCACCATGTTTGACAGTGGGGATGGTGTGTTGAGGGTGATGAGCTGTGTTGCTTTTACGCCAAACATATCGTTTTGCATTGTGGGCAAAAAGTTTGATTTTGGTTTCATCTGACCAGAGCACCTTCTTCCACATGTTTGGTGTGTCTCCCAGGTGGCTTGTGGCAAACTTTAGACGAGACTTTTTATGGATATCTTTGAGAAATGGCTTTCTTCTTGCCACTCTTCCATAAAGGCCAGATTTGTGCAGTGTACGACTGATTGTTGTCCTATGGACAGACTCTCCCACCTCAGCTGTAGTTCTCTGCAGTTCATCCAGAGTGATCATGGGCCTCTTGGCTGCATCTCTGATCAGTCTTCTCCTTGTCTGAGCTGAAAGTTTAGAGGGACGGCCAGGTCTTGGTAGATTTGCAGTGGTCTGATACTCCTTCCATTTCAAAATGATCGCTTGCACAGTGCTCCTTGGGATGTTTAAAGCTTGGGAAATCTTTTTGTATCCAAATCTGTCTTTAAACTTCTCCACAACAGTATTACGGACCTGCCTGGTGTGTTCCTTGGTCTTCATGATTCTCTCTGCGCTTTCAACAGAACCCTGAGACTATCACAGAGCAGGTGCATTTATACAGAGACTTGATTACACACAGGTGGATTCTATTTATCACCATCAGTCATTTAGGACAACATTGGATCATTCAGAGATCCTCGCTGAACTTCTGAAGTGAGTTTGCTGCACTGAAAGTAAAGGGGCCGAATAATTTTGCATGCATCATTTTTCAGTTTTTTATTCGCTAAAAAAGTTTAAAATATCCAATAGATTTCGTTCCACTTCATAATTGTGTCTCACTTGTTGGTGATTCTTCACAAAAAATTAAAATTTTATATCTTTATGTTTGAAGCCTGAAATGTGGCAAAAGGTTGAAAAGTTCAAGGGGGCCGAATAATTTCGCAAGGCACTGTGTATGTGTGTATGTATGTATATGTATATAGAGATATAGATATATATTCTGTTCTATATATATATATATATATATATATATATATATATATATATATATATATATATATATATAATATTCTATTCTATATATATATATAAGCACGGGACAAAGGAAATGAGAATTTACTGAAAGACAATATGACAGTAACAATATGTTATATGATTTTATGTAGTTTTGTATTATGATTTGTATGAAGGAAGAAAAGTTAAGCAAAAATTAAATATGGGGGGAAAAAAAATTGGGGCGGGCGGGAACCTGTTAATAACACTTTAAGCACTTTTACACTTATTGACAAATATTTCCTTTATATGTGATGACATATATTTATTTTGTCACTGAACTAGAATTCCACACCCAGCTCTTTAGTAAAGACCACTGCTACTGACCACAGTGTTATTGGAACGAAGATAACCTTAACAGAGAAGCAAGCACTTTCCAGTGGAACTGTAGAATTAAATGGCAAATTACAAGACTCACCTGGGACTAACGCAGCAGGTAAGAATAAAGTATTGGTATGTTCCATGTGCAAACGTTAGTCTTCTATAAGGTTTCCGTAATAAATACAGATTGAATTTAAATTTCATCTTGCATATGTTGTATAAAATTGATATTCAATATTCCTGAGTAAAAAGTGTAAGGGTATCAGATCCAGAGATTCAATATCATTCTTTTGTGACCATGGCTTGGCGTGAACCATAGATCTAAAAAGGTTTTACATTGCGTTGTAAATGGTCAGTTTGATCTAGTGGATCCAAAAACGCATTTAATGGGTTGTCATTTACTTTGTGTCCTAGGTCCTCATACATCATCTAATTTGAATGATGTGCATGCCTTGGACATAGGAATTTTAACACCTGAGGTTTCAGCATCCTGCATTGTCTCCAGTGCACAATCTATGGTAACCCAGCAGCGCATTAAAAATGAGACATCACGTACAAATGGGGCACTTGTTAGAGATGAAACTTCACAAACTACACTCAGTACACAACGTGAAGGTTTGAAATGAGTTTCACATACTGTATTCTCAGCCATTTGTCTGTCAAAGCAGTTGAATTGAAGGGTGGACATTAACATTGCATGCATATTGAAATGTGTATGAAGGTACAAAGTAAAAATGTTTGCATGACCGATCAGTATTTACAGTTAACAGTGTTCAGCTCATCAGCTATCAAAGTTAATGTAAAATGTTTGTTTTTATCACCCCAAGCAGATGAACATTACATTGTCATACCACCTGCAGATGTTAAATGAAATATTATTACATGTCATTGGCTGTTACAGCAATGGTCACCTCCACAGAAATGTTATTTTAATGGTAATTAGGTTTTTCTGGCTCATGGGATAGGCGATGAATTGAATAATTATAAGACTAGACTAGCATTCATCAATATAGAAACCAAATATACTCTATAGGAGGTTTGGTAATAAATGATAATAATCCTGGATACACCTATGCATTGAAAACACATATTAATGCTGTTCTACAAAGAGCATGGCCACCAATCTGTATACATCTTGTATCTGATTAAAGTACAGTACTGTATAATGTCTAAGATATAAGGGATTAAATGTACCTCAAACTGAAATATCAGATATGGACTGACCCTTGGATAGGCCATATTCTCCTCGCCTCCTATGCATTTTTTTTTCGAGTTTCTAGAAACAAAGGGGAATGTGCTTTAAAGAATTAGTTCACCTTTAAAAAAAACAAATAATAATAAAATAAAAAAAAGTACATTTTTTTTTTAACTAGGAGTCTGGAAAGCATTGCATTCATGGTCAGCAGATCAGGGGTGTCACACAGGACTCCTGCAGACTTGTCAGTATATCTATCTGCTCATATCTCGCGAAGAGAGAATATCCTCTGCTTGCTGTCACTAAATGCAGCGCATCAGGGAGATGTTGCAGGAGTGAAAACATGTTACATGTTCCACCCTAAAAATGGGTGGAACATGTAACATGTTCCCAAAGGTGAACGTAATATACAGTGCCTTGAAAAAGTATTCACACCCCTTGACATTTTTCACATTTTGTCATAGTACAACCAAAAAAACGTAAATATATTTTATTGGTATTGCAAACCTCTAGATGTGCAAAGCTGGTAGAGACCTACCCAAAAAGACTTGCAGCTGTAATTGCAACAAAAGGTGGTTCTACAAAGTATTGACTCAGGGGGCTCAATACAAATGCACGCCACACTTTTCACATATTTGTGAATGAGGGGTTAAAAACATATTTATTTGTAAAAAAGAAAATTGAAAACCATTTATCATTTTCCTTCCACTTCACAACTATGTGCCACTTTGTGTTGGTCTATTACATAAAATCCCAATAAAATACATTTACGTGTTTGGTTGTAACAGACAAAATGTGGAAAATTGCAAGGGGTATGAATACTTTTTCAAGCCACTGTATGTTGTAAATAATGCTGAAGGGGCCCACAGTCACTGTATGTATGCATTTGGTACACCAAAAAATATCCAGTACAGACTGAAGTTTGGTTCACTTTATTTTTGTATTTTATTATATACAAGTAAGTTCAACTGTTATTAACAATTTTTTACTGAGACATTTTTCTTTATAGCTACAGGCTCCACATCGGCTTCACATACAAGTGAGAAAGTGATGTCCCAGTCAAAGAACTCGCTAGTAAGTTTTACCTGTTAACAATAGAGAATCAAGTACACATCAGTATATAAAACTATTGTTTTGACTCTTTAGGCCGGGTTCACACCGCTGCGATGCGGGAACGCCGCGAATCCGCGGCGTTTTCCCGCATCGCACACCTCCCGCCGGCAGTTCACACTGCCCTATGCGGACGGCTGGGAGTGTCAATGTTATGTTAATGACACCCCCAGATCCGTCCGCATATCGCAGTGCGATCTGCCGACTCGCACAGGAATCGGATCGCATGGTGTGAACCCCCATGCGATCCGATTCTGTTGCGGACCCAAAAAAGGGTCCCGTGCGAGTTTGCTGCGGGAGCGCTGCGAATTCAGCCATACTATCTGTATGGCTGTACTCGCATTGCTACGGAGATCGGATGTGATTTGCTGTGCGAATCACATCCGGATCTCCCCCCGCAGCAGTGTGAACCCAGCCTTAAGGCAAAATGTATTTAAATTGAATCCAGCATTACTGGTCACTGATACACTGGAGAATTAAAAAAAAGTTTGATCATTTTTGCTCCTGCATTCTGGAGAATATGCCAATTTGCATAACACGTGCATGCATCGCTTCCTAGAAATGGATAATAACACTTCTAATGTGTAAACTGACTTTTTACTTTGCTGACAGGCAAATGGGCAGGTTACAGAAAAGTCCGCAGTAAAGAATGGCCAGAGGAAGTGGTATGATGTTGGGATCTTCCAAACCAATAGTGCTGTGGTCAGTCACTTCTTTGTGCTTCCAGAAGCGAACCAGGGCACTTCAGGAAAGGTAGTGTGTCTACATCAGATGTGTACAGTTTCTGTCTTTTAAGTTAGGTGTATATCTCTAAGGCTTATTAGCAGTGTTAATTTTGTCAACAAAAATATTTTCAGCATCGTTTTCGTCAGATGCATGTTTTCAGTGAGGAAAACGAAAAAATTAAAATTAGAGTTAAGTCAATTGATGAAAACTAGGATGAAAATCAATTTCAATTTTCATTTAGTCGCCTAAAATCGATTTGGTTTAGTTAAATTGTGATGCATTATTTAAGTATTTCTTTAGAATTGCCAAACTCATTATATATTCCAGGAGTAAAAATCTAATAATATGTTATTTATGGTATTAAGGTTTGAACGTGCACTACAGACACAGATTTAGCCATTGTAATAAATGTCTTTATAAATAAAACCAAATTTCATAAACAAAAATATAACTTTTTGACAAACAAAAGTACAACTTAAAAAAAAAAACAACTGTACAAATGATTGGCTGTACTGCTAGGCTGCAAGTGGGGATAGGGAAGTAAATGGGAGCGAGGGAGTGCACAGGGCAGAGAACTGGACAGTCTGGGGAGGATGTTATTTTACATAGTGCTAAGCATTGCTACCTTGCTGGGAGGGAAAACACTCAGTCACATCCAGACTGACACAAATCCGACAGAGGCGTTCCTCTTGTTTGGTTTGCAGGGAATTGTTCCAGAACTCCCAGACAGCAGGCAGACAGAGGGAGCCTGCATCTCTTAGCCAGTACTGCTTTCCAATAGAGTCGGGGTGAAGGGGCTTTAACAAACAGGTGGAGCTCCAAGGAAAGCAGGTACTGGAAATTTAAGTTGACTAAAATACACTGCAGATTTTAGTCTACTAAAATATGACTTAAACTAAAACAATTTAGATGAGTAAAATGACTAAAACTAATATGGCATTTTAGTCAAAAGACTATGTCTAAAACTAAATCGAAATTTGACGTCAAAATTAACAGTGCTTGTCAGTCATATTTTATATATGGCAGTCTAAAACTGTTAAATGCAGAGTAGTTATTGTTTGTGCGTGTGTGTGTTTTTTTTTTTTTTTTTTTTAGATTGTATTGCCATTATACAATCTAAGGTCATACAGTAAAATGCATGCACACACAGTTTTGTTTCATTACTAAAGCTGGAGAGTGCAAAACCAGGCTCACTTCTGTGCAGAAACCAATCAGCTTCCAGGTTTTATTGCTAAAGCTTAAAGGGGTTGTAAAGGCAGAAGGTTTTTTTATCTTAATGCATTCTATGCATTAACCACTTTCAGACCGGACCATTTTGCTGGTCAAAGACCAGACCACTTTTTGCGATTCGGCACTGACAATTGCGCGGTCGTGCGACGTGGCTCCCAAACAAAATTGACGTCCTTTTTTTCCCACAAATAGAGCTTTCTTTTGGTGGTATTTGATCACCCCTGCGGTTTTTATTTTTTGCGCTATAAACAAAAATAGAGCGACAATTTTGAAAAAAACACATTATTTTTTACTTTTTGTTATAATAAATATCCCCCAAAAATATATAAAAAAACATTTTTTTCCCTCAATTTAGGCCGATACGTATTCTTCTACATATTTTTGGTAAAAAAAATCGCAATAAGCGATTATTGATTGGTTTGCGCAAAAGTTATAGCGTTTACAAAATAGGGATAGTTTTATAGCATTTTTATTAATAATTTTTTATTATTTTTTTTTTTACTAGTAATGGCGGCGATCTGCGATTTTTATTGTGACTGCGACATTGTCGGGGACCCATCGGACATTTTTGACACATTTTTGGGACCATTGTCATTTATACAGTAATCACTGCTATATAAATGCAGTGATTCCTGTGTAAATGACACTGGCAGTGAAAGGGTTAACCAGTGGGTGGCAGTGTAGGGGTTAAGTGTTCCTAGGGGTGTGTTACTAACTGTGGGGGGGTTGGGCTTTCATTTAGTGTACACTGATCTCTGCTCCAATCACATGGAGCAGAGATCAGCGTCACTAGTTGCTAGGCAGAATGGAAAAATGTTGTTTATACAGCATTTCCTCCATTCGGCCGCTCCGTGAGACGACCGGACTCACGGGGGTCCCGACCAGCGCTCCCGATGGCAGGGCGGCATCGAATATTGGACGTACATGTACGCCAATATGCCTGCCCGTGCCATTCTGTCGACGTACATCGTCGTGCGCTGGTCGGGAAGTGGTTAAGATAAAAAGCCTTGTGTATGCAGCTGCCCCCTCAGCCCCCCTAACACTTATCTGAGGTCCCTCTCTGTCTAGTGATGTCCACGAGTGTCTCAACCGTCCGAGATTCTCCTTCCTGATTGGCTGAGACACAGAAGCGGAGACATTGGCCCCCGCTGCTGTCAGTCAAAGTCAGCTAGCCAATCAGGGAAGAAAGGGGTCAGGGCTCTGTGTCTGAATGGACACATGGAGCTGTGACTCGGCTCGGATGCCCCCATAGCAAGCTGCTTTCTGTGAAGGCATTGAAGAGGAGGGAGAGGCCAGGATCACAGAAGAGGGACCCAAGAAGAGGAGGATCCAGGCTGCTCTGTGCAAATCCACTGCAACAGAGCAGGTAAGTATAACGTGTTTATTATTTTTATAGGAAAAAAAAACCAAGCCTTTACAATTATGTTAATTGAACAAGCGGAGGTTAGAGGTTGATTGGTTTCTATGCAGAAGTAAGTCTGATTTTGCACTCTCCAGCTTTAGTAAATAAACCCCATAGTGCACTCTACACATATAAGAATTTAAGATAACATAACACAGCCACCCAGTGACATTTAAAAACAACATATACATAAAACAATAGATCTTAAAATGTAAGTCATGTCCCCACCCCATCCCATACTTTTAAATTTGTTAAATGTAAACTAAAAGACCAAATATGCAATCACATTCTAACAACAGAAAAACTCTTGATTTTCTTCCTCAGGATGCTGATGCGCCTTGCTACACTTTGTTAAAGAAACATGGACTCAGTCCCGGCAGTGTGTACAGGTTTAGAGTTGCTGCAATTAATGGCTATGGAATTGGTTCCTTCAGTAAAATTTGTGAGTTTAAGACTTGCATTCCTGGATTTCCTGGAGCTCCATCATCTGTAAAAGTCACCAAGGTGAGACTTGAGACTCTAAGAAAATACTTGCAAAAATGGAACAAAATGTATTCAGACCACACATGAAAAATGATTTGTTAGTTCACGATAGCCTACAACGTTTACTAAGTATATAATATTTTGTTTAGCAAACCTACCTTGACATAAGGGTACCCAGTCCCTTTTACAGTACATTACAATATGGTGTCTAATAATTCATAGACCGTTATCTCACTGAGTACAACAGAAGGCGAGACATATGCCTGTGTTAGAATACATCACTGGCATGTGAAAACTGCCCTATTTCTCTTCTGTTTCCTTTTTTCATTAAAGTCAACTTTTACTTGAAGTGTTTGCTCCATTTTTTCATAAACACATGGATTCTTCCCACAGTCATTGCTGTCTCTTACATAATCACTAAGTTAATGGATATAATACAAAAGGAAATGTAAAAAGTAAATAAAGAAAATGTAACGTTTATGATGGCAGATTAATCCCCGCTGGTCTGTAGCAACGCAGCATTCCACTGGGAACACAATGGGGGGTGTAAAAAGGAGACGGCCTGAGGAAGTTGTTCTCAACTATAGCTTGGAAGATGGGGTCTAATGCTGTTTGCTGGATCAGATGTACCATTATGCACAGTAGGTCTGAGGCAAGGAGGCATATTTTTTTTTTCTCAGTGTGGTTTTAATTGGCCACACTTGTTTTTTCCTATCAACTCTAAAAATGCAGTAATTTTCACTCATCTTTTTATGCATCGGCAGAGTATTCTAAGCCAGGTTAGGACCAATAAAACCAGAAAATGCTCTAGAAAAATAAGGCAATCCTAGCAGAGTAGTGTTGCATTAGCCACTTAAGTTTTTGTATACATATTCCAATGATGGAACTCCTGCCCTGGCAGTTAGTAAAAGCTTCAGCAGAAAATCAGATTGGCCTCCCAGGAATAGGACCTAGGTGCCAGATCAATCTCATCCTTCATGAGCCATTTGGATCTTTTACATGTTCAGAGAGCCTCTCCATCTTCCTCTTTGTAGTTGTAGTGTGGGGCTTCTGATCCACTCAGGTTGCACTGGTCCTATCTATCCCCACAAGCTTAAGAGACGTTTCTTCCATTGCATTGCCACTGTAGATTGCACCTCATTTGCTTGATTGAAAGCTTTCCTAAAGAATTGAGTCTTGTTATCTAATGCAACTTGTGTAATTAATTATTTCAGAGTGCAGACTGTGTCCATATTTCATGGGAAACACCTTCTTCACCAACGGGAAACATTTTAGAATATTCTGCCTTCTTAGCTATACGTACTTCACTTCCTGAGGCTCAGAACCAGCTGGCATTCATGAAGATTTACAGTGGTGTGAAGACATCCTGCACTGTAACCTCTGCTCAGCTGGCAAACGCTCACGTTGACTGCAGCTCCCGACCTGCTGTTGTTTTCAGGATTTCTGCAAAGAATGAAAAGGGTTATGGACCAGCTATACAAGTGCGCTGGCTTCAAGGTAAGCACAGGAACAATTGTTATATGAACATTATGCTGCCATCTTCAGATGAATGGACAGTGGCCAAAAAATGGCAGGAATGCCTTGCAAAGGGGCTGCCTTGGTCTTTAAAGATTCCTCAGATAAGGGATTAGAAGGTCTCGTCTAAGTTTGCTCTCTGGTAGCAGTGATTCTACAGCCTGCAAAATCTGCAGTGGGAATTTTGCAAGCCCTGAGTGAAGCATATGCCCTGTTCCCGAGACTCTGATCTGAAATATCCTGTCTTCAGGCAGCTCCTGTTAGACAATCTAAGAGCCTTGAGCTTCAGGGTTTATTCCTAGGAACAATCCATACATTTGCTTTCTAGAGTGAGCAGCAGGGCTTTCCAAATAAGATGGATCTTATGCCTCAAGTGTTGGTTGGTAGAACTTCTCTCCATGAAGCAAATTGAGTGGCTGCCCTTTGAGGGCGATCACTGGTTCACCTAAGGAGAAGGCAAAGGTGACACCAGTGGAACCTTCAAAATTCAAGAAGAGTTCCTTTCATAAGCAACAACCCTTGTGTTCCAAGCAGGAAAAACTGAACTCCCAAATCCTCTCCTTCTGGAGGCAAAACCTCCTCACAGTGAAGGGGCGCCCTGCACTTGAGGGGGGGTGCTTATGGGCCTTCATAGCCTCCTGGAGCCAGGAAGTAACAGATGACTGGGTCTGCAGCGTGGTATCCAGAGGCTCTATACTGGAGCTTTTACTTCTTCCCCCTCCACTCTTTATGCGCTCAAGGATATCTTCGGATCCTGGAAAGACTGTTGTACCAGAGGGTCATCACTCCTTGCCGGCTGGACAGAGATCTCACAACTTTTATTGCAACCTGTTAACGGTTCCCAAGCCAGAGTCATCTGGCCTATTCTGGATCTCAAGGGTGTTAACAAGTACAGAAATTCAGGATTGAGTCCACCTGATCTGTGATTGCTTTGCTCTATTAGGGCACTCCCTAGTGGCAGTTGATATCAAGGATGTTTATCTTTACATCCCAGTTTTGCTGCCATTTGCAGTGGTAGATTGACACTATCCATTTGTGGCATTACCTTTTGACCTGTCCACAGCACCAAGAGTGTGGGCTCCAGTTCTCGGGTTGGTGAGGATTAGAGATATTGCCACTGGGAGATAGCTGGATGACCTACTGCTCAGGGAGCATTTGACATGAAAACTGACTTCACGTGTCCAGCAGACATTACTAAAAGTCCTAGAGCTGTTCGACTGGGTGCTAAACATCCAGAAGTCAGCGTTGCTTATAACGCAACGTCTGCAGTACCTAATCTTGGTGCTTAATATGGAGCAGTGCTGCATCCACAAAAAAAATGCCCAGGTAGAGTCCCTGAAAAAGTCCCTCAATTCAGACCTGCATCAAGGTGTTGGGGAAAATGGTAGCTGCCTTTGATGCAATCCCCTATGCCCAGTCTCATTCCTGAGCTCTACAGTTTGGTATTCTGCCAGTATGGGATAGACATCAGGAGTCCTTGAATCTACATATGCATCTGATTGCAAAAACAGGCTGACTCTGGACTGGTGGATATCCACACAGATGCTGAATACTGGGAAATCCCTCCTTCCAATGATTTGAAAGATCATGATGATGCTTGTCAGCCTGTTGTGCCAGGAAGGAGTTATGGAGAACCTATCTCCAACCTTCTACCTTCAGGGGTTTCCCACCAGGGTGCAGTTGGACAATGCCATGACTGCATGCATTGACTGTCAAGGAAGGGACCTGAAGTCGCAGACCTGATCTTCTCTTGGGCAGAATGTTCCAGCCCTCTCGCTATGCACATTACTGGCATGGAAAATTGGCGGGAGAATTTTCTTATCAATCAATAGATTAACCAGGAGAATGACCACCTGACCTGAAAGTGTTTGCAAAGATTTGACTGTGGTAGCGGTGCCAGATTTGGAGGTCTTGACATCCAACTAGACGGATTTGTTTGCCATACCAGGGATTCTCAAGCAAGAGATACCCTTGTGACTTAGGATCAGTTTTCCCTGATCTATGCCTTCCCTTCACTGCAGCTTCCTCGCCTATTGTGGAGGGCATTCTGGCATTAGTGCCTGCCTGGCCAAAAATAATGCAGACATAAATCTCGAAAGACAAGCTACTGACTCTTCCAGATTGACCAGATTTACTGTTGCAGTGTCCAATCTTCCATCCTGCTTTATGGTCGCTGGCTTGAACAGCATGGCTGTTTAAACCCAAATTCTGAGGGATAGGGGTGTTTCTGTCTATCCCTACCCTCCTTAAGGCTATAAATTGACCTCCAGGTGGGTGTACCATTGTACATTATGGTGTTTTATTTTTTAATGGAAAAAAAAACTAATATTTTTTCAGACTTTGCTTAAAGATATATATGCTAAATTTCAAGAAGATTGGACAATATTTAGAGGTTGCACACTTGATCTGTTTTGTAAAAGTAGGCAAAAAAATTTTTTTCAATGTTAATTACTTTTATTGTTAGAACTAGAAATCGCAAACTTAAAATACTATTAAAACGATACACTAAGATTAATAGGTAATATGATAGGAAAAATATGTGTTATAGTAATCAACTTTAAACGATGCAATCCCTTGTATTCTGTCACGCCGTGGATCCCAAACAATTCTAAGAACGTCTTTGTTTTATTAGTAACGAAATGGCTCAGGTCTTTTCCTTCAAAAACCATGTTTTTACCCTCTAATCGTTTCAATTCGTTTTTCTTTGCAGATTTGGTTTCTAAACTTTTAGTCATATTTTCCTTAACAGCCTTAGTAATACGTTCGTCCAAAAAGCCAATCGTACGTTTGTTTCTGACAGATACCAAAGGTGTCTCTTAGCAACTGTGAGAGCACATTTTTTGACGTCTGCATCTGGGTAAGTGCTCAAAAGCTGTAGCATATCCAAATCAATCTTTGGAGCCATAGACTTACAATTGCCACATGCCAAAAGCGAACATATATGAGGCTGACAAAATGTGCAACCCGTTTCATTCCTTCCAATTGTCATTGAGGAATGTTTACTGTTTCACTGTTTAGTGAAGAGGACAATTTTAAGTGCATATATTGCCTTTTCCATCCACCTTGCTTGATGCCGTATCCCTGAGATCCTGAAACTGAAGTTGTTTTTAGACCAACCTCCTAGGTACAGGAGTGAGAGTTGTAATAATTCTTTGTAGTTTTCTCTTGGATGACTTCAGTCTTTTAGAACATTTTGGATGTAGTTAACCATTTTTACTCATTGTTCTTCTAGAAAGCCTTGAACGGGACTTTCTTCATCCAGCATTGTTGTATATGACTTCTTATCAAGTGAAGCCCACAGACTTTGCTTTGATAAAAGTGAT
Source organism: Lithobates pipiens (assembly GCF_037356315.1). NCBI lineage: Eukaryota > Metazoa > Chordata > Amphibia > Anura > Ranidae > Lithobates > Lithobates pipiens. The sequence continues at coordinate 280,430,164 of NW_027507903.1, read as the reverse complement.
CAATATGTTGTAATAATTCTTTGTAGTTTTCTCTTGGATGACTTCTGTCTTTTAAAACATTTTGGATGTAGTTAACCATTTTCACTCGTTGTTCTTCTAGAAAGCCTTGAATAGGACTTTCTTCATCCAGCATTGTTGTATATGTATGGCTTTTTATCAAGTGAAGCCCACAGACTTTGCTTTGATAAAAGTGATCAATGTGTGCAACCCCTAAATATTATCCAATCTTCTTGAAATTTGGCATATATATCTTTTACATCACTGAGACTTGGGGCGTAAGCAAAGTCATATGAAAATCACATCTTTGGAAAATTGAAACACCCTATTGTACATGGAAGGCTTACTTCGCCTGGTGTGAGGCTTGTAAGTTTCATCCTCAACAGTATGTTGTTAGGTGCATTTTGGCTTTTCTGCAGTCTGGTGTGGGGAATGTTTCTGGCTCCTACCATGTCTCATTTTTTGTTGAAAACCTTTGTGCAGGATGCCTGCGCGGCCCCCGTTGTCTCCATCAGACTTTAACTTGGTGTTGTCTGTTTTGCAGGCTTCTCCATTTGAACCTCTGCAAGAGATTCCATTGTCGCTCCTTTGTTCCTCCTTGTGGTGCGTCATCGCTATAGGTTCCATCAGTTTAAATTAGTTTGTCTTGGAGAACCTAGTGGGAGGAGGATACTGCTTGCTTCCAAAATAATGGAATGCATGCCTTGGCTGCATTAGGCACATGTAACAATAGGGAGCACTTGTAGCGTTTCAGTGACATTTGGGGTTAGATGTAACAGAAAGGCGGCATTGTCGTCCGGCATCTGAATGTAAATTCAAGATCCGATATTTAACCCGAAATTAGATCTCTTTGAGACTTTCACAGGACCAGACGATGTGGAGCATTGAGCCTTCCTCCCTCTGGCATCTCCAGCACAATGAGGAGCTCTGTGGGAAAAGTTTATTTAAGGTTTTGGGGACTATGTACCATCTAGTTAAAAATTTTCATTCCACAGACGTGTGCAGTTTTTAAAGCATGACATGTTTGGTATCTTTTTTTATTTTCATTTACCTATGTATCTTTTTATTCTGTGCAACATCATCTTTTATATTTTAGCAAAAATAGGTATTATATTGTGTTTCTGTGCATGCAAATTCATTTTAAAATAAATTAAATAAATTGCATTTAAAAAAATGGCTGCACAAATATCGTGTGTGACGTAAAAAACCACCATGGCCTTTGCTGCAAAAAATGTATATAATGTTGGGGGTGGGGGCGGCGTTTTAAAGTAATTTTCTAGCAAAAAGATGCCGATATTTACATGTACAGTAGATATAAAAAGTCTACACACCACTGTTTAAATGACAGGTTTCAGTGATGTAAAAAATGAAACAAAGATAAATCATTTCAGAACTTTTTCCACCTTTTAATGACCTATAAACTGTACAACTCAGTTTAACAACAAACTGAAATATTTTAGGTGGAGGGAAGTAAAACTAAAATAACTTAAATAATATGGTTGCATAAGTGTGCACACCCTTAAACTAATACTTTGTTGAAGCACCTTTTGATTTTATTACAGCAGTCAGTCTTTTTGGGTATGAGTCTATCAGCATGGCACATCTTGGCTTGTCACTATTTGCCCCCTCTTCTTTACAAAAACACTCCAAATCTTTCAGATTGCAAGGACATTTCCTATGCACAGCCTTCTTCACATCACTCCACAGATTATCAATCGAATTCAGATCTGGGCTCTGGCTGGGTCATTCCAAAACTTTAATCTTCCTCTGGTGCAGCCATTCCTTTGTTGATTTGGATGTATGCTTTGGGTCGTTTTCATGCTGAAAGATGAAGTTCCTCTTCATGTTCAGCTTTCTAGCAGAAGCCTGATGGGTTTTGTGCCAATATTGACTGGTATTTGAAACTTTTCATAATTCCCTCTACCTTGACTAAGGCCCCTGTTCCAGCTGAAGAAAAACGGCCCCAAAGCATGATACTGCCACCATCATGCTTCACTGTCGGCATGGTGTTCTTTTGGTGAGGTGCAATGTTGTTTTTGCACCAAACATATCTTTTGGAATTTAGGGCCAAAAAGTTCAACCTTGGTTTCATCAGAACATAACACATTTTCCCACATTCTTTTGGGTGACTTCAGATGTGTTTTTGCAAAATTTAGCCGGGTTTGGATGTTTTTCTTTCGTGTTGACACTACTCCATGGCCTAGACATATGAAGAATGTGGGAGATTGTTGTCATATGTACCAAACAGCCAGTACTTGACAGATATTCCTGCAGCTCCTTTATGTTGCTGTAGGCCTCTTGGTAGCATCCCAGACCAGTTTTCTTCTCGTCTTTTCATTAATTTTGGAGGAACGTCCAGTTCTTGGTTAGTAATGTCTCTGTTGTGCCATATTTTCTCCACTTGATAATGACTGTCTTCATTGTGTTCCATGGTATATCTAATGCCTTGGAATTTTTTTTGTACCCATCTCCTGACTAAAGTTATAATAGAGTGTGCACACATACAACCACAGTATTTTTTTTTTTTTTTTAAACCTCCTAAAAGATTTCAGTTTGTTTTTCAGTTGTACAGTTTAGAGGTCACATTAAAGTTAGAAAAAGTTCTGAAATGATTTATCTTTGTCTCATTTTTTTTACAACCCAGAAACCTGACATTTTAACAGGGGTGTGTAGACTTTTTTATAGCCACTGTAAGCGTGAGAAATGCATGTCAGAATTGTGCTCATTTAATTTTGCGATTACTACTGTGATGTATAGAGGAACATAGGGGGATGTCAGCTACTCTAAATATACCACTGATAAAAAAAAAAAAAAAGCGTTCCTGAAAATATTTTTTAAATGTTGGCAACTATGCACATAGGCCCTTAAATTTATATATTGCTCAAACATGCCATGGAATGCCAGAATATCTTCTGGTGTACAATGGCTGGGCATGAACAAATTCTACACCAAATGCCGGGTGCAGAAAGCAGAAAATGGCAAGGATAATTTTCCAAATTTGTCACAAATAATATAGAAAAGTGACAAAGAAATTAAGATAAAAGTATTTGCTTAGCTAGACACAAAGATATCTAAATATTTGCCTATTAAATCGAATGAGCATCCCCAGAACAGATCACACAGGTGTGTTCTCAAGAGTCAAGCTCAAACTGACACACAGCCAACACTCAGGTTGTTTAACTCAGCTCAGAAATCTCTGCCACTCTGATGTCATCAGTGGCAGTTGGGTGCACCGCGCTTTACCACACTGCTGCAGATTGTTTGTTCAGCAGATTTCCTGCCAGCCAGCAGCACTGCATTGCAGAAAAAATGCCAACAAAGTGTTAATCTTCCCATGATGTTTATCCCAATGTATGACTGCTGAAGAGTGAATCCCTACATTTCACTGCATAGAGGTGTATGGGGGGGGGGGGGGGAGGTGTATTGTATTTGCTTGTTTCTCACTGACCTGAGGCTAAAATTAGCAGTCACTTTGAAAAAAAAAAATGTCGGGGGAGGGGGCTGGAGATGGGGCTTGGGAATGGATTTTATCTGCCTGTCTTCAATTTTAAAATTTCACTGATCTCCGCTAAAAATAGATCCAACATTTTTTTTTTTTTTTCAGATGGCCAAAATTAACAGTCACTTGTTTGGGGGGGGGGGGGGGGAGGGGATGATGTCTGTTAGGCTACAGAAATAAACATCTGGGTTTGAATTAAAGGACACCATGGAAATCAGGAAATTACTGTGCTGATTTTATATATATATATATATATATATATGTGTATATGTGTGTGTGTGTGTGTGTGTATATATATATCTATATATATATATATATATATATATAGATATATATACATATACACATGTGTGTGGCACAGTGGTGTAGTGGTTAGCACTCTCACCTAGCAATAAGAAGGGTCGCTGGTTCAAATCCCAACCAGGACACTACCTGCCTGGAGTTTGCATGTTCTCCCTGTGCCTGTGTGGGTTTCCTCCGGGTACTCCCGGTTTCCTCCCACAATCCAAAGACATGCAGGTAGGTTAATTGGCTTCTGTCCAAAAGTGGCCCTAGTATATGAATGGGGACCTTGGATTGTGGGCTCCTTGAGGGTAGGGACCGATGAGAGTGTGCAATGTACAGGGATAGGGACAATTGTAGACACTCACTCAGGTTGAACTGGATGGGCTGGTGTCTTTATTCAACCATACTAACTATGAACTATATGTGTGTGTATATATATATATATATTTTATTATTTATATTTATTAATACATTATGGTTTTTTACAGCAGAGAAAACGTGAAAAGCCTTGTGGAAGCGCCTTGACAAGATTAAGCAGCAAAGTGCCACTTCCAATGGATGTTTGCCACTAATGTAACTGAAAAGGAATCATTTTCAGCGTGTACTAAGTGTAGCTATATGTTTTACTTTTTGTAATATTTTGTAAATCTCAGAATGTTTATTTTTACATTATGCTACCTGTTGTAAAGCGATACATATATAAATATATACTTTTATTCATGTGTTTTTGCAAAGGATTAGTGACATACTCAGGTGGAACTACACAGTACAGTTTCTTTGTGCTGGAAACTGGCTTTGGCTTCCATTTTTTTTTTTTTTTGTACCACTTAAGTGTATTTGTCAGTATCTAGTTTTAAGCAATAAAATAGAGTAAAAGGGATGGATCGATGGTTACAGTGCAATACTTTAGGCACAATGCACTTCCCTGACTGCAGGGGCTCCGTGCCTATACTTCAGCATGGAATCATTAAGGAATGTGCAAGGGGGATTATATAAAGTTCATTGAGGCATTTTACTTTTCTAGAAGAGTGTCTGTTAAATAACTTGCACTTTTCAAATAGCCTTTTTTTTATCAAATAAGTTGTATGCAAAAAGAAACGTTGGTAAATTTTATATAGCGGTAAATTTATAGAGCATCAGTCTGCCCATTAAGTATACCAAATTATTCTGGGAGTTGTACAGACAAAACCATCAAACCAATGTTCTTAACTAGGCTTTTACTGGATTGTGCAGTTTAAAGGGGTCTCCAACCAAAATTAGAATTTCTAATGCTTCATCCCAGACAGATCCCAGGAAAACCCCAGTGTGATCCATTGTAGTATCCATGTGTTAGGAGACCAGCCCATTTACACAAGATTGTGTTTACTTTACATTTCTGAATGGCTGGTGCCAATGGACTCTGAACTTGCATCTCCATATCCCAGTAAAACAGGGGCTTTCTTGGGGAATTTTCAGGGAAGTTAGAAGCAAGTGTTAACACTTTTTCAGTTTTTCTGGAAAACCCATTTATACTGAGTAGTATCTTGTTGGAAGCAGTTTAATTGTTGTATCAAAACTGATCACGTCAGTGAATAAACCGATGTCCTATGTAATCCAGGTAGGCCGTCTATTAACTAAGGTTAGTGGATCGATTTGCTTAGCAAACTACACTGCCCAGCAGTACCTTTTTGTCAGACGAAGCACATTTTTAAGTGAATATTTCAAGGAAAAACATGTCTGTTCTAGAAAAATGCAGTAAAGTGGGTTTTGCTCACTATGAGGAATGCTATATTCACCAGAGGTGCTTTAGCGCTATCAGCGTACCACAACCGCTTGTAACTTTACGTCCATATACATGTTTTTCACAGACGCAGCTTGATATCTACTAAAGTTGACAGTACTGACCCATGTTGGGGTATATCTAATGCTCATTTTCTCTAGGTCAGGCATGTCAAACTTTATTATTGGCTGCATGCAGCCCTCATTAGTCTAACATTCAAAATAAAACTACTAAATGAATGCACCTCCAGCTGTTTTCAGTTTATAGGTTACACTTCTTTAGGTAACTTTGTAGTGTAATACTTTCATATGGCCCTCTTCTCTGTGATTAAATATTATAAATGTAAATGTTTACTGTAATGTTAGGTTTTGAGGTATAAGAATGGTGTTCTGGAGTTAAGGCCAAGTTCACCTTTCAGGAAAAAATAATAAATGCACATATTTTTGCAGAACAAAAAAAAAAATAGCATTTATTCTTTTTTTCTACAGGAGCCTTCAAAGCATTGCACCCACAATCAGTGGATAATGAGTACATGGTGGAGCTCCTGCAGACATGTCCTCAACTTTCTTGTCCATACCTCTGCACAGGCTGATAGAAGCTGAAGTAGGAATCAATGGACTATGAGGGTACTCATCCATGCCCTTGCAGTCCAATAAGACATTTGTCTGCCGCAGTGGCAGACAGGGCTTGTAGTTTCTTCATTTACAGATCTCTGTGAATGAATTGTGTGGGCAGATTTTGAATGTGGGAGGGAGAAAGAATCTCTGCCAGATCACAGATGAGAGAGATTGCTGGAATAAGTTACACCTATTCCAGCGGTGAACTCATCCTTTAAGTAGGTGCGGGCCACTTTAAAAATTAAAGTGCCGGTTCCCACTGCTGCAATGTCAGACATTGTATGTGATTCGCACTGCTATGCGAATCACATGCAATGTTTGTGCGATGCAAATTCAGCCATATAGATTGTATGGCTGAATTTGCATCGCATTCAGAAACAAACTCGTGCAGGACCCCTTTTTTTTGGTCGGCACCAGAATCAGATCACATGGGTGTTCACATCCATGTGATCTAATTCATTTCCGAATTGACAGTTCACACTCAGATATGTGAGCCGATCTGGGGGTGTCATTAACTTTATAGTGACACTATCAGTGGTTCGCATAGGGCAGCATGAACTGCCTGTGGGAGACACGCAATGCAGGAACCCGTACTGAATTTGCAGGGTTCCTGCATCGCTGCAGTGTGAACCGACTGTTTTATCTGAGTTTGACATGCCTGCTCATGCTGTAATACATAGGACAGGTCAGTGCTGCCATGAATTCCACAGGACACAATTAGTACAGAGGTGATTTCTTCTGTCTGCCAAAGTGCACAGCAGTGCATGATCCATTAATATGTAAATATGGGTTGTATGCCCGCCAAGAAGCAGCTTGATTTGCCACCTGTGTGTATGAGCTCTAAGTTATTATACTTGAAAATTTTAGCAGTATTTGTGAATTACAGATGTAGTTACTGTAAGTAAACCTAATATGAAATCAAAATGTTACCCCCCCCCCCCCCTCTTCCCCAGCATATATTATGATAGGGCCATTTAAAAAAAGTAAGATATAGATAGTGCTAGGAAATAAATCGTAAAATTGTATAGCAATATGTCCCTCATTCTGAAAATACAAGTGCATTAAATTTGTGGCATTATGGATTATATATTTCTACTTCTTTACTTCTAAATACATACTTAATTCTATAACATGCTTTTTATACAAGTATAGATAATGCATAGTTTCTGATAATTGTTAATGACAGAGAAAGTTATAATTGTATAGAAAGAAGGCAAAATAGTGGATTTCCATGCCAGTATTTTGGAGAGAGTGTGCATCTTTCATGTGGAAAGGCTTTTTCTTTCCTTATTTATCTTGGTAACCAGTAATATGAAACACTTGGAATTTGTTTTTGGATTTTTCCTCATTATTTGAAGTACCACCACTCCTTTAAAAAAATGCTGCTTAGCATTTCAGATGCATCACTGCACTCACTTTTCACCCATAGCTCATCTTAGAGAGAGGTAGACAGTCATTGCTGGTCACAATCTGGAAATCTGCAGGTAGCCTAATTGCTTTTATACAAGCTGAAGCCTGTATGTACTAGACAAGTATTCAGCAAGCTTCAAGCAGATTTGTTAAAACTTTTAGAACCAACCTTGAGCTTCAGTTTGGGGGTAAATATAGTGGTTCTAAAGACAGGGCATATTTCACCTCAATGCATTTCTTGCATTAAATAAAAAATGTCCCAGTCATTTTATTACCCCCTCACCGGGAAGCGGGGGTGGGGCAGAGCTGGGCTGCACGTGTTTATGGACACGCACACAGGTGGGGGCAAGCCTGCAGATGTGCCCTCATGGCAAGCGGCTTGCTATGGGGGCACAAAGAAGAGGGGGAGCTGAGAGCACTGCTGAGGGACCCCAGAAGTGGCAGTTTGGAGTTACTCTGCCATTGCACAGAGCAGGCAAGCATAATACATTTTATAATTTAAGAAAAAACACTTTAATGTACGTGCCTACTAAACGAGCAGAAAGCATGTTATAGTATGCTTCAGCACTACTTTAAAGTTGTTGTAAGTGGAAAAGTCAAAAAGAAAAACATGTTATACTTGGCTGCACAAAGCAACCTCAATCCGCCTCTTCTCTGGTTCCCTGCTGGCGCTCCAGGGTCCTCCCCCCCCCTGCTGAGTGCCCCCATAGGAAGCAGCTTGCTATGTGGGCACTCATGCAGGCATGCTCCTAAGCGGCTCCTAAGTGTGTACATTGATACACACAGTGTGGATCGGCTCAGCCCCTGGATTTCTGCTGTGATTTACTATGATTGACAGCAGCAGGAGCCAGTGCCAATGTCTGAGCCACTGATGAGAGCGAGCGCAGCAATCCTGTTCTCGTGCACAGTGCTCTGGTAAGGGAGAGTGCACACAGAAGGTTTTTTTTACCTTAATGCATACAGTGCATTAAGGTAAAAAAACCTTCTGACTTTAGAACCACTTTAATCTAGTTAAAATCCTCCCGAAGCCTACTAGCAGCTTGTTCAATGAGACGGTAAGCACACTATTAAAGCATAAGTAAACCTTACAAATTTAAAGCAGGGTAGTGGCTATTGGTAGAAAAGAATTTACAAGTTTCTTCTCCCCCCAAAAAATCTGCAGTTTTTTGTTTTTTAAATCTGGACCCTGACTAATGTGGGAAGCTCATTGCTGCTGGAGAGCACACCCAGAGGTAAATATGTCATAATGTTCATGTATAATGTGCACAGATACTGACCACCCCAACCATGGTTTACTTCTTGCTGCCTTGAGAGCTATTTAACATTCCTGACGTTTGTCCTAAAGGTTTTAACAAATCTACTGGAAACTTGCTGAAAGCTTTGCAATACTATAAGGCTCAATTCACATCTATGCATGGTGCTTTTGAGCGTTTCTGCAGTGTTTTTTTTTTTTTTTGCTGTGCTTTCCACGTTGTTTTTTTTTCCTGCAGTTTGCGTTTTTGATGCTTTTCTTTTTGGAAAATTTGTTGTTTGGCAGATATATAAATGCAAATTGCGGTAAAGACACACTACCTGCTTTTCTGCAGCTTCTCCATTGAAGTCTATTGAACCAAAAAAAAGCAGTTTTCCATTTAAAAAGTCACTGACCCTTTCCAAAAATGCAGAGGCACAAAAATGCATTGATGTGACAGTGTTCCATAGGAAACCCAAAATGTCTTGCGTTTCTGTAAAAAGCATGAAAAAAATGCATTGGTGTGAATGGAGCCTAAACGCTAGCCGTACGCGCACTGGTTTTTCACATACCGAAGCCCATATATGTGCAGGCCTATAGATGTTCAAATATTCCACAATTATATTGGAGAAAATTGCTAGTCAAATTTTACATAGCTTAAGAAATTAAGTCATTTTAAATGCACAATTTAAATATTGTATATTGATACTTGTGTGATTTTAATGTGGATCATTTTGGCATATAGATTATATATCGTAATTAGTTTCCATTTACATGCCTGAGCATAAGACATTCCGTTGGACACCTACCATGCATACTATCGTGTCGTATCATCTCCACAATTAGTTTAGGGCAGATCTTGAACACTATATAGGAAATCTCCTCTGCAATAATAAAGTTTGTATGTGAGGTCTGTAAAATGTATATTTTATATTTACACAGAGGTTATTGTTTTTAACGTAGCCATTAATATTGGCTACGGAAAATGTATTTTTGCTTCCGAGTTTTGTAAACATTTGTAAAGTATATATCATAGCAATATAGATTTGCTAAAATGAGGTCATGTGCTCAAGGTTTGGTTTTGAAGACAGACTTGGCAGATCCCGGCCGGTGTGGATATGGTAAACATTTTCAGGTTAATATTAGCAAAGTGGGCAGTTGTTTCATATGGGTCCCCATTTTCACTTGGTCGGCATCAGGTGCTTGGGAAATTCGGGAACTCTCGCCACTGATGCACAAAATGCTTGCCTTGTGTCTGTGCATTACTGGATAGGAAAGCGTTAGCCCACCAAGGTGATATGAACGGCTGTGGGATGAGAGGGACTCATGCATGTTGCTTTACAGACTCGTCTTCAACGGGTAAAAATGTCTGACCTATTATTTTTTAAATATGCACTTTTCACTGCTGTTTTATTGCCAGTGTTCCTTCCATCTGTACAGAAGCTTGTACTCTTGTTGTTAGTGCTACAGTTGAAATGGCTTAGTGATCGCAGTACATATTTCTATATTGTACTAGTTGCATTGTGTATCATGCAGCTTCTGTGTGCAGTGATGCTGCTGTTCTGTAGTCGTGAATGCAAGCCTTGCTGGTGAGCCTTATGTGTCAGTGTTTACGAAGCCATCTTTACTCCTTATGCTGAGGGAATGTTGTTTGCTACTATAGTTTTAGCGTCAAGTTTTCTTTGCACTTGTATAAATGTTATTAAGCTCACACATGTGGGCTTTTTTATTTTACAGCACTTTACAATTGTCCAGTCATATGAATTTTAAGTAATCATGTCAAGGAATTATTCATCAAGTAATCATGCAGTAACACGGTGTAGTTGTGTTCTATGTAGGTATGCAATCGCAACTGACAGTGTTAACTGTAATGTACAATCAGTGTGGCTGCTGTTTTTAAACACATACATACACATACACACACACACACACACACAGTTCCTAAAAGCATGTATACTGCAAATCAGAGGATAATTGACCATTTCAATGTGCAATTTCAGTTGTAAATTCATTTTAAAGTTAGGAATTTGTGGTCTTCTGTTTGTGATGATGATTGTGATGTGTGTCTAATCAAAGAAAGTAGCATGGGAAGTAAGGAAACCAGAACCAGCCAAGATTTGAACCATCTGTGGCCAGCCTTAGGGCTCGTGTAGATGGGCAGAAAAGAGCATGCTGCATGTGCTTTCAGGATTATTTTAAGTCCTTCCCATCCACCTTCACATCCCCTTTAAAAGTTAATGCTCAGGGAGGCGGAAAGTATTGGCGATCATGTGACCATTGTGTTTGGCTATCACAGTGGTCACATGATTGGGAGCCGGTCTCACCGGCTACCAATATCTTCTCGGAACCAAGAGGCATTTTCAGCTGCGCACTCCCAGAACATAAACATTGCCTGCCCAGTGATGCATATATGCGTTAAAGCCCAGCATTTTGCCACCACACTTATGGGTTACTGGGGCCTAAAGGGATTAAAAATAGTTTTGAGCTCATTCAAAGTTACTTCTCACCCAGATGCTTTAGCGTTCCTACTGCCTTGTAAGGAGAGAAGAGCAGTTTTGATGCACATGCCCATGTACATAACCTGACACAAGTAACAAAGTCTTATCTTATTGGTTTATAATTGCCCAGCAAACTATTCCAGCCCCCAAATTTGATGTCTAAGCCCTCCACAACATACCATTCCAGAGATAAGCTGGTACTGGGGATGTCTTGTTCTTTCCCAACCCCTTCTCCATCAACATTCAAGCTTTGAAATCAGAGTTCTTAAGCCTCTGGTATGCTCCATCAGTTGATGGACCATCCTTGCACTTACACCACTTGGGCCACAGCATACACCCACCAAAGTTTAGTATTTCAGTTCTAGGTGAAGACTAGAGAACTGACTAACACAGTAAAGCCCCATACACACTATCAGATTTTCTTTTCCTTCAAATTTATCAAAACCGTATAATATGAGGTCAAACCTTAGTTTCAATGTTTATGCAACCAGGCAGGCCCTTGCGCTACATGGTTATGTAAATCTGAAGAAAAAAATCAGCAGAAAATCTGATAGTGTGTATGGGGCTTAACATGTTTTTTTTTTTTTTTTAAGAAAGCTAGGGACTAGGTTTATTTGTCTGGAGATCTGTTTCTGTTCTATATTTCCACCTAGAACTAAGGTAAATGTAGATCTTAAAGTATAACTAAAGGATAAACTTTTGTTTGTAGTTTTGGATAGAAGGATTAGAACTGTCAGTTTTGATTGCTGTGTGTCCCCATTAAGGAGAATTGCCCTCTCTATTTGTGCTGCTTACCCTTATCATTAAAAGTAAAAGAAAATCACAAATTTTGGGTTGCCCCCAGAAAAGTAATGGGACACTAGTTCTGGTGACCCTGGGATCCCCAAGGAATTCCTTTATTTGCAGAGATTTCCTCTAACTTCCTGTTTGGCTATGGGACAGAAAGTGAAGGGAAATCTCCGCAATGTGACACAGATGAGGAAAAAAAATATCTGACGGGTTATAATGGGTTATAACCCTTCCTTATTCTATCCAAAATGGAAAAAAAAAATCCTTTAGTTCTACTTTAACTCCATGCTTCAGTCTCACCTAAAGCATGTTTTAGATTTTCTTATACTTGCCTTTCTCTGAAGTCTTCAAGCTGGTGAGGTAATGCATCGGGTCTTCTTTAGAACTTCACAGCAGAGCAATGCTAATGATGCCTTCTACATCATTACACTGAGTGCTGGTTGCTGTGGTGATGCCCCCTTCTCTTAGGTGGCTGGTCCAGGACACTCAGTGTATTATGGGTGCCATTTAATGCAGAAGTCTGAGAACATTTTTTGGTGGGGGAGAGCATTGAAGAGAGCCTCAGTGTGAAAGGGGTCTATATGGTTGTCTTGAACTTATTAAAGTATTACTTCTTATTACTTCTACTTCTTCAAAGTAGACCTTTGTACTCAATTTGCACACAAAAATCCAGTAGCTGACTTAAAAACTGCAGTTGTTTGCAACCATATTCAAGCATAGCAGCTATGAAAGTTGAAGCCAAACTCCAGTGTGTGTGTATGTGTATATGTATGTATGTGTGTGTGTGTGTATGTGTGTGTGTGTGTATATATGTATGTATATATATATATATATATATATATATATATATCACTGTTTGTTATAATGCAGCCATTTGCTAAAATCATTTAAGTTTGTTTCAGAAAAACACAGAATTGTTGACATTTTTGCAGATTTAGTAAAAAAGAAACACTGAACTATCACATGGTCCTAAGTATTCAGACCCTTTGCTCAGTATTTATTAGAAGCACCCTTTTGATCTAATACAAGCCATGAGTCTTTTTGGGAAAGATACAACGAGTTTTTCACACCTGGATTTGGGGATCCTCTGCCACTCCTCCTTGTAGATCCTCTCCAGTTCTGTCGGGTTGGATGGTAAACGTTGGTGGACAGCCATTTTTAGATCTCTCCAGAGATGCTCAATTGGGTTTAAGTCAGGGCTCTGGCTGGACCATTCAAGAACAGTCACAGAGTTGTGTGAAGCCACGCATTTGTTATTTTAGCTGTGTGCTTAGGGTCATTGTCTTGTTGGAAGGTAAACCTCCGGCCCAGTCTGAGGTCCTGAGCACTCTGGAGAAAGGTTTCGTTCAGGATATCCCTGTACTTGGCTGCATTCATATTTCTCTTAATTGTAACCAGTAGTCCTGTCCCTGCAGCTAAAAAACACCCCCACAGCATGATGCTGCCACCACCATGCTTCACTGTTGGAACTGTATTGGACAGGTGACGAGCAGTGACTGGTTTTCTCCACACATACCACTTAGAATTAAGGCCAAAAAGTTCTGTCTTGGTCTCATCAGATCAAAGCATCTTATTTCTCACCATCTTTGAGTCCTTCAGGTGTTTTTTTTTGTTTTGTTTTTTTAGCAAACTCTATGCAGGCTTTCATGTGTCTTGCACTGAGGAGAGGCTTCCGTCAGGTCACTCTACCATAAAGCCCCAACTGGTGGAGGGCTGCAGTAATGGTGGACTTTCTACAACTTTCTCCCATCTCCCAACTGCATCTCTGGAGCTCAGCCACAGTGATCTTTGGCTTCTTCTTTACCTCTCTCACCAAGGCTCTTCTCCCTCAATAGCTCAGTTTGGCCAGCTCTAGGAAGGGTTCTGGTCGTCCCAAACGTCTTCCATTTAGGAATTATGGAGGCCACTGTGCTCTTAGGAACCTTAAGTGCAGCAGATTTTTTTTGTAACCTTGGCGAGATCTGTGCCTTGCCACAATTCTGTGTCTGAGCTCTTCAGGCAGTTCCTTTGACCTCATGATTCTCATTTGCTCTGACATGCACTGTGAGCTCTAAGGTCTTATATAGACAGGTGTGTGGCTTTCCTAATCAAGTCCAATCAGTATAATCAAACACAGCTGGACTCAAATGAAGGTGTAGAACCATCTGAAGGACGATCAGAAGAAATGGACAGCACCTGAGTTAAATATATGAGTGTCACAGCAAATGCCTCGTACACACGTTCCGATTATCGTACGACCGATCGTTCACATTTTGTTGCATACAACTAAGATCGAATACAACAGTGCAAAATGTGTGTAAGATTTTTGTCGTACGATTCTGGAACAATCTTCCGTCGTGCGTAGCTACGTATTTTAAATGATGTCAAATACGTGTGACCTGTGTGTCCTTCTGGTTTATTTTCGTGCTTCCGATCATGCGTGGTGTTTGTCGAATGACATTTATCGGACGCATACTGTACTGGCTATACGATTGTCGTACGACGGGCTGTCATCCGACCAAAGTTTTCCTGTTTGTCCCTTCGGATTTGGTTGGACGGACTGTCGCGATCGGCTGTCGAAAGCTGCGTACTAACGATCAGATTATCGCACGATCTGTCCGAAAGCGACTTTTGTGGTCCGATAATCGGAACGTGTGTACGAGCCAAAAGGATCTGAATACTTAGGACCATGTGATATTTCAGTTTTTCTTTTTTAATACATCTGCAAAAATGTCAACAATTCTGTGTTTTTCTGTCAATATGGGGCGCCGTGTGTACATTAATGAGGAAAAAAATGAACGTAAATTTTAGCAAATGGCTGCAATATAACAGAGTGAAAAATGTAAGGGGGTCTGAATACTTTCCATCCCCACTGTATGTGTGTTTGTGTGTGTGTATATATATATATATATATATATATATATATATATATATATATATATATATATATATATATATATATAATATAGGATTAGAACTCTTTGGAGAGTTTTTTTTTTTTTTTTACTGTCTGTTCCATCTGACACTTTTACAGGAAGGGAGAGGGAATCTCCAATAGGACATGCAGACAAATAAAAATTCGGGGGTTCCAACTTTTCTGTAATAAACTATAAAATAGGTTAGAGTTGGGGTTTCATGTATGATTTGCTGCTATGGGCATATGTAGAACAATTCTTTATCTTCTACAAAGCAGCCAGTGTATGTAAGCATCAGATCATTGAATCAGGGTCTTTTGGAGGAATATAGTAAACCATATTCTTACTTGTTGCTGTATGTTGCCTTACACATTTTATTTTTACTTTTTATACAGGGTATATGTAATTATCATTTACTGATTGGCACTTTCAATGACCATGCATTTCAGAGAAAAATATGCTTTTATCAAGCTGACAAATATTTATATACTGTTGTCATTTTGATGTGTTATTCTTCATATGACCAATAAATGTTTTAAGATTCTTTTACTCATTTGCAAAGTTAATGCTTGAAATATTATGCCATAATTGTATTAAATAAACTTGCTTTATATTGTTTACGTGATCACAGTGTTGAAATTGTTTGTTTTTTATTTCCATCATATATTTAATAATAATTAAATAAATTTTTTTTATCAAGGCAGCCCAATTGACTAAATAAAATTCAGGACTATGCAGAGTTGGCTTTGTTGTTGAGGCAAACTGTCAGGAGTGAAATGGAATAACAATGTGCAAACTCCACTTTTGTGTTAAGAAAACATTCTTCTCTAGGTGATCTGTGTACATTACAAGGATTTAAACCCACAACAGTAAAATCAGCCTGTATATGCAGTAAAGCATGCTTCTTATACTCACTGTGGAACCTAAGGGGTTAATCCTCTGCATTGTATAAAAAAAAGCTGTTTGAGCCTGTCTCCTCTGGTCCTCCCCTTCCTCCACCGTCAGAATGAAAATTCCTCTTACAAACGTTAAATAGACCCTGATAGAAGTTAAAAGACTGCTATATACTGTTGATGAGAAAAGATATTTAGCAGTTTATATTAACTAAAATAATTGCATTTCTGTGTACTGTGGGAGACCAGATATAACATGATTCCAGGAGCAGAGCTCATATAGGTACAGATTGGAAGATTTTTTTTACATAACACAGACACAGGGACACTTATTGTTATGGTACAGAGAGAATAAGACTATTTAGTTGCAGTTATGGGGGGGGGGGGGGGGCATGACACAGCAGGGCTGCGGATGACGGAGGCACATACTCTGACCATGGTGTCACGGCTCAGCAGCCATGATAAACCATGGTCAGTTTGCATGGGGGAGGGTATAACTAGGCAGGATCAGTCAGGTTTTTTTAGGTGTTACAGGGGGGCAAATGACACAGCACAAGCACTATGCTGTATAAAATGCTTTAGGGGAACTGCTCTTTAATACCAGAGGTCGGTCATATAATTGAGCAATGTGTTTTAACCATTTTGCTGGCTTAAGACCAGACCACGTTTTGCGATTTGGCACTGCGTCGCTTTAACTGACAATTGCGCGGTCGTGCGACGTGGCTCCCAAACAAAATTGACGTCCTTTTTTCCCACAAATAGAGCTTTCTTTTAGTGGTATTTGATCACCCCTGCATTTATTTTTTGCGCTATAAACAAAAATAGAACAACAATTTTTGAAAAAAAAAAAACGCATTATTTTTTACTTTTTGTTATAATAAATATCCCCCAAAAATATATTTTAAAAAACTGTTTTTTCCCTCAGTTTAGGCCGATACGTATTCTACATATTTTTGGTAAAAAAAAATCGCAATAAGCAATTATTGATTGGTTTGGGCAAAAGTTATAGCGTTTACAAAATAGGGGATAGTTTTATGGCATTTTTATTAATATTTTTTTTTTTTACTAGTAATGGTGGAGATCAGCGATTTTTATTCTAATTGCGACATTATGGCGGACACATCGGACATTTTTGGCACATTTTTGGGACCATTGTCATTTATACAGCAATCAGTGCTATACAAATGCACTGATTCCTGTGTAAATGACACTGGCAGTGAAGGTGGCAGTGTAGGGGTTAAGTGTTACTAACTGTGGGGGGCTGGGCTTTGTGTTAGTGAACACTGATCTCTGCTCCAATCACATGGAGCAGAGATCAGTGTCACTTGTTGCTAGGCAGAACGGGGAGATTCTGTTTACAACGGCATCTCCCCGTTCAGCCTCTCCATGAGACGATCGCGGGCATCCCTGCGGCGATCGAGTACGCGCGACCGGACTTGCGGAGGTCCTGACCGGCACGCACGCGTGATGGCAGGGCGGCATATAGAAATGGACGTACCTGTATGCCAACATGCCTGCCCGTGCCATTCTGCCAATGTACATAGTCGTGTGTCTGTCGGGAACTGGTTAAGCAGCACAAATATATACATTTTTTTAAACAGCGCTTACCATTGTGGGAACACAATTTGTATTTGCAGCAGCTTAAGGGTCAATTTAAAAAGGTCACTGTATTGTATATATCACTTTGACATCGCACAGAGGATGCTGGGACTGTGACATCATAATGGGCGGGGACATCATCCGGTGATGTCCCTATATAAGACGCCGTGTGTCCTGTGATTGTGACCGGAGACAGCGATGAGGGAACATCTCCAGAAGAGAATAACAGAACAGAACAGGGCGGCAGAAGACCGGGACACCGCATGTAAAAGAGCTAGAAGAAGGCGTGGTGGCCCGGCAAGACAAGACCCCCGAAGTCGGAAGAAGAGGGCGGCGGTGAAGAAGAAAGCCGGGCTCCTCTGCTAGTAAAAGAGCTAGCAGAAGATAGCGGAGGAGTCCGGCGAGAAGACCCCTGGAGATGGAAGAAGACCCCCGGAGCTGTGCAATAAACTATTTTAACCCTTGTGTGTTTTTTTTACATTTTTTTCACAGGTGAATGGGTAGGGGTACATTGTACCCCATACTCATTCACATAGGGTGGGGGGCCGGGATCCGGGGGGCCCCCTTATTAAAGGGGGCTCACGGATTCCGATAAGGCCCCCGCCCTCAGACCCCGACAACCAACAGGCAGGGTTGTCGGGAAGAGACCCTTGTCCTCATCAACATGGGGACAAGGTGCTTTGGGGTGGGGGGGGCTGTGCGGCCCCCCCTTTCCCAAGGCACCGCCCCATGTTGAGGGCACGCGACCTGGTACGGCTAAGGAGGGGGGGCTCTCGCTCGTCCTGGGTAGCGTGCTCGGATAAGGGTCTGGTATGGATCTGGGGGGACCCCAACACCATTTTTTCGGCATAGGGGGTTCCCCTTAAAATCCATACCAGACCTAAGGGCCTGTTATGCTCTCGGAGGAGGAACCCACGCCAATTATTTTTAAATAAATTTGGTGTGGAGTTCACTTTTGAGAGCTGATAATTCTGTGAGAGTTGCCTCCGTATAGACTGAGATCCGACTTGGAGGCGACCTCCATTGAAATCAATGGGTACAAGTCGGATAGAAGTAATACAGGAACCTTTTCTGAAGTCGGAGCGACTTCAGTTCAAACTCGACATGTTTCACGGTGTGACTGCTTCTTCAGGAGTATGCTTCCAGAGACATGCAGTTATCTCTATAAAGAACAGACATATAAATACAGACATATAAATAATCAAGCTTATAAACAAACCAATCAAAAATACATGCAATGATGATTATAAGGATTTGAACATATATGGACACGCCTCGAATCTGCCATAGAGGTGAGCAAGTTCAAAAATCCAAACAATACTAAGAATAATATGTCATATAAATAGTTCCAACCCATAACTGCATCCCCATATAGAATGGGCATAGAAGCTTACCCCAGCTGGACCAACCAAATCAGGGGACATCTATAGGCCCCTAAGGGCATAATTCCCGGGCGAGTGTGGGAGCCAGGACAAAGTAAAAGAAATAAACAAACTGTCAGAAAAAAATATATATAATATATATATATATATATATATACACAGTGTATATATAGAGATGGCACAGCAAGAACTTGCTTATGAAATATGTCTCTGATTTAATGGAGACTATGCCGGGTAGGCTATCTTAAAAATATATGTATAGTGTCTCATCATTAATACGCACCTGAATTAGATGCCCATAGAATATATAGCAGTGAGGTTAGGGAAGTCGGACCTCTCAGAAATGGAACAGAGAGCCTCACACAAAGAGGAAAAGCTGTAGGAAGAATCTCTCTCTCTCTCTCTCTCTCTCTCTCTCTCTCTCTCTCTCTCTCTCTCTCTCTCTCTCTCTCTCTCTCTCTCTCTCTCTCTCTCTCTCCTCCCTCCCCCCCCCCCCGCAATGTCCAAGGGTTCAGTCAAGAAGCGGAGCTCCACCTAATTTTAACTCAATAGCTCATGATGATTATATAGATGTTCTAATTTAAAAACAGAACTTTGTTGTTTTTTTGTTTTTTTTTACTGTACCTTTGTTTTGCTGATCATTCTGTCTACTTCCTGGATGTGGGGATTGCTGATATGGGCGGGGATACTGCGGCTAACATAATTTCCACTATCCGCACTGTCTGCTGGGAGCTTTTGTTCCCAGGAGTCTGTGCGGCGGCCTGGCGCGAGTTATCGCGTGATTTTGCCAGTGGTTGATGGCGCTTGGAATTCACGTTACTGTGCATGCGCGAGATCGGGATGCTTTTAAAGAGAGAAATTACATCTGAATGACATAAAAACTGGAACAAGTGAGTAATAATTTTAAAGAACTTAATCCTCTTCATTGTAGCAAAAAAAAAAAAGATTTAGGCAGTGGAACCCTGCTTTAACCACTTGCTTACTGTGCACTTAATTCCCCCCTATTCAGACCAATTTTAAGCTTTCAGCGCTGGTGCACTTTGAATGACAATTGCGCGGTCGTACAACACTCTACCCAAATAATTATCATTTTACACCCCCCCCCCAATTGAGCTTTCTTTTGTGGGTATTTGATTACCTGTGCAATTTTTTTTTTTTTTTTTAACAAAAAATATTTAATAATACCGAATTTTTAAAAGAAACATTTTTTTTTTTTTATTTTGTTATCAAATTTTAAAACGGGTAATTTTTGTCCATCATTGATGTACGCTGAAGAGGCGGCATCGATAGGTGGCAGTGATGGGCACCTTTTTTCACCACTGGTGGACATTGATAGGTGGCACGGTCCGATTTCATAAATGAGGCATAATTGCCTCTTCTTTTTCGGGACAGATATCCCTTTAAGATGAGCCGGTGATCGCCGAGCTTTTGTTTTGATCATGTGATCAGCTGTCATTGAATGACATCTGATGACATGGTAAGGGGCCGGGACTGGCCCCCTTACTTTTATTGTTGATTAGCTGAGTCTCAGTGATCACGGCACACGCAGGGAGCGTGCACAGGGGAGACCATCATATGACGGCCTCCTGGGAATTCAGATCCGCGCTGTGGCCGACATTCAACCATAACACGGATGTCAAGTGGTTAAGGTGTGGTGAAATCCACCATAGCCAGGAGATTTCCTAGAACTGGCAAAATGCATAGGAGGCAGTGAAAAAACAGAGAGATTGATACAAAGGAGCCAAAAGGCCAATATAAAAGGATGCCGATAGTCAAGTGCACCAAACATGCCTACCTCAAAAGAGCTCCAGCAGGGAGCAAACCGCAGCTGTCCCTGCTGACATCCAACCCCATAATGGGAAAACAATCCCATTAAATAGTCCTGGCACCTATCCGAATGAGGCCACAGCTCAGCGCCGGTCGCTGACTTCACCGGATACTATCCCGGACTGCGCGTGCAAATAGATATCTTTCCCAGGGCTGCCGTTCGCCTGTCCTAAAGGCGGCTAACATCCAAAAACACCACCTGGTGGATGGACAAAGCACACCAAGGGACAGAAAGATCACACACTTGCCCAGGAAAAATTCAAAGACACCCCTTAGGAAATGGACAGTATTGCAGCAGCCAACAAACTCCCAATATGGGGATGCATTACAGGGGGAACAAAGTAAACCAAAAAATAGATAAATATATCAACGCTTAGGATAGTAATATATACAGATACAAGGTGATAAGCTAATGCCCATAGAACTTCAATACATGTGGAAAAAGACATATATGGCGATACAATCAAGCAATAGAATGTAAACAACCGATCAACAGCCAAGGGGATAATAGCAGCAACGTTTGAAAAGGCTTAAATGGAAAAAGAGCAGACAGAACATCTAGACAAAATGACCACAGAAACCCCACAAAGTTGACCACTCAGTAAGATGACACCAAAACCCAAATAGTACAACCGAATGAGGTGAACTCATACCTACAAAAAGGGTTTGTACGAATTCATTGAGTTAATGCCAGGATAGTGGAAGGCTGATAGTCTCTCTATCCACAAAGTTTTGGCTCTTAGAATCATGTTGTCTCAGTCACCTCCCTGAGGATTGGGAGGAACAACCTCGAGTAAAAAAAAAGGATGCTACACTATTATCTAAACCTGTGATTAAGGCCAATATGTCTGCTGGAGGTAACAATCTTTCCAGATCCTGAACAGTAGATGTGATCTCGGGTTCTCTGGCCAAATTTGTGAATAGTCTTTCCCATATAAAAAGCATGACATCTACAAGTCAGTAAATAAATTACACCTCAGGTAGAACAATCAGTGTGACAACATTGATGTGGGAAATGCAGCCGTTGCCCTGGGGTTACCGAGGGTCGAAGTATCCGTTTACCCAATGGACAAATGGCATCAATCCTGTTGTCACGCTGATTATTCTACCCGAGGTGTCATTAATGACTTGTAGATGTCAAGCTTTTTATATCGGAAAGACTATTGGCGAATTTGGCCAGAGAATTCGAGATGGGATTCTTTTTCCATTATGGGGTCGGATGTCAGCTAGAACAGCGGCGGTTTGCTCCCTCCCTTTGGTGCAGCACTTGACTATCTGCATCCTTTTATATTGGCCTTTTGGCTCCTTTGTGTCCATCTCTCTGCTTTTGTGCTTCCCTGCCTCCTATCTATTGCCAATTCTAGAAAATCTCCTGACTATGGTGGATTTCACCACACCTTAAACCATCTGTATGGGCTGGCTTTTGATTGTTTCCATTCCTGCAACGATGAAACATTCCATGCATTGCACCTATTCCACCAGGGTAAGCAACTTTATATCAGCCCCGTTTCTTGATTGAACCCTTGGTCATTGCTTAGGCAGTGTCTTTATTGGCTAATGCATAGTTGTATGAATATTTTTGGTGTGTTACACATATATAGAGAGACATATATTCTTCCTACAGCTTTTACTCTTCGTGTGAGGCTCTCTGTTCCATTTCTGAGAGGTCCGCCTTCCCTAACCTCACTGCTATATATGCCATATATTCTATGGTCATCTAATTCAGGTGCGTATTCATGATGAGACACTATACATATATTTTGATTGTACCGTATTTTTCGGACTATAAGGCGCACGTAAAAGCCTAAATTTTCTCACAAAATCGACCGTGCGCCTTATAATCCGGTGCGCCTTATATATGACCTGTTGACATCGCTGGAGTTCTTTGGTTAATGCACCCGGAATGATGGCAAGCACAGAATTCGTTTTCTTCACTTGGGCTTTAACAGTATCTGTCAGATGGGCGCGCATGGAGTCACAGATCAATAGGGATGGAGATTCGTGGAAAAAGCCACCCGGTCTCTTACCGTAAACCGACGTACCGTAAACCTCTCTCAGGTTGTTCTACTGCGTGACTGATAGCGATGAGTTTGAAATCCGCTTCGTAAGCATGTCTCTTAACAGGAGCCATTTTTGGGGCAGCGGGTATACCGTAGAAAATGAACGAATGAATGCGCACACCTCCTGACTAAGATGGCCGTAATGCCCAATCCAAGCAGTGCAGCTTCGTGGGCATTACGGCCATCTTAGTCAGGAGGTGTGCGCATTCATTCGTTCATTTTCTATGGTATACCCGCTGCCCCAAAAATGGCTCCTGTTAAGAGACATGCTTATGATGCGGATTTCAAACTGAAGGCTATCAGTCATGCAGTAGAGCATGGAAATAGAGTAGCTGCGAGAGAATTCAACATTAATGAATCAATGGTACGGAAGTGGAGGAAGCAAGAAGATGCCCTGCGCCAGGTAAAGAAGACCAAACTGAGTTTCCGAGGAAACAAAGCAAGATGGCCACAGTTGGAGGACAAAATTGAACAGTGGGTTATTGAACAGAGAACCGCAGGTAGAAGTGTCTCTACTGTCTCTATTCGACTCAAAGCAACAGCGATCGCACGCGACATGGAGATCAACGACTTTCGAGGAGGTCCCTCTTGGTGCTTCCGTTTCATGAAAAGGCGGAATCTCTCTATCCGCACAAGAACCACTATGTCACAGCAACTGCCAAAGGATTACGAAGAAAAGCTGGCCATTTTCCATACCTACTGCAAGAACAAGATCAATGAACAGAAAATCCGACCAGAGCACATCACCAACATGGACGAGGTCCCCCTTACCTTTGATATCCCTGTAAACCGTACTGTCGAGAGAACAGGGACCAGTACGGTATCTATACGCACTACAGGAAACGAGAAGTCATCCTTCACTGTAGTTCTCGGTTGGCCAGAAACTACCACCCATGGTAATTTTCAAGAGGAAGACTCTGCCAAAAGAAAAGTTTCCGGTTGGCATCATCATCAAGGCTAACCCGAAGAGCTGGATGGACGAGGAGAAGATGAGTGAGTGGCTGAGAGAGGTTTACGTCAAGAGACCGGGTGGCTTTTTCCACGAATCTCCATCCCTATTGGTCTGTGACTCCATGCGCGCCCATCTGACAGATACTGTCAAAGCCCAAGTGAAGAAAACTAATTCGGTGCTTGCCATCATTCCGGGTGGATTAACCAAAGAACTGCAGCCACTAGATATAGGTGTCAACAGGTCATTTAAAGTTAAATTGCGAGCTGCGTGGGAGCATTGGATGACAGAAGGCGAACACACATTCACCAACACAGGGAGGCAACGCCGGGCGAGTTACGCCACTATCTGCCAGTGGATCGTGGATGCCTGGGCGAAGGTATCAGTCACCAGTGTAATCCGAGCTTTCAAGAAGTCCGGAATTATCACTGAACAGCTAAGTACCGGTACCGATGACAGCAACGAGACTGACTCGGATACTGATGAGAATGATGAGAGGGATACGGGCGTGCTTGATGCCGAAATTGCCCAATTGTTAAACTCAGACACTGAAGATGAAGAATTTGATGGATTTGCGGGAGAAGAATAAAGTGAAAAAGTGAGTGTCTGGTTTTGTACGGTATTCACCGGTAACTGAACAGTGTCTGATTTTGTATTTAATTGAACAGTGTTAAGAGTTATTGTTATAGACCATTTTATGGTTATTGCTAAAGAGTTGAATAAAATTTGACTTACAGTACCGCATCCGAGTTGTGTTTCATTAAATGCGCCTTATAATCCAGTGCGCCTTATAGTCCGATGCGCCTTATATATGGAAATATCCATTATATCAGCCGGTCGTTGCTAGTGCGCCTTATAATCCGGTGCGCCTTATCGTCCGAAAAATACGGTATATAAAAGTCTCTATTAAATCGAAGACATATTTTATCAGCAAGTTCTTGCTGTGTCACCTTTCTCGATATGCTATGATATATACACACACATATATATTTTTCTCTCTTTATTTTTTGACAGTTTGTTTATTTCTTGTACTTTGTCCTGGCTTCCACACACTCTATAGATGTCCCCTGATTTGGATGGTCCAGCTGGGGTATTTTTCTATGTGCATTCTATATGGGGATGCAGTTATGGGTTGGAACTGTTTATATGACATATTATTCTTAGTATTTTTTTGGATTTTTGAACTTGCTCACCTCTATGGCAGATTTGAGGCATATCCATATATGTTCAAATCCTTACAATCATCATTGCATGTATTTTTGATTGGTTTGTTTATAAGCTTGATTATTTATGTCTGTCCTTTATAGAGCTAACTGCATATAATGTCTATGGAAGCATACTCCTGAAGAAGCGGTCACACCGCAAAACATGTCAAGTTTGAACTGATCTAAGACAACATTCCGATTCCTGTTCCTGGATGGATCCATCCATTTGCTCAGTTCTTCTTCAGAGAATTAATTTATATGTATTGTATACTGCCTCTTCTTTGGACCTTTTTAATCATGCATTTTTATACAAATGTGTATGTAAGTCCTTGCCGTACCATGAGAGTCCACAGTTGCCTTAGATCCTTTGCATTTTGTTTTTCCTACAATATACGGTACTACTAATGAGAAATGGTATTTAGCACAGTGGTGGCCTGTGCTTTGAGGGCACACAGGCATCACCCCAACCCCCCCCCCCCCCGCCTCCCTATCCATGTGCCCGACCCCTTTCAGGACGCCGGACACATGGATTCCTATGGTGGCGGGTGTGCTTTTTGAAGAACATGATTACAGCCAGAGGCTCTAATAGGCTTCAAAAAAGGGTGGGCTCAGGGCACAGAGAATGCTCCCTGATCCCACCTAATTGTGTGACCATAGCGAATTAATTTTCACTATTTTTTACACTACAGTGCCTCCCTGCCAATCAGGAGGCAGGTCAGCGAGACCCGTTTCCTGATTAGCCAAAGTGCCAGGCATTCCTATTGGATGCCTAGCGGCACTTTGGCAGGTGGAGGAAGCTGGAGGAGCAGACACCTCGGCCACCCACACTGTGGAGGAGAGGCACAGCAGGATCCTGTCTACAGAGCCCAGTAAGTGCTGGACCTCCTGAGGGGGATGCTACCAGTGCAGGCAGGCAGTCAGTCAGCCAGCCAGCCATGGGGGGGGGGGGTCTGTAATGCTGCCCCAAATAGTTCCTGAACCTTATAATAAATCGAGGTATGTACGAGCACCCTTAGATCTTACCTATCACACCTCTGTGCTACAATCGGATACAGATTTTCCATGCAGAGTACTTACCAGAGGCCCCCGAAGAGCAGTGCTCCGATGCCGAGCTCTTCCAGCAGTGCCTGCATCATTCCCCCACATCAGATCTGCAATGATCAACGGGGGAATTCTCCTCACCCTAGAAGTGCACAGTGCATTTGATGGTACAGTGGCAGCAATTGATGGACACAGTGACTGCTATTGATGGTACAGTGAGGCTGCAATTGATGGGGGTTTTTTTCAGAATTTTTCAGTTTGGTTGTGCCCCCACCCCAAAAGTTTGCAGCACCAGCCGCCACTGATTTAGCAGTTTATATTTACTAAAATAATTGCATTTCCATGTACTGTGAGACCAGATATAATGAATGTAGGGTCCTGGGTTTAGTAGCATTTTGAAGCAGATGCCGGGAACAATCAGGTGGAGCCAGCACATAACTGAAGTAACTTACACAGATTAGAGATAACATGATGACCACTGACAGTTAAAGTAAAACAAAGAATCATTTTGTTTCAATGGCACCTAAAAGTGGGTGAGATATACAGTATTAAGCAGCAAATAAACGTTATCTTTTAAGTTGATGAGTTGAACGCAAAAAAAAAAAAGGGCATGGCATTTGTGTATGGGGCAGCATAGCCACTGACTGGTTAGAGTGGCCATGCTGACTTGCGTCCACTGTTTTTTTTTTTCCTAAACAAATGAAAAAATACCAAAATTGTTGGAGGAAAAAAAAAAACATTTGCTAAACTTTATAACAAAAAAAATGTTTTTCTTCTCCACTGATGTGCAGTGATAAGGCTGCACTGATGATCAGTGCCCTGTCACAGGATACAGTGCCTTGCGAAAGTATTCGGCCCCCTTGAACTTTTCAACCTTTTGCCACATTTCAGGCTTCAAACATAAAGATATAACATTTTAATTTTTTGTGAAGAATCACCAACAAGTGGGACACAATTGTGAAGTGAAATGAAATCTATTGGATATTTAAAACTTTGTTAGCAAATAAAAAACTGAAAAGTGGTGCGTGCAAAATTATTCGGCCCCTTTACTTTCAGTGCAGCAAACTCACTCCAGAAGTTCAGCGAGGATCTCTGAATGATCCAATGTTGTCCTAAATGACTGATGGTGATAAATAGAACCTGTGTGTAATCAAGTCTGTGTATAAATGCACCTGCTCTGTGATAGTCTCAGGGTTCTGTTAAAAGCGCAGAGAGCATCATGAAGACCAAGGAACACACCAGGCAGGTCCGTAATACTGTTGTGGAGAAGTTTAAAGCCGGATTTGGATACAAAAAGATTTCCCAAGCTTTAAACATCCCAATGAGCCCTGTGCAAGCGATCATTTTGAAATGGAAGGAGTATCAGACCACTGCAAATCTACCAAGACCTGGCCGTCCCTCTAAACTTTTAGCTCAGACAAGGAGAAGACTGATCAGAGATGCAGCCAAGAGGCCCATGATCACTCTGGATGAACTGCAGAGAACTACAGCTGAGGTGGGAGAGTCTGTCCATAGGACAACAATCAGTCGTACACTGCACAAATATGGCCTTTATGGAAGAGTGGCAAGAAGAAAGCCATTTCTCAAAGATATCCATAAAAAGTCTCGTCTAAAGTTTGCCACAAGCCACCTGGGAGACACACCAAACATGTGGAAGAAGGTGCTCTGGTCAGATGAAACCAAAATCAAACTTTTTGCCCACAATGCAAAACGATATGTTTGGCGTAAAAGCAACACAGCTCATCACGCTCAACACACCATCCCCACTGTCAAACATGGTGGTGGCAGCATCATGGTTTGGGCCTGCTTTTCTTCAGCAGGGGTCAGGGAAGATGGTTAAAATTGAGGGGAAGATGGATGCAGCCAAATACAGGACCATTCTGGATGAAAACCTGTTGGAGTCTGCAAAAGACCTGAAACTGGGACAGAGATTTATCTTCCAACAAGACAATGATCCCAAACATACAGCAAAATCTACAAAGGAATGGTTCACAAATAAACGTATCCAGGTCTTAGAATGGCCAAGTCAAAGTCCAGACCTGAATCCAATCGAGAATCTGTGGAAAGAGCTGAAAACTGCTGTTCACAAACACTCTCCATCCAACCTCACTGAGCTCGAGCTGTTTTGCAAGGAAGAATGGGCAAGAATTTCAGTCTTTCGATGTGCTAAACTGATAGAGACATACCCCAAGCAACTTGCAGCTGTAATCGCAGCAAAAGGTGGCTCTACAAAGTATTAACACAAGGGGGCCGAATAATTTTGCACTCCCCACTTTTAATTTTTTTATTAGTTAAAAAAGTTTCAAAAATCCAATAGATTTCATTCCACTTCACAATTGTGTCCCACTTGTTGGTGATTCTTCACAAAAAATAAATAAATTTATATCTTTATGTTTGAAGCCTGAAATGTGGCAAAAGGTTGAAAAGTTCAAGGGGGCCGAATACTTTCGCAAGGCACTGTAGCTGGTTATCAGATTTCCTTTTCTAAGACAGTGACAGTGCTAAGGAAGGGAAATGCCAATAAGTGGCATTCTTTTACATGTGATCAGCTGTGACTGGACACAGCTGATCACATGGTAAAGGGCTGCTGTGATTGGCCCTTTCCCTCAATCTGTGATCAGCTGTGACCAAAGACACAGCGATCAGAGCACACCCTGTGGGCACCTGGTTCTGGGAGGACATCAATAGACAGCCTTGGAAGGTTCTTAGAATCGTCTTGAGGGAAGGGGGCACACCTTCGTTCTGAATGTCAAGTCCTGGCTGGACAACATTTCCAAAGCATGGCTTGATGACCATACCACAGTCTTATGCCGCGTACACACGACCGGACTTTTCGAGGGACTAGGTCCGGCGGTCTTTCCGACTGAGTTTCGGCGGAGTTCCGACGGACTTTCAGAATGAACGGACTTGGCCACACACAATCACACCAAAGTCCGACAGATTCGAACGTGATGACGTATGACTGGACTAGAATAAGGAAGTTCATAGCCAGTAGCCAATAGCTGCCCTAGCGTCGGTTTTTGTCTGTCAGACTAGCATACACACGAACGGATTTCTCGTCCGGCGGAGTTCCGGTGGAAAAATTTAAAATATGTTCTATTTCTAAAGTCCGCCGGATTTTTGGCAAGCAAAGGTCCAATGGAGCCCACACAAGATCGAATTGTCTGACGGACTCGTTCCGTCGGACCTTTGCTGTCAAAAAGTCTGGTCGTGTGTACGCGGCATTAGAGATTTCTTCCCTTAAAAGCACCTGCAAACTTTTCCTGATACATTCATTGACATTGGCCTCTAATTCTAGCAGGTAGAAAGTTACATGAACTAATGAATGCTGAAAAAATATGTTTAATCCATCAGGGCATGGCACTGAACCGTAGATGGGACCACTATATGATCAAGACTTGAACTTGAATAGATCTTTGCCACTCTAATTTCCAGAAAAAAAAACAGACACCAACCTGCACCCTTAGGTCCCTTTTTACACTAGCAGACCAATCGGGTCCACCAGTCAGTTTTTCAGATGGACCTGATAAACCTGTTAGTCTCCACTATGGAGCGCCGGTTGTCAACAGACGTAAAAACCCTTCCTCATTCGTTTGGCGGATCAGATAGCAGTATGGTGTAAATGGACAGGCAGTCTGTTTACATCAGACTGCCCCATGGAGGAGAGCAGGCTGTGTCTGCTCTGCATAAGCGGAGCAGACACAGACAAGCCACCCACCTGCTCAGTGGACAGATTCCCCATTGAGCAGGCAGACTGCAGCACAGCCTGCTCTGTGTGTAAGGGTCCTAAACGTACCCTTTTTAACTCCTTCCTGAATCCAGAACTGTAGGAATAGAGTATGAATGTATGACATTTTTTATTTTATTTTTTGCCAGGAATAAAAAGGTCTTCCAAACTTTAGTGTATAGTTTCCTGATATTCACTTTACAGTTAAGGAGAAGTGTGTAAGTGTGAATCCTTTTCGAAACATCCTTGTTTCTCAAGAATACTCCTCCAGGCTATTAGGCAGAAGAGCTGAGAGTTCAGATGGAACACAAGACCCTGTGATAATCCAGACAATTCTGTAGAATCCAGGGAAAACGGACTGCCAGAGACTTCAGAGTTGAGACCCAGCTCCATTTTAAACCAATGGAGCTATCAAAATTACTTCTGCTCCTGAATGATCTTCCTGATCACTAGGGACAGCAAAGATATCGGGAGAAATGTGGATCCATGGATGAAAATAAGGGAATCAATCAGCCACCCATGCTAATGGAAGATTCTAATATGGTGTAAAAAGGGGCATAAATTGACAACCTCCAAATTCTTGTTTCACAACTCCAGTCCTCAAGGCACTCCAATGGCTCATGTTTTCAGGCTTTCCAATTATTTTGCATAGGTGATTTGATCAGTTTCACTGGCTTAGTAATTACCACCATACAGCCATTTCATCTGAGGGAAATCCTGAATACATGACCTGTTGGGGCGCCTTGAGGCCTGGAATTGAGAAACACTGGGCTAGGCTACCTAAACAAGAGGAGTAGAAAAGCCTTGCTAAGAGCCCAGTAACCTAAAGCAATCACAAGCTGCTTGATATGGGCTTACCTTAGGAGCACAGCTCTGAAAAGTAGGAGGTGGACACCAATCTAGCCTGCCCAGGAGGTTTCATTGCTCCCTGGTCGCTCCCCAACTTGCTCCATAGACCGGAGATACTTTAGAAGGCTTGCTGTCTGAGCCCTGCACACACCCTCGGACCCACAGCAGTATGTCCTCCGCTCCTGCAGCCTATAGTGTGCGCTAACCCAATGCCACCCAGATGCTGACTCAGCCTTTTTTGGCAATCAGAAACTGGAATAGAACAGTGTGGAGTGTAAACATCTGTGCTCTTAAGAGGAGCAGCAGGCTCCCACCCCCCAAAAAATTTAAGTTAAAATTGCAAATACTGTAGCTGCTGACTTAATATCGGAGTACTTACCTCTCCTCACCCAAGCCGATTCTTAAGTCGGCTATCAGGTGCAGGCACTACCATCCTAAGAGAAACAGACTCTGAAGCTGTAAGGCTTCACAGTCGGTTTCCTACTGCGCTGTGCTTTGTGAATGGCCCATAGGCATCTGGGACCTGTGAAGTGTCTCAGAAGGCTGGGGGGGGACAAACTTCCATCGCAGTTCGCCGCAGTGAACTGAGCCGGAAGGGGGAACGGGTACCTGTCAAAACCAGGTTACCCGCTCCCCCACCTTACAAAAGATGCCAAATGTGGCAGCATAGGGAAGGGGGGAGTTCTGCTTTAAGTGCCTGGGTGAAAATACACATCATGTGCACTGGGAAGTGTGTTGTCATCTGGTACAGGAAACCTGCCCACATTGTGGGAAAAGGTACCAGTTACTTACCGTTAGCTGTCTTTCTGGGAAATCCTCCAGGACGGAACACCTGAGAGATGAGAGGCTCCTCCCTACAGGAAACACAATCAATCGACAGCTGTTTTAAAGTCCCCACCCTTCCCCTTGATCCTCAGTTTGTAGCGAAGTAACTCCTGGACCCCGGTTCACAAGGGAAATCATTCCTCATAGGCACTCACCTTCTAGTGCTCTACAATTTTCCCTTCAACGGGTGGGAAGTAGGCCTGCCGTCCTGGAAGATTTCCCAGAAAGACAGCTACCAGTAAGTAACTGGTACTTTTCTCAAGTCATCTTCCAGGACGGCACACCTGAGAGGATAAACAAGTACCTCAGGTCTACCTTAGGGTGGGACCACTGCAAGACCCTCTTGGCGAACCTCGGTTCTGCAGTGAGTTTACCTCACTGCAGATCAATATGAACACCAACTCCCGTGATGTGCATTTCTGCTATGCCACAGGGTAAAATAATATGGAACACAAGGCAATCCTTTCTGTTATGCAGTTCTGTAGTGTAGTCAGATAGAACCAACACTGAGAAAGGACACAAGCAACCTGCAGCATTGTGTTTTTTTTCTGAAGAGCAGTCAGGTAAGGCAATATGAAACAGAAAGCACCGACAAGCTTCAATCTTGAGTATTTCTGCTCTGCAGCAACATAAGCACAGAGACACTGAGAAAAAACAGACAGCCTTTACAGCTGCAATCTTTCTGGTCTGCTGCTGCAAAATAAGACAATAACTCCATGATGAGTATTTCTGCTGCGCAGCAAAACCTTAACCAGAAGGGACAGATAAGCTTAGGGCTCCCACACCCATGCGACCCAACCTGCGACTTGGGACTGCAAGACGCATGAGAAATCATACACTATGGCTTCCAATGGGTACCATTCGTGTCTGTGCGACTCCAGCAGTCCCCGATTCCTGGATCCACAGACCTCAAGATTACACAGGCCGCATGGAAAATAATAGCAATTTTCAGGTCAAACAAGTGAGGGGTCCCCAATGCTGCGACTCCCTGGAGGAGTGCAGCCAACAACCCCCTGCTGCATATCCCTAAGATGCAGAAAGGTAGATCACTTTAGATTCGGGTAGAACTGCTGTGCCTGATATACAAATGATAAGGCAGTAAATATAGGACATACAGGACACAAACATTCAATCTATGTGTATGTCTGATGTGTAGCAATATACCAATACTGAGCAGAGATGCCACCATCCTCAATGTGTCTCAGCTGAGCAGCAAAAACAAATCAGAAAAAGACAAGCAACCTTCACTGCTGTGTCCTTTCTGATATGCAGCCAATAAAGGCAGTATATGCAAGACATAAAGGACAGACAACCTTCAATCTTGTGTATGTCTGATGTGCAACAATATAACAATTCTGAATAGAGATAGCACATCCATATTGAAGTGATTTGGCATGCGACGCAACATGTCAAATCACATGGCTAAAATTGCCACGACACCACTTTGTGGTGCTGCATGGATTACCAAAGGCAGTATATGTACTACCCCTGGCAGGGGTTAAATTTGTATTTCTGCTATGTAACCCAACAAATCCAAACCATCAAGTTTCACTGCTGCCTTTCTGATAAGGCAGTAATACAGGACACAAAACCCCACAGACAGACCTTAATCTTGTATATGTCTGATGTGCAACAATAAAACACTCTGAATAGAGATAGCACATCCATATTGAAATGATTTGGCATGCATCTCAATATGTTAAATTGCATGCCTAAAATCGTCAGCCATTGCCATTAATAGCACTGTCTGAATCGGCACGACGCCACTTTGCAGTGTTGCACCAATTACCAAAGGCAGTATATGTACTACCCCTAGCACAGGTTCAATTTGTATTTCTGCTATATAGCCCAACAAATCAGGACCATCAAACTTCACTGCTGCCTTTCTGATAAGTAACCAATAAGTCAGTAATACAGGACACAAAGCCCCACAGACAGACATCTTGTGTTGTTTTTTCTGTGCAGCAATATAACCATTATGAGCAGAGATGTCACCATCCTCAATGATGTGCATTTCTGCTGTGCAACACAAAACCAGAAAGTACAGGCCACCTTCACTGTTTTATTTTTCTGATCTGTAGCCAAATAAAGCAGTACCTTTAGGATATAAAGGACACCAAACAAGCTTCAGTGCAGTGCATTTCTGATGTACAGCAATATAGCCCTTATGAGCAGAGATGTCACAAATCTCAATGTGTATTTCTGCTATGACACAGAACATCCCAGCAAGGACAAACTTTCACTACTGAGGTCTACTGGTGTGCAGCCAAGGAGCAGTCATGGTGTATCCCTTTATGAAATAACCAACAGGGGCAATTTATTTCATAGGCATAGCCTGGGCTGTAGATACTAACCCTTCACCAGCAGTGAAGGAACAAATCCTAAAATGGTTGGACACCCTGCTATAGTAGTTGTTGTCCTACCCTACCTCCATAGACTGAGCAAATGCTAGCCAGCTCATAACCAGGTGGGGCTGATCA
Organism: Lithobates pipiens; assembly: GCF_037356315.1. Lineage (NCBI taxonomy): Eukaryota > Metazoa > Chordata > Amphibia > Anura > Ranidae > Lithobates > Lithobates pipiens. Next base: position 280,396,348 of record NW_027507903.1, on the reverse strand, counting down.
GCAACTAAAGACTCAATGAGCTCAGCCCTAGAGACCAATTTAAAAGACAGCCTCTAGAAGAGGTGGTTACCAATTTAGCCTGGAGGTAAATAGCTACCAGCAGGCTTTAAACAAGCAATCATGTAGCTCTTGCATAAGTATGCACAGAAAATCCTCAATTAAAAGGATGTAGGAAGCAATTTATGGTAAATCGCCTTTAGATCTGCCACTGAGGGAATTGTAGCCCAAACCAACAAAAAAAGTTTTTTCTTACCTTCTACACTATAATATAACCACAGTGTAAAGGTGGAGTAGGAGGTTGGAGCGTATGAAAGTTACCTATAGCAAACAACCCCCAAAAGGAGGATCTGTCACAAGGGAACCCCTACTGTGGCACACAGAAGCTTGGTCCCTGCCCATCGTTAAATGTTAGGTCAGTTTTTAAGCATCTTGAAGCAACTTCAGATTCCTAGCAGCTGGGCTAATAGGGCTGGTAACCTAGTGCACTTGCAGACCCGGGGAGCTTCTGAATCCACCAACCACTACACAATAATTTGTTCAGTGGTATACCTGGCCTGTAAGTAACTTTTTTCCTCTACCAGGTCCCCTCTGTTCACTATAGTCACCCCTACTAACGTACCACAACTGGGCAAGTAGGGAGAGGCTGGCAACCTACAGTTGCGATAACCACAGGGTCTCTGCTGTAAGAGGGAGCTGTGGCTAGTGGTTTTAGCAGTAGCCTCTGGGCTATTTGTATCTCAACCACAGGTTCTGCACTGCACCAGTCAGTATACACACGGGGAAGGGGGCAGCAAAGCCTTACCTACCTCTTTCCCATCTGAGGTGGTTTAGGCAAACTCGTTCCTCTGCACCACCTGTCCACCATACAGCATCTCTGATGTAAGAGGGAGATGCGGCTGGTGTTTTTATCAGAAGCTTCTGGGCCATTTGAATCCAGACCCCAGGGGAGATCTCAACTGGCCAGAAACCATCTGGCTGGAATTGGGGATTTTGCAGCTAAATTCCCAAGGCAAAGGAAAGTACTCACCATTGCCGTCTCCCCCTTTTGCCACAGCCACCGGGCTTGCTTTTCCATCCTTATGGTCCACACACAAGGAGGATAGCCACCAAAGTGCCCCCCCCCAACTGCTGTCCCCATAGGGAGGTGCAAGGTTAGGCTGTGTCCTGCATTGTACCAGTCAGTATATACACATGGGGGGGAGGGAGCGCAATGCCTTACTTTCCTCATTCCCATCTGAGGTGGTTTAGGTAGACATCCACCGTAGTGAACTGGTGCCTGCTCGCTCTAGCGAAAGGAGGATGTGGGCGCCTGCTGACTTGCAGCCTTCCCTCCTGGGTAAGAACGCCGGCGCCATTTTCCCAAAGTTTGAAAATGATGCGGGTGCTTGTCGCCACGCCCTCCCCAGCAGCCTACCGGGGGGCCCAGGAGTCGGGGAAACGCTCCACCTGGAAAGAACCGATGGCCAGCACCTCCGTCTGAACAGACGCCTGGACAGGTAAGGAGGGGAGACAGGATAATGGTCCCTGAAGTTCTGGGTACACCACTGTATCCAGGGTCCTTCAGCTCTCAGGTGGGCTCTTCCAAATTCTGCTTCCCCCCTGAGGAAAAGATAGGGGTACCCCCCAGGAAGTATAAGAAAATCCTACCAGACCCAGAGGCTTCCCAAGCTTGTGGTCCAGCCCCAGGCTTTGGGTCATTTGGAAAAAAACAAACAGTTTTGCTGTGTAGGGAGAAACACAATCAAAAACTGAGGATCAAGGGGAAGGGTGGGGACTTAAAACAGCTGTCGATTGATTGCGTTTCCTGTAGGGAGGAGCCTCATCTCTCAGGTGTGCCGTCCTGGAAGATGACTTGAGAAAAATGACCGATGGCCACCATCGACACTACCGCATCAGAAGGAACAGGCCTAAAGGGCAACGGCTACCTGAGTTTCCTGCATAAGTCAAGCAGCAAGGTCCAGCATGTCTTCAGGAAAAAAAAAAAAAACCCTTGGGTAAGCAATTTGACTAGAAACACAGGCACACCAGGACCTAGCCAACTTGAGACTGCATTCACACCTCACCGTTTTGAATCACATGCAAATTTGCTGTGTTTTTAAAGCACGGAGGTGTGAATGACAAATCGCAGAATGCACATTTGAAATACCATTAATTTGAAAGGCACTTAAAATTGTGGTGCAGTTCTGGCACGAAAAAATTGTGATGCAATCGTGGCAACCCACATTGCGGGAAGCTTGTCACACAAAAATACGTTCAGGAGCGGGTTACCGCGATTGCAGCACAACAATCACAGTAGAACCACATCGCGATTTTAAATGAATGGCATCGCAAATGTGCCTTCTGCAATTTGTCATTCACACCTCAGCGCTTTGATATTGTGGGCAGAATAGTGGCAAATCTACCTGCAATTCAAAACGCAGAGATGTGAATGCAGCCTTAGGGGGCCCTGCAATTACAAAAAACAAACCTGACAAAGTGTACTCCTGGATGGTTAGAAACACAAAACAATTGAAGGATTGGGGGGGGCTTTTTAATCTTTGTGGTTTGTGTTTCCTGTTGAAGGTGGAGCCAATCATTTCTCGAGTAGCCATTCTGGAAGATGATTTGGGAAACCCATTTTAAAAGAACTTATAGGCAGGGTTATTTTACCTTTTATGTTTGGCTAGTATGGCTAAAGTACATGTTTGCTTAAGGTCCATGATTAAAGAGATTGGTATTTTAATAGAAAAAAAAAAGCCTTTACAAACATGTCATACTTCTCTGCTCTGTGCAGTTGGTTTTTCAGAGAGCAGCCTCTCTCAGGTCTCTGGCTGCTCCTGGTCTCTCCCAAGGCGGGCTGCAGCCTGGCTAGGCCCCCTCTCTGATTGGCCAACTGAGTTTGAGTGACAGCAGCAGGAACCAATGGTGCTGCTGTGTCTAAGCCAATCAGGACAGAGAGAGTGTGGCAGACCGCCGATGGACTTGTGGTCATTGCGGGATAGAGATGGGGCTCAGGCAAGTATTAGGGGGAGGGCTGATACACACAGAAGTTTTTTTTTTTTTTTTAATGCATTAAGATTAAGAAAAAAAAAAAACACCTAACTTTACAACCAACTTTAAATTATAAAAGTGGAAAGACCACAGAAGTATGAGTCTGCTTACAAATTGCAATTTACAAAAACTCAGTAACTGGTTAACAAGGTAAAATCTTTTGTTTTGGCTAGAGATGAGAAGGGGTGTCTGTCACTTCACTGTTTTATTATTGACTGTGTCTCCATTTGCAAGATTCACCCCTCTATTCATACTGGCGACCATTCTCACCAAGAAAAAAGCGAGGGGAAATTGCAAATTTTAGAGTTGTCCTAAAACAAGAGGTGAGAGGAAATCTTCCAGTGGGGACATCTGTTCTGAGGACAAATGTCTAATAGGGGAATTCCCTTAATTTTGGGAGATATCCTCTAGCTTCCTGTTACGTCTGATTGCCCAATAGTACACAGACAGCAAAAATAAACCGGCAAGACTTAACAAGGGATGCACCAATACCAGTTTAAGACCAGGTACAAGTACCAATACTTTTTCTCCAGTACTAGCCGATAGCAATTACCGATACTTATTTTGCCCTTGGATGCATTTTATTCTATTCATGGTTTACAACCAGTGCGATTTGTCAGTTCAACAATTGCATGACAACTCACACTACATTTTCAATTTCATTGCAACTTGAGTTCTGTTAAATGAAATTGCACAGAATTGATTCTGTGATGCATCACAATTACGACAATGGTTTCCATAAAAAAAAAAAAATAATAAATTCAAGTGTATAGAAGAACCTAGTTTTGACAGGTATCCAACTCCCACTTCCATTCGGACCGCCTAGGCCCCTCCCTCCCTGCAATCTTCTGGGACAAGTCGCAGAAGATCGCCCAGCCATTCAGTACAGCACAGTGAGACATGTGCACCCGGGTGTGAAGATGCAAGCCATCACAGCCAGGTGCCTGCAGTAGTATTGCCAGCACCGCGGACAGGCAGGGGAGAGAACATAGGGTTTGGGTGGCCACGTTGTTGGATCGTGGGACAGGCGAGTGTGTGTTGAAGACTTTTTTATTTTTTTTATTAAATCGACTGGAACTCTACTTTGAATTAAAAATAATCTCACTCACTTAACCCCTTCCCACCAAGCGTACGCAGATGTGCGTACTCGGCTTCCGGGGGGTATACCGGGATGATGCCCGCACCTGCAGGCATCATCCCGGTACCGTTTTTTTCAGTGAGCGATTGGCTTTCCAGCCATAACAACCGAAGCGGCTAAAAGCCGCTCGGCTGTTATGCCGGAGGAGCGGGAGGGGACGTCCCCCCCTCCTGCCGCTGTTACTGGTGCTCCCGCTCGATCGGGAGCACCGATCCAAGATCCGGTGCCTCCGGCTGCCGGGGAGAAACTGGAACGAAGCCGTAATCGGCTTCATTCCAGTATCCTATCGTAAACACGGAAGCGACGTCATGACGTCACTTCCCGTTTACTTGGCTGCCAATGGCGCCGGTTTTAAAAATATATACGGTATTCAGAATCGCCGTTTTCGGGGATCTGAATACATTGAAGTGTAAAGGAGGGATGGGAGGTCTTTTAGACCCCCGATCCCTCCATAAAGAGTAGGGATGGCCGAACGTTCGTTCCGCGGACTTCCGTGTTTACTGTGTAAAAGAACTTTGACCTATGATGACACATCCATCATGGGGTACAGGACAGCCAATTGAGACATTACAGCACATGGACACTTGGACATTCCCCCTAACTTATAAATAGACCCGATCCGGCGGCCATTTTACATTCTTTCTACTGTCACTATAGGGAGAGGTTGCTGTGTGGAGCAGGGAGAGACTGCAGTGACCCAAATCGCTAGCTATTTGGTCCACAAAAGTTCTTTTCAGGACTGGTATAGGTGTTAGGTGTAGTTCAAGATATAGGTTTGAGGCACTGCTGTGCTACTGATTTTTGCAGCAGCCTGTCTTTTGTCAGTGTAGAGAGAGGGACAGGATGCTGTGTGCTGCAGGGACAGTCAGTTTAATCATAAGCTGTTACTATTAGGTCCACAAAAGTGCTATTCAAGTTATTGTTCCAGCAGCCTCTGTTTTGTCAGTTTAAATAGGGACAGGCAGGAAGCTGTGTGTGAGGCAGTGAGGGACAGTCAGTTTAATCAGTAGCTGTTACTATTAGGTCCACAAAGGTTCTTTTCAGGACTGGTATGGTAATAGGCTTGTACACGTATAATATTCTTCCAAATATAGAAAGAATATTATACTTGACTGCTGCCCTTCTGCTGCAGTAGTCCTTTATCAGTATAGGGACTGAGGTACAGTCTGCTAATCATTCACAACCTACTAGTTCCACAAAGGTCCTTATAAGGACTGGTAAGGTCTAGGGTACTACAGTACATAGGGTTGGGTGAGGTACAGTCTGCTATTCCTTAAGGACTGGTATAGGTCCACAATTTATATAGGGTTGAGGTGCACTACTGCTGACTGCTGCCCTTCTGCTGCAGTAGTCCTTTATCAGTATAGGGACTGAGGTACAGTCTGCTAATCATTCACAACCTACTAGTTCCACAAAGGTCCTTATAAGGACTGGTAAGGTCCAGGGTACTACAGTACATAGGGTTGAGTGAGGTACAGTCTGCTATTCCTTAAGGACTGGTATAGGTCCACAATACATAGGGTTGAGGTGCACTACTGCTGCCCTTCTGCTGCAGTAGTCCTTTATCAGTATAATGACTGAGGTACAGTCTGCTAATCATTCACAACCTACTAGTTGCACTACTGCTGACTGCTGCCCTACTGCTGCAGTAGTCCTTTATCAGTATAAAGACTGAGGTACAGTCTGCTAATCATTCACAACCTACTAGTTCCACAAAGGTCCTTATAAGGACTGGTAAGGTCTAGGGTACTACAGTACATAGGGTTGGGTGAGGTACAGTCTGCTATTCCTTAAGGACTGGTATAGGTCCACAATACATAGGGTTGAGGTGCACTACTGCTGACTGCTGCCCTTCTGCTGCAGTAGTCCTTTATCAGTATAAGGACTGAGTTACAGTCTGCTAATCATTCACAGTCTACTAGTTCCACAAAGGTCCTTATAAGGACTGGTAAGGTCTAGGGTACTACAGTACATAGGGTTGAGTGAGGTACAGTCTGCTATTCCTTAAGGACTGGTATAGGTCCACAATACATAGGGTTGAGGTGCACTACTGCTGCCCTTCTGCTGCAGTAGTCCTTTATCAGTATAAGGACTGAGGTACAGTCTGCTAATCATTCACAACCTACTAGTTCCACAAAGGTCCTTATAAGGACTGGTAAGGTCTAGGGTACTACAGTATATAGGGTTGAGTGAGGTACAGTCTGCTAATCCTTAAGGACTGGTATATCACGGTGCTGGTGTCAGTGCTTTATGTCACGCTGCTGTCCCGCTCTCTATCACGGTGCTGGTGTCAGATCACTCTATCACGGTGCAGGTGTCATTGCTGTATGTCACGCTGCTAATGTCAGTGCTCTCTATCACGGTGCTGGTGTCAGATCACTCTATCACAGTACAGGTGTCATTACTTTATGTCATGCTGCTGATGTCAGTGCTATCACGCAGCTGGTGTCAGATCACTCTATCATGGTGCAGGTGTCATCATTGCTGTATGTCACGCTGCTGATGTCAGTGCTGTATATCATGGTGCTGGTGTCATTGCTGTATGTCACGCTGCTGGTGATCATCTCCTGCACCCTCTTCTTTGCCTACCCTGACCTTCCCTCTCCTGCATTGCCTTCATGCGCTCCACAGTCCTGAATTGTCACAACAATTTCACATATAAAAAAAGAATGTTTGTAGTTGTCGATCCCAGATTCACCTCATACATGTGTTATGTCATTGGCCATGTGGTGGGACTATGTTTGCACAGCTATTAATTATTTTGTGGCTGCAAATTTGACCTGTAGGTTTGCAAAGTTCGCCTCCCATTGAAGTCAATGGGGCCCGCCGCGAACGTTACGGTTCGCGAACTATCGGCCGCATTCGCGAAACGTCCCGTCGGAAGTTCGTCCATCACCAATAAAGAGTACCTGTCACCACCTATTACTGTCACAAGGGATGTTTACATTCCTTGTGACAGCAATAAAGTGATCAATTTTTTTTTTTTTAAAACAATTTATTCATTTTCAAATAAATAAAAAAAAAAAAAATTTTTTTTTTTTAAAAGCGCCCGCTGTCCCCGCGAGCTCACAAAGCAAACGGAATGCATACGGAAGTCGCGCCCGCATATGTAAAAAGTGTTCAAATCACACATGTGAGGTATTGCCGCGATCATCAGAGAGAGAGCAATAATTCTAGCACTAGACCTCCTCTGCAACGCTAACCTGGTAACCGTAAAAAAAAATTAAAGTGTCGCCTATTGAGATTTTTAGGTACCGTACTTTGTCGTCAATCCACGAGTGCGTGCAATTATAAAGTGTGACATGTTTGGTATCTATTTACTCGGCGTAACATTATCTTTCACATTATGCAAAATAATTGGGCTAATTTTACTGTTTCGTTTTTTTTTAATTCATGAAAGTGTCCCTTTTCCCAAAAAGTTGCGTTTAAAACACCGCTGCGCAAATACCGTGTGACATAAAATATTGCAACAATCGCCATTTTATTCTCTAGAGTCTCTGCTAAAAGAATATATATAATGTTTGGGGGTTCCAAGTAATTTTCTAGCAAAAAATATGGATTTTAACTTGTAAACACCAAATTCCAAAAATAGGCTTAGTCATGAAAGGGTTAAAAAGTGCACTACAGGGTACAGGCATTCACACTGTCGCTGGGCAGTGAGGAGGGATTAGAATACACAGTAGACAAACAGTCCTGTGAAGTTCCCTGTACTGTCTCTGTGCTGACAGTTCCCCCGGGCTTCCCCATTTACACCTTCCACACTAGGAGTTAACACCATGGAATGTGCAAACTGAGAACTGTCAGTGCCCCATTGTATGTGCTTTTTAAAAAATATGGCGCTACATACCGCATTTCTCAAAGTGTGTACACGCCGCTCATGTGACTGCCCAGCCCGCCTCTCTCCTCGCGCGTCTCTCTTGACGTCAGAGGGGGAATTCTCAGCCCCGCCCACCTCTCTTCTGATCTGATAGCTACAGCCAGGGGGCGGGGATGAGAATTCCCCGCTGATGTCAGTAGAGACGTCAGAGGAGAGAGGCGGGCTGGGCAGTCACATGAGCAGCGTGTACACACTGAGGATTGCGGTATGCAGCTCCATATTTTTTAAAAAGCACATACAGTGGGGCACTTAAAGGATTGTTACATGGGATTTATTAAAATACAGTTATTTTAAAAACTATACGCTTAGAGTGCTCTCCTGGGAGGGGCGGGGCAAGTCAGGAGGACATCACCCGCCAATCGATTTTTCAGTTTGTATGCATCGATGCTGCATCAGGGACACCCAAATAGAGATGCATCGATGCTGCAATTAATTTGACCTACCTAAGTGTCTATGACTATGCCTGTGTCCCATACTCTAAGAAAAGGATTTGACGCAGCCATAGACACATAGGTTGCAGTAATGGAACAAGAACAGGGAGCGTTATCCCAAAGCGTGCAAGAAATCCAGGCCACACAGACTGTTATAAGTGATCAATATCTTCAACTACAATTGCTTATTGGTGATTTAGAAAACCGTAGTCGCAGACAGAATATCCGCCTGAGGGGTATCCCAGAGTTTATCCCACAATCTGGCCTCAGGTCGACGGTAACCGCCGTCTTCAACCGGTATTTAGACCGTCCACAAGACATAGCTATTACCCTGGACCGCATCCACAGGACTCTTGGTCCTAACCCTAACTTACCTGATAGGCCCAGGGATGTCCTATGCTGCTTGCACTCCTTTATCCTCAAGGAAGAAATCCTTAGACAAGCATGGCGGGTGGGAGTTTTGGAGTTTGATGGCGCTGCCATCCATCTGCTCCCAGATATCTCTCGGAGAACCCTGTTGATGAGGCGAGCGCTAAAACCTATTCTAGACGGCATCGGCGAGAAAGGTCTCTCGTACAAGTGGGGCCACCCATTCCACCTGATTGTACGCAAAAGGGAGTGAGACCTTCGCCCTGCGTCATCCATCAGAGCTCCCACACTTGTTCACCTTCGCTGAAATGGACCCGGTCGCTGTCCCCAACTGGCTTCTAGTGAACACTCAACTGAACACACAACGCCGTCCCTCGGTTGGAGGGCAACGAGGAGCCCAGTCCGGCCATCGCACGCAGAGAGGTCCGCAAAGAGACCCCGAGATACCCTATGTTCACTCAGAATCGGGGGAAGAGGCCATAGGAGTGGGGGTAGATGGCTTCTGCTCCCCCCCCCTTTTTTTGGGGGGGGGGGTTGGTTTTCCCTCCCCCTCCATGTGTTTCTGATGTTTCAGAACGGAACGCATCTGTCGGACTTGTCAGGCAGAGACAGAGGACAACTGTGGGTTTGAATGGGGAGGACCGTATCTACTACAATGGCTCTCATGCAGGGAGCCATCCATCACTGTTATGATGTTGCTATGGGAAGGGGGGGGGGGGGGGTTGTGGATTTTTGATTTATTTATGTGTATCACTTGTGCTTGATTGTAGGGGGTTCTTTTTTTATTATTTATTTTTCTCTCACCCTCCTCCACAATTCTGGGTGCATTGGGGTGATTCCTCAGCCTTTTGGGGGGCCTGGTCTCCTCGGCGGGCATTGCGCACACCAGTGCTGGCCACCTACAGGGGGCCTCCCCTAGGGGGGCACCCCTTGATCCCTCAAGGGGGGGCCAGGAGGTGGGGGGGCCCCAGGTGGAGCATAAAAATAGGGATTCTGATGTTGGTCGGCGGGTTGTCCAGTGGGAGATGTTAGCCAGATGGTTAACTTTCATATTTTTACCCATATCTTCCTTGGGATACTGGGTGGGTTAGGGCTGAAACTGGTGCCTTTGATAACTACTACTGGTTAAATGTTGTTATCACTCTACTAATTTCTGTGTTATATTTGGTTTCCCTAATTGAGATTTAAGTTAAATGTAATATCTTCCATGTTGGTGCTGTTGTATTGTTATATTGTTCTTTTTCTGCAGTTGCTGCGGGGGTCCCAATGGCCGGGGCTCCACGTTTGACTGTGCCTCACCACCTCCCACATTAGGAACACTCTGCCCTGGTGGCAGTAGCTCTCCTTTATGGAGTTCCACCTCTTGCTAGTCCCCATTCCCTTTTTAGTTGCTATCTAGCTTCCTCCCTATCCTCCCCTCTCCCCTTCATTTCCCCCCCCACCCAGGGAGCAGGAACTCTGCCGGCATGGCTCTTAAGTTCCTTTCATGGAACATTAAAGGACTAAATTCTCCTGAAAAGCAAACCAGCTGCTTGTCCGAACTTTGGGGACATAGGGCGCACATAGTCTTTCTCCAAGAGACGCATTTTCGGGCTGACAAGGTTCCAAGGCTAACGGACAGGCACTTTCCGGTGGTCTACCATAGTCCATCTACCTCCTCTAAATCCAAAGGGACAAGCATTCTACTATCCAAATCTTTACACTGGCAGTTCTTAGATGAACTCCGAGATCCCGAGGGCAGATTTCTGCTCCTGAAGGGCAAAATCGATTCTCACACGTTCACCCTTGCAAACTACTACCTACCCAATACGAACCAGGCGCAGGTCTTGGGAACTTTCCTAACAACACTGGAGACATTCTGTGAGGGCACCCTCATTCTGGGTGGGGACTTTAATCTTACCTTGGACCCCTCTAAAGATTCTTCGGTCCATTCATCCTCCTTAACCCAAAGCGCAAGGCGGACTCTTAAGGACTTGCTCCATGGTCACCAGCTGGTGGACATTTGGAGAATTTTCCACCCGCGAGAACGGGATTTTTCTTTTTACTCTCCTACCCACGGTTCTTACTCGAGGAACGATTTTTCCTAATTTAACACTCTACCATCCCTTTAGCGTCTAAAGCAGAGATTGGTCAGATAACGCTTTCTGATCATGCACCGGATCTCCTGGAACTCACACTATCACACGCACACCCAAGGACGCCACTGTGGCGCCTGAACGAAACACTCCTTAAGGACCCCGACACAGCGGCGGAGATCAGCGCAGAACTGCGTAACTTCTTTGCGAAGAATTCCGGCTCCGTGTCTAACCCCCTCTCTGTCTGGGCAGCACACAAATACTACATCAGGGGGATCTTTATTAAACTTGGCCATGCAGCCAAGCGACGTCACGCCAAAACTCTGACGGATCTCTTAACAAAACTCCATGATCAGGAACAGCGACATAAAGTGCGACCCGACCCCACACTGGAAGCAAAGATGCTCCAGACTAGAGAGGCAATTAGAGAACATTCTCTCTATAAGGCCAAACATGTCTTGCTCAAGGCTCGCCGTTCGTTCTATGAGTACGGAGATAAGTGTGGTCGGCTGCTGGCCAATGCGTTGAGGGTCAAACGGCACAATCGTACATTCCTGCTCTCTTGGCCCCTGCAGGGACCAAGATACATGCCTCTCCAGACCTTGCAGCTGCCTTTCAAGATTTCTACTCAAAGCTTTACAATTTAGACCCAGCACAGGCAGCAAGCCCTTCAGCCTCCTATATTTCCAATATTCAGAAATATCTCCGAGAGTCCAAGCTCCCTACGCTCACTGAGGTCGACCAGGAACTACTATCCCAACCTCTCCACGTGGAAGAACAGCTGCCATAGCAGACACACAACCGGGGAAGGCTCCGGGGCCCGATGGCTTTACGCTCATGTATTACAAAACCTTTCAGACGTCTTTAGCCCCCCCAATTCATCACAGCCTTTAAACGCCATTCTGGAGGGACATAATGTTCCTCCTGACATGCTGCGAGCTTCTATCTCGGTACTCCCCAAGCCTGGAAAGGATCCGTTGTGTGCCAGCTACAGGCCCATTTCTCTTTTAAACTGCGACATCAAACTTCTCACAAAAATCATTGCCACCAGGCTCAACGTTTTTATGCAGCGCCTGGTTGCCCAGGAACAGGTGGGTTTTATACAGTCCCGTGAAGCGAGAGACAACACGATGAGGACACTTAACATTATAGAGAAGGCAAAGAGATCAGACACCCCACTCTTACTCCTGTCCACTGACGCCAAAAAGGCGGTCGACAGGGTGGACTGGGTGTTTCTCCAGGAAACGCTACGGTCGTTCGGACTGCCTAAATCAATATTGGACTGGATTGCTGCTCTATTCTAGCCCTACAGCTACGATCAGGGTGAACGGGATCGACTGAATCTTTTGCAATCTCCAACGGTACCAGGCAGGGCTGCCCACTTTCCCATCTTCTATTTGTTCTTTCACTTGAGCCATTTTTTCGCCACATAAAGGACAACCCGAATGTCAGCGGTGTCCAGTTGGATCACTACCATTACAAAGTAGCAGCGTACTCGGACGATCTCATTCTATATCACAAAACCTATAACATCCTTGCCCTCATTGCTACAAGAATTAAAACGATTTGGTACTTTATCCAAATTTAAAGTCAATCTTCAAAAGTCGGAAGCCCTGAATGTTTCCATATCGGACCGTACATTGATAGGTATGCAACCTTTTTTCCCCATTTAAGTGGGCTACCGATCTATACAGTACCTGGGCACCAGCATACCTCAAAGGAAATTTTCTCCCTGAATTTTCAACCTCTCTTGACGACGCTCACTGTGGACCTTAAAAGATGGGATCCCCTTGCCCTTTCATGGTTCGGCCGTTGTAACGTATTGAAGATGAACGCAATGCCACGACTCCTATATTTGCTACAAGCCCTACCCATCAAGATACCCCAGACTTTCTTTCATGTGGTCCGTTCCATTTTTATTAAGTTCCTCTGGCGTGGCAAACACCCGCATATTGGTAGGGCGATGCTGCTTCGGCCGAAGCTGCGGGGAGGTATTGGCTTCCCAGACCCTGCTCTCTATTACACAGCGACGCACATGACACGGGTGGTCGACTGGTGCCGACATGGGGAATTGAAGCTTTGGGTCTCACTGAAGCAGGAGATGGCACGGGCTCCGTTGGCTGGTCTGCACTGGGCGGGCAGGCCGTTGGAGCCCTGTGTGACTTCTCATCCGTTACTCAGCCCCTCGCTCGCCGAGATGGAATGATTTTTTCATCTTTCCCACTTGACTAACTTTCCATCCCCCATGACCCCAATCATTGGTCATCCTGGATTTCCTCTGGGCCTGTCTGATCCAGCTTTCACCAGGCAGGCAACGAAAGGGCTTATATGAGCGGCCCAATTTCTAAGACCCACAGGGTGGATACCCACAGGGACCATAAGGTTAGAGCAGGCACCCATTACGTTGGACAGTTGGAGAGCCAGACAGCTCGCCCACTTTCTCGGTTCCTTACCCAAACACTCGCTCTTCCCTAGACAACTCCATCCCTGCGAAGAACTTTGCCTGGACAATGGCCCTATTCGCGGTACCCTCTCTAGGTCCTACCAAATCCTGACGCACAAACAATCCTCCACAGATCCTCCCTTTTTAGCCAAATGGGAGAGACCTACGAACTACATTTACCACTCCACAGAAGGAATGTATACTCTTTTTTTGCCCACAAATCATCATTCTGCAGCAAATACCAGGAGATTTCATACAAGTTGATCACACGTTGGTATCACACACCGTCTGTGCTGGCAAAAATATTCCCTGGTCAATCTGACCGCTGCTGGCATTGTGAGCAACAAGCCGGCACTATTCTTCACATTTTCTGGGAATGCCCACAAATACAGACTTTCTGGCAGCCTGTCCTACGATTTATCCACAAGTTCACAGACATATCCCTGACCAATGATCCTGCAGCCGTACTCCTTAATCTCACTCCCATGTCAAAAAAGCGCTACCACAAAAAACACACCTCCTCAATGCTGCTAGAGCCTGCATTCCAAGTCAGTGGAAGCAGCAATCTGCTCCCACAGTGGCCCAGTGGTTCGCGAGGGTGAATGGCATTGAGCGAACGGAAGACCTGACTGCCACGATTCGGGATAAAATGGAGGAACATGGGAACAGGTGGTTCTATTGGACCCAGTTTCGCTTTTCGGAAGAATACCTCCGCGAGACATAGCATTCTCCTTATGATTGCCAGTGGCTATTGCTCCAAGCCATGACCATCGAACGAACTAGCAGGCCGGAGATGTTCCTTGCTCCCTGGGTGTAAGTCCCACCCCCTCCACTTTATCCAAATCCCCCTCCCCCCCCCCCCATCTCTTTTCTCCCCTCTCCACAATTTCCATCCCAAAACTAAAAATCTCTCCTAAATCTCTTTTCTCTCACTATCTCCCATTTTAACCCCCCCAAAAAAAGAAAAACATTGGTATGTCCCGACCCTAACTGACCACTGTGCAATACAATTATATATATATATATATATATATATATATATATATATATATATATATATATATATATATATATATATATACATACATATATACACATACATACACACACACACACACACACACACACACACACACACACACCAAAATTCTCCAAGAGTATCAGGGCTAATACCTATAGTACTTTGGGTACTGGGGGAATCCGAGGTATTGAAGCATCATTTTTACACCTCCTGGGTATTCAGGTTCTTGCCGTGTTCACAAAAGGTGCACATGCACATGTGTTATTTTCCTCTGAATTTTTACCGTTGGCCCAGATACCCATGCTATGTGATCACATGTTTGTAATTGCTTATATATCATTCTGTGTGAAGTTACCTATGCATTGTATGTCGCATACCACTAAAAAAATATATAAAAAAAGAAAAAAAAAAAGAAAAAGGATTTCACAGGCAAGTCAAAATCCTATTTGTGTGTTATGGACCTGTATTGTAACCTAGAATAAAAGGAACAATTCAGCAGTCACAGATTTCCTAGCAGCACCTACATAACAGCAGGCTCATCATTTTTAGGGTAAGACTTTCTAAAAAGTACAATGCAAAAGCCACTAAGCATGAAGCATAAAAATCAATACATAACACTTTTAAGTCATTTCTTTTTATTTGATTTACAAAAAAGTTACATGGTTCAATATGAAAATAATAAACTGTCTAAAAAAAATCTCAGACAGTAATAAATCATTAATTTACAATGCATACAGGAGTCAGAAAAACAACTCTTGTACAAAAAAAAAAAAAAAAAAAAAAAAAAAAAACCTAACAGTTTTAAAACCCAATACTTAAAATCGATGGAGGGGAAAATAAACCACAAAAAAGGTGGAGGTTATCACCCTATGCAACACACCCAGGGAAGCTACATTACAGCAACTTAATATACAAAAAAGTTAAATTAAAACAAAAACAAAATAGAAAAAAAAAAACAAACAAAAAAAAAAAAAAAAAAAAACTCTCACTCCATTGCAATCCAACATGGCATTCAAATACTTATAGCTTTCTTCCTGACTCAAATTTGCAGATAGAAGCATCTCTTTAAAAATCAGGAGAACTGGATTTGCTGAACACCTGATATCTGCAAATAAAGACGATAGATTAGGAAAGGTTGTGGTAAACGCAGACTACTTCAATCTAAATTAATATTTTAAGTGGATTTACAAATCACGCAGGGCATTAATCAATAGAGCAAATGTAAGCAACACAATTTTTTTATTTATTTTTTTAGGAAAAGTAACCATTTCTTACCATAAACAGAAATATAGCAGTTATAAAAAGTCAGCCTAGCAAGAGAGGACATAGGGCTACTATGTGCATTGTGGGTCATCCACTTCATTAGAGACCACAAAGTCTGTTTTCAGACAGATCTCCTCAGTGGGATAAGCGAATCAGCAATAAGCAGGGCCTAAACATGTAATGGCAAAATATGGATAACTCCATTTACACACAAGTTAAAAAAAAAAAAAAAAAAAACACACTTTGATGCGATTTACACTGTCTTTTACACAAGTGCATCGCAAACATTTAGGATACAGGCACACCCGTAAAGAGTGCGTGCTACACATGTAACATTTGCATAATGGTTACGTGCCCACAGTGTGGAAACATAAATGGCCTTCTGTTGCTAGGACACAGGCAGTTTCTGAAAGAACCTGCCCAATGTTGCTAGGGCGCAAAAAGCTCAAGCTGCTATATGTTCTTCAGTTGCTAGGATGCAGGTGGCTTCTGCAGCCTAGCATAGTCCTGTTGCTAGAACGCAGGTGGCTTAAGCCACCCAGTATACTCCAGCTGCTGCCCCCTGGAGTCGTTCTGTTGCAAGGATGCATACAGCAACTGAAGGAATCCACCTAGAATCTGTTGCCAAGCCACAGGGGTAAGCTCTAATAGAGTGCATTTGTGCTGTGCCCATATAAATGTTACATGCGTGCAACATAAAATACAATCCTTGGGCAGAAATTTGGACCTCCATTTTCCTTTAATCGTTTTGCTGCCAGGTCTGCACGTTGTATGGACCCGACGGGGGCTGGGGGGCTGGGGGGGGGGGGAATTGCACACACTGGTGGCTGCTTGTCCATCTAAGGGCCAGAGACCGGTATAGCAGGTGCCGCCAGGTAGAGGTGAGAAGGCCGAGCTGACATGCGTCTGCTCTCCTCCCCTTTTTATTGTTGCCCCAGGAAGCAGTGTGTATGACATCATGTCCGGGTCCCCCTGTTAGTTTCCCCAGGCAGCATGGCTGGGAAAGAATCTATTGCGGTGCGATCTGCACTACAGAGGATTCATTGGAGCAAAGATAACACATCCACGGCTTTTTAGACCCCAGATGTCTCATTAAAAGAGAATCTGTGACACAAAAAAAAAAAAAAAAAAAAAAAAAAAAAAAAATCACATAGGGACATTTGTCCAATAGTATTATGAAAAATTGTACAAACGTTAAAGTTACACCCAAGCAACCCCTCAACCCCAAATCAAAAAAAAAAAACGCACTTGCGGACAAGAAAAAATAAAAAAAAATAAGTGTTGTGGTACCTACACTAGAAACACTGATTGCGATACAAGTTACATATCTCCACGCACGCCAGCACCAGACCTCCTCTGTAACGCTAAACCGTTGACCTATTGGGGGCTTTTAAAGATCCGTCTAAACAAAATAGAGTGCTGAAGTTTGTCGCCATTTCACGGGTGCATGCCAATTTAAGGTTTGATATTTTGTGTGCATCTATTTACTCGGCGCGCCTCATCTTTTATTTTACCAAAAAAACGTAAATTTATTACGCTTGTGTGCCCTAAAATTAACTTGTAACGTGTATTTTTTTACCTTTGCGATAATATCGTGTGGCAAAAAAATTGGAACCACCACTATTTTATTCTCTACGGTGTCCGATTTCACAAAGTATATAATGTTTTGGGGGTTTATGCAATCTTCCGTCCCAGAGTGATTAAAGGGGTGCAGAAAATGTAAAAACTGCTCTGGCAGCGAAAGGGTTAATGGACCTGAACGCAACACAAGTTTGCCAATCTTTACACATGGGCAGCCTGGAAACTATACGTTTAGACCTACAAAACAAACAAATAAAACAATTTATTTTCCCATGTGCATGAGCCTATAAAGACTACATGCTACAAGATAGTGATATGCTCATAATTCATGCTAAACACAACATTTTAAAAGAAAGGAAAAAAAAACAAACACACACACACACACACACACACTCAGAACGTGCATTAAATTATTTAAATTTTCTTAAAAAAAACAGTAACAAGACCTATAAAACAAGACATTCCTGATCTTTCTAGCTGCTTGAAATGTGAAGCAATTTGTTTTGTAAAGAGCACAACAAAAACCCTAAGGCTTGGTTCACATACATGCACTTTTGTGGGCTGCGTTTGCTCAGACATGCGCTTGTGTTTTTCCGGAGAAAAGAATGTATGAGCCTTTCAAAACGCATGTGATTTCTCTTCAGTTCCGGCACCCACAAATGCACTGCATTTTTTACGTGTGAGGGTGCCATTCAGAATTAATGCCAGCCCTGTGCATTCTCCCTGCAGGTGGTTGCAAGAATCGATGCGATTCCTGCACCTGCCCTCATATATGTGAGCCAAAAACCTAAAAAGTCAGCTTCAGCTGGTTTTTAACAACTATGTACAGAGTGCAGGGTTTAGGGGTGCACTATGCAGTGTGCAACACCCCCCCCCCCCCCCCCAGAGCTTCCTTGCATCTTTACTCTCCTACATGACTAAACGCTACAATCTCCCTGTGCAGGCGGCTCTACTACCTCCCTGTGAAGGCAGCTCTGTCTCAACTTGCAGGAGATCATTCTCTTGCTCAGATTCCAGAGATCTGTCCCCACCATGCCCCACCGAGTTTGCGCAGGGATCTGGTCAATCCGGGAACCACTGAGAGCAAAGCTGCCCCTTGTAAACACAGAATGCTTCTGTGTTTACAAGTAACAGTGGGGAGCAAGAGCGGAGGGTGAGAGCTGGAGGTGGTGGAATGAAGTTCCAAAACTGGGTGCAAGGACCATAGGACAAGGCCTGGTGGGACGCATTCAGCCCTTGTGTTTGACATATGCGTTTTAGATACACAGGTCCTGTGTGCTGCGTTTGTGTCGGGACAGCAGCTCATTCATTCGGGCTACTGTACCTGCGGGAAACATGGGGCAAAAGTCCCCACCCCCCTTTTTAAACAGTGACCACACATAACTTCATGGCGTTGCAGCACCATGCAGTTTTGCGTGCCTGAAAACACAGTATTTTTTGATACATGGGGGTACCATTAAGAAATAATAGCGTCCCCACGCATCTACCAAAAAGTGGTGCTTTGTCTGCATGTCAAGAAACGCATGAGATTAGCACACGTTCCCTAACTCGGATATGTGTGAACCTAGCCTTACTCAGTCTTGTGGTAAAGCAGTACTAAGGACAGGAACAAAAGAAGGGGGAGGATGCATGTTCCCCAATGGACTACAAATATGTATTTTACAGAAAGTACAAAAATCCCATGCTCATAGTCATCCCATTGAGGGACAAAGGAATTCAGATACAGTCAAGATGTCCTAAATAGATGTGGTGTTATACTGGGGGGCTGGCTTGTGAGAATATGGAATATGAGAAAGCACTACAGAAGCGGTTTTCTTTTAAATTCCCTCTTTTTAGTTAAGTATTTAAGATTGGTGAAAATGGGCCCAGAGCTTTTCCTTTGCACTAGAAAAAAAAAAAAAAGCATTCAAGTTCAATATTTCATGCTTGCCAGGACATAAAGGAGACAAATATTTGTAAAATATATTATCTACAAAAAACCCTGTACAATCCTTTTGGTGAAGGCTGTACCTGTTGATATGAGGTTGTATACACCATAACATTTTGCTGCTGGCCATCTGTAGTTATCAAGCCTGCTGGCAATTGGCTCGCTGTAAAGTAAAATAAACAATGCATATTAGTGATCCTATATATCCTGCTTCAGTTCAAAGTGTATAAATATCTGAATCTGACAAGAGTATTTCAAATATTTGTTCATTGTAATAGTACCAGTACTATCCCTTCCATATATTTATATAGTGAGGAACTTACTAAAGGCTTCCTCTGATAGTTCTTCTCCAAGACCATCTGCTCCCGTGACCGTGCCACCGAGGCCCTTCTCACCTTTCATTGCCTTTGAGTAAACCAAAAAAATATATATATATTATTTATGTGGCTAAAGAGGTTGCAAATGTTTTGTTTTCATTAATGTAAAATAAGTCTGTCTGGCTTCATTATACATGGGAGTAGAAAGCACAAAAACACTTCCATAACTCCTGTTAAATATTTATAGTTCTTTATATAAGAAATAGCACCTCTTTAAGATTTCCACACAGCCTAGTGTTAAAACCTGGAATTAATATACACTAAATTCCAAAAGATCTCGATATATTATTGCTGACACATTTACCTTGATTATCTCAGAATTATATATACAAATATTTCTTTAGCCATTTTTGACCTCTGGGAGATTTGCCCTCTTCAGAAAAGGTCGGACCACATGTATATGTATCTGTGATCCGGCACAGAGGTGCCAGCCCTGTAGCAATAAAACATCTATAAGGGGGACCTTAAGTGGTTAAAAGTGAAGTATGGTCACAGCTGGCTCAGAGCCTGAAAAAGCCCCTCCCGCCCACTGAACAGCCTGGCACTGCAGAGAGCACTGAGGGTCAGAGCAGAGAGCTGTGACCAACAGTTACTGCTCTCTGCTCAGTGAAGACCGTGAGCTGAGCAGTCAGTGGTTATGTGATTGCTCAGTTCTCTGTCTTAGCGCAAACAGGAAACAGTTGCAGCATTGAACCGATGCTGCATCCACATAGGTAAGTTTGTTTTTTGTAATCTTGTACATCTTTAAAATATTTCCAATGACAAACCCAGTCCTCTGCAGGATTCTCAACAGCTAGTCCAGAAAGCCTTTCATAGTAATAGATGTCTAAAAAAAGGAAGAGGAGCAAGCTGAATGTAATAAAAATACTGATGACTCTGCAGAAGGCAAATCCACTGCATCAGCTTCCAATTTAACCTCATAGTTAAGGAATAAGCCTTCAGGATTTCATGAATAATCCACATAAAAACACTTATAATTCTGCCCAAACAAATACCACAATTAAATTTAATGCTGGCAATGAAAGGTTTTTTTTTTGTCTCCCAAGTGGATGTCCCCCTTGCCACTCTGGGATTAAAAAATAAATAAAATAATTTTTTTTTTAGTTTGGTATACTTGCCCTTAAAATGGCTAAGGCAGAAGACACAATCCCAAGGCACAAATCAAAACAGTATAGGCTTCTGATGGAGGTACAACTCCAAATAGTTGTCTACCTCTAGCTGGAATCCAAAATCTTTAAAACTATTGTTGATGTTGCCTGAAACAGGGACTTACTATTGTTATATAAAGGCTGTCACACATAGGAATACAGCAAAGCATTGCACTGACTGGTAAATCCAATAAGGATTCACTTTTAAGAGACCTTTTAAATGTTGAAAAAATGTTTCTGTAAAACGTGTTCTGTTTCTGAGAGGAACAATACTATCAATGTGCATACCATTTTATCGGGCCAAGCTAATAAAAAAGATCATTGGAGATTGCACAAAGAGCACAGTAGCACAATGTCTAAGAAATCCAGAATTGTTCTAGTGATAGATCTGTTAATCTATGGCCACCTTAGATAACCTAGTAAAATTAATGCTGTGGAAGTATCATGTTGCATTATCAGGGGGTAATCCATGGCTCAAAAAAATTAAAATAATATATTTTTTAATAAATAATAATATTTTGGTAGAGCAGTAAAGAAAAATTTACCAAGCCATACAAACCTCTCTGAATTTCTGGAGGTACAATTTTAATGGTTCCACATAGCTATCAAAACCTAGGGTAGACATGGCAAACAAAATGTCTTCGCCATTGATCGTTTTTCGCTTTTCTTGATGACACCTTTCACTGGCTTCAGAGGTTATAAAGCTTATAAATTCGCTCACGCATTCTTGTACACATTCCTTGGCATCTTTTGCGATCTGAAAACAAAAAAAAGTATTAAATGTGCATTTAATTTACATTATATCATATCAATACTGAGCTTTATCATTGTCAGCCACAGTGGTAATTCTGGGGTCACAAATCCCACAATAATGTGTTGTCTTTTCCGTACACAGCAGAGTGTAAAGGTCAGTTGGCGCACTATAAAATTTCCAACATTAACCCACTAAGGCTGGGTTTACACCCAATGCGGCTCACAGCAGGGGTCCAGTGCATCCAAACTGTATCAGGTCCGACTTGCCGTCCAGCCACATAGAGAGCCATCAGTCAGCTCTCTTGTAAGAGCATTCACAGCAGCTACCACTTTCCCGCCGCTGTCCACAGCTTACTCAGAACTCTCCCATCCCACGGGTAGACCCAAGCTACCAGCCGTCACACCCGCCGGCTAGTCAGGCACCCAAACAAAGCCAGGATCAGCTTTGATCGGGTCTCCACTATGGTAACTCGGAAGTAACGACCTGACATCACTTCCAGTTTACCCTGTCATTGGCACCATTTTCAAAAAAACAAAAGGATTAAAAAACAGATTTTGGCATTTTGAATGCTTTCAAGTACAGAGAAGGGATTTGTTGTCTTATTGACCCCAGATCCCTCCATGAAGAGTACTGGTCTCACATGCCTATTGCTGTCACAAGGATGTTTACAATCCTTGTGACAGCAATAAAAGTGATAAATAAATCATTTAAAAAAAAAAAAAAAAAAAAAAAAAAAAACCATTACAAAAACACATGAAAAAATAAATAAAAAAAAAATAAAAAAAAAAGTGTCCCCCGCCCCTGTGCTTGCTTGGAAACATGCATCAGTCCCACATGCACTCAAAGAGCAATTGTCCCACACACGTCAGGCATCACTGCAAACATCAGATCATGGGCAGCAATTCTAGCACCAGACCTCCTCTGTAAATCTAATGTAGTAACATTTACGTCATTTGTCACCCTTGCAATTTTAAAGCATGGCATATTTGGTATCCATTTACTCTGTGTAACATCTTTTACAAAAAAAAAAAAAAAATTGTAACATGTAAACAAAAGTGAAAGAAAAAGCCTGGTCTTCAAGTGGTTATTAAATGAAGGGAACAGGAACCTGTTCCAAATGTGTCAGTCTGACATGGTGCATTCACTTTTTATTGGTGAATCATGGCATGACATAGTATGCAGAAAGCTGTAATACATATTTGGTGCCTTGTCTAATAGATTTACAATGGGCAGCAGTGGTTCCAACTGACTTTACACCCTTTCCCAGCAAAAGTACATATACTACCAAGAATCATTACAGGATTTGGGGACAGACAGCATATATCTCACCATAACACCATTCAAGCCCTGGGGGCATAATCATCATCCTACTAGTATGCGAGTCACTGACCTGGAACAAAGCATGTGCATTTCAGACACCCCAACACTTTTTTCCTTGTGTACTTATTCTGGGTCAGTAACTCACTAATCGAATAGAAAACAGGCAGAAAGCCAGATCCTTCATTTTTTTTTTTTTTTAGTCTGCATTAGCATCTCAAAATATCTCTATCCAAGCAGGCAACTACTAAAATCCCATCTGGTGCTTCTTCTGTGTAGCAAACAGATTTCTACCGCCTTCAGTGGAAATTGAACTGGATTTTATAAATTTTTTTGCTGCTGGTAAAAAATATCACAGCATGACCATAAAGATACAAAAAAAAGTGTTTCGTAACTTTCAGTTTCTGAAAAAGTGTAAGCCCACCCGAATAATTAGATTCAGCCCACCATACTCTGTACCCTTGGTGGGGATCTCCCCAAGTTGCAACATTGAAGGGTATCAACAGCGAGTTTCCATTTAAGCCTTAAAATTTCCCCTAACAGAAACATTAACTGAATACCATAATCTTCCATAACAAAATGCCAAAATGGAAGTCTCTCAACTATTCCATCTAGAAAAATCAGCAGAAAAAAAAAAAAAAAAGGGGAAGAGGACACACTGACAGCTGACAGGCCAAACACCATGGGATTTCTTATCCCTAGGTTAGGAAGTTTGAATCCCAGATCCGTTTTCTACAAAATATTAAAATTATTTTTAAAACTGCCTATACCTTCCTTGACTTTTTAAAAGGGACTGATGTGTTTCAGATAACAAATCCCATATCTAGACAACACTGAAGACAATGTTTCTTTCTGTAAAGCCACATGCTACAAAATGTTTCCAGAATAAAAAATAAATATAATAAAAAAAAGACACGTATTGATAGTAAACAACTGTATAGTGCTGGACAGGAACAAACGCAAAAGCCTGTTATAAAATGTATATATTGTATACTACAATAAGTCGATCACATGTGACAAAAAAAGTTTACTTGAATTTTAAAACAAATCCTGCCCAAGGAGGTGGTGAAATGGGAATAAATTGCTTTCTTCTCTAGGTGGTTTCCAGAGGAAATAGTCTAAACAACTCCACACCTCTATCTGAAGCTTAGCATTGACTGAGGGTGCAAAATTAGGCTGTATGGTAAATTAGAAAGTGGAATCTGTAGACATTACTTTTCCTGTTTGTGGTATGGCATTTTTCATTATCCGTGCCACATTGGCAATTGGCAGATAAATATCTTGTTCTCTGAAAGTCTCTTTAGAGCCATTTGTGTCATCTGGGTCATTTAAGCTATCTTCTGTGTCTCCTAAAAAACAAACCCAGAAATTGAGGAAAGTCAAACATACCCTTTTATAAGATTACATTAGTTATCAATATTAGTAGGAACATGCATTTGTAAACTGGAAAGTCAATGGGAAAGGCTGGGTAGACCTGCAAACCCCTTTTAAAGTGTTATTAAACCCAGGAGCCTGCATTCACTATATCTAGTCTCCCACAGAAAATGGAAACGCAATTATTTTAGTAAATATAAACTGCTAAATACCTTTTATCATCAGCCTTGTATAGCAGTCTTGCAGTCCTGCTTTATGTATACACTATGACATTTGGGAATGTATTTTAATATGCATTTTGTTTATAGAGGAAATTTACTAAAACTGTTTAAACCTACCTTGAAGGAGGAGCGGATTGAACTTCTAAACACGTTGGTGTCAGGTTTACACATCGATTCCATCATTGCCTAGCGACCTACAGTATTTTGCACCTTGTTTTGCATTTTTGTTTTATGCAAATATTGTACTTCTTCATATTTTTCGGTTCTTTTTTACATTTTGATATTAATAAAATACTTCAATTTTACTGCTACTTTCATGTGCTTGTACACTCTGAGCCTGAAAAGCCCCGCCTGTTTTATTTTGGGGAAATGTCCTTTTCAGTTATATAGCAGTCTCAGGACTTCTATCAGTGTCTTGGTTAAAGCTTGTAGGAGTTTCCATTCTACTCTGATTGTCCTATGAGGCTGTAGGACCTGACCCTCTGTCTGGACAGTGCAGATTGGCCCTGTGCCGATCATATGCACTCTAGCAATACACACCAAACTGAGCATGTACAGAGTACCCACAAGGCACTGTTCTATCAGGAGATGGGTTGAGGACAGTGGAAGAAAGGGAGGATCAGAGAAGACAGGATTAAACAGCCTTTTTACACTATGCAGAGGAGTAACCAATTCAACAGTAAGTATAACAAGCATGCTTTACTGTATATACAGACTGATTTGTGTTGTGGGTTTAGTAACACTTAATGCCCACAATGAAATAAAGGACAAGCAGCTTTTCATGGGGTTAACCTGCCCCAAGTATATGGTGTGCTGATTTATAATAAAAATAAAAAATAAATAAAAAGGAAGAAAGGAGGATAGAGGTAACAAAAAAACATGCAGTGTCCTGAAGATCTCCTCTACCAATGTCCCTGCCATTGCCAAAGAATGGTTAGAGAGTGTGCCTGGAGAGATGAAATCTCTATCTTGTAGGCAAAAGTAATATGTAAATGGTTTCCCTTATTCAGCTGGCTAAAAAAAATAAAAATTGGAATCCAACACACTGTGTATATTGACCTCTACACAACTCAAACCACATTGTGCACATTATTCAGGACATATAATCGAGAGGTAAAAACAACCTTCTAGCTTTAGAAGCACTCTAAAAATGTTTAGAACACACAGCTTGTGGCTACTATCACTGTAAATTGCAACACAAGTATCTGAATAATATTTGGTTTGAAGACTTACCATCGTGTGGCTGAATCACGTAATGACTTCCTCCGATATAGTCTGCAGAAATTCCTAACTGGGATGTATCTGTTGTAGAGCTATCACCGTCCATCTGCAAATAGTAGTAAAATGTATACACTTACTCCATTTTCTTTAACTCATGAACTGGGTTGTCAGATGTTTATGGGTGAGCTTTTTTTTTTCTGAAAGTTGTAGACAGAAGAAATACATAGCCTTTACTCTACTGAATAAATATTACAGGTCATTAGGTTGAAGAAGCACACAGCTAAACACAATTTGCATACATACTGACTACACGTCCTATAAAGAAAGAACCCAAGACAAAACATTTCAGTGAGACACCAAAGTGCATTAAAGCGATTATAAAGTCTCGCTTTGAAAAAAAAAAAAAAAAAAAAAAGAAGTTATATTTACCTGCTCTGTTGCAGTGGATTTGCACAGAGCAGCCCCAGTCCTCCTCCTCTTGGGGCCATCACCAGTACTCCTGGCCCTTCCCACCTGCCGAGTGCCCCCCACAGCAAGCAGCTTGCTATGGGGGCACCCGAGCCAAGCTGTTGCTCTGTGTGTACACCAAGACATGGAGCCACAGCTCAGCCCTGCCCTCCCTCTCTCCTCATCGACTCACTGACCTTGATTGACAGCAGCAGGAGCCGATGGCACCCCCACTTCTGTCTCAGCCAATGAGGAGCGGAGTCCCGGACAGCCCAGACTCTCCTGAAACACCCCTGGATCGAGATGGGATTCAAGTAAGTTTTAGGCCCCTTTCACACAGGGCTGTCTGTATTTAGCCACCCGCTTGCTCAGCGGGGATCGCTCCCTTGATCCCTGCTGAGCGGGCAGATGACGAGTCCGTCTCTGCACTCTGTAGGTTTTTTTTTTTATCTTAGTGCATGAAGATTAAAAATCTTCTAACAGTAGAACTACTTTAAGTGAGAGGTCTTCTTGAAATAACACTGGTTATTAATAGAAAAGTATTAATCTCAGCTGAAAAAAAAGGCATGGACCTTTGATGATATGATCATCATGAAAGGGATGATGAAATGATAATGGTAGTGGTCAGATGATACGCTGCAGCAAAAAATTGAAGTGGTGATGCAAGATGTTCCCCCAGATAACAGTAAATGGAGTCCACAAAAAGGGTCAAATTATCAAGCCGCAAAAGTAAAACAGTTGTTTTTTATTAAAATATTTAAATACTACTTAGCTATCAATTTTTTATTTTTTTTTGCATGAATTGGCCATGCAACCATTAGAAACCTCTTTATCACTACTCATTATTTCAGCCTCTCAACCTTTTTACCACAGAAGAACCCTCTCGTCAGGTCTCAGGGAAGCCCTGCTGAAAATTATAGTATGATCAGTAAAGTTTTGAACAGAATACATAAAATGTGGTTTATCCCACACATTGGACAGGAAGTGTGGATTAATTGTAATGTTCCCCAACAGCATCACTAGTAATGTTCAGAAAGGAAATGCAAACAGCAAAAATGGTAGCGTTCCAGAGGAAAAAAGCCCCGCTACATCGAAGTGAGCATGATGCCCCCTTGGACCGATGGTCAGGGTAAATAACGGTCAGGTGCCTTCTTGATTAGTGTGGTGTCCCCTTACATTGATGGGGAGTGGGAAGAATACTGGAGCTCCTTCGCTACATTTGCGAACACTGACAAAACCTGCCCTCCTGAAACTTTCCAAGCAGTAAATCAGATTTGGTATCTGCTCCATGTAAGCACAGTCAAAATCCTTAAGCCCTAACTGAAGGGGGGGGGTTGGCCTCTAAAATGCATTGGCTTCATTCTGCTATGAATCAATGTTATCATTAAAATTACCTTGAATGTCTGTTCGGAGCCCTCAATGGATTGTATGTGGATTCTCAACTCTGGGTTATTTCCCTGTTGCCATTTTGTGGAATGCTGTTGAACTGGAGCCAGTGCACCGCCATTGACAATTTTAGCAACCCTTAGAAAATCTGAACCTAGTGCCCCACATGTTATTGTGTTTGGACCATTACATTGGATGTCAGTGTGAAGAATGCTTTTTATGGACAGATAGTTTGTGTTCACTTGCTTAACCACTTGAGCTCTGGAAGATTTCACCCCCTTCATAACTACGCCATTTTTGCTATTCGGCACTGTTACTTGGCCATTGCATTGTCATGCAATGCTGTACCCAAAGAAATGTATATATCCGCCCCCCCCCCCCCCCCCACACACAAATAGAGCTCCCTTTTAGTGATATTTTCATCACCTTTTTTTTTTGTAATATAAATGAAAACTAAAAACAAAATGATCTTTTCTACTTTATTAAAAAATAATAATTCTTCATAAAATTTTGGTAAAAACGTATTTTGCTACAGGTTTTTGGATATATGCACTGGAATTTATACAAGTTATTTTTTGTATACTACTAATTGCGGCAAATCAGCGACAGTTATTATACTATACACTGTCACTGTACTACTGACAATGGCAAGGAAAGGAAAGGGTTAATATCTAGAGCGATCAAAGGGTTAAAAGTGTGCCCATGTGTAAGATGCGTACAGTGTGCTGATTTTCA
Organism: Lithobates pipiens; assembly: GCF_037356315.1. Lineage (NCBI taxonomy): Eukaryota > Metazoa > Chordata > Amphibia > Anura > Ranidae > Lithobates > Lithobates pipiens. The sequence goes on along the minus strand of NW_027507903.1, from coordinate 280,368,213 downwards.
CTAAGGATCTCTTAATTTCTCATTCCCGCTTTGCAGACAGATTGCAGCCCTTTGTTCAGGGCTCGGTCCCCCCTCCTGAGAACCCTCACAGCAAGCTGCTCGCTCCCGAGACACATGGTTTCCATCTATTGACAGAAGAGTGCAGCTCAGCCCCACCCTCTCCTCACAGGCTGTGATTAACAGAAACAGGAGCCAATGACTCCCATTGCTGCCAAGCCTCCTATGAGAGAAGGGAGAGAAGAACAGTGCTGCTGCAGACATGCAGAGCACTGTATTAGCCCCCGTTCACACCTATGCAAATTAGATGCAGCTTACACCGCATCCAATTTGCAGGACATTTTAAAATACATTCATTTGAATGCATCTGGTTCACATATGTGCGTTGCAGTCGCACTGCGCATTGCACAAAAGACATGTGCGTTTTCTGGGCATTGCGGTGCGAATTTCACCCGGACACGGCGCATCTCTGATCGGCAGGAGGGCTCTGTGATTGGCCCTCCTGATCACGACGGCAGTGTCTAATCACAGCCATCATGTGATGTAAACAAACAGCCGATTTCTAGGCAATCGGCTCGGCTCTCCTCACACAGAAGTTGTCGCTGATGAGAGGAGAGCAGATCGCTGCAGCCGGCTGGTGATCAGTGAGTATGAGCTGTTTTTACAGCTTTTTACTCACTGATCACTAGTCTAGTGTAATGCACACGTCCCCAAATAATAAAAACATGTCCCCCACATATGTCCCACTAAAATTACATGTCCCAATGATTATCTGCACACATATGTACATGATTATTTGCGTACATATGTCCGTGATCACACAAACCAATTATTATACACTTAATGGAATTTTTTTTACCAAAAACATGTAGCAGAATACATTTTGGCTTAAATTTAGGACAAAATTTGATTTAATTGGATTTCTTTTAAAATAGAAAATGTTTTTTTTTTCCACATTTCCGCTTTTTTGCGCTTATATCGCAAAAAATAAAAAACGGAGTCGTGAATAAATACCAAAATAAAGCTCTATTTGTGTGAACAAAATGATAAAAATTTCATTTGGGTACAGTGTAGCATGACCGCGCAATTGTCAGTGAAAGTGCGAGAGCGATGAAAGCTGAAAATTGGGCTGGGAAGGAAAGGGGTGAAAGTGCCCTGTATTGTAGTGGTTAAGAGGTAATAAAGCATTTGTGTCTTTGCCAGCAGCGTGACCAGAAAGCTGCAGGGACAGGGGTGGTAAGCTAATCATGCTGCTCAGCAACCACTGAACAGATTTAAAGGGACTGAGGAATTTAACAAGTCTTGTGATACTTGTTAAACAAGGTGGGGGGAAAAAAACCATAACAGTAAAATGTAGCGCTTAATACATAATAATGGGGGCAGGGGGGATAACATGATCTTGTGCATGCGCACAGGAATCAATCACTACATCACAGCCAGAATATACAGCTCAGTGTACATTGATAGACTGAGAAAAGGCAGGCAATTGTGTCTTATTGCAGCAGAGACATGTTTTCTGCAATAAACTGTCTGCTATTTTTTTCTATTATAGGTTTCATTTGGCTTTAAAAAGGCGCATTTATTCTATATCTACATCTTGCTAATCATGCTAATGTACTTGGAGGTGCAGATCTGAGTTTTCATGGGTTCCCCAAAACATGATCATTTTTCTAGGCTCCGTACTAAAAAAGGTTGAGAAATTCTGCCAACTTATCTTTATGGGCTACTGGGGCTCAGTTCAATTGCAGAGAATGAATCTGAATGTCATTTTTTTTAGAATTCCCTTCAGGTCAACAAGTACAGTGTATATAAAAAGTCTACACACCCCTGTTAGCCACTTGCCATCTGCGACAATTCTGACACTTCGCTCCTACATGTAATAAAATCATAATTTTTTACTAGAAAATTAATCATAACCCCTAAACATTAATAATAATATATATATATATATATATATATATATATATATATATATATATATATATATATATATATATATATTTTTTAGTAGAGACCCATGGCAATTGCTGCAACTTTTTATGTCACGCAGTGATTTGTCAAACGCTTTTTATGGGGGGAAAAAACTGTTTCATGAATAATAATAAAAAGAAAAAAAAGAAAAAAAAAAAAAAAAAAAAAAAAAAAAGTTAGTCCAATTTTTTGTATAACATAAAAGATGATGTTACGCCGAGTAAATCATTACCCAACATATCACGCTTTAAAAAATTGCGCACACTCGTGGAATGGCACCAAACTTTGTAGCTTAAAATCTCCATAGGTGACGTTACAAAAATATACCCGTTTAGAGTTAGAGGAAGTCTTAAGGTAGAATTGTTGTTTTTGCATGCAGCAATAGCTCACATGTGCAATTTAAATACCGTTTACATGTGTGGGCGTGACTTATGCACGCGTTCGCATCTGTGTGCAAGCACGCGTGGACAGGGGCTCTTTAAAAAAAAAAAAAAAAAAAATGTCCATTCTTTATTTTACACTCTTGAAAGAAAAAAATGTTTTGATCACTTTTATTCCTATTACAAGGAATGTAAACATCCCTTGTAATAGGAATATTGTGTGACAGGTCCTCTTTATAGAGAGTGTCTTATTGATCCCACATCTCTCCTCCAGGCTGGAAAGGCTGAGATAAAAAATAAAAATAAAAAAATTCTCTGCCTTTCCCACCATGTCCCCAGGATTGTTCACTTCCGCTGGCCTGGACGTGACATAACATTGCGCCTGGTCCTCCGAGGGTCACAGAGATGACTGGGGACCATCTGGTTGCTGTGAATCTCTATGCTCCCCTTCCGGTGGCGACAGATTCGTTCTCCGGCTCGACGATTACAGTTGGGAGAAGCACTGAGGGCAACGGGAGGGGGCACCTGTAAGAACAATCAAGCAGCTGTCCTGCTGCTATGATTGTTCCTATGGTGCACAAAATCGCTGGCTGAAAAAGAGGATATCTGGATGATGCCTGTAGCTGCAGGCATCATTCAGATATCACCACTCAAAGTCCAGGACATCATATGACGGCATACGGGCGGGTAGGTGGTTAAAATGTCAGGTTTCTGTGGAGTAGAAAAAAATTTCAGAATTTTTCCACCTTTAATGTGACCTATAAACTGTAGAACTCAATTGAAAAACAAACTGAAATCTAAGGGGAGGTGTCAAAAAATAAAAGCTAACAAAGTGGTTGCATAAGTGTGCACACCCTCTTACAACTGGGGATGTAGCCATGTTCAGAATTAAGCAATCACAAACTCATGTTAGATAGGAGTCAGTACATACCTACTATCATTTAAAGTGCCTCTGATTAACCCGAAATAAAGTTCAGCTGTTCTAGTAAGCTAAAACAAGCAGGGCCCTCGGATTCCTCCTGTATTGAATTGTACTGTAACTGTATTGGCTGTCCTAATGTTGTAAAGCACTGCGCAAACTGACTGCACTATATAACTCCTGAATAATAATATTATTATTATTATTATTAATAATGTATTCGCCGACAATTTCTTAGTCGGATCCTACAGCAAAAGTCATGGTCCGCAATAAGCTTCCAAAGCATCAAAGGAATCTCATTGTTAAAAGGTAACAGGAGATGGGTACAAAAGAATTTCCAAGGCATTAGATATACCATGGAACACAATGAAGATGGTCATCATCAAGTGGAAAAAAATATGGCACAAGAGCGACATGACCAAGAACTGGGCGTCCCTCCAAAATGGATGAAAATACAAGAAGAAAAAAAAAAAAAAAAAAAAAAAAAAAACTGGTCAGGGAGGCTGCCAAGAGGCCTACGCCAACATTAAAGGAGCTGCAGGAATATCTGGCAAGTACTGGTTGTGTGGTACATGTGACAACAGTCTCCCATATTCTTCATATGTCTGGGCTATGGGGTAGCGTGGTAGAGACCGAAGCCTTTTCTTACCAAGAAAAACATCCAAGCTTGGCTAAATTTTGCAAAAAACACATTTGGTCTCCCAAAAGCATGTGGGAAAATGTGTTATGGTTTGAGGAAAACAAGGTTGAACTTTTTGGCCATAATTCCAAAAGATATGTTAGCCTCAAAAACAACACTGCACATTACCAAAAGAACACCATACCAACAGTGAAGCATGGTGGTGGCAGCATAATGCTTTGAGGCCGTTTTTCTTCAGCTGGAACAGGGGCCTTGGTCAAGGTAGAGGGAATTGGGAACAGTACCAAATACCAGTCAATATTAGCACAAAACCTTCAGCCTTCTGCTAGAAAGCTGAACATGAAGAGGAACTTCATCTTTCAGCATGACAAAGACCCAAAGCATATATCCAAATAAACAAAGGAATGGAGGAAGAGTAAAGTTTTGGAATAGCCCAGCCAGAGCCCAGACCTGAATCCAATTGGAAATCTGTGGGGTGATCTGAAGAGTGCTGTGCACAGGAGATGCACTCACAATCTGACAGATTTGGGGTGGTTTTGCAAAGAGTGGGCAAGTATTGCCAGGTCAAGATGTGCCATGCTGATAGACTCATACCCAAACAGACCGAGTGCTCTATTCAAATCAAAAGGTGCTTCAACAAAGTATTAGTTTAAGGGTGTGCACACTTATGCAACCATATTTTCGTTTTCCATTTTTACTTTCTTCCACCTAAAAGATTTCAGTTTGTTGTTCAACTGAGTTGTACAGTTTATTGGTCACATTAATAAAAGGTGGAAAAAGTTCTGAAATTATCTTTGTCTCATTTTTTTACATCACAGAAACCTGACATTTTAGCAGGGGTGTGTAGACTTTTTATATCCACTGTACATCTACAGACAGAAGAACCGCTTTGCGGCACATAACCCACACTGCAAAATTAGCCAAGTTAGGGATAAAAGTTGTGGCAGTCACATTACTACAACGTGAGGCTATATGTTACGCACCAGCTGTCAAATGGATAGTGTACACAGGTGATTGAGATGGGTTTACGATGTATACACAACCACCTGTATATAAAAGAAGGAAAAGCACAAACTCTCCCCCCACCCAGAGTACCAAGGTTAAAGGTACCCTGGTACTCAACCTGCAGTCCTCTGGGCATCTCATTCCTTTATTGCTAATGCACATCTGAATTGCAAAGGAACATGGTCCGTGTTCATGTGCGATGCTATTTCAGCCCGCTCATTTGAATGGGCTGAAATTACACTGGATCCTCCAAAAGTTGCAGCACTTTTCCTGATGACGCACGCCTGAGCACAAAATGCATAGAAATTGAGGCTTGACATTCATGATACAGGAGCTCCCCGCTTCCACCTTCAGCCGAGACGTACACCGCGCTTCCTGCATTACATATCGAAGTGACGGACAGGCCTCTGCTTTGTCCTCCAACTGTGCTGCAATCTGATGTATTTTTGATATATTTGCAAGTAAGTGCTTTTAAATAAAAGACAGTATTACACTATTATTGCCTTTCTGTGGCTCGTTTATGGGGGAGCCTAACTTCACAGATTAATGAAAACTGAGCTGTGGATATGCACCTAGGAGTGTAACAGATTGAGGAATTTACCATTCATGACTGGATCAAAGTCTGATTAACTCTGGAAACAGCTGATTGCAGTTGCATGTGGCTTGGAAGATTCTAGCCAAAGGAGGAAGGATCCCCTTTATTATATGCTTGGTGCTCAGTCTGTGGCCAAATATATCTGGTGAGCACATTTATATGTCACTTCCTGTGAAGCACTTTTGTTTCTTCGAGATTTTAAGCACACTGCACTTTAGGAGGCAGTGTTGGAGAAATTTTTATATATATATATTTTTATCCATAATTTTGCTGAACTTTGTAGACACCAAGTTTATGGTCCACTTGTAATAATACATTATAAATTCACATTTTATTGGGCGACTGTCTATTAGTGCCCTTTTTTACTATGTTATGCTTTATTCGATTTTACTAATTTTTGGTGCTGCGGTAAAACTATTTTTTTTTTTTTTTTATTTGCGCCATCTTTCATTTTCTATTTTTACTTTTCAAAAATGCACGGCACCAGATTTCATGATTTGGTTCAATCAAGCACACCCTTTGCAATCTACGTTTGGGGCGTCCTTAAGGAGTACATTGACACCTACAGCAGATTGCACAACCAGTGCGTTTTAAATGTGGTGTGGAAAACGCACACGGAATGTGGGTTTCCCGCCCCACATTCAGGTGTGCACTGGCTTGTACAGAATTTGTAATGGCAGTGATCTCCAGCAGTCTTATGGAATATACATACCTGTATAAAAATATATTTCTACACCCTCTGACCGCACATCCAGAGTTTGAAAAGTTCTACAGCGTTCCATATACTGAATACCAGGTCCTGCGCCTAATGTCGTCACTGCACCCAGTTGAGATTCCTATATCTAGTTTGTTGATAACGTCCGTTATAAATATTACAAGCCCATAGTTCAAGATCTTGCCATAAACCACATGCCTGATAACACCATCATTTCAGTGGAAGAACGTAATAGGCAGTTTATGTGTTTACATGTGTGGGTCAGAGTAACCCTGACTATAAACAGATTTTTAATGTCAGGGGCTAGGCTACATGAAAGCAGAGTTCATCAAATCTATTGACACTTTCATTCTATCACTAGAAATTTCTAGAGCTGTTAGATGCAAATGCCTTTGTGTGTGGTCTGCTTAAAGCTACCAATACACTATACAGTCGCCTTTATATCAAACAACTCTAACATAAGGGCCTGCACAATTGGTTAGAGATCGATTAGGTTGCACAGGTTTTCCCTCATATTACATAGTTCGGGTAAATGTGATTGCACAGACTGTAGTATGTATGGCCACCCTTAGATGATGCAAGGTTTGCAGGAAAGAAAAAAAAAAAAAAAATAATCATTTGATTCCTCCAACAGTCAGTGTTGAAAGGGGAACCCCTCCTGCAGAGCTATTGTGTTCTCCCAGCAGGGAGCCATCCCTGCTGGGAGAACACAGTGATTATAGCCACTGGCAATAACCTCATGAAAAATATCTTACAATCATTGCTGCACAGCACTTCTACAATAAATTTTTAGTTTTGCTTTCTACCCATATCTGTTATTGTATGCTCTGTCATTTGCATGCTGTGTAATTGATTACAATATCATATATTGTATGTTTTGAAATGACTGCAATATTCTTGCTCTAGAATTGTAATTTCTATTCGTGTGTGTGTGTGTGTCATACGTGTATACATCTTAACGCCATTTACATGCACATCTAAAGTTAATTAATATAGATCACACTCAGATTTAGGTATGTGCTTTATTTATGTTTTTTTCATTATATTGGATGGTTTTGCTTTCGGTCACATTTATCCAATTTAAGGGCAGGGTTATTTTTCCCAGTCCCTTACTTCTCGGCTCCCTTGATCCCTGCCCAGCACACAGAAGCACTTCCTTGATGAGATGGGCATCATGTTGGGTTTGGTCCCAACATTGACTGAGGCTGTTCCACCCCTCCGTGTTCGCCACCCAATTTTGCGCCGTGGGCGGGGTCTGCATGGCACCCTCCCAGCTTTCATTATGTCAGGTGTTTGGGAGCGTACCATGCAGACCCCGCTCTGGGATTCCCCATTTTTTTGGTCCTTTGCAGCTTTCTACATCTGCGGATGTGTCATGTGTCTTCATGTTTGTATTGGCATCATTGGTTGACCCCCCCTTGTCTTTTTCCCTAGGCAGCACAATATATGTGTCTTTGTTATATCCCTTTTGTAAACATAGCCGCTACACTTGTAGGCATGCTAACTTGGTTGCTATGCCAACAGCAACGCTTCCTTCTTTTGTGAAGATGGCGTCTGTACAAAGCACCATCACGTTCTTGTGATGACGCACAGATGCCATGCCATGTGATCAGGGCAAGCACATGCTGCACCGTGACACTTCCGCGATGATGTGTGATGTCATCGCACTTTGCACTGCACATGCGCTGGCATCTCTGCTCCATGCAGACGCTGCTGCTCTGGGGTTTTCTGAAAGACAAATGCCATCATTCTTCACTAAGGTAAAAGATATGGAATGCTACATATGGAATTAGAGTAAATATTTTTTCCTTATTTCTAGCGATCTACTAGGAGACTGGAATTGGTTTTCCTTTCCAGATTCTCCATCAATCGGCCGGATTAGATAACAGGTATATTTAAATCATTATTGCAATAGAGGCAATGCTTACAAATCTTTTAAGGAAATGTATTCATTCTCTTATTCTTTCTGTAGGATTGATATCCCTATATTTCCAGTTACAGATTGTTCTGCGCGAAGCCGCTGCTGGGACCTACTTTTTGGGCATCCTTGTGGGGAATCTCTCAAGCCTTGAAGATTTATCCTTTACTTGGTGACTTTTTTTCCATTCTGGATGTGTGTCCCCATTCTTCCTCAGCACCATCCGAATCTTTTTAACAAATATGACTCCATGAATGTAGTATTGGTATGTGCACAATTTTTGGCCACAATTCTTCCATGTTTGCTTTGTTATTTTCTGGAAATCTAGACTGTCTTTTCTATTTGAGAGCATCTCCAACTATCATCTCCTTCATGACCCTGAAGAAGCGATTTATCTGGAATACCCCCGAAACACGTCAGACAATAGAAGTGCTCTTTTTGTATACTATATACAGATATTATGTATCACTTTGTGTATCGCTGTTATCTTTGACCATTACACTGCTTTTATGAAATACATTTTTATATTTTTTGAAAATATTGGGTCGCCCTTAAAGTGGTTGTAAACCCTTACAAACCACTTTGACCTACAGGTAAGCCTAGATTAAGGCTTACCTATAGGTCCAAGAAATATCTCCTAAACCTATACGGTTTAGGAGATATTTGCCTGAAGACAGGCACCGCTGTCAACGGCGCACGTGCCGTAGACAGCGGCGCGCAGGCGCACTGAGCACGGCATTTCCAACAACGGAGCTGCCGCGCGTGTCTGCTTCCGTGCGCATGCGCGGGAGTGACGTCATCGCGGCTCCGCCGAATGACAGCGGCGGAGCTGCGAGACCCCACCGAAAAGATGGATGCGCCGGACTACAGGGGACAGCGGTGACACCGCTGGCTCCTGTGTCAGGTAAGTGACACATAATGGACTACTATGCGATGCATAGTAGTCCATTATGCTTTGCCTTTGCAGGGAATGAAAGAGGAAGTAAACCCATTAGGGTTTACTTCCTCTTTAAAGTCCCTTTGTACCGGGGAGTATTTTTTTTTTTTTTTTTTAACACATACAATAAATTTCAGGTGGTGGCAACAACAAATTGAGTTTTTGCTCCATAATGGTTCTTTTCAGATAAGTCACTTCTACAATAATCTACCTGTAAGGTCTCATTCACATAGCTGCAGAGAGCCATACACTGTCAGGAAGAAACATTCTGTCAGCAGCCTGTACAAACTAATAACAGGTTAACAAATCCCCAAGTTGTATACACATCTGAGCAGTTACATCCATAGACAGTTTGAGGAAAGATTTACTAAAACTGGAGCATTCAGAATCTGGTACAGCCATGCATAGCAGACAATCAGCTTCTAACTTCAGCTTGTTAAATTAAAGTGATTGTAAAAGGTTCTTTGTTAAAAAAAAAAAAAAAAATGGTTATACTTACCTGCTATGTGCAAGGGTTTTGCACAGAGTGGCCCTGATCTTTCTTTTTCTGGGGTCCCCCGGCAGCACTCCTGGCCCCTCCTGATTGGGTACCCCCACAGAGAACTGCTTTCCATTGGGGTACCCGTGTAGGCGCGCTCCCAAGTTCTACTGTTGCATCCATTGACACAGACAGCAGAACTTGTCCCTGTGTCACTGGATTTGATTGACAGCCAATAACTCCTGCTGCTATCAATCTATCCAATGAGGACCCGAGACAGTGGTTGGAGCTCATGCTCGTCATTGGAACAATCAAGTTCAGGTAAAAAAAAAAAAAGGGGGGGGGGGGGCGAGGCTGCAGCACAGGTTTTTCACCTTAATACATTAAAGGTGAAAAACCACGAGACTTTGCAACTCCTTTAAAATTTTGACAAAAAACAAACAAAAAAAAAACTGGAGGCTGATTGCTTTCTACGCACAGTTGCACCAGATTTTGCACTCTCTAGGCTTAGTAAATCAACCCCTTTGTATTCAGCACCACACATGCATCCTTGTGTAAATGTACTGACTTGGATGTGCCTACATCTGAGTCCATCGGTGAGCTGTACCGGCTGCTGGCCACAGCTGTACGCAGGTGCCTCATTCTGAAAAGCAGGTATACGCGCCTTCTTGCAGTGTACAGCTCTCTGCATGAGCTCGCACAGAAAGCCATCAGTTGGACGAGCACACAAAAGGCTCCATTCACAAAGCTAACACACCCAGATCAAGATCCCAAAAAAAAAAAAAAGTTATTTTCAGTTTTGAAAAAAATGACAGCTATACTGCTGACAGTGGCGATCCTTATACTGTAATACCCTGGTGTTGTCCATTCAACATAACAAGCAGGATGTCAGAGAACACTGCTGCCAAGAACAGAAGAAGATGATAGAGAAGAGCCGGCATTTTATTAACACCATTTATCCTGGACTCACATAACACACACACACACAATTGTAGGGGAGGAGGGCTGTACAGTGCATATAGATACATATATCTCCATGACCTCCTTCCATCCTCATATCACATACACTCATTGGATAGGAGAGTGAGAAGACAATATATTTATATATCTCCGTCCCCATATCACATCCACCCATGGGGGGCAGCAGTGTGTGTGAGTACGTGTGTGTATTTAACAAAAAAAAAAAAAAAAAGAAAACCCACACACAATCATAATGACTTCCACCCATGGGGCCACAGTATTGTGTGTGCGCACGCATAATATACACACACACATATATATATTATATATATATATATATATATATATATATATATACACACACACACACACACGTCCCCATATCACAACCGCCCATGGGGGTAGCAGTGTGTGTGTGTGAGAGATATATATATATTATAAAAACACATAAACCCCCTCCCCCATATCACATACACCCATTGAGGGCAGTGTGATGGTTACACCTAGTGTGTAGAATATATATATATAATATAGCTCATGCCTCCCCTTTCTCTCTCTCGTATATGGAAGGCAGTGTAGGTGTACATACATGCATGCATACACAGCCCTCCCCCCAATCTCATCCATCACCCTCAGTCACACACACATATACACAGCCCGCCTCGCCTTCCTCACATCAGGTCCGGTGGCCTCCATACACAGGCCGGTCAGTGAGCCCCGAGGACGGGCAGTGTGTATGCGGCCTGTCCGGAGCAGAGCCCTTGGCGCGCACACACTGTGGGTAAAGCACCGGCCCTGGGCTCGGCAGACAAAGCGCGGCAGCTGCTGTTCGGGGAGTGCACGGCTTCAGACATGCCGTAGAGCCCGGGCGGCTCGGTGCTGCCTCGGGAACGGGAGTGAGGCAGGCGTCAAACACACTGCCGGATCCGGACATTTCATTTGAGCTGCGGGGAGGAATCGGTTAGCAATCATTGGCCGAAGCCAGGCACAAACCTCCAGTGCGGCCCTGGTTGGCTCCCTGCACGAATCGGCTGTTTGGTTGGACAGAAAATGGCTGCGAAGGAGCCAGTCCCAGCGCGGAGTAGCGCTTCCAGGACTCAGCCTCTCCGCCCTCTGTTCGTCAGCCAGGGCTGCTGTTCCGTGAGCCGGGCGTCGCCCCCCTCCGCTAATGCCACTGCGCAAGCGCTAAGCTTTGCCGCCAGACGTCCAGTGCCCAGCCGCTGCTGTTCTATGAGCCGAGCGCCCCTCCCTCGTGTGTGGCTGTTCCAAGGCGATGGGTTCCATCTCTTCAGCTGCCTCAGCTATGAAAAGAGCGCCTTGGCGACTTCCCCCAGCTGCGCTCTTCTCTATACAACGTGCGCCCCCCTCCGCGGTTATCGCCGAGTAGGAGGCACGGCTCGCACGTCTCTGAGTGGCTGTTCTATCCATGAGGGGTTACCCCCTCCGCCACTACTGCTGCACAAAGGCGATAGACAACCATCCCGTGTTCAGTGGGCGCGATGAATACGGTCCTTTACCTTCAACGGAGCGCTGCACTCCCAGCTCTTCTCCAAAAACTGCCATTGTATTTTTGGGAGCCCTTCCTAGTTTGGGCCATGAGCTTAGGCAGTATATGACACCAGTGGTGTTACTAGAACCTTCAGCACCCCGGTTAAGGGCTCCCTGACCCCTGGCCGGGGCCCTTCCCCACAAGCCCGGTGACTGAACGTCGGGGCCCAGTTGCAAGTGCAGCTTTGGTGCCCTGGTAGTTCCGCCACTGGTGTCAGTAGTTTTTTTTATTTTTGTCTTTTTATTTTTTTTATTATTTTTACAATATTTTTATTTTAATTTTTTTAGAAATTTCGATTTAGTTGTCAGTCTTTTGAATAAAATGCCATTTTAGTTTTAGTTGTACAGTATTTTAATCATCTAAATAGTTTTAGTCTACTAAAATCGAATTGTAATGCATTATTTAACCACTTACACCTGGACCATTTTGCTGACCAAAGACCAGACCACTTTTTGCAATTCGCCACTGCGTCGCTTTAACTGACAATTGCGCGGTCGTGCGACGTGGCTCCCAAACAAAATTGACATTTTTTTTGCGCTATAAACATAAAAAGAGCGACAATTTTGAAAAAAACACATTATTTTTAACTTTTTGCTATAATGTATTAAAAAAAAAACATTTTTTTCCCCTCAGTTTAGGCCGATATGTATTCTTCTACATATTTTTAGTAAAAAAAAAAAATCGCAATAAGCGATTGATTGGTTTGCACAAACATTATAGCATTTACAAAATAGGAGACAGTTTTTATGGCATTTTTATTAATAATTTTTTTATTAGTAATGGCAGCGATCAGCGATTTTAATTGTGACTGCGACATTATGGCGGACACATCGGACATTTTTGACACATTTTTGGGACCATTGTCATTTATACAGCAATCAGTGCTATACAAATGCACTGATTCCTGTGTAAATGACACTGGCAGTAAAGGGGTTAACCACTAGGTGGCAGTGTAGGGGTTAAGTGTGTCCTAGGGGCGTGTTGCTAACTGTGGGGGGCATTGCTGTGTATTACACATCACTGACTGATCTCTGCTGCTATCACAGTGAGCAGAGATCAGTGACACTGTTGCTAGGCAGAACAGGGAGATGCATGTTTACTTTAGCATCTCCCCGTGAGACGATTGCGGGTATCCCCGCGGCGACCGAGTCCACGGGACCCGTGATCAGACTCACAGAGGTCCCGACCGGCGCGCAGCCAGCGGCGTGCACGTGATGGCACAGCAGCAAATTTAAAATGACATACCTGTATGCCCATTTGCCCGTCCGTGCCATTTTGCCGACGTACATCGGCGCACGCCTGTTGGGAAGTGGTTAACTTGCCAACCGCCTGCCGTCGTTATACGTCAGTTGTGTGAAAAGGGATACCAGTATCCCTCTTCACACGCGGGCAGTCAGCTTTCAGATAAAAGTGGTCTCAGCGGCGGATTTGCCATGAGATGACTTTTATCGGGGGCAGGAGAGAGTTGCCCCCCTCCTCCCGCCGGAGCCGTCGGTAGCAGCGGAGATGACCGTGTCCTTTCCCCTCAGCAGGCTGCGGAGCCAAGTGAGGGAAAGATGGCCCCAACTCGGAGTCATAGTATTGGAGGGTGGAAGCGATATCAAACGTCACTTCCACCTTAACGCTCTTAAAGGGGAATATTTTTTTTTTTGTCCTGCTTTTTTTTCTATTACAAGGGATGTTTACATTCCTTGTAAAAGGGATAGAAGTGACCCAATTTTATTTTTGTTTTTTTTAAGAAGAAAGTGTAAAAATAAAAAGTAAAATAAATAAAAGATTTTAAAACGCCTCGTCCTGCCGAGCTTGCGCATAGAAGCAAAAACATATGTAAGTCGCTCCCACATATGGAAACGGTGTTCAAACCACACATGTGAGGTATCGCCACGATTTTTAGAGCGAGAGCAATAATTCTAGACCTCCTCTGTAACGCAAAACTGGTAACCTTTAGACATTTTGAAATGTCACCTATGGAGATATTTAAGGGTCAAAGTTTGTCGCCATTCCACGAGCGGACGAAATTTTGAAGCGTGACATGTTGGGTATCAATTTACTCAACGTAATATTATCTTTCACAATATATAAAAAAAAAAAATTGGACTAACCTTAGGCTCGGTTCACACAGGGGGCGATGCGAGGCGACACGACTTGCCGCGCCGCGACCTCAGCGGCGACTTGCAAATGACTTCTGTATAGAAGTCAATGCAAGTCGCCCCGAGGTCGCCCAAAAGTAGTACAGGAACCTTTTTTCTAAGTCAGAGCGACTCAAGTCACTCCTCTTAGAACGGTTCCGTAGTACAGAACGGGGGCGACTTGTCAGGTCGTGTCGCCTCGTGTCGCCCCCTGTGTGAACCGAGCCTTACTGTTGTCTTATTTTTTAATTCAAAAAGTGTATTTTTTTCCCAAAAAATTGGGCTTGTAAGACTGGTGCGCAAGTACGGTGTGACATAAAGTATTGCAACGACCGCCATTTTATTCTCTAAGGGTTCTAAGTAATTTTCTAGAAAAAAATAATAATTTTAAATTGTAAACACCAAATCTCAAAACAAGGCTCTGTCCTTAAGTGGTTAAAGTAAAGCTATATTTTTCTGCACACTTTACATACACTATATTGTCAAAAATATTGGGACACCTGCCTAGGCCGTAGGGGCCAATATTGAGTTGGCCCACCCTTTGCAGCTATAAAAGCTTTAACGCCTCTGGGAAGGATGTCCACAAGGTTTAGGAGTGTGTCTATGGGAATGTTTGACCATTCTTCCAGAAGCGCATTTGTGAGGTCAGGCACTCATGTTGGACGAGAAGGCCTGGCTCACAGTCTCCACTCTAATTCATCCCAAAGGTGTTCTATCGGGGGTTGAGGTCAGGACTCTGTGCAGGCCAGTCAAGTTCCTCCACCCCAAACTCACTTATCCACATCTTTAGGGGTTTTTAACTTTTAGGAACACCTTTTTTTTTTAGGTGCACAGAAAGCCATTGTAAGCAGAGCATGTACTTTAATTAAGGGTAGGACATTTATTTAAAATGGGTGTGGTTCTACAAGAAGAATATCATTATTTGCAAGTGTTTTTTTCTATATAATAAATAGGGATAGTCCCGATGTTCAAATCAAACGTAAGTTGCGAACACCCGATTTGAATAGTGAACAATTTGGGGTGTTCGCAGCAAATTCGAAGCCGCAAAACACCCTTTAAAAAGTCTATGGGAGAAATCAAAAGTGCTAATTTTAAAGCTTTATATGCATGGTATTGTCATAAAAAGTGTCTGGGGACCTGGGTCCTGCCCCAGGGGACATGTATCAATGCAAAAAAACTTTTTAAAAATGGCAGTTTTTTCGGAAGCAGTGATTTTAATACGTACCTGGGGGGGGGGGGGGGGGGGGGTCGTCAATAGTATGTCTGTAAAGTGGCGCATGTTTCCCGTGTTTAGAAAAGTCTGACAGCAAAATGAAATTTCTAAAGGAAAAAAAGTAATTTAAAACTACTTGCGGCTATAATAAATTGTCGGTCCGGCAATACACATAAAAGTTAATTGATAAAAACGGAAGCCCAAACCAATATTTTTTTGAAAAATGCGTTGGGGGCCCCCCAAATTCCATACCAGGCCCTTCAGGTCTGGTATGGATATTAAGGGGAACCCTCGCGCCAAAATTAAAAAAAAAATGGCATGGGGTCCCCCCCAAAAATCAATACCAGTCCCTTATCCGAGCACGCAACCTGGTAGGCCGCAGGAAAAGAGGGGGGCGAGAGAGTGTCCCCCTCCTGAACCATACAACACCACATGCCCTCAGCATTGGGAGGGTGCTTTGGGGTAGCAGCCCCCCGAAGCACTTTGTCCCCATGTTGATGGGGATAAGGGCCTCATCCCCACAACCCTTTCCAGGTGGATGTGTGGGTCTGCGGGCGGGGGCTTATCAGAATCTGGAAGCCCCTTTAACAAGAGGACCCCTAGATCCGGGGCCCCCTCGTGTGAAATGGTAACGGGCAAAAAACATTTGTGAAAATGGTAAAAAAAAGACACTACACGCCTTGGGATAAGTCCTTTATTAAAAAAATTTAAAAATAAAACTGTCCCCCAAAGCACCCTCCCAATGTTGAGGGCATGTGGCCTGGTATGGTTCAGGAGGGGCACTCTCTCGTCCCCCCCTCTTTTCCTGCGGCCTGCCAGGTTGCGTGCTCGGATAAGGGTCTGTTATGGATTTTTGGGGGGACCCCCACACCATTTTTTTTTATTTTGGCGCAAGGTTCTCCTTAATATGCATACCAGGCCCTTTGGAATTTGGGGGGCCCCCATGTATTTTTTAAAAAATTTTGGTTCGGGGTTCCCCTGTGGGGGAATCCCATGCCATTTTTAACAATGAATTTTATGTGTATTGCTGGACCGACAATTTATTATAGACACGAGTAGTTTTAAATGACTTCTTTTGTAATTTTGCTGCCAGACTGTTCTAAACACAGGAAACATGCGCCACTTTACAGTCATACTATAGACATCCCACAGGTATGAAATTTAAGGGAATATTACACTTTTATTGTTTCACTTTAAGCATTCTTAAAATCACTGCTCCCGAAAAAACAGCTGTTTTTAAAACTTTTTTTGCATTGGTGCATGTCCCCTGGGGCAGGGCCCAGGTTCCCAAACACCTTTTATGACAATACCATGCATACAAGCCTTTAAAATTAGCACTTTTGATATCTCCCATGGACTTTTTAAAGAATGTTCCGCGGCTTTCGAACACCCCAAATTGTTCGCTATTCGACAATGTTAGAGTTGAACTTACCATGCATATAAGCCTTTAAAATTACTTTAGCACTTTTGAGTTTTCATGTTCGTGTCCCATAGACTTTAACTGTGTTCGTGTGTTCAAACAAATTTTTTGCCTGTTCGCATGTTCTGGTGCAAACCGAACGGGGGGGGGGGGGGGGGGGGTGTTCGGTCAACCCCTAATAATAAATCAGAGTTGGGGTGATTATTTAAACTTATAAATGATAGGTTGCTTTCATTTTCAAATCACTTTCTGTGATGTCACCAAGAATCATGGCAGATATCAGTGTTATGTCATGATGTTCAAAGATTGGCAGATATCTATCATTCCATGGGACATTTTTAACTTTCTATAAACCTCTTAGAAAGTATGAGCTCAAATGTACTTAACCACTTGGTGACCTGTCTACTTCGGATTTTAGGGCACTGTACACAGCGGGAGCCTGTCAGCAGGTCCGGGTCAATGATTCACGGCCGGGACCAGGTGATCGGCTCTGTGTTGGTAAACAACACAGAGCTTCCTACAGAGGCAGAGATCTTTCAGTTTCTCATCCCTGGAAAGTATATTTTTTCAACAAATAAAACATCTGTGTACAATGGTTATGGCACTATTTAGACAGTGTGTGTGGTTTATTGTTCTCCTGGACAGCTGTTTGCTTTCCTTTTCTAATGCCCCGTACACAAGACCAAACTTTCCGTCAGAATAAACTCTGACGGTATTTCTGAAGGATTTCTGACCGAATGGACTTGCCCACACAAGATCACACCAAAGTCCGTTTGTTTCGAACTCGATGACGTACGACAGGACTAGAAAAGGAAGTTCAATTGCCAGTAGCTGCCCTTGCAGACGAACGGTTTTCCCGATGGGAATTGATTCTGTCGGAAAGATTTAAAACATGTTCTATTTCTAGGTCCGTCAGACTTTTTGAAAAAAAAGTCAGCTGAAGCCCACACATGATCAGAATATACGATGAAATGATTCTGTCTGACCTTTTCTGCTGGAAAGTCTGGTCGTGTGTAAGCGGCATTAGTATTTTTCCTTTGATAGTTCCTGTTCTATTTGAACACTTAAAGTGGAGTTCCAGTGATTTTTTTTAATTAAAAGTCAGCAGCTACGAAAAGTGTAGCTGCTGACTTTTAATAACAGCCACTCACCTATCCAATGATCCAATGGTGTACTCACCGAAGCCGCATTCTCCCCATGTCCTCCCTCGGCGGCGCCGAAATCTCTACCGTGGACACCCAGCTGAGACAGTTTGCGGCTTCACAGCCAGGTGCCCACTTCTCATGCGTGAGTAGCTCTGCGGTCTGTGACTGGCCCCTGAATTCTTATAGGACCTGTCATATGTCCCAGAAGACTTTGGGAGTGAGAGCTTCTGCTTCCGGATGCACCCCTAGGCGTCCGGAATGGAAGTGGGAGCAGGTACCTATCATATTCAGGTACCTGCTCCCCCCCCCCCCTTCCCAAAATCTCTGTTTCACAAACGGGAGCCGAGGAGGAGGCCTTAAAGGGAAAGTTCCACTTTTGGGTGTAACTCTGCTTCAAGGTGTATGCCCATACTGCTCTGGACAAGCACAGAGTGGGATGGGCACAAGGGTGTCTGTTTGATGGAACCTACCGTTTTCTTCATGATGCTTTGCTGTCTATTTGGTGCTCAGATCGATTGTGTTATGTATATTGTGAAATGCCTAATATGCTATGTTGTTATTTTCCTTTAGACCCTGGGAATCCAACTATCCGCAGAAGTATAGCTCCCACTTAACTTGCAATTATGGCTTCTTTAAATAGTATGTTTTTATTAAGATTTTCATCATAAGAATTTTCAAGAAAGAGAGATAAACAAAACCTAAGTATAAAGTAGAGCCCGTAACTACTAAAAAATATGCTTATAGTGATTGTAAACGATCACCTTGTAAAACAACCTAGTCACTTTAAAATAGAAAAAAATATCATAAATACCTTTTTTCCCCCCTTTTTATAAGTGGTCACATTCCCTCTGTTCTCAGCTGCATAAGAGCTGGGAGAGGAGAACCAGAAGCATACTGAACCTCCCAGTGAATAGCTGTGCGGGGGGGGGGGGTGTCAGGACAAGTCTGATCATTGGAGGATACCATACTGAGTTCCCAGCATAGCTAGAAAACTTACCACGGTGTGCTCTCCTGCTTAGCATGGTCAGTTTTTTATTAGGAAAGCAGAGGGACTGGCAGGAACACTAGGGATTTCACACAAAGGAAGCAATACAAGAGAACAGGAT
Organism: Lithobates pipiens; assembly: GCF_037356315.1. Classification (NCBI taxonomy): domain Eukaryota; kingdom Metazoa; phylum Chordata; class Amphibia; order Anura; family Ranidae; genus Lithobates; species Lithobates pipiens. The sequence continues at coordinate 280,349,136 of NW_027507903.1, read as the reverse complement.
ACTTTCTGCCTGTCATTTACTATCATGTTACAGCAACATTAGCCCCATATTTGGCCTCTCAGCGCTAAATATATTTTTAATCAAAGTGCACCTTTTAATAAGATTATAAGTCTGCATAAATAAATGTATGTACATCTAGCGCCGGTACTCCTAACGAGTACGTGCTATATGTTTAAATTTAGTTTTTGCCCAAAACTGTAATGAGTTTTGGGACTAATTGTGCTAAACTGTACTTTGGCATCAGTTTGGCTGGGCTGTATAGAAGTTCTGCCTGGTGATAGGTGGGGTTGTACACCTGTGGGAGGCTATAGAACACAGTCTGGTTGGACGCATTGGGTACCAATCTCTATCTCGGAGCCAATCAGTGGGCGCGTTTGTCTCACTGCTTAATCCGGGAAGGGGTGCCGAAGTCACGTGGTTTGGGGTTCCAGTCCAGAAGTTGTTGCTGACTCCATGGTCCTGGTCCTCCTGACCAGCCCCCAGGGGCCCTCATAGCCTGGGGTGCGGATCCATCCGTTTCCGAGCCTCAGAACTGGCTAGTTCGAGGCGCAGTAATTGGAAGGAGGATTCTAAGGTGTTCCGGTGCCGTCTCGGGTTTTGGAGAGGCCCAGCAACTGTACACGTGACCAGTGGAGGACTCTTCAGTGAGAGAGCCATCCACAAGGCTGGCTGCTCAGTAAGAGCCTGGAAGCTGAGCTGACATGGACATTGATTGAATCCACAATTCTTACGGTATCGCCTGACCGGCTGAAAGATTCTGGTACAGTAAGAAAAGTTCCTACTTCTACCCTTCCAGTTGTAACCAAGTTTCCAACCAAGTCTGTGTGAGAGACTTTGAATGCTAGAATTACCTGTTGGCTGCTAAACCCAAACTTAAGGATTTATCCAACAGCTAAAGAATCCAGTTGCGAGCTGCTGTTCCCTGGATTGTGTACATAGAGTGAGACTTTTATTGAAGTCAGCAGTTCCAAGCACCTGAGCTAAATTATACCCTGATAACCTCTATTCCCAACTTAGAGACTGAGTTTGTTCAACCGTTTTATGCAAAATAAAAATCCTAACAAGGAATTCAAGTGTCGGTCTCTACAGTTACTGGGTTATCAACCCTGGGAACCCCTAGACAAGGACAACGAGTGCGCGCTGGAAGAGGTAATCGCTAAGCCCCGAAAAATTCTGCAGCTCCTTCAGGGGTAAGTGCTACATGCATAATGTGCTACAGGCAGCAGAAAGCATTTCTTCAGTCTCCTCCAATCAGACTGCAATATTGTAACTAGGTAGCATGTGTCAAGGTAAGAGATCACAACGGAGGCATTCATAGCCAAGAACTGTGCAGTAACCAGGATTTCATGATTGTGTCATTAATGAGCCAGCCCCAAACAAAGGTGGTGCCATCCTTCTAATAAGAAAAACAGAAGAACGCATTGTCAGGAGATTTACTATGATCCCTGTGTGAGGCAAAACCATAGGTGTTAAGCTGACCATACTCTCATACAAAGGTTCTTACGAAAACTTTCAGCAGAACATTGTTATCATGTTCTTTCTTGCCATCGCTCAGTCAACTAATTTTGTTTGAAAGCCCTCAAAATTTGGTCCAGTTTTGCTATTTGAAAGTAACACCATATGCATTAAACTGGTTTCATTATACAATTTTTCAAATGATTTTTCAAGAACGAAAAAACAAACTGACAGTAAAGCCTCGTACACATGATTGGATTTTCTGACAGGAATTGTGTGTTGACAGACTGTTGGCCTAAATTCTGACTGTTTGTACCCTTCATCGGACAATTGTTGACAGATTTTCTGTGGACAAATGTTGGATGGCAGGCTTATAAATTTTCCATGGCTGTTGCCTTATGAGTTTATGTGAAATGTCCATTAAGATCTAGAAAATATTGTAATTATGAATATGTCTCATTTAAAGCGGGAGTCCGCCGTTTTTTTTTTTTTAAGTCAGCAGCTACAAATGTACTGCAGCTGCTGATTTTTAAAATAATGACACTTACCCGCCCAGCGTGCCCGCGATGTCGGCACCCGAAGCCAATCTCTCGATCGCCTCTCGGGTGCTGCCGCCGCCATCTTGGGTATGGGAATCAGGAAGTGGAGCCTTGCGGCTTCATTTCCCGGTTCTCTACTGCGCATGCGCGAGTCGTGCTGCGCAATAAGGATGGTCCCCGCTGTCTCTGGGATCCGTGTGTTTCCCAGCAGACAGCAGGGGACCTTCGGAAAGGGGCGTAGATTCTGCTGAAAGGGGCGTAGCTTCTGCAGATATCTATGCCGGAAGTGGGTGCAGATACCTATACTGTACAGGTACCTGCACCCCCCTCCCCCCTGAAAGGTGCCAATTGTGGCGCCGGAGGGGGGGGAGGGTTCCAATGAGCGGAAGCTCCACTTTAGGGTGGAGCTCCGCTTTAACTTGCATCTATGAAAGCTGGGCAAAGGCCTTCCTCCAAGCGCTTGTTAAGAGCAGACAATGCGGGGCCGAGGCTTGTATATACCAACAATGGAGAGCCAATTCCATTGTTCTACACCTACTCACTTCAAAGGACCCCATTCTTGGGTCTGCAATGAAGGGAGCCCAACCCATAATTAATACCTACCGTATATACTCGAGTATAAGCCGAGATTTTCAGCCTCTTTTTTGAGGCTGAAAGTGCCCCCCTCGGCTTATACTCGAGTCATCGCTGTCTGCCCGCTCGATCAGCGTGTCGAGCAGACAGACAGCGGCCATTCTACTATTCAAAAGCCGCGCCTCCGGCTCCGCCTTCGCCTGTGATAGGCGGAACACTGAATTTCCCAGCAGCCTGTGTTCCGCCTATCACGGACATCGTATCATCCTCGTACTACGGACGAGGATGATACGACGTCAGTGATAGGCGGAACACAGGCTGCTGGGAAATTCAGTGTTCCGCCTATCACAGGCGAAGGAGGAGGCGTGGCTTTTGAATTTTACAATGGCCGCCGAAGAGGGCACGGGACGGAGGCAAGGCAAGGCAAGGCAAGGCACGGCACGGCACGGGACGGGACGGAGGCAAGGCAAGGCAAGGCACGACACGACGGCAAGGCACGGCACGGCACGGGACGGCACGGGACGGAACGGAGGCAAGGAGGCAAGGCACGGGACGGAGGCTCGGGACAAAGGTAGGCTGGACACACACACACACACACACACACACACACACACACACACACACACACACACACACACACACACACACACACACACACACACACACACACACACACACGGATGGATACACACACACACAGGGATGGGTGGATGGATGGAGACACACACAGGGATGGGTGGATGGATGGAGACACACACAGGGATGGATGGATGGATGGAGACACACACACACACACAGGGATGGATGGATGGATGGATGGAGACACACACACACAGGGATGGATGGATGGATGGACACACACACACACAGGGATGGATGGACGGACACACAGGGATGGACGGACACACAGGGATGGACGGACACACAGGGATGGACGGACACACACACAGGGATGGACAGGCATGTCTCACCCTCGGCTTATACACGAGTCAATAAGTTTGCCAGTTTTTTTGGGGGTAAATTGGGGGCCTCGGCTTATATTCGGGTCGGCCTATACTCGAGTATATACGGTAAGTTCCTGGGGAAATCCAATTAAATCTTCTGCCCAGAATAGCCACAAGGATTTGCATGAAAGGGGGCCGACTTATGTAGTAAGCCCTCCAATCATGATCGAACTAGGCCAGCCTATGGGGCATCAGCATGAAGGCATATACTCAGAGCAAAGGGGAGGTAACAGCCCTCTTTTTGGGAAACCAGCCATCAGAGTGGAACGTTGGTAAGGATGGGAAATTATGGGAAAGGTGTGCCCCGTTACTTGTAACTAAATATGCTTGTAGATCACTGTCTTAACCACTTCCCGACCGGCGCACGCCGATGTACGTCGGCAGAATGGCACGGGCAGGCATATTGGCGTACAGGTATGTCCATTTCTATATGCCACCCTGCCATCGCGTGCACGCTCCCGACTGTGAGTGAGTCCGGTCGTGGGTCCCACTGACTCAATCGCAGTGGAGATACCCACGATTGTCTCACGGGGCGGCTGAACGGGGAGATGCCATTGTAAACAGCACCTCCCTGTTCTGCCTAGCAACAAGTGACACTGATCTCTGCTCCGTGTGATTGGAGCAGAGATCAGTGTTCACTAACACAAAGCCCAGCCCCCCACAGTTAGTAACACGCCCCTAGGAACACTTAACCCCTACGCTGCCACCCCCTAGTTAACCCCATTCACTGCCAGTGTCATTTACACAGAAATCACTGCATTTGTATAGCACTGGTTGCTGTATAAATGACAAAAATGTGTCAAAAATTTCAGATGTGTCCGCCATAATGTCACAGTCACAATAAAAATCGCTGATCGCCACCATTACTAGTAAAAAAAAAAAATGTATAAAAATGCCATAAAACTATCCCCTATTTTGTAAACACTATAACTTTTGCACAAACCAATCAATATTCACTTATTGTGATTTTTTTTACCAAAAATATGTAGAAGAATACGTATCGACCTAAACTGAGGGCAAAAAAATGTTTTTGAGATATTTTTGGGGGATATGTATTATAACAAAAAGTAAAAAATGATCCGTTTTTTTCGAAATAGTCGCTCTATTTTTGCTTATAGCGCAAAAAATAAAAACCACAGGGGTGATCAAATACCACCAAAAGAAAGGTCTATTTGTGGGAAAAAAAGGACGTCAATTTTGTTTGGGAGCCACATCGCACGACCGCGCAATTGTCAGTTAAAGCGACGCAGTGCCGAATCGCAAAAAGTGGTCTGGTCTTAAATCAGCAAAATGGTCCGGTCTGAAAGTGGTTAAAGAATATACTCTGTATTCTTTCATGTAAATATTTTATTTCAACCTAGTATTTTCTTCCTTGATGTAAGAGCATAGATAGAGATTTGTGTATTAACTAGACTTTCAACTACTTTTAATAAATGTTATTATATTTAAAGCTTTACCTCCTAGTCAATAGAATTCTCATTTAACCCATATTATATCTTGTGATTAATAAATCTGAATTATAGATTTTAGAGGTTAACAATGGACAACGGTCTGTTGTCAGATTTTCCGATTGTGTGTATACAAGTCCATCAGACTAAATTCCAAAGTACAAACATGCATGCTCGGAATCAGTGCTGTCAAAGGGTAGGACTAAAGAGCTGAAAAGCCACGTAGTACGTCACTATGTTAGTTTTTGTTGGTGACAAATGTGTGCCGTTTGTCTGCAAGACAAGTTCATGGCCAATGCCCTTCGGAAAAAAGTCTGACGCTTTGTCTGCAGAAAATCAGATCGGGCTTTAGACATTGGTTTGTTCCTGAAAATTTTTCCACCCTTCTTCAAGTTTATTTATCGCTACAATTATAAAAACAAAATAGATGCAGCGCTAATAACAACACATAATTGAATTACATGATTAATTAATTTGTGAATAATTAATACAGTTAATTAACTACAAAAGGAAAAAGAAGGAAGAAAAAGAAAAAAAATGTGATCAAAAAAAAAGAAAAAAGAAAACTAATGCAGAGCCCTATTAGAATCAATGGTGAAAAAATGTTTATAAAGTGTCCACGTAATAAGTGAGTAATAATGATCTCCATGATCTATCTTCAAACAGCATAGTGTGATACCGTAAAATCAATACATTTTTAATAAAGATAAAGTTTGCACTCACAAATTAGTATTCATCAAATGGCCGAAAATATATCCAAGTGTGTAAATCTCCAATGCGGTCTCACCAAAACAATCGCTCTACTTCCTTGTTCCTGTATCCATCCACCGTCTTGCAGCTAGCGTGATGATATCACCGTCAAGGCTCACCCTACGCGTTTCGTCAGCAAACGTATCTCGTCTGGGAATTGGCCAAGTAGAGCGATTGTATTGATTTTACGGTATTGATTTTACGGTATCACACTATGGAAGTCTCTTTTGTTTCCCGGTATTGAGTGTTACATACGGAGGCTCTATGAACATCTAAAGGGTTGCGGGAGACCTATTTCCCAAACGCTAGGCGAGACTGTTCTTTTGGCAGTCATCGCCCTCTGGTAAACAGGCAATCTATACATTATTTGTGGTGAAGAGGACGCACATTGCATGCTGTTTGAAGATAGATCACGGAGATCGTTATTACTCACAAGAGGGAAAGTGTCACTGATGCATGCACTATCACTGCTCACCATCCTTGTGGCCTCCTCAAATGGTGACAGGACAGTGCATGCATCCCTGATCATGGCCCACTGGTGTGGGGAAAAACCAAGCTCCACTGACCCTGTCCTAGTGCCATAGTCACACAGGTACTCATTGATGGCCCTCTGCTGCGTGTGCAGCCACTGCAGCAAGGCCAAAGTTGAGTTCCACCTGGTGGGCATGTCACAGATTAGGCGGTTCTTGGGCAGGTTAAATTCCTTTTGGAGGTCAGCCAGCCGAGCACTAGCATTATATGACTGGCGGAAATGCACACAGACTTTCCTGGCCTGCCTCGGGACATCCTGTAAGCCAGGGTATTTGCCCAAGAACCACTGCACCACCAAGGTAAGTACATGAGCCAAACAGAGAACATGGGTCAGTTGTCCCTGTCGAAGGGTGGGGAGGAGGTTGGTGCCATTGTCGCAAACCCCTTGAATGCCTACTGAGCACCGCTGGTTCCAAGGACAAAGCACAGGAAGAGGCCATGGAAGAAGAGGAGGGGGTGGAGGAGAGAGGTGTGTCGGAATCACCAGTAGCATTTTGGAGGCGTGGTGGCGGAATAACCTCCAACACTACTGCACCTTGTCCTGCATCCTTCCCAGCTGCCAGCAGAGTCACCCAATGCACTGTGAAAGATAGGTAACATCCATGTCCTTCCTGTCCATGCCTGCTGGACCATGAGTCAGCGATAATATGCACCTTACCGCTAACCGCTCTGTCCAGTGAGGCCAAGACATTGCCCTCCACATGCCGGTAGAGAGCCGGAATCGCCTTCTGTGCGAAAAAGTGGCGTTTGGAAACCTGCCACTGAGGAACTGCACATTCCACAAACTCACGGAAGGGGGCAGAGTCTACCATCTGTAAAGGCAGCAGTTGAAGTGCTAACAATTTAGCCAAGCTAGCATTCAACCGCTGGGCATGTGGATGGCTGGGAGTGAACTTCTTTTGGTGGTGCAGCAGCTGGGGCAAATTTGACTGGTACAATCGGACATCAGTGTACCGATAGAAGATTGCCCGCAAGTACTTGGCTGTGACACACCTTATTCTACACCTTCACTCCTCTCAGTGCAGGTTTTAGAGAGGACTGAAGGTATAGTGGGTTTGGAGATCCCAGCTGATGAGGAGCAAGAAGAAGTCCGCTTTGTTCTTTGGTGTGGGTCTTTTAGGTACGATTACCAACAAACTGCATGTTGTGGTGCCCAAGTGGCGGATGTTTTGGCCACGCGAGATACGCTTGAGACATATGTTGCAAATAGCAGAGGTGCGATCTGATGCACTCGTCTCAAAAAAGGCCCGCACCAAAGAACTTTTGGAATAACGTGCAGAGGCAGCGCCCTGCATATGCGGAGCTCTGCGGTGTGATGCAGTCGGTGTGTTGCCCTTTAGCTGGCCCCTGGAGGGCATCCTGCCTCATTGGAGATATACCTCCTCCTCCTTCTCCTCCTCTTTCCTATCAGGCACCCGCGTGGAGTCAGTGACCTCATCATCCCCTCCCTCCTCATCATTGTAGCAAACCTGGCAGTATGCTGCAGCTGGGGTAACATGACTGCCAGATTGCTGTCCTTCTTGGGCACCCCCTCTCTCTAGGCTCACGCTACTGCCTTCCTCTAGCTGGGTATCATCATTAGAGCCTTCAAAACGCTGGGCATCCTCCTGGAGCATGTACCCAACACTGTGCTCAAATAGTTCGGGGGACTCCTCAGGAGGACATGGTGGGGCTAGGGAAGGAGTGACTGATGCCATTGAGCTGAGGGAAGAGGCCGCGTTGGCAGCTGCTTTGTCAGACAAAGTACCCTGAGCCTGGGTGAGAGAGGATGAGGAGGATGAGGACGGCTTGGTCATTCACACTACCAAGTCTTTGGCATGTTGCGGCTCAACACGGGCAGCTGACGAAAAATGGACAAGTGTGTCCCATGGCCACGTGCTGATGAGGATGCACCGTGTCCACGACCAGCATTGTTGCCTCTAGACACAGAGCCTGCCTGCCCTCTTTTATTGGCTCGTGACTGTCTGCCTCTCCTTGTTGGCCTTCCAGACATAGTAATGCCCGCAGGGAGATGTAGCTGCACAAAGCTGGGACGTATACACTGATTATACTGCAGCTAGCAGAATCAACTGCCTGACTGTAGTATTATTAGTATGAGAACACCAGCAATTGGGGTAGCTTTATGTGCACACTGTGCAAAGTACACAGTACACCAACTGTAATTACTGCAGCTGCCTGCCTGTGGTATAGGATCAGAAGAGCACCAGCAATTGGGGTAGCTTTAAGCGCACACTGTGCAGATTACAAAGTACGCCAACTGTAATTACTGCAGCTGCCTGTGGTATAGGATCAGAAGAACACCAGCAATTGGGGTAGCTTTAAGTGCACACTGTGCAGCGTACACAGTACACCAACTGTAATTACTGCAGCTGCCTGCGGTATAGGATCAGAACACCAGCAATTGGGGAAGCTTTAAGTGCACACTGTGCAGAGTACACAGTACACCAACTGTAATTACTTCAGCTGCCTGCCTGTGGTATAGGATCAGAAGAACACCAGCAATTGGGGTAGCTTTAAGTGCACACTGCAGAGTACACAGTACACCAACTGTAATTACTGCAGCTGCCTGTGGTATAGAATCAGAAGAACACCAGCAATTGGGGTAGCTTTAAGTGCACACTGTGCAGCGTACACAGTACACCAACTGTAATTACTGCAGCTGCCTGCGGTATAGGATCAGAACACCAGCAATTGGGAAAGCTTTAAGTGCACACTGTGCACAGTACACAGTACACCAACTGTAATTACTGCAGCTGCCTGCCTGTGGTATATGATCAGAAGAACACCAGCGATTGGGGTAGCTTTAAGTGCACACTGCAGAGTACACAGTACACCAACTGTAATTACTGCAGCTGCCTGTGGTATAGAATCAGAAGAACACCAGCAATTGGGGTAGCTTTAAGTGCACACTGTGCAGAGTACACAGTACACCAACTGTAATTACTGCAGCTGCCTGCCTGTGGTATATGATCAGAAGAACACCAGCGATTGGGGTAGCTTTAAGTGCACACTGCAGAGTACACAGTACACCAACTGTAATTACTGCAGCTGCCTGCGGTATAGGATCAGAACACCAGCAATTGGGGAAGCTTTTTTTTTTTGAATTAATTTCTCTTTATTAAGTTTTTTAAGTACAATTCAACAATGACTTTAACATTTCACAAAGACCATGATCTCATGCATATATAATAGAAGCAAGACCATATACAATACTCAAGTTACCACAGGCTTGCCTGCATAAATATCCCCCAACCCCCCACCCAACCCACCCCCCATTTCAAACACACGTTGCTAATCCCAGCCACCTTAATCATAGGTGGCTGGTTGAGAGATTGGAAGATGGTGGACGTCGTTGGAATCATGGAAAGGGAGCAGGGGTGACGCACCCAAAGGGCAGTCCACCGAGGGGGGTGCCGGAGAAGAAGTCCCCCCCCTCGACCCCAGACCAGGCTGACGAACACTAAATCTATCCCTCTGCAATCCCACCCAGGGGATAACCCATGGCATTCAGCCAGGGGTTCCATAGTGCCCTAAATTTCTTTAAGTTATTTTGCCTTACAAACATCGCTCGTTCACACCATATTGTGGAGTTAATTGCATTTGCCCATGATTCCAGTACAGGAGGATTTTTATTTTGCCAATTTATTGCTATCAGCCGCCTAGCCTGATATAGGCACCTTAAAGAGGAGCTGCACAAAAAAAAAAAAAAGTTTTAAAAGCCAGCAGCTACTAATATTGCAGCTGCTGACTTTTAATAATATCACACTTACCTGTCCCAGGTTCCAGCGATGTCGGCGGCAGATGACGAGCGATCGCTTGTCTCGCTGCAGCCACCGCCGCCATCCTCTGTCAGGGAATCGGGAAGTGAAGCAAGAGGGCTTCACTGCCCGGTTCCCTACTGCGCATGCGCGAGTCGCGCTGCGCTGGTTCCCCGCTGTGTCTCTGGGAACTGTGTGTTTCCCAGAACACAACGGGGGGCGGAGCCATGCGGCGGTGGGCGGAGCCATGCGGCGGTCTGGCCGGAAGTGGGTGCAGTTACCTGGATTATCCAGGTAACTGCACCCCCCTCCCCCCCGAAAGGTGCCGATTGTGGCACCGGAGGGGGGGAGGGATAATACTAGCGGAACTTCCCCTTTAGGGTGAAGAACCGCTTTAATATAGACGTCCTTGTTAGGGAGGGAATTCTACCCTCCTCTAAAATCCCCAGCAAGCAGATCTTGGCTCCTGGTTTCAAAGTAGTCTTAAAGGTCCTGTTTATTCTATGTACTATTTCTATCCAGTACCTGTACAGTTTAGGGCACTTCCACACCATATGGAAGAGGTCTCCGGGTGCCCCACATCTGGGGCAATCATTCCTGGGTTTCCTGCCCATTTTCCACATCTTTTGGGGGGTATAGTATGCCCTATATATAAGAAACAAATGGGACATTCGCTGTGATGGAGATATAGATACCAGGCTCCCCTGATCAAGTATCTCATCCCATTGCTTCTGAGTTATCGGCCCTACATCCCCCCCCCATCCCCGCCTGCTCTTTTCAGGTCCCTCCCCTTTCAGAGTTTGATCCCTGAATTTTATATATAGGCTAGAGATCTGGCCTTTTTCTTGCCGTTTATCAATAAGTCCATGGAACAAGGGAGTATCAGTCCTTTTGATAACTAGTGTCCCAAACTGTGCTTGAATTCCGTGTCTCAATTGCAGGTATTTATAAAACGTCTTATTAGAAATATTAAATTCCTGCCTAAGATCTTCAAAGGATTTTATAAAATTCCCTTCATATAGTTGCACTAGTCGGCTAATCCCCTGCCTTTCCCATTCCAAGGATCTATCTATGCTATTTAATTCAACCAGGTTTCCATTATGCCATAAAGGTGTGTAATTAGTCACTCCCACATATCCCATACCTTGCTTTGCTATCTGCCACACCCTCCTCGCTAGTACATTGGTAGGGCACCTATAGGCAAACGAGTTGGCTTCCAAGACCTCAACCAATGATTTATGTGGTGCATTATCAATCATTAGTTTATGATTTGGGCACCCTCCACTTTGGAGCCCAGCCCCAGCTAAATGCTGGAGTTGGGCTGCCAAAAATATGATCTCGGGTGTGGTATCGCCATTCCCCCTCTCTCGACGGGGAGCTGAAGTGTCTGTAGCCTGATCCGAGCTTGCCCCTTCTTCCAAATTAGATCACGAAACAACGATTCCAGTTTCTTGAACCACTTCTGATTGATCCAAATTGGAGAGTTGTGCAAGATATATAAAATTTGTGGCTGCCAGATCATTTTAATTAGATTACAGCGCCCCACCGCGGAGAGAGGGAGGCAACACCAATTATTGACCTTCTGTTTCAGTTTCATCAGCAGTGGCGTTAGATTCTCCTTAACATACTGATCTACTTCTCCGGTGATCCAGACCCCCAGGTGCTTCAGCTTAGACACCACCTCTAGACCCGTCATTATAGGCGGTAATAAATCCCCGGGTCTGGTCAACGGCAGTCCCCCATCATCTGCACTACATTATTCAAGGTAGAGTTTATGTCCCCGATGAAGAACAGGACATCGTCCGCAAACAGGGCAATTTTGTCTTCCCCCGATCCACGTCGGAATCCCTGGATGTCCGGACGCAATCTCGTCAGGACAGCCAGGGGTTCCATGGCCAGTACGAACAAGAGGGGGGACAGCGGACATCCTTGTCTCGTCCCCCTCTCCAACTGAAACACTTCAGAGAATACAGTTCCCATCTTAATTTTTGCCCTAGGTCTATTATATAATAACTTTACCCACTGGATGAATAATGGGCCGAAGCCAAAACGCTCCAACACTCCCCATAGATAGCCCCATTCCAGACTATCGAAAGCCTTAGTGGCATCTAGGGCTAATATAGCTCCAAGTCCATCGTTGTCCCTGGGTATTTGTATGTTGAGAAAGACTCTCCTAATATTGGTGCTAGTTGACCTGCCCGGGATAAACCCGGACTGGTCTGGGTGTATTAGTTTATGGATACAGTTATTGAGACGGGTCGCTAGGGCCTTAGCTAATATTTTTACATCGGAGCATAACAAAGATATTGGTCGATATGATGAAACTTCCTGATGGTCCTTCCCCTCCTTGAGTATTAAAGTAATATTTGCACCCACTTCCAATGCATAATTTAACGTTTCCAGGAGTTCCGGCAACAGCACTTCACCATAGCGTTTATAAATTTCTATTGGTAGCCCGTCTGGGCCTGGGGATTTATAGTTAGGCATTTCAGCCACTGCCTTTTTTAACTCTTCTAACGTAAGTGGTGATTCAAGACTCATTTTATCATGTTCTGACAGAGTTGGAATTGCTGTTTGGTATAGGAAATCAATAGGGTAGCCCTGGGTAGCTGATTTATATAAATTTTTATAATAATCGCCAAGCACCTTCATAATCGCAGAGGGGCTAGAGGAGGGATCCCCATTAGGCGTTTTAATCGCTTGTATTGCTGCAGAGGATCTATTAGTTTTAACTAAAAGGGAGAGGGCACGACCCACCTTTTCTCCTTCGCCAAAATAATATTGGCGTTGGAATATGCGTCTATTCTCTGCCTTTTTCAAAAGTGCCATTTTATATACCGTATATACTCGAGTATAAGCCGAGATTTTCAGCCTCTTTTTTGAGGCTGAAAGTGCCCCCCTCGGCTTATACTCGAGTCATCGCCGTCTGTCTGCCCGAACAGCGTGTCGAGCAGACAGACAGCGGCCATTCTAACTTTCAAAAGCCGCGCCTCCCTGTCTGTGATAGGCGGAACACAATTTCCCAGCAGTCTGTGTTCCGCCTATCACGGACATCCGCTCATCATCATACTACGGACGAGGATAAGAGGATGTCCGTGATAGGCGGAACACAGACTGCTGGGAAATTGTGTTCCGCCTATCACAGACAGGGAGGCGCGGCATTTGAACAGGGGAATGGGCGCCGACGAAGAGCGGTGATCCTGGGACGGGACCGGACGGAGGCTCGGCTCGGGACGGGACGGGACCGGACGGAGTCTCGGGACGGGACGGGACCGGACGGAGGCTCGGGACGGGACGGGACCGGACGGAGGCTCGGGACGGGACGGGACCGGACGGAGGCTCGGGACCGGACGGAGGCTCGGGACACAGGTAGGCTGGACACACAAGGCCACACACACACATTATGTGCCATCTGCATACTTTGATCACTACCACACCTGTTTGGCAAGTGCTGCTGACATTCCTACTTCCTCCAGTTCCACAGTCCACTGCCTTAATGTCCCAGGAACTCTCAACTTCATGCATCCTCCCCCTATGCAATGCTTTATTTGCATGTTCTCTCTTTTAGGGAATGTAGAAAATGTACACACACACACACACACACACACACACACACACACACACACACACACACACACACACACACACATGGATGGACACACACACACACAGGGATGGATGGATGGACACACACACAGGGATGGATGGATGGATGGACACACACACACACAGGGATGGATGGATGGATGGACACACACACACACAGGGATGGATGGACACACACACACACAGGGATGGATGGATGGATGGACACACACACACAGGGATGGACAGGCATATCTCACCCTCGGCTTATACACGAGTCAATAGGTTTCCCAGTTTTTTGGGGGTAAATTGGGGGCCTCGGCTTATACTCGGGTCGGCCTATACTCGAGTATATACGGTACCTGTTGGCTATCCAACCATACCTTCTGCCTGTCTATCGATGGATCCTCTATATATGCTCTCTCTGCCTGATTAACATCATTTTTTATTATACTCTCCTGATCTCGGGTTTCCCTCTTGATTATCGCGATTTGCTGTATTAATATACCTCTAGTATAGGCTTTTAAAGAGTCCCAGACTATTCCAGATGCCGCTGAGCCCCTATTGATTTGAAGGAAGTCCCTAATCCTATCCACTAGATGACTAGATTTACCAATCAGTTCCAGCCAGCCAGGGTTTACCCTCCACTCCCCAGGGCCCATTCTATCTCCCATACTCACAGTGATAGATAAGGGGGAATGGTCTGAGATTCCCCTTACACCATACTCTATATCCTGTACCAGCCCCGATGCCTCCTTGTTCCCAAGGACCATATCTATTCTTGACAGAGTGTGATGGGTGTTAGAGTGGCAGGAATACTGCCTCTCCTGGGGATGTCGGATTCGCCAAAAGTCACTCAGGCCTATTTCCAATAAAAACCCCTGCAGTCGACCTATTCTATTCCCATCTGGGCAAGGGAATCTATCCAAACTGCTGTCTAGTGTTTCATTAAAATCCCCTAGTATTACCCACGGGACACCTGGTTTGTCCACGCTAAACGCAAACAATTTATACATGACCTCCAACTTAAAAGGGGGGGGATATGTAAATATTGGCTAGAATATAGTGCTGCCTACCAATCAAACAGTACAGGAAGACAAACCTGCCTTCCTCATCAATAGAAGACTCCTTACATAGAAAGTCCGTTCCCCTCCTTACCAAGACACTCACTCCCCGAGAATAAGAAGAGTGGAAAGAATGGTAATATGCCTGAAATTTCTGATTATTTAACAGCGAGGCTGTGTTTGGAGTCAGATGCGTCTCCTGGAGAAAAAGCAGGCCAGGTCCCCTTCCCTCTGTTTCTAAAATGACCGCCGCTCTCTTATTTGGTTCTCCCAGACCTCTCACATTCCATGAGATGATACTCGCTCTACTCATTGATATCGGTGTTCATTAGATCAAAAATAATAAAGGGCTGGAGAACGGGGGCAACACCCCCACTCCCCCCCACGTCCACCACTCTCCCAATACATACAACGCGTGTTTGAAAACCCACCCATCCCCCTCCCACCCACCCATCCCCACCCCTCAAAGCATCCCATCCCCCCCCATCCCCCTACCCCCTCTCCTCTGCCCATCAGGGCGTCCCCTAGGGGTCACTATGGTGGCCCTCTTATTCATTCACCCAAGGACCCAGGGTGCCCCACCTCACCTCCCCACCCCCCAATTTACCTGGAGACCCACCCTTTCTAATTCCAAACATGGTATTTATATAACACAATCTTAGCCCATCATTCAATTGAACCCATCTCACAGAGAAAAAATGAAGAAAAAAAAAAAAAAAAGGGGGGGGGGGGGAGGAGGGGAGGAGGGAACCTTCAGTGAAAAAGTCTCCGGCAAGATAGCCTGTCCATAGCACTCCTTCACTAGTTCAACACAGATGGGCCCTCAACCACAAAACACCAACAAAAATACACCACTTCACCCCATACAAACAACATTGCTCAACACTTCCCATCCCCCAAATCCCATACACATGCCAGTCCAATTGCTCTATTATTCAATTCACCCCAATATAGTGAAAAAAAAGGGGGGGGATGCCTAACATAACCCCCACCTTCCTAGTAAATATCACATTAGTGTCCCTAGTGTCCCGTTTATTACATAACACTCCATCTCTAAGCTATAATTTCATTTGTGCATATTATGTGCATACAATGTGCCAAATAATTAATTTTTCCTTCATGCCAATCTCGTATTGACTATACATATTGCAATATCCCAAATTACATAGCATACCATTTCTAGACTTGATTCTATTTGTGCATTCAATATTGTTGATTAATGATTAATTTCTTCTTCATGTAGGTCTCAGATTAACTTAACATATTAACAAAAACAAAAGAACTTCTCTCCCCTTTTTGATACAGTGTAGTTATAGTGTAAAGCTGGGCAATTTATATTATGCAGTGCCTTTGGTCTCTTACTGCCTTAGTCCGCAGTTCAACAATCAAACCAAGTGATTAAAATTCTGCCGGTCAAAAAACAGGAAAGAATAGAGAGGTGAAGGGAGGGTGTCAACTATATATAGATCTGCTTGTTACTAGCAGTCATGTCTGATAGATCTTGTCACTTGCATATCATTTGCATTTCTTCCTCCTCACTCGCCCTTCCATAACCCGTATTACCGCTTAGCCCAGGCCGTTGCCACAGGCTACTAAGAAGCTCCACTTCACTGGTTCGGCTTCCGAGGTCTCCGTTCCGCTTGCAGCATTCAAAAAAGCCCTCCGCTGCGCTGTACCACATGTGTGGTCTCACGATAACCTGGACCGGCGACGTAGCTTTCCCTCGGCTCCTCTCGGCTACTTTTGGGTGCGCCGCTCGCTCTGCTCTGCTCCGCGGGAATGTTGCATATTCTTTAATTTAAACGCTGCATCCAGGCTTCTATCGGGGGAACGAGGGGAGGCGAGGACAGGGTCTCTACTCTCACTCACTCACTCTCTCATCCGGCCACGCCCCCACTACAGCTTTAAGTGCACACTGTGCAGAGTACACAGTACACCAACTGTAATTACTGCAGCTGCCTGCCTGTCGTATAGGATCAGAAGAACACCAGCAATTGGGGTAGCTTTAAGTGCACACTGGGCCGAGTACACAGTACACCAACTCTATTTACTGCAGCTGCCTGCCTGTGGTATAGGATCAGAAGAACACCAACAATTGGGGTAGCTTTAAGTGCACACTGTGCAGAGTACACAGTACACCAACTCTAATTACTGCAGCTGCCTGCGGTATAGGATCAGAAGAACACCAGCAATTGGGGTAGCTTTAAGTGCACACTGTGCAAAGGACACAGTACACAGGAGGGAATCTAGCTAAACTGAATACAGTGTATATATATATATATATATATATCCACCTCAATACCAGGCACTTAAACACCTTTCTGCCCAGACCAATTTTGAGCTTTCAGCGCTGTCGCAGTTTGAATGAAAATTGCACGGCCATGCTACACTGTAACCAAATTACATTTTTATAATTTTTTTCCCACAAATAGAGCTTTCTTTTGGTGGTATTTGATCACCTCTACGTTTTTTATTTTTTGCTAAACAAATAAAAAAAGACAAAATGTTTTTTTTTGTTTCAGTTTCAAAACTTTGTAAATAAGTACGTTTTCTCCTTCACTGATGGACACTGATGGGGCTGCACTGACAGGCACTGATAAGGCGGCACTGATGGGCACTGATATGTGGCACTGATAGGCAGCACTGATGGGCACTGATAGGTGGCAATGATGGGTGACACGGATGGACACTGATAGGTGGCACAAATTGGCACTGATAGCTGGCACGGATTGGCATGGATAGGTGGCATGAATAGGCATGGATAGGTGGCCCAGATGGGCATGGATAGGCAGCACAGATGGGCATGGATGGGCACTGATAGTTGGGATGGATGGGCACTGATAGTTGGCATGGAGGGGCACTGATAGGTGGCACAGATGGGCACTGATAGGCAACATTGTATTGTATTGTTTTGTTCTGTTGGATGCCAATCAGTGCCAAACAATAATGCATGCCAATCAGTGATGCCCATTGTGGACACTGATTCGCATCCATTGTGGGCACTGATTGGCATCCATTGTGGGCACTGACTGGTATCCCTGGTGGTCTAGGGTGGCATACCTGGTGCTGGGCATCCCTGGTGGTCTGGTGGCGTCCCTGGCGGTCCAGTGTGGGCATCCTTGGGGGGGGCTGTGCTGACAATCGATCAGCACAGACCCCCCCCCGCCGTCAGAGGAGCAGCCGATCAGTTCTCCTCTACTCACGTCTGACAGATGCGAGTGAGGAAAAGCCAATCACCGGCTCTTCCTATTTTCACTGTGATCAGCCGCGATTGAACACGGCTGATCACGTGGTAAAGAGTCTCTGTCGGAGACTCTTTACCGAGATCGTAGTTGCGGGGTGTCAGACTGAGTCAGACCCCGGGGACGCGCAGCGGCTCAAAATCCTGAGGACGTCCTATGACGTCCAGTCAGGATTTTGAAACCACTTTGCAGCCGGCATTTGCCTATAGGGCGGGCGGCAAATGGATATATATATATATATATATATATATATATATATATATATATATATATATATAAATACACAACAACTAGGATGCATATATATACACAATACACTCACTGCAGCTAACTGACTTGCCTCCTGCCTTCTCTATCTAACTCAAATTAAACAAAATGACACTGCCTAGCTCTATCAGCACGCCGAAACACACTACACAAGGCCGCCACGCAGACAGCCTTATATAGTGTGGAGCATGTATAAACCCCTGGGCCATAATTGGCCAAAGCCACCCTGGCTCGCCGTACAGATGGTGCTGTGATTGACCAAGCATGCGGGTCATAGTGCATGCTTGGTCAATCATCAGCCAGCAATGCACTGCGATGCCGCAGTGAATTATGGGCCATGACGCGCCACTCGAATTTGGCACGAATGGCCCACACGATGAGGCTGGAAGAGAAGCGCCTTTACCTTAAGCTGCATAGGGGGTTTTTCATTGTCAGGGCAGTAAGGATGTGGAACTCTCTTTCACAATCGGTGCTGTCGGCAGAAAGTATGGTTAGTTTTAAAAGACTCTTGGATGGGAATCCTAGCGAAAACAATATATAGGGATATGGGAAATGATTTTCTACACTAGTGTTTCTCAACTCCAGTCCTCAATGGGCCCCAACAGGTCATGTTTTCAGCCTTCCCATTATTTTGCACAGGTGATTTGATCAGTTTCACTGCCTTAGTAATTACTACAGCTGTTTCATCTGAGGAAAATCCTGAAAACATGACCTGTTGGGGCGCCTTGAGGACTGGAGTTGATAAATACTGCCCTACACGCACACACACCCACCAACACAGGTTGAACTGGATGGACTGTTGTCTTAATTCAACCTTACCAACTATGTATAATGACAACGTGAAAGAAGTTTATTTGAAATCTTTGCAAATCTATTAAAAATAAAACACAAAATAAATCCCATGTACATAAGTATTCACAGCCTTTGCTCAATACTTTGTTGAAGCACCTTTGGCACCAATTACAGCCTCAAGCCTTTTTAGGTATGGTGCTACAAGCTTGGCACACCTATTTTTGGGCAGTTTCTCCGATTCTTCTTTGCAAGACCTCACAAGTTCCATCAGGTTGGATGGGGGGCTGTCAGAGGACTAACAGTAATCCACCATGCCAGCGTCGGCGCTTCCCTGTGTGCCTGCGGGGTAGAATTGCGTAATGGCAGACACGGGTCTGCACATACGGGTGCGCGAATTAGCGGGTTCGCACACACACAATGCAGCGGGCAAGAGCAAACGGGTGCATGGGCTCTGGCTGGGCCACTCAGGGACATTCACAGAGTTTTCCCGTAGCCACTTCTTTGTTATCTTGGCTGTGTGCTTAGGGTCGTTGTCTTGTTGGAGGATGAACCCAATCTGAGGTTTTCATCAAAGATGTCTCTGTACATTGCTGCATTTATCTTTCCCTCGATCCTGACTAGTCTCCCATTGACTGCCACTAAAAAAAAATCCCCACAGCATGATGCTGTCACCACCATGCTTCACTGTAGGGATGGTATTGGCCAGGTGAAGAGCGGTGCCTGGTTTCCTCCAGACATGACACTTGCCAGTCAGGCCAAAGAATTCAATCTTTGTTTTATCAAACCAAAGAATTTTGTTTCTCATGGTCTGAGAGTCCTTCATGGGCTTTTTGGCAAACTCCAGATGGGCTGTCATGTGCCTTTTACTGAGGAGTGATTTCCATCTGGCCATTCTACCATACAGGCCTGATTGGTGGAGTGCTGCAGAGATGGTTATTCTTCTGGAAGGTTCTCCTCTCTCCACAAATAAATGCTAGAGTTATGTCAGAGAGACCATCAGGTTCTTGGTCACCTCCCTGATTAAGACCCTTTTTTCCCCCGATCTCTCAGTTTGGATGGGCGGCCCACTCTAGGAAGAGTCCTTGTGGTTCCAAACCTGTTTCATTTACGGATGATGGAGGCCATTGTGCTCATTGGGACCTTCAATGTTGCAGACATTTTTCTGTACCCTTCCCCAGATCTGTGCCTCGATACAATCCTGTCTCAGAGGTCTAGAGACAATTCCTTGGACTTCATGGCTTGGTTTGTACTCTGCCATGCACTGTTTACTTTGGGACCTTATATAGACAGGTGTGTGCCTTTCCAAATCAAGTTGTAGAAACATCTCAAGGCTGATCAGTGGAAACAGGATGCAGTTCAATTTTGGGTGTCATGGAAAAGGCTGTAAATACTTATATACATGTGATTTTTTTAGTTTTAATAAATTTACAAAGATTTCAAACAGTTCTTTCGTGTTGTCATTATGGGGTATTGTTTGTAGAATTTTAACCACTTGCCGCCCGCCCTATAACAAAAGAACGGCGGCAAAGTTGTTTCAAAATCCTGACTGGACGTCATATGCCGTGATCAGGATTTTGAGCCAGTCTGACACCCCACAACTACAATCTCAGTAAAGAGTCTCCGACGGAAACTCTTTACCACGTGATCAGTCGTGTCCAATCACGGCTGATCACAGTGTAAATAGGAAGAGCCGGTGACCGTCTTTTCCTCACTCGCGTCTGTCAGACGCGAGTAGAGGAGAGCGGATCAGCTGCTCCTCTGACAGGGGGGGGGTCTGTGCTGATCGATTATGAGCACAGCCCCCCCGAATGATGCCCACACTGGACCACCAGGGATGCCACCAGACCACCAGGGATACCCAGCACAAGGTATGCCACCCTAGACCACCAGGGATTCCAGTCAGTGCCCACAATGGATGCCAATCAGTGCCCACAATGGATGCCAATCAGTGCCCACAATGGGCATCACTGATTGGCATGCATTATTGTTTGGCACTGATTGGCATCCATTAGTACAGTATAAAACAATACAATGCCGCCTATCAGTGCCCATCCGTGCCGTCTATCAGTGCCAATCCGTGCCACCTATCAGTGCCCATCAGTGCCCATCTGTGCTGCCTATCCATGCCCATATGTGCCACCTATCCATGCCCATCTGTACTGCCTATCCATGCCCATCCGTACCGCCTATCCATGCCAATCTGTGCCAGCTATCAGTGCCAATTTGTGCTACCTATCAGTGCCCATCCGTGTCGCCCATCAGTGCCGCCTATCAGTGCCCATCATCGCCACCTATCAGTGCCGCCTATAAGTGCCACATATCAGTGTCCATCAATGCCACCTCATCAGTGCCATTTCATTGGTGCCACCTCATCAGTGCCCATCAGTGCCACCTTATCAGTGCCCATCAGTGCCCATCAGTGAAGGAGAAAACGTACTTATTTACAAAGTTTTGAAACTGAAACAAAAAAAATACATATTCATTTTCAAAATTTTCGGTATTTTTTTATTTGTTTAGCAAAAAATAAAAACCGTAGAGGTGATCAAATACCACCAAAAGAAAGCTCTATTTGTGGGAAAAAAATAATAAAAATTTAATTTGGGTACAGTGTAGCATGACCGTGCAATTGTCATTCAAAGTGCGACAGCGCTGAAAGCTCAAAATTGGTCTGGGCAGGAAGGTGTTTAAGTGCCCTGTATTGAAGTGGTTAAGGAAAGTAATTAATTGTATCCATTTTGAAATAAGGATGTAACATAACAAAATGTGGAGAAAGTGAAGCGCTGTGAATACTTTCTGGATGCACTGTTGCTGTCCACAAGTCCTCAGGAATCGCGTATACAATAGAAAGTAATCGTCACAAAAATTACGCATGCATGAATTAGATTAACCAGTGGAAATAGGTCAGTAGTGAACGTAAAACTTTTTTTTAATTGCGCATTTTAATGCACAAAATTAAAATTGAATTGATTTTTTTTTTATGTTTATTAGTACCAGGATTTCTTTTCATATTGTTGAAATGACATCATCAATAAAGTTTATTTGAAGAAAAAGGAAAGGAAAATTGCAAACAAATTGAAATTGAATTAAAATGGAAAAAAACTAACCTTGTACAAAGCTTTTGGATTTTTCTGCAAAGTTCAAGACAACTGTGCTGCCCTGTAAAGCTCAGCCAGGTTAAGGCTGGGTTTACATATATACAAATTTCCCTGCATCCAATTCGCATTACAGGCGAGTGTGACCTGCTCTCAATGGAGCTGGTTCACACAGGTTCGAGGCAGCCGTGGTCTGGATTGCACAAGAGTCCAGTGCGTTTTTGGGTCCAGTTCAGGTGTGAATTCAGGCAAAAATTTGGACCTGAATCGTACCTGAACCAGTGTACAGAAACACACCAGACCCCATGCTGTGAACAGAGGCTGCAGATATGTGAATCCAGACGTAAAGAAGAAATTTCCAAGGACTTTGAACTATTGAGCCAAGGCTATTACATATTTCCAGTAATACCAGTGGTGTTGCTATGGGGGGGGGGGGGGGGGGTGCGGCCACCAGAGGGGTGACACAAGGGCCGCCGCTACACAGTGCATTATATTGCGTGCACTTGCAGAGCTGCAGCGGAGCGGTGTGAGCAGGACACGTAGCCGTGCGAGGGAGTACCTATAACACTCCCCAGTCAGTGAAGCTAACCCTCGGGGATCTCCAATATCTTCTTCAGCTGGGGTTGGTGGGTGGATCTGGGGGTGTGGCTGCCTCCTCCACTCCTCCCACAGACTTCTTTACGCTAGCTCCGAGGTAGGCAACCCCTGGCGTGGGTGCCACAAGCAGCACGCGAAGCCTCTTTTCACCCAACTCCCTCATCATCAGCAGAGAAGCACAGGGAAGTGTCAGTGAGACACTAATACATTCCAATTTCAGAATTCCACACACTGCACCTGCACTGAGGGGGAGGCACTGTGCCCCCACACATTGTAAAAGATGGGAAACATTGTTTGGTTCTCTAACTTTGCTGTAGCTGCGATCGTCAGCTTTTGTGATGGGGAAGAGATTGGGTGCAGTTCTGCTGAGGGAGGGCAGTCCCTGTTTCCAGGAGGAGGAGGACTGTCATTGGCCACCGCTAAAGGCAATCACAGTCCTGCTAGCCCCTTCCACCATCTGGAGGAAGATCACTTGCTTGGTTGCCACTACCAATCTCAGAAAGAATTTCACTGTGATTGAGAAAACCACAATCAGATGACAGTTTGTGGAATTACTGTTGAGCGTCTGGGAATTTTGTTCAAATTATTCCTGAACCTTTGCATCACTTACTACTGAACCCCTGCACTCTGTGTCCCTTTAAGCGACAGCCAGTATTCAGCGCAATGAAAATCACACCCAACCACTTTTTCTCAGCTGCGGGGGCCCAACTTATGATCCTGCACACAGGCCCACTTCTTTCAGAAAATTCCCCTGACCTGAGCACATCATTGCGCATCCATTCCGTATGCTTGTATGTGTATGTGACATCACATACAAGCACTTGAATTGGATGCGAGAGGCGGATCAGCAGGATGAGTGTGCCAGAACAGGTAGATGTGTCTTTTCTCTGCTTCCTTTCACCACTCTGCATATCACGCATATCATAGATGAGAAGAGGGTACAGCGGTGGGGAAAATGAGCAGGAGGGTACAGGTGTGGGGAAAATGAGCAGGAGGGGTTCAAAGGTGGAACAAAAGAGCAGGAGGGTACATCGGTGGGCAGATGTACAGGGAGGTACAGTGGTGGAAGAGATGAGAAGGGGGATCAGCAGTGGAACAGAAGAGCAGGGGGTTCAGTGTTAGGGCAGAGGAGCAGGGGGGTACAGAGGTGGGACAGATGTGCAGAGGGGTACAGAGGGGTGCAGAGGAGAAAGGAGGTACATCGGTGGAACCAATGAGCAGGGGGCTACAGTGGTGGGGCAGAAGAGCAGGGGGTACAGTGGTGGGACAGATGTGCAGGAGATGCAGTGGGGGCAGATGAGAAAGGGGTTACAGTGGTGGGGCAGATGAGCAGATAAATTCAGTGTTAGGACAGATGAGAAGATGGTTCAGCAGTGAGACAGAACAGCATAGGGGTACGGCGGTGGAGCAGAAGTGCAGGGAGGTACAGTGGTGGTGCAGATGAACAGATAAGTTCAGTGTTAGGACAGATGAGAAGATGGTTCAGCAGTGAGACAGAAGAGCATTTGGGTACGGCGGTGGAGCAGATGTGCAGGGAGGTACAGTGGTGGGGCAGATGAGAAAGGGGGAACATTGGTGGGGCAAATGAGCAGGGTGGTACAGTGGCAGGACAGAAGGGCAGGGTGGTACAGTGGTGGGACATATAAGCAGGGGGGTACAGGATCAGATCTCAGATACAGGTAACAGGAACACACGGGAATGCTGTAGAGCAGACAGCACCTACAGGGGTGGTATAGGGCAGGTTAGAGATCTATGTAGTGACTGTTTGCAGTACCTTATAACATAGCTGCAGATGAAGACACTCAAGGCTGCTGTGTCCTCACCTCTTTCTCCTTCTTCAGCCACGGGATCAGCTAGAGCAGGGGTAGGCAAAGTTTGGGAGTTCTAAGTAATTTTCTAGCAAAAAAAAAAGTATTTAATTTGTAAACAACACATCTCAAAAAGAGGCTTAAGTGGTTAAACAATGAACTTTACCTATAGGTGTTTAATACCTTATATTAAAAATATATGAAACTTATATAAAATACAAAATTTTTGTGAGTGAAAGTATTTAACTTAGAATCAAGGTCAAAGCCCACCAAATAATTACCATGATTACTGGATTTAACTACACTAACTTCTTTTACATGTAGCGCTACCCAGCTGGATTTTTTATTTATTTTTATATCACAAAGCTTTATTGAGAACACAAGCAGAAAAAATACAGAATCATCAACCAGAGACAATAGATCAGTACAGAAATGTTTTTACAACATTACCATAATCCAACAGTACCAAACCTCAGCACATCAACAATACAGTTGATGTGATCATCTGCTCGAGCTCTGTTCACTCGTCCAATCAGGCAACAGTAGCACCTCATATAGAAGGAATAGAAAAAAATCCAGCAGTCCTATATCTCCCACTATTTGTGAGAGTGTTTCCATGCCTTTTCCTATATGCATTCCTGGGGGACATCTATCTGCCCTCCCATCCAGTACCATATTGAAGTCACCTATTACCAGTATCGGGACATCAGGCTTATCGGAGATAAATTTCATTAACTGATATAAAACCTCAACATTAAATGGGGGTGGAAAATATATACATTAGCCAAGATACATCCTATACCCTCAAAAATGCAATGTAGAAAAATATACCGGCCTTTTTCATCTATCCTAGTCTGTCTGCAGGAGAACCCCTCCCCCCAAACCAATTAGAGTACTTACTCCTCTGGAGTATGACATATACACAGAGTGGTATTGGGTTTGAAAGTTTCTCCTTTTTAACCACTTCCATACCAGGCCCTTCCTGCCCAGGACAATTTTTAGCTTTGAGCGCTGTCGCATTTTGAATGACATTTGCACAGTTATGAAACACTGTACCCAAACGAAATTTTTATAATTTTTCTTCCCACAAATAGAACTTTCTTTGGTGGTATTTTATCACCTCTGCGGGTTTAAATTTTTGCACTATAAATGAAAAAAGACTGACAATTAAAAAGAAAAAAACTGATGGGCACTGATAGGCAGCACTGATGGGCACTGATAGGTGGCACAGATGGGCACTGATAGGTGGCACTGGATAGGCAGCACTGATGAGGAGCTAATGACAGGCATTACTGAGTCACACTGATTGACACTTTAATGGGGCACTGATTGGGACTTCTCTGCAATTCTGGGGAGAAATCTCTAATTTCTCTTGCCTTCTGAAGTATAATGTCTTTGTCTTTAAAATAAAGCATTATTAACAAAAATTGCCTGGGATGCCCCCTGGTGGTGACACTTATGGAACTCTATGTGCTCTCTCTATTGCAAAGAAAGAAGAGAAGGATTCCTTCCCAAAAATTTCCACAAGCCACTTTTCCATGAAGCTTGCAGGGTTTGGACCCTCACAGCGTTTGGGGAGCCCCAATAGTCTTACGTTGTTTCTGCACATTCTATTCTCCATATCTTCCATTTTAAAGGTATAAACATTCATTTTTTCACTCATTAGTTTCCTTTCCTTCTTTAATGGGTTCAGATCGTCCTCAACTGAGCTCACCCCCCCCCCCCCCCACTGCAGTTGTCCATACCCTTACCTTGTGCACATCATGCCTTAGGAAGTTAAAGTATTCTTTTATCCCTTGCTTCTAAAGCAATTTGATTACTTTTAGCAGGTGTGTGTGCAAACTTCCCTAGTTTAGCAGCTGCTTGGCTTTCTTTATCCTTTGCTGAGTACTGTGACTGTGGGTTTGCACCCTCTTGTTGCAGGGCCTCCTCCCCCTACTTGCTTGTCATATTTATTTTGCTGATATTAATATTAAAAGCAAAGTATCAAAGCAGCAAGCAAATCAGAAAAAATAAGCGTCCTCCTTTGAGAGTCTATCAATTTGCCCAGGTAAAAAGAAAACAGCCCTTCAAATTCCCCAGACCTGTTCTCACCTCCTCCTTACAGGTCACCAGCAGTGTCCTTGTCTCCACTACTCCTTTTGAAGAATTGATTTTTCAGTCTCAGATACATCTATTCCTGACAGCCTCTCTTTCTGGTCCTGGAACTGTTGTTGTAATTGGTTGTGCAGTGGATGCCTCTCACCCATCCACTGTCACTCAACTGTGTCTTCGCTGAATCGGATAGCCTTTGTTCACTGCACCGCTTTCTAGACAAATTAAACTTGTATGTTGTTGGGCATATGGAGGGTACAAAACAGGAAATGACAACTTTGTGAGGGCTGCTTTAAACAAATTGGTGACAAAGTGCATTCGTCAGTCATCATCAGCATACAACATTAATCCAACAATTAACATTAATACAGCATCCATATCTGGCCCAAAACACACAGTTCTAGATTTGGTGCACATTTATAAATTGATTTATAATGTAATTTCTTGGGTTTCTATTATGTTAAACCCATCAAAAATGTAATCACTGGTGAAAAATACATTTTAACACCACAACAGAGGAAGACCATACAAACCTCTAGCCAGATACCAGCATATTTGGGATTCGAACCATCGACCCAAGTGCTGCTAAGCACAAGTGCTAACCAGTTAGCCACTATGCTGCCACATGGATGGAGGCTGCATCTCTATGGTGTCAAACAGTCCTAAGTCCCAGGGGGGCAATAAGTTAATCAATGCAGGTGTACTGTGGAAGGCCGGGGAGCCATTGAACATCCTGTTTCTGTGATATGCCATCTGTTTTGAAGGCTGGTTATGGCTAATTACTGTTAGCATACTGCTAGAACAGTGTTTCTCAACTCCTGTCCCCAAGGTGAAAATCTTAAGTCCTTGCCCATGGAAAACATATGACACGATTTGCAATGGTGGTGGAACCATCCTACACATAAATACTACATTTAGACATCATTTATGTAAGGACCTGAGTCAGGAGTTGTGTTTAACAACATAGGGAGAGCAGATAATGTCTCAATCTGAAGTGGCAGCATGTTTGGGATTTGAACCATAACCCCAGCACTGCTAGGCAGAAGTGCTAACCCATTAGCCACTGTGCTGCTGCATAGATGGAGGCTGCATCCTTGTAGTGTCAAACAGTCATAAGTCACGTGTTCTGTGGAAGGCTGGAGAACAATTGAATAACCTGTTTCTGGCATATGCCATCTGTTTTGAAGGCTGGTTATGGCTGATTAACATCTGATAACATCTCTAATTTTGGGGTATTTTGCTTGGTAAGAGGCTGCAATTAGTGTTGGTGGGGAAATCTTAAGGCCGATTATTGATCTTGCCCATGGAAAACATATGGCATGATTTGCAATGGTGGTGGAACCCTTCTACACATAAATACACAAAAATACTGCATTTCTTTGGACATATACCTATAGGTGGTGGAATGACATTAGTCAGGAGTTATGCTTCTTGGTTTCCTCTGTGATATTTGGTGGTTCTTGGTGTGTGAGTGTAGAATAGTTATGTTAAATAAAGTCCATGATGATCCTGCGCAAAAAAATTGTGTACAAAACAATGTAACAATAATAAAGTGACAAGTGCTGATAAATAGAACGGAATGAAAACACTAATAATAATCCAAAATATTGAGGAAAGTATGCACCGTTTCATAAATCCATATAAGTAAGTCTCTTAATAGCATAAACCACACAAAGGGCACTGAAACTCGTTCCCATAAGCAAAAAAAGAGAACAATGAATGGAATCACAGTCTGGGCTCTCAGAACTCTCACCTCCACTCCTTAGTTATATGTAAATCTTCTGCTCGTCCTATTGTCCACCACCAGGGGGTCTTCCACTGTTGTACTTTACAGCTCGATAATGTGGGTGCATGTATTAGACCACAAGGGGGCCATCCATCCCTGTAGCAGATGTACTATACACCAGGTAGCTACCTCTGCAAAAATATGCCACTCAATAAGAAAACAAAGGGAGGGGGGAAGAGGCTCCAATAGTGTAGTATTTAAAACAGGAATATTTGATTTACTAATAAAAACAATTGGACTCTCATATTGAATAAAAACGGTAACAGCTCAAAAGAAAAACGACTTCCGGTATTGTGTTAGTTTCCCGGCCACTCCCTATGCGTTACGTCAATCACGTGACTTCATCAGGGTATCCCGCCACTGTCATCAGATAACAGTGGGGAGCGAGAGCCGGCACAGAGGGTGGGAGGAGGAGCTGGCCAAGTACATTTTTTTAAGGTAACCCGCAGGTGATTGGTTGCTAGGTCCTAAGCAACCAATCACCAGCTTGATAATATGAAAAGTCACTCGGCCAGCTCCCGTCCCCAGTCCAGAACTGTGCTTCCTCCCGATCTCCACTGTGTGCAGACTGCAGAGCTAGGATGCAATGATCAAACATTACTCCCCCCCACCCTGCATTCTGAGCGCAATGCACTCCTGATCCCTGCATTTGGAGCATAACGCACTCCTGATGCCTGCATTCTGATTGAAGCACACCCCTGATCCTTGTATTCTGAGCGTAACGCACTCCCAAACCCTGCACTCTGAGCATAACGCAATCCTGATCTTTGCATTCTGAGCACAACGTACTCCTGAACCCTACATTCTGAGCTCAACACACTTCTGATCCCTGCATTCTGAGCACAACTCACTCTTGATTCCTGCATTCTGAGCGCAACACACGTCTGAACCCTGCATTCTGAGTGTAAAGCACTCCTAAACTGTGCACTCTCTTGTAATACTGATTTTTATTTTTGTGCTCACAAACACACTGGGTTTGTGATCTAGGCTTGGATTTAACAATGTATTATCACCCACAGTAGATCACAAAGGCAGAGTATTTTCAACACGGTGCAGGAAGCAGCACACATGGAAAATGCCTTTCTGGCACCACGTTCTGGTGTAAACTGGCCCTAGCAATGGGATACTGAGCCCAGTGATCTTTGATCTAAACATTATTTCCATGTGCAATTCCCGTGTCTCTAGCACAACTAATGATTTAGACGGTCTCTGTTGTCTGTGACCTCTAGTGAATTAGATTTTGTTGAGTATTTTTCCCGAGCACTATAGTGAATTCCATTTTCACGCTAATTTACATGGTTTGGCTATTTTGCGAGTATTTATTTGTGCATTCGCATATTCACGCTATAGTGAGTCAAGATTTGGTAATTTTTTATGAAGGAGCGCTTCACTGTGACTGTGCAATATTGAGACTAGTGTAGAGATTGCACAGTGGAGTGATAGCTGTTCTTTGACGTTTTTGTTATTCAGTTTACTTTATTTTTTATGAGAGTGTAATTGTGTGGGATTTTTGCACTAAATTTTTACATCTGCAGGAGAACTTGTTTTGAAAAACAAGACAAAGAATTGGTAAACTTCATATAATAAATGTTTGCTTTTGAGTTTAATAACAGCAGAATACAAAAAGTAAGACATATGGGTGCAAATTTACTAGAGAAAAACTGCACAGGCTAGGGTTTTATTACAAGAATTAGGATGTGCAAAGGATACAGAAATAAAAAACATTTATTTATCTATGGGTATAAGGGGGTGCAGTGAATGTGAGTTTTATAATGTGAGGTGGTTTAGGTGTACATCGTTCTTGCATTCATTTTATTTCAAATGATGCGGCGACAGAAGCACTGAAACCCCTTTTCCCCTTCAAATGGGAACAAACGTCCATAAACAAAATTACATCCCCTTATTAAACAGCGTTAGGGAAGATTTGAGAAAGTGGTCTAACCTTTCTCACTCCTCGTTAGGTAAAATAAATATAATCAAAATTAATATTCTCCCTCGCATTCTTTTTATTTTCCAAATGATTCCACTGGGTGTTCCTATAGGGTTCTTCAACAGATCTCCCACTTTATCTGGCGGGATAGCCACCCCAGGGTAGCTAGAGAATTTTGAATCTTGTTTCGCTCTAAACAGGAGGATTGGCTCTTCCCAATCTTCGATCATACTATAAAGCTGTAGTTTTATCGAGATTGGCTGACTGGAAATACACTAAAGACTTTAAGTTATGGCTACAAATTGAACATTCGCTGAGTGGCATTGATCTTTCAAACGCTCCCTGGATCCCCTGATCTTTTAGGAATCTTAATCATTTGACCCCAACTCTTACCAAGTCCTCTTTAGATGTCTGGGACGCTTTGCATAGAAAATACGCCTGGGCCTACAATTCCCATTGATGCCTCTGCTTAATCACATATACTTCCTACCGGGCCTCTTGGACTCTGGCTTCAAATCCTGGTCCCTAAATGAACCTCTCTTGCTCACATCACGTTCTCCAATCCAACTCACTGAAGCCGATCTCCGAGATCTAATACAACCACCTTCATGAACCAATGGGGACATAATCAACTACTATGTTTTACAAGGTGGCTCCCCCTACCTCTACGTGAATTATAAGACCTTAATGACATTGAGGTAGTGTTTCACCAAAAGGACCCACCGCAACATAGCATCTCGACTTTCTATAAAGCTCACATCGAGCTCCAAAACCCTGGCCATCCGTCTTTCTTGACAAAATGGGAAACGGACCTAAACTTATCCATTGCGAACAAACAAAAAGACAAGGTCCTGAAACTGGCTCATGTCTCTTCTCTAGCTTCAAAAATTATGGAGCTCAACTATGAGTTGCTTACCAGGTGGCACTACACACCATCCAAACTACACCATATGTTCTCCGCCAACTCCCCATTGTGCTGGAGGAGCTGTGGGAACAAAGCTACTCACGCACATATATGGTGGTTTTGCCCAATCATCCGCCCTTACTGGACCAACATCCTCAATCTGATTCATCAAATCACAGGGGTCTCCCTACCAAACAATCCATGGACCACCTTCTTTAATGCGACCAAAGTCTCCGTTGGCTCATATAATGCTCGCTTATACCCCATTTGCTGAACTCAGCTAAAGCTTTAATTTTGACCCTGTGGGGTCATCCATCAACCCCATCTATAAAAACATGGCTACAAAAGGTCGCTGAGGTCCACCTCATGGAGGATATTACTCACAACGCTAGAGGCCCCTCCAACTGACACAAACGTATTTGGGCACCTTGACTTGAATTTACGTCCACCTCCTGCTACAAGGAAATCATGTCAAAAACTCATTAGGACGCCACTCACGTTGTTTTTTTTTAATAACTCACATAAAGAGCCATTTCTCACAAATATACGGCCTGGTCACTGATGTGAAGTGGTTTACTTTCTGTCTGATCTCATAGATTTTAACTATATTACAGCTGGATTGATGGCCTGCATGCCACCGATACCCCCTACACCCTTCTTCCTTCTTCTATCCCCCACTAGTTGCCCCCCCTACTCCCCCCCTTCTTCTTTCTCCAATCTCTTCTCTCTCTCTTTATAACCTTCATCTCAAGCCCTTTCACTCTTATATTGCTCTCGAGCTTGATAAAAACCTTATTCTCCATTTTCCTTTGGAACAGTTGCAAAATATAGACAGACCTATGCCTTATACCTATACCTTATCAGACTAACGGATGAATCATAGAGATGCTTTTATGCCTTTTACTTGTTCAGAGGTCTCTAACTAAGTATGGTTGTAACATTTAATCTGCCATATAGATGACCTAGTGTACTTTGTACTTTATAAGTTTACCTAATGTCTGCTTTATTAACAACAACCTGGAATTAACATGGATTGTTTGAGGATTTGCATCATTTAATTTACAGAACATGCCCACAACTTTGAAGTTTTTTTTTTGTTTTTTGTTTTTTATTGTGAAGCAAACAACAAATAGGACAAAATAACAGAAAAAGTCAATGTGCATAACTATTCACCCCACTAAAGTCAATACTTTGTAGAGTCACCTTTTGCGGCTATCACAGCTCCAAGTCCCTTTGGATAAGTCTCTCTGAGCTTGCCACATCTTACCACTGGGATTTTTGCCCATTCCTCCTTGCAAAACTGCTCCAACTCCTTCAAGTTGGATGGTTTGTGCTTGTGGATAGCAATCTTTAAGTCTGACCACAGATTTTCCAATGGATTGAGGCCTGGGCTTTGACTAGGCCATTCCAACACATTTACATGTTTCCCCTTAAACCACTCAAGTGTTGTTTTAGCAATGTGTTTAGGGCCATTGTCCTGCTGGAAGGTGAACCTCTGTCCTAGCCTCAAATTACACACAGAGCGGTACAGGTTTTGCTCAAGAATATTCCTATATTTAGCACTATCCATCTTTCCCTCAACTCTGACCAGTTTCCCAGTCCCGACAAAAACATCCCTACAGCATGATGCTGCCACCACCATGTTTCACTGTGGGGATGGTGTTCTTTGGGTGATGTGATGTGTTGGGTTTGTGCCAGACATAGCGTTTTCTTTGATGGCCAAAAAGTTTAATTTTAGTCTCATCAGACCAGAGCACGTTCCTCCATACATTTTGGGAGTCTTCCACATGCATCTTTGCAAACTCAAAACGTGCCATTTTGTATTTTGCTGAAAGTAAAAGCCACTCTGCCATAAAGCCCAACTCTATGGAGTGTACGGCTTATTGTCGTCCTATGTACAGATACTCCAGTCTCTGCTGTGGAACTCTGCAGCTCCTCCAGGGTTACCTTAGGTCTCTGTGCTGCCTCTCTGCTTTTTATGGGCTTCATAACAAAGGGGGTGAATACATACACACATGCCAATTATCCTTTTTTTTTATTTCTGAAAAATAGTTTTATGTATATATTTTTCTAATTTTACTTCACCAACTTAGACGATTGTGTTCTGATCCATTGCATAGAATTCAGATTAAAAAAACATTGAACTAAAGGCTGTAATGTAACAAAATAGGTAGTATTTTTGCAAGGCACTGTAGCTGCAAACCTGAACCTCATCCCCACTGTTCAATGATTTAGAAAGCACCGTAGCCAAAGGCTAGAATGATGTCATCAGTGGAAGCCTACATATTCCTCTGCACCGGTTTCCATTATTGCAATGATCAGCACATGCCAGCAGAGGTCATTGTTTACCAGTATACAACATCAAGCAGAGGATAAAAGCAGATCATGAACTATACAGGCAATGACAGCTCTTTTTAACTTGTATCAAGGGACCGAATCCCATTCCCTGATACATGTAACAAAGCTAAACAATAAAAGCAATCCTCAAAGGGAAATTTGTTGCCTTATATATCCCATGTTGCATCTACAAATACACTAATAACATACATTTTCAATTCAGGCCACTTGCACATTTTCTTCTATTCCTAGAATACAATGATAAACCAGGTGACATACTGCTAGGTACAAAGGTTTGATTGGTGACTGCAGAAGGATGAACAAGAACAGCCATTGTCATTTTTTTTCTGGTTATGATATCTAAGGTCAACAAACAGGTGATGATAATAGGTGACAGGCAACAGACCTTGTCCTCACTCTGGGACTGTGCACATGATGCTTTCTAAGCTACACAATGGGTAATTCGGTGAAGAAAGGGAAGGTTGTCTTAGCGGATCAGAATAAAGTTAAGAGCCTGAGTCTCTACAAAGCAGGTAAGCTGGCATTTTGTTTGTCTTAATATGTTTACTTACATATTACTTCTATTTAGTGTATTACATATTTAAGTATTTATTTAACTTTTTTTTATAATGTGGCTTTTTTTATTTTTTATTTTATTTTTGAGGATTAAAACATATTATGATTACATTTTCATATAACTGTTTGTTTTTTACTTGACACATTGTGCAGCCTTCTTTGTGCTTAATATAGTTGCATGTTTGTTAATACTGCATACATTATACTGAAGCAGTATTTAGCAGACTATTTGAGTAGGGCAAAGAGAAGTAATAGCAGCAACGGGTCAGAAATAAACTTTCTTTAGTTTTCCAAGTTTTTGAAAATGTATTGGATTGGTTGCAATGAGTTATTGCAACATAACTAATCTTTGTAGCATGTAGTTAGGAAAGTATAGGTGTCCTGTGAATTGTTAATGCTGTAGTATCAGAACTAGAAACATCTTGCTTATACCATCTCTTCTATCATTAATGTATCTGAGCAGAAAAGATGACAAACAGGTGTATCTATTAAAGTTAAAAAAGGTTTCAGTTGGCTAAAGCAACCAGTAAGAATCATTAGCTCATTTTAATTTCTTCATTTCATAGAAGCTAATTGGTTGCTGTGAGCACACAATAAAGGTTCTTGTTAATACAATTTTCATCAACAAGTCTCAGAGATATTGTTGCATACCTTATTTGGAGCTGTATCATTTGTTCGGTAGATTTCCTATATGATTATGATCATATACATTTATTTTAAAAACTAGAATAAGTGAGATTCTCTATATGCTCCTGCAGAGGAATAATAGATACCCTTTGTTTCAAAAAAAGGAAATAGGCCCTTTTTCTTCTTCTTTATGCTCTAAAACGGTGATCTTTGTACAGTATCTCACAAAAATGAGTACACCACTCAAATGTCTCTATCATCCACCAACCCCATGGAGGAGTGGAAGAGGCAACCTGTGAAGCTCTGGTGAACTCCATGCTCAAAAAGATTAATGCAGTGCTGTAAAATAATGGTGGCCACACAAAATATTGACACTTTGGGCCCAAATTGGACATTTTCACTTAGGGGTGTACTCACTCTTGTTGCCAGCGGTTTAGACATTAATGGCTGTGTGTTGAGTTATTTTGAGAGGACAGCAAATTTACACTGTTATACAAGCTGTACACTCACTACTGTACATTGTAGCAAAGTGTAATTTCTTCAGTGTTGTCACATGAATAGATATAATAAAATATTTACAAAATGTGAGGGGTGTACTCACTTTTGTGAGATACTGTATGTTGAATTAAATAATTTAGTATCAGACTGGGGTACCTGAGGCCCACTGCAGAAATATACAATAATGGCCCACCCTTAGTAAAAACAGTAGGATAAAAATGATAAGAGGTAAATTAAAAGCTTACACTAGTGATGGTATGTAGCATAATTGGAATTGCAGTGTTTAAAGTGTTTGTTACCCCAACATTTCATATTCCTGATATGTGCCTACTGTACATGTGCTTTTATGAGAAAGTCTCCTGATTTCTTTGTATTTCTTCCTTTGTGTGAAATCCCTGATGTTTCTGCCAGTCTCTGCTTTCCTATTAAAAACTGACCACACTAAGCAGTAGAGCACACTGTGGTCAGTTCTCTAGCTGTGCTGGAAACTCAGTGTGCTCTCCTCCAATGATCGGGACTTGTCCTGACACACCTCCATTGCACAGTCTTTCACTGGGAAGCTCAGTGTACTCTTGCTTCTCTTCCATCTTAGCACCTATGCAGCTGAAAACAGAAGGAAGAGATGGAATGTGATCACTTATAAAAAAAAATGAATTAAAAAAATATTATAAACTGAATGGGTTGTTTTACAAGGTGATTGTTTACAATTACTTTAACCCCAGCATGAAATCGTAGGTGTGCATGCCTCATAAAGTCTTGATAGGCAGGCCAGC
Source organism: Lithobates pipiens (assembly GCF_037356315.1). NCBI lineage: Eukaryota > Metazoa > Chordata > Amphibia > Anura > Ranidae > Lithobates > Lithobates pipiens. The sequence continues at coordinate 280,313,106 of NW_027507903.1, read as the reverse complement.
AGGCAACTAAAGGAGTGCACAAAACCGACTGTTACTAATTAAGAGGTAATAGCTTAACATTGTCACCCTACAGCGGGAAGTGCTATTACTGGCAGGAGCTCCAGGTAAGAATCTTAGCAATGGATTAAAAAAAAAAAAGATTTGCTGAAAGTACAACTAAAAGGTCCCGTAAATTATTCTAAATTCCTACATTCAGTTACTAGCCGATGCACAAGCCTCATAATATAAAAAAAAAAACGTCCTTTTCCTTCCCTGACTGCGTCAAATCCTCCTTCATTTATTTCTCAACTGCTCCCCCTCCCAGACACTGCAGCTCACAGTGGGAGGGTTACAGCAACAGAGGCAGTGCTATCAGAAAGAAGTGGGCAGGGCTTGGTGTGGCCAGGTACTGATTGATGAACTATAGGCTGGTGATTCAGCAGTGACAATGCTGATAACCGTATGCCTCCTGCAATTTTTTTTTACCCCACTTTCGTGCAAGCAGGCACAGCCTACATGAGAATGGCATCTCTTCTCTTAATTCAGGAGCGGTGCAGCATTGTTTGTCATACCATCACAAACAGGCACAGCCTACATGAGAATGGCATCTCTTCTCTTAATTCAGGAGCAGTACAGCATTGTTTGTCACACCATCACAGGGAGCTGGATTAGGTAGATTTCACTGACAGGTATCTGTGGGACTTTGTCGGGGGGGGGGGGGGGGCTAAATGAAAACTGTAAGTGCAGATATACTCATAACTATTGTATTTTGTTAATATATTTATTAATTATAGGTATTTATATAGCACCATCAATTTACGTAGCTCTTAACATATATATCGAATTTACACCAGTCCCTGCCCTCAAGGAGCTTACAATCTAAGGTCCCTATTCATAAATATACTGGGGCCAATTTAGACAGGATTCAATTAGCCTACCAGCATGTCTTTGGAATGTGGGAGGAAACCGGAGTACCCGGGGGAAACCCATACAGGCGCAGGGAGAACATGCAAACTCCAGGCAGGTAGTGTCGTGGTTGGGATTTGAACCCTAGTGCTGCTAGGCGGAAGTGCCAACAACTTGCTGCCACCGTGCTGCCCACCACTTAGCCACTGTGCTGCAATATATATCTACTTTTTTTAATCCACTTGAGATCCGTGCTATAGCCGAATGACGGCTACAGCGCGGACCTGCTTTGCCGGGACGACGTCTATTGACATCGTCCCATGCACGAGCGGCCTGCGTGCCCCCTGAGACTCGCCTGATCACAGATCGGAGCAAGGAGTCAATCCCGACCCCTTACCACGTGATCAGCTGTCAGCCAATGACAGCTGATCATGTGACACAACAGAGCCGGTAATCGGCTATTTTTCGATCACGGCCAGCTTATCAGTGCCCACCTGGCCCCTGCCAGTGCCACCCAAATAATAAAAAAGTGCCCCACATTAGTGCCACCCATCAGTGCCCACAGTGCCACCCATCAGTGCCCACAGTGCCACCCATCAGTACCCACAGTGCCACCTATCAGTGCCCACAATCTGCCTCAACAACAGTGCTGCACCCCAGTGCCACATATCCGTGCCCATCAGTGTCATCTACCAGTGCCCATCAGTGACCATCAGTGCCGCCATCAGTGCCACCTATCAGAGTCACCTATCAGTGCCACCTATCAGTGCCCATCAGTCCCATCTATCAGTGGTACCTATCAGTGCCCCTTAGTGCCACCCATTCGTGCCACCCATCCATGCCACCCATCAGTGCCACCCATCAGTGCCATCTTATCTGTGCCCATCTTTGTCCATCAGTGCCGCCTTATCTGTGCCCATCAGTACTGCCTTATCTGTGCCTATCGGTGCCACCTTATCTGTGCCTATTAGTGCCGCCTTAACTGTGCCTATCAGTGCCCACCAGTGCAGCCTATCAGTGCCCACCAGTGCCGCCTCATCAGTGCATTTCAATGAAGGAGAAAAATTACCTGTTTGCAAAATTGTATAACAAACTATTAAACATGATTTTTTTTTTTTGCATTTTTTTTGTTTGTTTAGCAAAAAATAAAACTCCCAGCTGTAATTAAATACCACCAAAAGAAAGCTCTATTTGTGGGAAAAAAATGATAAAAATGTCATTTGAGTACAGTGTTATATGGCCGCGCAATTGTCATTCAAAGTGCGTCAGCGCTGAAAGCTGAAAGTTGGTCTGGGCAGGAGGGGGGTTTAAGTGCCCAGTAAGCAAGTGGTTAATAGTACTACATAGAGCACATCAATGGAAATATTTTAATTATAATAATTAACGATATAATAACCTGTCTTACTTGTTTATGAATTGCAAATTGCATTGCAAGAAAGTCCCTATTATTTTCCATTTAATTATGCTTCTCTGGGATGAAGATATGTTTGAGTGAGAATATAGAATTCCTTGTGAATACTTCATTTTTTTCAACCCTAAATCTGTTTTTCACGTTGTTCGACATAATGGCTCACTGTACATTCCTTTCAAATGAAAGCAGAACGATGGCCTACCAATTAACCACTTGCCTACTGGGCACTTATATCTCCTTCCTGACCAGGCCAATTTTCAGCTTTCAGCGCTGTTGCACTTCGAATGACAATTGCGTGGTCATGCAACATTATACCCAAACACAAATTTTTATCATTTTTTTCACACAAATTGAGCTTTTTTTGGTGGTATTTAATCACCACTGTGTTTTTTATTTTTGCTAAAGAAACAAAAAAACACAGAAAATTCAGAATTTTTTTTCATAGTTTGTTATAAAATTTTGCGAGCAGGTAATTTTTCTCCTTCACTGATGTGTGCTGATGAAACTACACTGATGGGCACTGATAGGCTGCACTGATGGGCACTGATGAGGTGGCAATGATGGGCACTGATGAGGCTGCACTGATGGGCACTGATGAGGTGGCACTGGTGGGCACTTATAAGCAGGCACTGATAGGGGGCACTGAAGGGAACTGAGAGGTGGCACTGATAGGTGGCACTGATAAGCACTGATAGGCACTGGTAGGCAGCACTGGTAGGTGACACTGATGATGAGCCACTGATGGGCACTGATTGGCACCACTGAAAGGTGGCACTGGTGGGCACTGATAGATGGCATTTGTGGGCACTGATAGGTTGCACAGATCAGTACTGATGTCCCTGTAACAGAAGCTGGTTACCAGCTTTATTCTTTTCTCCTCACGCTGATTGCGAGAATCAGATAACCGACTTCTGTTTCAGAACGAAACTCTGGATAGCCGCACTCCAGATTGTGTAAAAATTAGATGCCTTTATTTCTTCAAAATGCAAGTGCAAAACTCCGTTGCACAAAACATCACAGCAAAAAGGGAACAAAAAAGGATTTTTGAATAAAATTGCTAACGCGTTTCACGCTACAAACAGCGCTTACTCATAGCTCATGACTTGGAGCTGTGAAATCTCTGTTTGTTTTGTCTACTTCCTGATCAGCAGTCATTGGCTGACAGCTAATCATGTGGTAAAGAGCCCGCTGTGATTGGCTCTTTACCCTGTTCTGTGATCAGCCTAGACCTTTGGAGTGCATGCAATTTTGTTTTGCTTTTTTTTTTCTGTTTACCTATTTATTAATTGGTTTTCTTTGGCCCTGCCTAGGTCTAGAATGGCGTATCTGTGCTCCTGCAGCCTCCTGGGATACTTAGATCACATCTCCCAGGAGTCTGCAGGATCAAACACACAGATTAGCTGAGGGGTAGGCCGGAGGATGAGCCCAGTGTGTCATCAGCACCTGGGTGCTTGAATTCAGCAGGCAGCTGAGGAGGATCAAGATTTTCTGTGTGGGTATGGGTTTTGAGTAGAATGCAGCACTACAAGGGTTTGTGGCAGAATTCAGTATAGAAAACTCAGATCAGACCTCGAATATGGGATGTGAACTTTCGAATATGGGATGTGAAAAAAGATTGTTTTTTTCCATTAAATGTGTCAAACAGTTTTCCAGAGTACATTATATGCCCTGCATTGACATTTAAAGGAGAAGTACAGCCAAAGCTCATTTGGCTGTACATCTGTGGATCAGAGAAGTGCTGTCTGTTCTGTACTCCTGTGACCCCTTTTTAAGCCTGGAATCACAGAGCTGGTTGTGGCTGGGTGAAGATCATAACCATATGGTCGGGATCCACCTAAGAGCCTGGATCAGCACCTGGCTCAGTCTTCCAGCAAGTCGCTGAGAGCCTGAGTCAGCCGCTCCCACCCCCTCCACAGGCCAGCACTCTAGTGAGCACATGGGGGCAGAGCACTAGCTCTCTGCTCAGAGTGGCAGGGAGAACTGAGCGATCAGCAGTGTTTGATAGCTCAGCTCTCACATTTAGAGGCGGCGGGGGACAACCTGCAGGTTCTGGATCAATGCCGTATCCACCTAGGTAAGTATGATTTTTAAAACAACCTCAAACCAATACTTCTATTTTAATGTATGAATTGCTGCAAAGTTACTACATCGATTTTAATGGTACGCCATGGTGAATCTCTATGAAAAAAAATGTTAATTATAATCTACAACAATGAAATAACCTGTTTAATTTGTTAGTGATGTGATTATTGAGTCAAAGTCCAAAGTCCTGATATATATATATATATATATATATATATATATATATATATTATTTACAGAACCCTAATTGTGCTGTTTATATAAATCTTTTTCTCCCCGATATTCAACAATTTGTTGTATTTTAATACTAGCATTATAGATGTACAGGACAAATATTTTTATTTGCCCACCAACACTGAGGCACTGATTTTATTATCTATATAATTTTTTCCTATTTATCTGTTTTTTTCATATTATGTACTAGACAACCTTTTTATATCTTTATTCTTTTTAAAATGATTTGCACCATTGGATCTACCAACCTGCTGTATTGCCCTTTACTACCCTAGATCTCCTTACACACGACCGGACTTTCCGGCAGACTAGATCCGACGGGATCAGTCCATCGGACAATCCGATCGTGTGTGGGCTAGTCTAATCATTTTTCAGGAAAAATAATCCGCCGGACCTCGAGTCCGGTCGAAAAATCTGTTCATCTGTATGCTAGTCCGACAGACCAAATATGACGCAAGGATGGCTATTGGCTACTGGCTATTGAAATTCCTTGTTTAGTCCCGTCTTATGCTATCACGTTCAAACCAAACAGAATTTCGAATGGACTTCGTCCGTTCGTGTGTGCCCAAGTCTGTTAGTTTGGAAAGTCCGTCGGACCTCCGCTAAAAGTCTGCCGGGAAGACCGTCGGACCTAGTCCGTTGAATAGTCCAGTCGTGTGTACGCGGCATAACAATTACTTATCACTATCATTGTTTTACGAAGCACTTGCATTTTGATCAGCATTGTATTAACAAACTAGGAATGAAATTACAAACTTCAGACAGGTCTGGAATATGATACAAAGAGAGCCTTCACTTCTGACCAAATGGGCCTAAATCCCATCATGCCTCTGCCTCTAGAAGTCATGCCTGTGATCGTTAGGGTCTTGCAATGTCTCATGGGACTTGTAGTTTCAAAACAGCTGGAGAGCCAAGGTTCCCTACTCCTGGGCTACAGTCTAAGAGGTCAGAGAATATTAATATAGTAGATAAGCTACTCCTGCAGTCAGTGCAGACACAAGAGGCAGGCCTACTCTCAGATCATGTGCCTGCTGGAAAGTGATGGAAACTTCCTTTGATTCCCTGCACCTCCATGTTATATAACAGATCAAATGGCACACAGTTAACGAGATCCAGGACATTAGCGACTGATCTTTTGAGCCTGCTTCTTTTGTTGATGATGACGGAAAAGCAAATGGTAGGAGAGGGGGGAGTGATATATGTGTGCTTACACAGTAAGACACAGGCTACACACTGGAGAATACTCTGGTCTTCCTTTGGGGAAATTTTCCTCTGAACACAAACTGTCTTGCACAGATTGCTAGGATACAAGTGTAGCACTGACCCCCGAAGGAGCTGCTGGTTTTATTGGGCTTACCTTCTTAACCTCTTCTCCGTCTAGGGGTTCCTGTGGAAGATGGCCCAAAGAAATGTGGAAACTGACACTGAATCTTCTTTTGGGTTACCTTCTTAACCTTTTCTCCGTCTAGGGGTTCCCATGGAAGATGGCCCATAGAAATGTGGAAACTGACACTGAATCTTCTTTTGGGTTATTTATTTGAACCAGAAAGAGAGTCTTTAGACAAGGGTAGAGGGTTAGGATTAAGCTCAGTTACTTTAGACTGCAAAAATAGAAAGTCTATTGTAGGAAAAATCCAGAGAATATCGACTGTTTCACAGCTGGATTTTACAACCCCCGGATAGACCTCCTCTCACTAGGCCTAGCAGCTGGTAGGGTGTTAAGCAAAGTCTATGCCACAGACTTGAGTGTAGAATATTGGAGAAAAATCTCTGCCACAGACTTGAGTGTAGGATATTTGAGAAAAGTCTCTGCCACAGACTTGAGTGTAGAATATTTGAGAAAAGTCTTTGCCACAGACTTGAGCATTACTGAGGGACATAGACAAATTTAAAGAGCTATCATACGGTACCAGTATCTCTCAGCCGATCTGGCGATACCATATGAGTGTAGATCCATGTAGTGTCCTTCAACTAAGCCTCCAGGCTTCTTTAGAGAAGCCAGCCTTGCGCACGGCCTTCTCCTGAAGAGTCCTCCCCTGGGGTTTCTCCAGTTGCTGGACCTCTGCCTTGGATGAGACGGCACCGGGCCACCTTTGGATCAATGAAAAATAGAAAAAAAGCAGCACCTGTCTATGAGGGCTTTTGAAGCAATACACACTGAGGAGCAAGAGTGGGGGACTGTTTTGGACTGAGAAGGTTAAGCAGCTGGTGACCTGGCCTTTGGGACCCCTGGAGCAGTCGGGAACACTGAATGGGACACAGTTTTTGCTGGTGAGCTCAAGTGAAATTTTCCCAGCGGATGACAAACGAACCCCCCAGAGAATCATCAAACAGCGACACAGGGGCTTACACTGTGGAGGCGATCCTACCCCTGCAGGGGCAGGGTATCTGGTGAGGGCAATATCAGTATTTGGCACACGCACAGGGAAGATCTTTATTAGTGGTCACACATCTTCTGCACAAGCTACTTTCACATTCTTTGGGACTTTTTGAACTCCTATTAGCGTTTTTTTGCATTTATATAATCGCATGTTTACTGGTGGTTCATTGGATGGCTTCACTCTTTTGCATTATATGTATTTTTTGTTACATGCACTTATGCATAAGATTTTTGTAGTGTGATTTTAAAGGGTATTCATTTATATACATTTATATAGATAATATTACACAATTTTTTTTTCTTCTTTTCTCATATGTGGTAATATCACACCCATATTCAACCCCAATTTAGGGGACTTGTCACTATTGAGATTTTTCTTTTTGTATTGCGTATTTTCACCTTTTATATTTATTTTTATTTTCCACTTTATTTTTTGACACAAGCAGAATATAGTTGAATTACAAGGAGCACAATATCATTTATTATTTACTATTGTTTATGTCTTAAAGGTATAGCGCCAAGTCTACTTTTTATTTCTTCACCCTTGGATCAATAGGCCCCGAAATCCATTCAGGTCTGTCCCTGCAGTTGCGCTGCCTCGGGTTACCCAGCCCTGAGACTTTAACTGCATGGTTCCGCACCCCAGGCCAGGAGGGCCATGGGGGCTGGTCAGGAGGACCAGAACCAAACAGACAGAAAATATTCTCTCCAACAGAGCAGAACAGACCCCGGTCACGTGATGTCAGCACCTAAAATACCACCTCCCAGAATGCAGCAGGAGAACACTCCCACTGGGCTGGTTTTACGAAAGAACAGTGGCATTCAATACACCCAGGTAGACTGCGTTCTCAACCTTGCTGGCGGGGACAGTGACACCTGTGGTCAAGGAGAACCCAGTGCAACCCAGCTAGACTGGTACTGAAACCCAACTGTGGTTTCAGGAAAGTTAACTTTGAAAAAATCATAGCACCTGCTCGTCAGGAGCAAGCGCTACACAATAACTTATAGTAATTTGATAAGTGACAAGGATATAGCCTGTTTGGGCAGTAAAGGGTCCCAGAATGATCAGAACAGGCATTCCCAACAGAGGAGACTGGACAGACAGGTGTTGCCTGCTGGTGGTAGGATGTTTCCAATCAGTCAAGGTTCCTGTCTGTTGCAAAAGTAGCATGTGTGAGGACACATAAAGAACACGTGCCTAGACCTATCTGGTCCAACAGACAGGCACTGAAATCAGCGAGAGCTGTAGACTGTTGACAGACAGAGGAAATTTGTGTTTGAGCTGAAGAACCACTAGCCTGATGTCCCAGTTTGGTGAATTAGAGAACCAGTCCACCAGAAAGTCTTGTAGACGGTTGCAGTCTATTTTCTCCACTGCAGGTGGCGCTCTTCTGCAGCAGCACTGTTGTTGGAGAGGAAGTCAAGAGGAGCTGTGATATGGGGGGCTTTGATGTGAAGGAGGGATAATGTTATGGGGGGTGCTGTGATTGCAAAGGGGGTTATGATGCGAGAAGGGGGAGCTGTGATGTGGAGGGTTGTGATTGCAAGGGGGATTGTGATGTTAGGGGGGGCTTTGTTGTGAGGAGGGTAGCTCTGATGTCAAAGGGGGGTCTGTCATGTTAATGGGAGCTGTGATATAAGTGGGGGCTGTGATATTAAAGGGGGGGCAGCGCTATGATGTGAAGGATCTGAGTCATAGAACAGAAATTAGAGTCGGACCTCTGAAGAAAGAAAATGTTACAGACCGGACCTATGTGAATTTTAATTCAGTATCCCTGCTCTATGGTTTCCTGTGTCACTGGAGAAGCTATCCTATTGGATGCTGCCACTCCATATGACTCAATCAGCCATTTTGGGTCAGGCAGAGCCTATTTAAGGCCCTGGCTCCCATAGGTACCCCATCTGTTGAGGACAGTTCTAGTGGTAGGGAAAGGTTCTTGACAAGGAGGGAAAGCAAAGAGCCGTCTTGATTGGTCACAAGACGGCCAGGCCACATTTTGCCCTTCTCTTCAGATGCAGTCAGCCCAGCTGGAATCTGCTCTGTTCACTTTGCTGGAAACAGTGAGTGCACCTGGCTGGGCAGTCTTTCCACAAGGTTTGTTGTGAACTGTTGCTGCATTACTTGAATACAAGTTTTATATTGCACCTGACTGTGTATTATTGCTGGTACACCATGCTGCACCCTTCCTACACTCTGGGACTAATGAAGCTATGTCTTGTTGAGGAAATAGAGCAGTGCAACAAAATAGCCAGAAGGCTATTACAAGAAGTTGCACTTGGTTTTGTAAGCTGACATAAAAAATAACTTTTGTTATCAAACATCTGCTTGCATGAGCAGGTTATATAGTTGCTATGAATTTACTTCCTGTTATAATTTACTTCCTGTTACAGACCAAAGCTAGACTTGCATATGTCTTCCTAGACATGATATGTCACCCTACACGAGCCATTACTGGGCAGTACATTTTATGGGTAAGCCAGTAAATGGTCAGTTGCGTATAATGGACTTTGCAAAAACATCTGGTAGTTTTGGGTAGTAATGTGGCAAAGCCAGGCTGTTATTATGGGCAAAATAAGCACATCATGGTACCTTAACCACTTCCTGCTGGGAGGGCGTACCTGGACACCCTGTTTAAGTAGTTATATCGGGCTGATGCCTGCATATACAGGCATCAACCCAGTATCGTTCTCTTCAGCCGGCTATTCCCTACACCGTAAGAACAATCATAGCGGCAGTTCAGCCACTGTCAGGGCTGGGCTCAGCCCTTATTTCTCTGAGCTGGCTGCTCAGCTGTCAGCTAATTGCCAGCTCCTATCTCTCCACAGTTAGCCCCGTACACACGGTCGGACATTCCGATCACCAAATCCGTCGGATAATTTCCAACGGATTTTGTCCGAAACTGGTGTTGTCTACACACAGTCGGAGAAAGTTATCGGAATTTCTGGTCATCAAGAACGCGGTGACGTAAGCCGCGTACAACGGGACTCTAAAAGGAAAGTTCAGCACCATGTGTGCCACCCTTTGGGCTCCTTCTGCTGATCTCGTGTTTATCACATGGTCACCCTTTCTTGGGCTGAGTCATCAGTCGAGATACAGGCTGTAATCGACTCTGGGGCTGCAGGCCTGTTCATTAATGCTGCCTTTGTATCGAAGCACTCGATTCCTCTGCAGCTGCGTGACACTCCACTTGCCACTGAGGTTCTTGACGGGAGACCCCTACAGCCTGCCCATGTGACTCATGAGATGGTTCAGTTTTCCATGGCTGTAGGAGCTCTTCACCATGAGATAATTAAATTCCAAGTTATTTCCTCACCTACATTTTTGCTGGTTATTGGTTATCCTTTGTTACAGAAGCACAACCCCTATTTTGATTGGCTCTGTGCTGAGATTCTCTCCTGGTCACCACAATGCAGTAAGACATGCTTCCAGAAGGTAGCCAAAGTCCTGTGCACCTCTGCACTCTCCTCCCTGCCAGAGGAGTACCGCCTTCGTAGCTGCCTGTTCCGTGTGTGCTCAGAGTAAGGCTCCACGACATCTTCCAGTGGGCCTTCTACAACCTATACTCAATGGAGAGAGGCCCTGGACCCACCTGTCTGGATTTCATTGTGGAGTTACCCAACTCCCAGGGCAACACAGTTATCCTTATGGTGGTTTTTGAACGGTAAATGTCTACAATGTAAACAAAAATGTCTAATTGTATTCCACTTAAGAAGTTGCCCACTTCTAAGGAACTGGCTTCCATTTTTGCTCGGGAGATCTTTCACTTACATGCGATACCCAAGGTAATTGTCTCGGACAGGGGTAGTCAATTTGTGTCACGGTTCTGGCGAACCTTTTGTGCACAGTTGGGAATTCAGCTTGCTTTTTCTTCTGTGTATTACCTGCAGTCTAATAGGGGCCACAGAACGAGCCAATCAGTCCTTGGAGCAATTCCTACATTACTATATTTCTGACCATCATAACAACTGGTCAGACCTATTAACGTGGTCAGAGTTTGCTCACAATAGTGCCTTGAATTCTGTTTCGAGATTGTCCCCGTTTATGGTGAACTATGGTTTCCAACCTTCCATGTTGCCTGACTCATTTGTTCTGCAGATTATTCCTGCATTAGAGGAGCATCTCTGTGGTCTTCCTTTGACTTGGGCACAAGTCCAGAAGGCTTTGCGACGTGCTAATGATAGGCACAGACTCCATGCTGACCGCAGATGCCTGCCCACGCCTTCCTACCAGGCTGGGGACAGGGTCTGTCTGTCATCTCACAACCTCCGACTTTGTGTTCCCTCATTGAAGTTCGCACCTTGGTTTATTGGGCCCTTCTGTATTCTTCGCAGGATTAACCCAGTGGCTTACGCATTAGACCTACCTTCTAACATGTGTGTTTTGAATGTATTTCATGTCTCCTTATTAAAACCTTTGGTCTGCAACCGCTTTACCACCTCTGTGCCACGTCCTCACCCTGAACAAGTTGAGAACCATGAGCAATATGAAATACAGTCCATTGGTGACTCCTGTAGGTTCTGTGGGCGCATACAGTACCTGGTGCATTGGATGGGGTATGGTCCGGAGGAATGCTCTTGGGTCTCATCCTCGGACGCACATGCCCCTGTCCTCCTCCGTGATTTACATAGACATTTTCCCCCCAAGCCTGGTGGTCCTTGGAGGGGGAGGGTTCGTTGAGGAGGGGGTACTGTCAGGGCTGGGCTCAGCCCTTGCTTCTCTGAGCTGGCTGACTCAGCTGTCAGCTAATTGCCAGCTTCTATCTCTCCACATTTTCTCAGCTGTTGCTGACATCCTGTTCGTCAGTCCTGCCTACTTAAGCCGTCCAGTCCAGAGGAGCTCTGCCTTCACCTTAGTCAACATCACAGAGACGCTCTCCTGAATTCCTGTCAAAATACTTGCTTGGGTGACATCCCTTCTGGCTCCAGATCCTGCTTGCTGTTTTACTACGCTCATCTCCTGGCTCTACTGATGTTTGGCTTGTCTGACTATCCTTTCCAGTTCCTGAACTCTGGCTATGTTTTGACTACGCTTGTTCTATTTACTTTTATTATTAAAAAAGTGTGATTTAACTGTACTTCTGTTTTATAAGAAAATAATAGGGCCCTAGGCACTACCTCAAAGAGATATTATATGAGCTAAAACAATATTTAGGGGGTCCTCTAAAACCTCTCTGCTACACGAGGTCAGAGACCCACCTACACAGAGGGAAGAATCAAAATATCTTCTCTAGTGGTGAGATTACACTAACTTATCTTTTATCGGACTAAATGTCCAATGAGGAATTTGTATACAGTATTCCCCTATATTAGGTGCGTATACAACTAACACTTAAAATAAACAAAGAAAAGCGCCCCGTTCTCTACGTACAGCCTATTAATATAAACCAATACTGGGTGTTGGGATGAATTAGGCCAGTGAGATGTAGTACACAATTCTAAATATGAAACACAGAAAAAAATTCTGAAACACAGAAATAAAATTCTATATAGATCAAAACTATAAATATAAATGTGAAAGTCCTCAATCACAGTGTTTCTATAGAGTTCATTAAGTCCACAATATGTATCTCCATGTGCAAGAGCGAAGGGACATCACTAATACATCCAATGTGGCAATAGAGTCCAAATAATGTGCAAAACAAATGTGCAAAAAAAGTGTGCAAAAAAGCACACATACAGTACTCCAAGTTTCATAAAGTGCAGTGTGCACAAAAGTGCAAAAACATGTGCAAAAAAATATTATAGCACCAACTAATTTTTATATCCCAAAATGGCTGCTAAAAAATCTATGAAAAAAAGAAATGATGTGAAAAATAATAAACAATTTATAATCGAGGTAGATATAGAGTGCACAGTCAATGTGTAGCAAATCTCCAGAATTAAATGTGAATCAAACTAGGTGACTTTAGTGCTCATTCAGGAAGGTCCAGTGACTTCTGTGCTCACCCCCCTCGGGTCCCCACTCACCAGATCTTTATTCCCCTAAGGGGTTGCGTGCGTATAATTCCTCAGTCTCCAACTGCTTTACGCTCGATTTCTCCACCTTCTTTCACTGCTTTGTGTCTAGGATGGTCCCCTTTAAAAAGGTTTTAGCAGGCAGATGGATCCTCAGAAAGAAAAAAAGCAGCTCCCATAGTGCAGTATGTTTGTCACCAAAAAATTCATTTATTAAAAAATTCTTATACAAATCAAGACAAAAAATATATTAAACGCGGCCAGGGCATGCATCACTAGTACGTGGAGGCAACAGTCCCCGCCGGCAGTAACACAATGGTTTGAGAGGGTCTGCGACATTCATCGTATGGAGCAGCTAACGTCGACCATGGGGGATAGGGAGACGGAGCATGACGCCTGATGGTTACCTTGGAATCTTTTCAGGTTTTCAGATGAATATAAGACTTATTTGTGAGTCCCCTTGTTGGAGGGGAATGGAGGTCCCGGCTCGTGGGAACCACTGGAGTCACTCCTCTTTGCCCTACCAGTTCTTGACCACGCTGGTCCACTCATCCCTTTTTCTTCCTCCCTCTGTCTTCTTTCCTCTTGCCCTACTCTTCCCCTCTCCCCCCCCCCCCTGCTCCTACCCCTTAGTTTAGCAAAAAATCTTGTGATTGTCAGGGTTTTGTCATACTATTTCCTCATCTTCCTTACCAATGAATGGCACCTATTAGCATAGTACCGCCCAGGCCTTTTCTTTTAGTGGTAAGGGCCTGACTTGGAGGCAAATTCTCAGGGACAGACCGAAAAAGGGACACCTAAGAGAATTACCTGAATGTATGGAGATCGCTAGGAAGAAGGCCAGTAAAGAGAACTAGAGTCATTGACCTAGTGTATTAGCTGTTGGTAACACTGTAATACTGTACTTTTGTAATTGACCTGTATACTGTACATAATGTATTGATCGGTACCAAGGAAAGCTGAGTAACATGTTCTTGTTTAGTCTGTTTTTGTATTACCTGCAATCTGTAAATAAAAAAAATAAAAAAAATATATATATATTTTCTATTTTTATTTTTGTTTAAATATATATATACATATATATATATATTAAACAAAAATAAAAATGTAAAATAGAATAGTAATTAAAATTATATATAGTGTCCGACAGCCACAATAGCAAAACCAAAACCAATATAATGCATGAGGGCAAAGATTGTAAAAAATGCACCTGCTATGTCCCAACAGCATACACTGGTATCGCCGTAACATAGCGTGATCTGCTGCTGGCCCGAGTGCTAGAGAAACTGTCCTCATACAATTGGTGAAAAAATATAAACAGATAGCTTATTGCTAAAAAATCCCGGCTACACCACAAGATCTGTGGAGGACGGCGTGCATTCCAGCTGCGCTCCACACGATCTACAGACAGCTGTACTTCTGTCTTGGTCTGATTTCATGGTTTCTGACAGCCGCTTGATTGTTCTTACAGGCGCCGGGAGGGGACGTCCCCCTCCTCCTGCCACCCTCCGGTACTTCGTCCGTGTGATCCGCGAGCCGGAGAAGGAATCCATCGGCGCCGGAATTTGATCATTGAGATTTTTGGGGAACAGATGGTCCCGGTCATCTCTATGACTCTCGGAGGCCCGGGTGCCACGTTATGACGTCACGCCTGGCAGTTGTAAATTCTGCCATATACTCGGCTGGAAAGCCGAGATTGTCCTATTTTTTTTTTACCTCAGGCTTTCCAGCTTAGAGCAGAGATGTGGGGTCAATAAGCCTCTCTATGAAGGGGACCTATCATGCCCTATTCCTATTACAAGGGATGTTTGCATTCATTGTAATAGGAATAAAAGTGATCAAAAAATTATAATTTAACGGGAAAGTGTAAAAATCAAAGAATGAAAATAAAATAAACAATAAAAAAATAATAATTTAAAGCATCCCTGTCCCTGCTAACTCGCATACAGAAGCGAACGCATACGTATGTCGTGCCCAAATATGTAAACGGCATTCAAACCACACATGTGAGGTATCGCTGTGAATGTTAGAGTGAGAGAAATAATTCTATACCAAGATCTCCTCTGTACCTCTAAAAAGGTAACCTGTAAACAAACGTAAAACATTGCCTATGGAGATTTTTCAGTACCAAAGTTTGATGCCATTCCACGAGCGTGTGCAATTTTCAAGCATGACATGTTAGGTATCCATTTACTCAGCGTAACATAATTTTTTACATTATAAAAAAAAATCAGGCTAAGTTTAGTGTTTTTTTTGCTTTTTAATTCATGAATAAAATGTAATTTAATTAAAAAAAAAACATGTTTGAAGAATTGCTATGCAAATACCATGTGACATAAAAAGTTGCAATGAGCTCCATTTTGTTTCCTAGAATCTCTGCTAAAAGACATATACAATGTTTGGGGGTTCTGAGTAATTTCTATGAAAAAATTATGATTTTTACATGTAGGAGCGAACTGCCAGAATTGGTCCGGATGGGAAGTGGTTCTAAAACCCAGTCACCAGTTTAATAAAATTGCAGGTAAAAGTGCGGAAACAATCATAATTTTCAATTGCTGTCAGATTTTTCCATAAACGAATGTACTAAAGAATATGGGATCGCAGACAGTATGATATGGACATAAATAATAAACATGACACCAAACTAATTAAAATATTTTTTATTAATATATTATCAATCAAGCCATTAGAAATATCTTATAAATTCATATATATATATATATATATATATATATATATATATATATATATATATATATATATTTTTTTTTTTTTTTTTTTTTGGGTAAATATTTTTGGCCATGGCTATTATCATTGGTTTATTTTAATACCATATAACTTAGGTAAAAATTTATACCAGCATTAATACATATAACACCTTTTCTAAAACTCCCAGCTCAGCCACTTTGACTCAAGCTGAAATAAACTTCAATACTTACTTTTTATTTTTTATTAACAACTGTTCCCAACTGACAGGTGGGTGTAATAAGACACCCCTCCTGTCACTCCACCCCAAAAGCCTGCGGCCAATTCGATACTAGTCAAAAAATCGAAATTTAGTATGTCCAGGCCAATTTCCAACAAATGGACCCCATCATCCTGGTATAAGTCCAGAAGTCCACCATCCAAGTCAGTATGTTTAAAAGACAATCATAGACTGGGTACATTTAACTTTTTCAGGGCTTTAGTAATCCTCTTACATACTCTTTCTAATGGTTTAAGCATCAAAGTTTGTGGTATGATCTCTGAAAAAAAAAATTATCACCATTTCAGGGAAAGAAATTTTAATTTGATGAATAGCATGCTGGATATTCAAAATTAAATTCAGCGTTTTCTGTTGACTGACATTGCCTCCCAAATGTTTTAATAGAATATCCAGGGCAGGAAAACTAACTGAAGTTTACCAAATTCAAATAACAATTCTTCCCATAACATACCATTACCAAACCAATAAACTTGAAACAAAGGATCCAATCCTCAATTAGTAGAGTAGTAACGAGATGCAGCTTGTGTCTAATCAGGAAGACGACTCTCGGGCCACCTATAAAAATGAATAAAAACGTTAGGCCGAACATACAACTTATAGGAATCAGATTTCCATCTGACCAATGTTTTTATGTCCTTGTAATCAAAACCAATTCTAGCAACTTCTGTAGCAGCTCCAATTCTGAAAGAATGTGATGAGATCTTAATATTATCATTTAACTGCAAAGACTTGCAACATTTAGTAAAAATTCTATTAATTTGAAATTTGGTTAAAGGTGACCTATTTGCATATATAAATAACAACAGATTCCCCGCATCAGGGTGATTAGATAGATAGGTAAGTCTGTATACACATAACTGGGCATATTGGTGAGCCGGGGCATGAAGATAAAATAAGCCAAGTACCTTTGCCCAATTGATCAGTTTTACTGGAACAAATAAAGTTTTAACTTTCCTTCCTCAAGAATCACATGCAGTTGCAGCAACCCCATAGGATTTGTTAACAGAAATTATTTCAGAAATGCGCAATGCTGTGAAAAAAGCTAAGGTAAAAACAATATTAAACAGTGTAGCCTCATAAATAGAAAAGCAAATTGAACTAGTCATCATGCATAAAGAAGTAAGACTATCAGGGGTGATAGGACTCCTGTCATCGGGGGAAAATTACACTTATTGTAACCTTTCAATGCTTGATGAACTGTAAAGAAACTCAGACAAGACAGGAGATTATTTCTTTTTTGAAAAAAGGAGATTCCTGACAATGTCTTGTAGATGAATGAATGAATGAATGAAATACTTATATAGCGCACAATGCGAACTGAATCGCCTCTAGATATGAGTCCAGGAATAATTTTTACTCATTAGAGACTCCAAAAATAACAAAACAATATGTTCAGAGCACAAAAACATGTCCATGTTATTAGTATTCAAGAATTTTAACCATAACATCCAAGAGGATTTGTAACCAACCCACTATGAAGAAGCTAGCGATTTTTTTTTTAAATACAGTCAGAAACTATATGATTTCCCATAGACATTGAGGGCATGGTGTACCTTGGGAATCTGCCGTTGGCAACAGGAAAAAGTACCATTCCATCTGCGAACGAGAAAGTGCATCTGCAAGTGTATTCTCCTTACCTGGAATATATTGTGCCTTGACCCACATAGTTAAACAAAGACACTTATATACCAAGTAGCGCAGAAGAGAAATAATGCGTTGTGACTTTGAGGGGAGGCAATTAACAGCAAACAGGACACCCCTGTTATCAGTGCTAACAAGGAGTCTTCTATTTCTCAAAATGCTCTCCCCAAATCTCAATAGCCACTATCAATGGGAATAGTTCAAGTAGCACAATATTTTTACAAAAAGCTTTGCTTATCCAATCAGCAGGACATGGAGACGAATGAGTGCCCCAAGTGGCTCCAAAGCCAACGTATCCAGCAGAATCACTGAACAAATAAAAGTTGCTATCTACAATGAATTCTTCTTGCCAGAATGTTTTTTCTTTAAAATGAACTAAAAAATTTAACAGCATATCTTCTTTCAAGTCATTGGTCAACCTTATATGTGAAAATGGATTCTTCAGCTTAGAAATAGCAATATAGCTTTCTAGAAAATATTCTACCTATTGGCCATACCCAAGTAGTAAAGGCTAAGAGCCCTAGTAATGACTACATGTCTTTTAGCAATATGTTCTTTTTTCTAATTAATGACAACAGCAGCTTGGTAATTTTGTGAATTTTTTCCAAAGGAAGTCTAAACTCTTTATCAACCATATCTATTGTGATACCTAAAAATTTAAGGCATGTTGTGAGCCAAACATTTTTTTCCCTCACCAAAGGAACCCAGAATTCAGCACAAGTATCACAAAAAAATTTCAAAAGGAAAATACATTGCGTGGAATTTGCGGCTCCTATAAAGGGAAAATCCAGGTAATGTATTAAAAAAGGAGAACCCGACTTACCTGAAACAACCCATTCTAAAAAAGTGGAAAATGATTCAAAATAATAACAAGAAAGGGAGCACTCCATTGGAAGACATCTGTCAAAATAAAACTTATCATCAAAATGAAAACCCAATGAATTAAAACACC
The DNA here is from genome assembly GCF_037356315.1 of Lithobates pipiens. Taxonomy (NCBI): domain Eukaryota; kingdom Metazoa; phylum Chordata; class Amphibia; order Anura; family Ranidae; genus Lithobates; species Lithobates pipiens. The sequence continues at coordinate 280,294,580 of NW_027507903.1, read as the reverse complement.
AGCCTTAGCTAATAAAGCATAGTCACCCAATAATCTAATTTTCTCTATTACACTGGATGAAATGGCTGATTTTGAATGCAACTCTTTAACTAAGTTTGAAAGCGAAGAAGACAATTCACACAACAAATGTATTTGCTGGGACTCGCCAGAATCTGTAGAAACCAGATTCCCAGCTGAATCTGGCTGCTGGGATGAACACAGCACTGGAATGCTACACCCAATTGGATTGTTTCCCAGTTGGGAAGACACTGCAGAGCTGCCAGATGTGATCCTGTTGATACTGAAATAGTTATCCTTTGCTGAGGAGATGGCATCCTGACACTGGGCAGCTTTCTGACACCACTGCCCCTGCCGGCTCCGCCCATTGCATCATTCTGCTCGAGCCACCGCTTGGTATGATGGGCCGGCTCAGCTCAGACAAAAGACTCACACCTGGGCGGATGTCAGAAACCATGAATCAGACCGAGACAGAAGTACAATTAAATAGCACTTGTTTATTAAATAAAAATAAAAAGGTAAATAGAAAAAGCGTAGTCAAAGCATAGCCAGAGTCCAGTAACCGGATAGAGTAGTCAGCCAGGCCAGAGTTCAATAACCAGATCAGGTAATCAGCCAGGCCAGAAGTCAGGGATCCAAGTAGAGCAACAGCAAGCAAGATAAGGAGCCAGAAGGGATGTCAGCAAGCCAGTCTTTAAACAGAACCGCAGGAGATGGTTTTTTGTGATGTGACCAAGGCGAAGGCAGAGGTGAAGTGAGCTGGACAGCTAAGCAGCCAGCCCAGAGAAGGAAGGGCTAAGCCAGCCCTGACAGTACCCCCTCCTCAATGACCCCTCTCCCTCGGAGGGCCTCCGGGCTTGAGGAAAAACCGTCTATGGAACTCGCGGAGGAGGACAGGGGCATGTACGTCCGAGGATGAAACACAGGAGCGTTCCTCCGGACCGTACCCCTTGCACCAGGTACTGTATGCGCCCACGGAACCTACGGGAGTCAACAATAGATTGTACCTCATACTCCTCATGGTGCTCAACCTGAATAGGGTGAGGGTGTGGCACTGAGGTGGTAAATCGTTTACAGACCAACGGTTTCAATAAGGAGACTTGAAACACATTTGAGATGCGCATACTAGGAGGAAGGTCCAATGCATAATCCACTGGTTTAATCCTGCGAAGGATACGGAAAGGCCCAATAAACCGAGGTGCAAACTTCAGTGAGGGAACACGAAGTCGGAGGTTGTGAGATGACAGACAGACCCTGTTCCCAACCTGGTAGGAAGGCGTGGGCAGGCATCTGCGGTCAGCATGGAGTCTGTACCTATCATTAGCATGACGCAAAGCCTCCTGGACTTGTACCCAAGTGGAACGAAGACCACAGAGATGCTCCTCTAACGCAGGAATACTCTGCAGAACAAACGAGCCAGGCAACATGGAAGGTTGGAAACCATAATTTGCCATAAATGGAGACAATCGGGAGGCGGAATTCAAGGCACTGTTGTGAGAAAACTCTGCCCATGGTAATAGGTCTGACCAGTTGTTATGATGGTCAGAAATATAGTAATGTAGGAATTGCTCCAAGGACTGATTGGCTTGCTCTGCGGCCCCATTAGACTGCGGGTGATACGCAGAAGAGAACGCAAGCTGTATTCCCAACTGTGAGGCCCACTGGAAGATGTCGTGGAGTCTTACTCTGAGCACACATGAGTAACATCAGCCCGTAGACTAGGCCACCAGAATTGTTGGGAAATGGCCCAAATGAGTTGATTCTTCCCAGGATGGCCAGCTGCCTTGGGAGAATGGTAAGTCTGGAGCACAGCAGTACGGAGACTCTCTGGGACAAAGCAGCAGTCACAAGGTTTCTCAGGAGGAGCATGGACCTGAGCAGCAAGAATTTTGTCACCCAAAGGAGAAGTAAGACTGGTGCGAACCGTAACCAAGATACGATCAGGAGGAATCATAGGAACCGTAACTCCGACTTGGAAGTGGAGGAAAATTGTCATGACAAGGCATCAGCCCTTACATTCTTAGTACCGGGTAAGAATGAGACAAAGTAGTTAAAGCTCGACAAGAAAAGAGCCCATCGCGCTTTTCTGGGAGAGAGTCGCTTAGCCTCAGACAAGAATGTAAGATTCTTATGGTCAGTAAGAATAAGAACAGGCACAGTGGTACCTTCAAGGAGATGTCTCCATTCTTTCAGGGCTAAAATGATCACCACTCAGTGCAAATTCCATCATCCTGGCTTGATATTCTAAAGAAAAATACCAAAAAAGAGGAGGATGACCTTATTAATGTAAAAATAGGAAAATTTTAACGCGATTTGGATGACTATAATATGAATCGTGTGTTTTCCTGGAATAAAAAGAACAGGCACCAGCACCCACCTTTTGATCTTTCGGTCCCTTTCCCCTCTACCTCCCAACCCTCTTTTTCTCCATCTCGTAAGAATTTAACAAAAACAAATTCCGTGTTGCCCAATAGAGTCCTCCCTGCCCTCATGAATATTAATCCCTTCAGTAAAATCATTCCTATAGAGGTTTACAATAACCGGTTGAAAAAATCCTCTGTAGGTCAAAGTCAACCACAAAATTTTTTTGAGAAACAAAATAAAAATAAGGGTAAAATTAATGGACTAATTAAGTCCTTGAATCAATTCTATAATAGGCCCTCTGACACCTCCCTGTTAATAACATCCCTATCTACCATGGATATTAACAGAGTTCAAACCCCAATATCTGTACAAAAACAGAATGAAGTGCTGACTCCCTGTAAAAATAAAAATAAAAACAAAAACAAAAATAATAAAAGATCACTCTCAATACTAATGGACCAAGTAGGGGAATGTTCTAACAATTTGGAGCCATGTGATATTTTACCATTGGCAAGTCAAAAGACTCGGAGTATACTACCCACAGCAGATTTTACAACACCATCTTTTTTAGTGGTGAGTCCTCCTCCAACCTCAACTTCCCGAAAAAGAAAGCTCACAGAAGAGGCTGTAGAGGAGGACAAACCAAGAAGTTACGCAAATGTATTGAAACACCAAAAACGGTAAAGATCTTTAATTTGTCTTCCCACGCCCTATCACCAGCTAATATCTCATTATTCAGTCGTGGGCTAAATTTTGCACCAATAAATAGACCTAACCCCTTTATCCTCTTCAAAGATTTAAATAACTATGTACGCAACCTCTCCTTGAAAAGGCACTATTATATAAAACAGGAGAAAAATAAGAAGGGTCTGAATGATCCTAGCACCATTTCCACTACAATATCCATCATAAATTCACCCGAACTGAGTCCAGATCCAGCTTTGTTGGACATCGACGATTTAGAAATTTCTAATGATGAGGAACTCATGTCTCAAATACTCACACAACATTTAGCTTCATCCCCCCCTATTATTCATACATCTTTGAAACCCAAGTCAATTTTCTTTCCCACTCAATCAAAAGGACCCTACAGTGAAAGTTTCTACAGGGCGGTTTACGCAGATTTAGTTAAACTTTGTAATATAGCCTCCAAATCCAAAGATAATAATCTTTTACCTCTGGAAATAAAAACACTAGACAGCCTTATACAGACAGAAGATCTAGTAATCAAGTCTGCAGATAAAGGGGGAGGAATCAATCAAGGGTCGACCAATTGTGGCTGCAATGGACAGTGTTACAACAGGTTTTAGTTTATATATCGCTCAATTCCTACAGCCGATAGTGGTACAACTGCAGTCTTTTATCCGTGATGGTCTCCATCTTTTGGAACTCTTGGCACCTTACCAATGGGAGCCCTCATAAGTTTGGCTCTCGCTTGACGTTTGCTCCCTGTACACATCCATACCACACACATTTGGACTCATGGCAGTGGAACAATATCTATATGATGCTCCCCTAATTAACATGCGCCAAGCGAAATTTGTTATTGAAGCAGTAAGATTCTGTTTAACACACAATTATTTCACCTTTGATGGTGATTTCTACCAACAAAACCAACAAACGGCGATAAGAGCTAATTTTGCACGTTCATACGCAAATTTGGCGATGGGTTTCTGGGAATCCCGATTTATCCATAAAAATAACCCTAATGCAGAAAATATTATATTTTACGGGAGATACATTGATGATGTGATCATCATTTGGGATGGTGCAATTGACCAGATTCTCCTCCTCGTCCAACACTGTAATGACAAATTTTATGGATTGTCATTCACATCAAATATGGATCCTAATGCTATGGCCTTCCTGGACCTAGAGCTGGGACATGAAGGCCATATTATTACCTCAAAAAATTACACTAAGCCAACCGCAGGCAACTCCTATTTGCACTTTGATAATTGCCACTATCCAAAGTGGGTTAGGAATATTCCTAAGGGCCAATTTTGTCGGCTTCGACAAAACTGTACGAAGGAATCAGATTATATAGAGTTGAGAACAACTCTAAAAACCAAATTTTTGGAGAAAAAATATCCTGAATCCCTGGTTGATGAGGCCTTTAAACAATATCTCCCAGGAAAACCCGCTAAAACAAATCGGTCTTAAGATTTCTCTAGTAGATTCATAACTACCTTCCACAATAAATATAAAGGTATGGAGTGAATATTACAGAAACATTGGGGGATTTTACAACAAGACCCACATCTAAGATCAGTGCTCCCAACCCGTCTGACAGTAACCTATCGCAGGGTTCCCAATCTCAAAAACAAGATCGCACCTAGTAAATTTAGCGCGCAAAAAAAAACCCCAGCCATTCCGACGTTGATACCCTTAACAGGTATGTATCAATGTCGAAAGCATTGTGCAAGACTTGTAAATTTGTCTGTCATGGACAAAAATAATTCTCAACCAAAGGTAAAACCTATGTATTGAAAGAATTCTTTAATTGTTCTTCCTACTTTGTGGTATACGGACTTAGTTGGCCGTGCGGTCTAATTTATGTAGGGAGGAATATTAGAGCACTTTTCGCTCTTTCATTTTAGACAATGCTTTGGGAACATAGAAGATTCATAGAGGGAGGTACTGACCCCCATAGTGCCCCCAAACATTTCGCCCAGTTCCATCAGGGGTCTACGGTGGGCTTAAAAGTCTGGATCACAGAACAGATCCCTAATCATTTTCCCCTGGCCGAAAGATTCAAGAAGCTGTGTGTCCGCAAAACTTTTTGGATTTACACCTTGGACGTTCTCTCACCAGGGGGTATTGAATGCATTGAGATTGCGACTATATTATAGTGCTAACTCCAGGTGTTAACTCCAGGGAGCTAATATTCCTCTCTTTTTTCTTCCTTTTTTTACGTTGAGTCTTAATGTTGGATATGATATCCCTCTTATTATAGCTTTTATATACATACATTTTTTATATAATTTTCCATATAATAATTCTTTCTATATATTCTTTCAGCATTAAGCTGAAACATAGAAATATTGGAAATTTTATATATGAAAATAGTGATTATTTCCCTTTAAAGCATTCAATGGCCTATAATTGTATATACCTGTGTGTTTTCTCACGCATGAACTTATGGAGATATATTCATAGACTAATATATATTTCTAGACTATATCTAGATGTTGCAGGTGCAACTATATTATTATTATAATATAGTTATTTTAGTATATTTACTATTTCTTTTTAATACTCTATTTATTATTAATATATGTATACAAGTCATATTGTTTATCTGATTATATTTTTATATATGAGCTATTGATGGACTTATAGAAAATAATATTGATTTACTCCTCCTTAAATGTATGTTTATATATTTAGGTCTATGAAGACGATGCTTTGGGCGCTGTCGCAAGAAGGCGGAATATGCTTATAGCCAATTTTTCCCTTGTTCCCTTATTTCCTTGTATTATTTAATTGAGAGCCTTTTGGCCACTCCCCATTTCCCTCCGTCTTTTTTATTATATATATTGTTTACCAGACTCCATTTCCATTCATTTTTTCAGTAATTTTTTCAGTTATTATTATTTTTTTTAAAAGTATTATTAATTTTTCTTGTCAAATTCATAATATTTAGCATCTTACTACTATTATCGCCTATTACTGTTTTATCCATTTATTTATTACTATTATTATTTATTATTTTTTGTAATTTTTTATGTATTTTTATTTATTTTTTTATTTTTTTGTTCCTTTATTATCACCAATTATGTTCTGAATACTGTTACTTTTGCTCCATTTAAATATCTCCTTAGTCCGTTTTATTTTCTAATGATTATTTTTCCCCATTTTATTTAATCTTTTATTGCTTCTCACAAGTGTATTGTTTCTTTCCCCTTAATTAGTGTTTTCAATGCACTGTTGGTTAATTCATTTTTTGTCCCCTTTTCTATTTTTCTTTTCTTTGTTTCTTTTTTTCTCATCGGGATTTCCTTTTGATTTAATAAGTTCCGGCTATGCCGCTGGTCTATTTACCCCTTTATTTATCTAATGCCCTCACCGACATCCACTATTGGCCTGAAGAAAGAGCGCGGTCGCCTCCCCATTGCGACCCTACGCTCAGGAAACGCATTGCCAAGTAGTGACGTCATCTCCCTGCGCCCCACTTGTTACAGCGCTCCAAGCCTCATTTTGGTTTAACATACACTGCGTCCACTGTAGCTGGCAGTACCAATCTAACAGTGGAGACACAGGAAAAGAGCAGCTAGTAATTGCGGACCAGATGAATAGGATGACTGACCGAATCATTGTGGATGGATTACAATGCCTTAACTACTCATGGAAAATGTGAGTTTAATTTTAACAGCATAACAATACATTTATACTTTTAAAGAAAATCTGCACCCAGAGGCACCCCTCTTATTTGTGTTTGCATTATAGTGTCTGGAAATCTGGTTTCAGTTTCTTCTTGGTGGCAGCCCTGCATGTGGAAATCCCTGAAAAGGAACCAACTAATTTTTTTTTTTTTTTATATCAATACATTTTTATTAAGCAGATTCACAAGAACAGAAACCTTATACATAAATGTGATACAGCCAAGACCAGTCATGAAATAGCCAAAAACCATACTCAGAGACAAGAGCTCAGAACAATTCAATGAGAGTAGCCGGCTCGCATTATGATCCGTACCTTCCATTAAACAAAACTAGGTAGAGCCATAGCTACGCTATCTCGGCATAACCACTAATCTGGTATAATTTTCCCAAGTTTTTTCTCCGATCAAATTGGGAGTTTGGCCTAGGAGTGATGGGGGGGAAGTTAGGAGAGATAAGGTAAAGAGAAGAAGAAGAGGGGAGGTGGGAAATGAAACATAAAGAGAGAGCGAGCGTAGTAAGGATGCCACCCCGAGGAGGCTAGGAGAGTTGTAGGGCAAGCCCTACCAGGGTCAGGGACCTACGATAAAGTCTGTTATTTTACTCTGAGGGCGATAGCTCAGCCAGCGATCAGGTCACGGAAAGCCTTCGAGTACTTGAACTGAACCCAGGGGGACCAGGTTTTGTGGAATTTATCTGCTGTATCTTTTGCCGTGGCAAGCAATTCTTCCAATGCGAAGATGTGATTGACCGTGTGTACCCATTCCACAACTGAGGGTACCGTAGTGAGTTTCCAGTATCTAAGAATTAGCGATTTGGCCGTTATCAGCAGATATTTTGTCAAGGACCTATTGTACTTGCTCAGCGGTAAATTTGATATGTGCAGGAGACAACAGACTGGTGTAAGCTGTATTTTGGTGTTGGTAATCTGTATTATTAGTTTACGGATTTCGTTCCAGAAACAAGTCAACCGTGGGCAACTCCACCAGACATGCAGCATGTCCCCCGCAGCCCCTCCACAGCGCCAGCAGAGGCCCGAGGACGTCGGGTACCACCGTTTCACTTTGGTCGGGGTTGCATACCACTGCAAGAGCAGCTTGTATGACTTTTCTTGTAATCTGGTGCTAATAGTACTTTTATGGGCTAGGATACAAGCATCACGCCATTGTGCATCTGTAAAGCGGGTATGGAGCGCCTTCTCCCAGCGTTCCCTAAATCTATCTGACCCTGTGCGATCCAACTGCTGGAGACATGCATGAATGATGTTGTTTTCTCCACAGGTGCCCCACGCAGACAAATCAACTCAAAGGGTGTAGGGTCCCTAAGAACTGCCTCCTTCCTCACAGGTGCCAAGAGGTAATGACATGCCTGTCTATAGCTCCAGAAGGACAGCATGTCAGGAGGGAAGGTGTCCTGTAGATTAACAAAGGAGAGGATTTTTTTATTTCGTACCAAATGTGTGGTCAAGAGGGGTGATTTTGCCAGTCTTGTGAAGGTATTGGCCGACAACCCCGGTGGGAAGTCTGGATTGCCTAGGAGGGGAGTGAGTGGGCCGGGGGAGGAAGTAAAGTGGTGGCGAGAAGCCAGGCTGTGGAAGACCTTCAACGAGGCCCCAATAAGGGGGTGTTGCGATAGTTCCCTAGGACACCTAGTCCACGGGATCCAAGGGGAAAATCGCAATGGGGTCCTCGACACACTGTCCTCTACCCAGGTCCAGTCCTTGCTGCCTGCGTGGCAGTACCAATCGATGATTCTAGCTAAGTGGGTAGCATAATAGTACAGTTTAAAATTCGGGAATCCCATCCCCCCCGCCTCCTTCGGTTTCATCAACAAGTTCAGACCAATGCGTGGTCTTTTTTGTGCCCATAAAAATTTCCACAGTAAAGATTGGAGTTGTTTAAAAAAGGTGGCCGGAAGCTCGATAGGTAGTGTGTGAAAAAGATAGAGCAGGCGCGGGAGCGTTATCATTTTGATTAATGCAGCCCTTCCAAACCACGAAAAAAGGCCCCGGGACCATTTTGTCAAATCCAGTCCAATCTGTTTCAGCATGGGCTTAAAATTGTGGGTGAAAATGTTGCTTATCTAAGGGGTAAGGTTAACCCCCAGATATTTCGGTGTACCTGTCACCCACCTGAACGACGTGTTCGATTGGGCTTGCGTCAGTGCGTCTATGGGGAGTAAATGGTTCATAGCCTCTGATTTAGAATAGTTAATCTTGAGGTTTGAGAGGTAACCATAGGTTGAAAAGGCCTGTAGCAAATTTGGAATCGAGGTATGAGGGTGGGTCAGAAAGAATAACAAATCCTCTGCATAAGCGGCGGTTTTATAGACTCTCCGTCCCACTGGAAAGCCTGCCATGGAGGGAGTATTATTGACCGTGCGTATAAATGGTTCTAAGGTAAGTATGAACAAAAGTGGGGAAAGGGGGCAGCCCTGTCTCGTCCTGTTGCGTATCTTCACGGGTTCGAACAGTGTTCCATTAATTTTCAATTGCACTGTCGGGTTCTGGTATAGGGAGGAAATACAGGAAAGCATACAAGGGCGCAAACCAACATGGGCACAGGTGGCGAACAGAAAATCCCAGCTGACTCTATCGAAGGCCTTCTCCGCATCCGTGGACAGGAGAAGGCCCCTGATCCGAGCGCTCCGGCAGTGGTGGATCAGGTTCAAAGCTTTCGTTACATTATCCCTGGATTCCCTCCCCGGCATGAATCCCGCCTGGTCTGGGCCGATCAGGTGGGGCAGGAAGTTTCTTAGGCGGTTTGCTATAATCTTAGACATAATTTTTTAATCGATATTAAGTAATGAAATGGGACGGTAATTAGCACACACTGTGGGGTCTTTCCCAGGCTTGGGGATCACCGTTATGTGGGCTCCTAAAAAAGAGGCCGGGAGGTGGTGGGGATCCCGAAGAGAATTAAGTGTTCTCAGGAGTGGTTTCTCCAGCAAGCCTGAGAAGACCTTGTAGTAATGCGCCGTCAGTCCGTCAGGACCGGGGCTCTTGCCCGGTTTGAGGCTTTTTATCGTCTTTAGTAATTCCTCTGAGGAGATCGGGTTCTCCATAGTCTCCGCATCCTCAGGGGAGAGAGTGGGCATGCCCCTCTGGGATAAATAATCCTGTATAATTTGTTTTCTCTCTCCTTGCAACCCGCCTGGCTTGTGTTGAGGGGAGATGTTATAAAGATTAGTATAGAACTGGCAAAAGCTATCGGCAATTCTGTCTACACGGTTCGTCAGATGGCCATCCGTCGATTTGAACGCTAAGATGTTGTTAGAAAGAGTGGCCTCCTTCACTGCTCTAGCTAAAAGTTTACCTCCCTTATCTCCATGTTCATAATACATTTTTTGTTTTAGAAAAAGTGCACGTTTGCTTTTGGTCTCCATAATGCTTTTCAGCTCCGTCCTCGCCCGAGACAATTCCTGAGCTGTCATGGTATCTAAGGAGTGCTTGTGTCTGGATTCGAGCTGCGCAATTCTCGAGGCCAGAGTAGTGATCTGCAATTCCGCCTTTCTTTTACGCGATGCCCCAGCTCTAATGAACTCCCCCCTCATTACACATTTGTGAGCTTCCCAGATGGTTAAAGGGGAAAGTTCGTCCAAGATGTTTTCTTTAAAGTAGTTGCTGAGGGCTTCCGTCAGTGTCGGGAGAAGTTCTACGTCTGTCAATAGGGAGGGGTTCAGTCTCCACATACAAGTCTTCGGTCTCGTGTCCGGGTGCGCCATTGATAACGAGATCGGTGGTCTGAGAGAGTCTGGAGTCCTATGTGTGAACCTCTTACTTCTAACAAGTCCCGTTGTGAAATAAAGGTGTAATCTATGCGTGCATACTTGTTATGAGGTGCTGAATAACAAGTGAAATCCCTGCCTTCAGGGTTTAAAGTGCACCAGGTGTCTATCAGAGTTAGTGATTGCAACAATTGTTTGATCTGTTTTAACGTGCGAAAGGGCAGGCTCGATTTGCTCGTAGAGGTGTCTTGAACTGGATTGAGCGGCACATTAAAATCCCCACCTAATAAAATGCATCCCGTGGCAAAGCTTTTTAACTCCGTCACTACCTGTTTGCAAAAAGATACCTGGGCACTATTGGGGAAGTAAACATTGGCCAGCGTTAAAGGCGTGTTGCCCCACTTTCCCTTCAGGAACAGGTACCTACCCTCAGGATCTGCTAGCTGCTGGGTCACCTCAAAACCCGCTGACCTGTGAATTAGGATCGAAACCCCTTTCGTCTTGGCCTGAGGGTTTGCTGCGTGGAACACCCGCGGGAAATGTTTGTTAAACAGTCTGGGGAATTGATTTGCCCGGAAGTGTGTCTCCTGCAGATATACAAATGAAGGTTTTACCTTATTCAACTCCCTGAGAATAGAGGTGCGTTTCTCCGGTATGTTCAGACCCCTCACGTTATGGGATATCAGAGTCGGGCAACGACCCAACGATGAGTATGGATACCGGTTCCCTCCTCGGGGGACTCGCCCTATAGGAAAAAAGGAAAGCGCAAAAGTGAAAGAAACAGAATACGGAGAGAGGGCAGAAAGAGAGAAGGTATAGGAAAGGGTATGGGTAGTGGCAAGGTGGATAGGGGAGAACACCCTGCTCTCAGGGTGTATCTAGAGGTAGCGGCTTCTGCCTGCAGAACACTGTACTGCAAGCTAATGGGAAGGCAGGGAAAAGTGCTCCCAGGAAAAACCCGGCAGCACCACCCTGGCCCGCTTGTGGGGACGTGGGAGGAACACCCCCGAAGGGATGGGTGCACAGGATATGACAAAAAAAAGTAAAAAAAAAAATTATTAAATATAATAGTATCAACGAAATAAACACTAAAGAGAAAAACAAAAAAGAGGACAAGAACAAATAAGAAAAACAAACCACCCAGAGTCACCAGAGGGGAGACTCACAGGCCCATATTTAGTGTAGAACGGTGCAAATGTACATCCCCTGGCCAGAGAATGTCAACTAGGCAACAGTTTAACAGATGACTCTGACTCGGGCAACCATCCTCAACACGAGACGTGTATCTTACTGGCGGAGATAGGTCACAAACAATACGAGTGCAGAAGTTCCGCAACTAGAAAAAAGTATTCAGGGTGAGTTTATATTCAGAGGTGAAAGAAAAAGTACACCTGCAAGTTAGACCCTGTCAGAGGTAAATGCGTAAGAACAGATGGAATAAACTAACGTGGACCGTGGTCCGTTATTCACTCAAGTGCGGTCCTGGCTTCTGGATTGCCGCGCAGCTAAGTTAAGACGCTCTCCAGCTCCGGAGCTCAGCCTGCTGCCTCTGCTTTTCTTCGTTGGAGGTTTCGCAGGTGATGTGTGGGGTGAGTCCTCCGGGCTGACAGCAGGTGGAGGGGTTTTGAACTCCGCATACCAGTCGGGAAGGTTTACGCACGGGATATTAAGTGCAGCACAGAAGTCAGGAAGCTCCTCCGGCAATTTAAGCATAAATTGTCTCCCATTAACAGAGGCCTGAAGTGCAAAAGGGAAGCGCCATTTATAGACAATGCCCCTCTCCCGTAGTACTTCTAGTAAGGGACGAAGAGCCCTCCTGTTCTGCAAAGTGATGGGTGACAGGTCTTGATAGAGCGCAAGTTCACTGTCATTGAACTGGATCCGAGCGTTCTTCCTAGCTTGATTAAGAATCTCCTCTTTCAGAGGGAAGCTCTGGAGACAGCATATAATGTCTCTAGGTGGAGCAGCTTCCGCAGGTCTCGCCCGTAGAGCTCTATGCGCCCGCACAAAGTCAATGGGGGTATCGGCCGGGTTCTCCAGTAAGTTATTAAATATGGAGCGTAGTGCGGATGGTATTTGATCGGGGGCCACTGTCTCCGGGACCCCTCTCACCCTGATGTTGCAGCGCTTGCCCCTATTATCAAGGTCCTCTAAATGTCTGTTAATGGTAATCAGGTGCGCAGCATGCGAGGCCATTGTAGCTTCTAGCCTATGCACAGCCTGGTCTCTCCTGTACTCTGCTCTCTCCAGCGTAGACATTTTTTCAGTCAGGGAAAGGAGATCAGCTTTAAGATCTGTGATCGCTGTGAACAGTGTGTTTTTAATGTCTGAGGCTATGGACGTCATGCCACCCAGCATGAGAGGCTGATCGGGGTTGCTCATACCGCTTACCAGGTCGTCCGCCGTACCTTTAGAGCCATCACTCATCTCCTCCTCCTTGCCTCGTGGCAGCGCCATCTTGTGCGGCGTGTTGCGGCCCGAACGGACTTGAGTTAGGAAGATGTCCTGGATGCTGCGGGTCTGGGACGAAGCAGATTGTTGCCGTGATCTGGTCCCAGCGTTATGTCGCCCTTGTTTGCTCATCTTGCGCTGCGAAATCGGCCAGGGAAAGTGCTGACGGGCCGTGAGTCTCCGGGAGCTCTGTGTCTATGCAGCCATTTCCTCCGCGCGCCAAGCCACGCCCCCGGAACCAACTAATTTTTATGGGATTAGACGCCATAAACATATAATTGGACGTTTTAATCTGTATATGTATTGTCTTGAAGGAGGATTTTTTTCCCCGTTTGGTTATTATTTTAGGTGTTTTGCGCCCCTACTTGTCTTATGTCTAAAATGATCGCCAACAGCTCTCTGTCACCAATCTCATAATTGCACTCAGCAGGTGACAATTTCTTGGAAAAGTAGCCACAAGGATGCATTGCGCTCTCAGAATTAGGACGTTGAGACAGAAGGGCGCCAACTCCAGTCTCAGAAGCATCAACTTCTAGGATAAAAGGCAACGCAGGATAAGGATGTGCCAACACAGGAGCAGAAACAAAGGCAGCCTTGAGAGTCTCAAAGGCCTTAATGGACTACGGAGACCAACTCTGTGGGTTACTGTCCTTTCTGGTCATATCAGTTAGGGGCTTGACCACAGACGAGGAGTTACGAATAAACTTCCGATAGTTGGCAAAACACAGGAAACGCTGCAGAGGACGTAAACCCACGGGTTGAGGCCACTGTAGAACTGCCAAAAGTTTCTCTGGGTCCTTCGAAAAACCAGCAGTGGAAATGACATTGCCCAGGAATGTAACCTGTTCACGATGGAACTCGCACTTCTCCAGTGTACAATAGAGATTGTTCTCTCCTAGTTTCTGAAGCACATGACAGACATCTGTGTGGTGGCACTCCAGGGACTTGGAAAACATGAGGATATCATCGAGATAAACCACCACACATAACTGTAACAAATCTCGGAGGACATCGTTAATAAATTCCTTGAAAACAGCTGGGGCGTTACAAAGGCCAAAAGGCATTACCAGGTATTCATAATGGCCTGTTCTGGTATTAAACGCAGTTTTCCACTCGTCGCCCTCCTTAATGCGCACAAGATTTTATGCCCCTCTCAAGTCAAGTTTCGTGAAAACCGTTGCTCCCGTGAGTCGGTCAAATAACCCTGTAATCAGTGGAATCGGGTAAGCATTCTTAATCGTGACACGATTGAGACCCCTATAATCTATACAAGGTCTCAGTTCACCGCTCTTCTTCACAAAGAAGAAACCAGCGTCAGCAGGAGACGAGGATTTGGGGATGAAACCTTGAGAAAGTGCGTCAGCAACATACTCCACCATGGCCTTATCCTCCAAGACCGACAAAGAGTAAACCCGGCCACGAGGAGGTATGGCACCAGGCTGAAGGTCAATTGCGCAATCATAAGACCGGTGTGGAGGCAAACTACCGGCTTGACCTTTATCAAAGATATCGCTAGAATCGCGGTACTCCTCTGGCAGGGAGGGGAGTGAAGAGGTGCACAGGACCTTGGATACCTTCAGGAATCATGTCTCACTGCATTGTGGTGACCAGGAGAGAACCTCAGCATGGAGCCAATCAAAAGAGGGGTTGTGCCTGTGTAACCAAGGATAAGCAATAACCAGCGGAAACCTGGGTGAGGAAATAACTTGGAATTGGATTATCTCATGGTGAAGAGCCCCTACGGCCATGGACAATGGAACCGTCTCATGAGTCACATGGGCAGGCTGTAAAGGTCTCCCGTCAAGAGCGACAATGGCAAGTGGAGTGTCACGCAGCTGCAGCAGAATCGAGTGCTGCGAAACAAATGCAGCATCAATGAACAGGCATGCAGCCCCAGAGTCGATTAGAGCCTGTATCTCGATGGACGACTCAGCCCAAGAAAGGGTGACCGAAACCTTGGGGTTATCCTTCTGGATAACTGGGGATGAAACAACACCACCTAAGGTCTGTCCATGACAGGACCTCAAGGTTCGGGCGTTCCCTGGACGGGTAGGACAAGACTTCAAAAAGTGACCTGCCTGGCCACAATAAAGGCATAATCTCTCCCTCCTCCTAAGGGCTCTCTCATCCGCAGAGAGACGCGTGAAGCCCAGATGCATGGGTTCATCTTTACTGACCGACTTGGTACCAGGAGGCATGGGAGGTGAGGGAGGCATGGGTGGGACTACAAAGCTTGGAGGCAAACATACAGGAGGCTTCTGCAAGTGCTCCTTAAGAGAAAGTCTTTCTTTGAGTCTGGAGTCAATGAGGATGGCAAACGAGATCAAGCTCTCCAGCTCAGTTGCTATATCTCGGGCTGCTATCTCATCCTTGATGGAATCCGAGAGACCATGAGAAAAAGCAGCCACAAGGGCCTCATTGTTCCAAGCAACCTCTGCTGCCAGAGTACGGAATTCAATGGCGTAGTCGGCAACAGTTCTCTTTTTGATTGACATGAGGCACTTGGCAGCAGAAGAGGAGCGTGCAGGAACGTCAAATTCCCTTTTAAAGGAGGCCACAAACTGAGGATAACTCAAGACAACAGGTTTTTGTGTCTCCCATAGAGGGTTAGCCCAGGCCAAGGCTCTCTCAGAAAGAAAAGATATTGCGAAACCTACTTTGCTTCTGTCCGTGGGAAACACCTGGGGCAGCATCTCGAAGTATATCTCAACCTGATTGAGAAACCCTCTGCTTTGAACTGGATCACCCCCAAATCGCTGGGGAAGTGGAGCGGAACCAGACATACCTTTTATAGAGGTAATACTCAAGGCGGGTGCCTGCACAGAGACTGGCACAGCAGCAGGGACGGCCTGCGACTCAGGTTGTACCGGAGCAGCCACCGTGGGGATTCCAGGTGAGCCGTGCGACTCAGGAGCGTTTGTAACGCCATGGCAAACTGACCCATGCGGTGATCTTGCTCATCCAATGTTGAAAAAATATTACTAACAAGTGGATTGACTGTATCTTCTGAATTCATGGCCTTCACCTACTGTCAGAAACCATGAAGCAGACCAAGCCAGAAGTACAATTAAATCGCACTTGTTTATTAAATAAAAATCAAAAGGTACAGTGCCTTGCGAAAGTATTCGGCCCCCTTGAACTTTTTAACCTTTTGCCACATTTCAGGCTTCAAACATAAAGATATAACATTTGAATTTTTTGTGAAGAATCACCAACAAGTGGGACACAATTGTGAAGTGGAACGAAATCTATTGGATATTTTAAACTTTTTTAGCAAATAAAAAACTGAAAAGTGGTGCATGCAAAATTATTCGGTCCCTTTAATTTCAGTGCAGCAAACTCACTCCAGAAGTTCAGTGAGGATCTCTGAATGATCCAATGTTGTCCTAAATGACTGATGGTGATAAATAGAATCCACTTGTGTGTAATAAAGTCTTTGTATAAATGCACCTGCTCTGTGATAGTCTCAGGGTTCTGTTGAAAGCGCAGAGAGCATCATGAAGACCAAGGAACACACCAGGCAGGTGCGTAATACTGTTGTGGAGAAGTTTAAAGCCGGATTTGGATACAAAAAGATTTCCCAAGCTTTAAACATCCCAAGGAGCACTGTGCAAGCGATCATTTTGAAATGTAAGGAGTATCAGACCACTGCAAATCTACCAAGACCTGGCTGTCCCTCTAAACTTTCAGCTCAGACAAGGAGAAGACTGATCAGAGATGCAGCCAAGAGGCCCATGATCACTCTGGATGAACTGCAGAGAACTACAGCTGAGGTGGGAGAGTCTGTCCATAGGACAAGAATCAGTCGTACACTGCACAAATCTGGCCTTTATGGAAGAGTGGCAAGAAGAAAGCCATTTCTCAAAGATATCCATAAAAAGTCTCGTCTAAAGTTTGCCACAAGCCACCTGGGAGACACACCAAACATGTGGAAGAAGGTGCTCTGGTCAGATGAAACCAAAATCGAACTTTTTGCCCACAATGCAAAATGATATGTTTGGCATAAAAGCAACACAGCTCATCACCCTCAACACACCATCCCCACTGTCAAACATGGTGGTGGCAGCATCATGGTTGGGCCTGCTTTTCTTCAGCAGGGACAGGGAAGATGGTTAAAATTGAGGGGAAGATGGATGCAGCCAAATACAGGACCATTCTGGATGAAAACCTGTTGGAGTCTGCAAAAGACCTGAAATTGGGACGGAGATTTATCTTCCAACAAGACAATGATCCCAAACATACAGCAAAATCTACAAAGGAATGGTTCACAAATAAACGACCTGAATCCAATCGAGAATCTGTGGAAAGAGCTGAAAACTGCTGTTCACAAACGCTCTCCACCCAACCTCACTGAGTTCGAGCTGTTTTGCAAGGAAGAATGGGCAAGAATTTCAGTCTCTCAATGTGCAAAACTGATAGAGACATACCCCAAGCGACTTGCAGCTGTAATCGCAGCAAAAGGTGGCTCTACAAAGTATTAACGCAAGGGGGTCGAATAATGTTGCACGCCCCACTTTTCATTTTTTTATTAAAAAAGTTTCAAAAATCCAATAGATTTTGTTCCACTTCACAATTGTGTCCCACTTGTTGGTGATTCTTCACAAAAAATTAAAATTTTATATCTTTATGTTTGAAGCCTGAAATGTGGCAAAAGGTTGAAAAGTTCAAGGGGGCCGAATACTTTCACAAGGCACTGTAAATAGAAAAAGTGTAGTCAAAGCATAGCCAGAGTCCAGTAACCGGATAGAGTAGTCATCCAGGCCAGAGTTCATTAACCAGATCGGGCAATCAGCCAGGCCAGAAGTCAGGGATCCAAGTAGAGCAACAGCAAGCAGGATAAGGAGCCAGAAGGGATGTCAGCAAGCCAGGCTTTAATCATTTGTTGACCGGCGCACGCTGATGTAAATCGACAGAATGGCACAGGCAGGAATATTGGCGTACAGATACGTCCATTTCTATATGCCGCCCTGCCATCGCGTGCACGCCGCCGGAGGTGCGCTTGCATGCCAGTCGGGACCCCCGTGAGTCCGATCGCGGGTCCCGCTGACTCAATCGCCGTGGGGTTACCCACGATCGTCTCATGGGAGGCTGAACAGGGAGATGCCGTTGTAAACAGCATCTCCCTGTTCTGCCTAACAACAAGTGACACTGATCTCTGCTCCATGTGATTGGAGCAGAGATCAGTGTTCACTAACACAAAGCCCAGCCCCCCACAGTTAGTAACACGCCCCTAGGAACACTTAACCCCTACACTGCCACCCCCTGGTTAACCCCTTCACTGCCAGTGTCATTTACACAGGAATCAGTGCATTTGTATAGCACTGATTGCTGTATAAATGACAATGGTCCCAAAAATTTGTCAAAAATGGCCGATGTGTCCGCCATAATGTCGCAGTCACAATAAAAATCGCTGATCGCCGCCATTACTAGTAAAAAAAATTAATAAAAATGCCATAAAACTATCCCCTATTTTGTAAACGCTATAACTTTTGCGCAAACCAATCAATAATCACTTATTGCAATTTTTTTTAACCAAAAATATGTATAAGAATACGTATCGGCCTAAACTGAGGGAAAATTTTTTTTTTTTATATATTTTTGGGGGATATTTATTATAATAGAAAGTAAAAAAAGAATGCGTTTTTTTTCAAAATTGACGCTCTATTTTTGTTTATAGCGCAAAAAATAAAAAACGCAGGGTTGATCAAATACCACCAAAAGAAAGCTCTATTTGTGGAAAAAAAAGGATGGCGTTAGCTGAGTAACAGTTCTGAGTCTGCTAGGACTGCTGACAGCACATGAAAGATGGTGGAGAACGGCAACAGTTTCAGGATTTTTTCCATGAACTTATGAGAAGATTTTTGTTGAAATTAAAGCTTTAGTGGCAGGGTCTCTTTAAGGGTTTGTCCATGCCATGTCTATTGAACTGAATTTTTCTGTTCTTGCATGTATGGTGTGAACAGGGAACATAGAAAACAGAAAATTGTACTATACTTACCGTAATTTTCTTTTCCTGGTGCCTATCCATGGCAGCATACCTGTGACAAGCTCCGCCTTGGCTCCTCCCTCAGGACTAGTGAATATTATAAAAGAAAAGGTTAGTACAGCCCCCGCATTCTCGTTAATATAGAATACCGAGGGTGGGAATGTATGCTGCCATGGATAGGCACCAGGAAAAGAAAATTACGGTAAGTATAGTACAATTTTCTGTTTTCCTGGTGCCTCCATGGCAGCATACCTGTGACAAATAACTAGCTGAGACGGGTGGGATAATGCTTAGAGGTTTATTTAAAGAATTTATTATTTAGAAGAGGCGAAGGCCGAAGTGATTGCCTGTCTGCCAAACTCCACTGAGGAGAGAGCTCCTGGGTCCACCCTGTAATGTTTCAGGAATGTGTGTTGGGACGACCAGGTCGCTGCCCGACAAATAGTTTCGATCGACACATTCGCTCTTGCCGCCCAAGAGGCAGAGACCGCTCTTGTGGAGTGCGCCCTGACCGCCGAAGGGGTCTCTAGTCCCTTTGTCCTGTACACCTTGTGGATGAGTTTGACGATCCATGAAGCGATTGTTCTGGCTGATGCCTCCTTTCCTTTACGTTTTCCCCAGGGAATTATGAACAGTCTGATGGAAGCCCGGAATGGAGCTGTGGCTTGGAGATAGCATTTCAGAGTGGAGGCGATGTCTAATTCATGAAGAGCAACAGAGTCCTGTTCAGAAAATGTTGGGAGTGCCCAGGGTTCTGACATGCTCAAGGATGAAGCGACCTTGGGAATGAACCCTCGTACTGTTCTGAGTTCCACTCTATCTGGGTAAAATATAATGTGATCCTGATCTGCTCCCAAAGCTTGGAGCTCTGACACCCGTCTGCCGGAGGTTATGGCTATCAGAAAGGCTAATTTTAAAGTTAGGTTCCAGAGTGATATTGAGTCCGAAGGGGCAAAGGATGGATTGGCTAAGGACTCCAGGATGACCGTAAGGTCCCAAGTGGGAAAAGATTGTTTAGACGGTGGTCTGATCTTCCTGACGGCCTTAAAAAATTGGATTAACAATGGATCCTCCGCCCATCTTCTACTGGTTGCTGCTGAGATCGCTGATACCTGTACCTTCAAAGTACTCAATGCAAGACCCAGGTCCAGGCCTGCCTGCAGGAACTCAAGAATTTGAGATGACGAAGGGGAACCTGGATCACAGTTTCTATCAAGCATGAAGGTCTTGAAGTTGTTCCATACTTTATCATATATGTTGTTTGTGGATGGTTTTCTTGCCTTGAGCAGGGTTGCGATCACCTTGTCGGAGCACCCTAGGGATTGGAACCTTTCCCTTTCAGTTGCCAGATGTGAAGGTCCAGCCTGCGGGGATCTGGGTGGGTGTGACATCCTTGCGACAGGAGGAGGGGTACTATTGGAACTTTGACTGGAGGACTGGTGCTCAGATCCATTGCCGTAGGGAACCAAGGCCTTCTTGGCCAGTATGGCAGAACCGCTATCACCGTCGATGTCTCCCTCACGAGTCTTGACAGGAACCTCGGTATGAGGGGCCGTGGGGGAAAAGCGTAGGCCCGATCGCATGCCCACGGGGCTGATAGGGCATCTGTTGCCTCCGCCTGGGGGTGCGGAAATCTCGAGATAAACCTTGGAAGTTTGGTGTTGGATGCTGTCGCAAAGAGATCTAGCTCGAGGGGCCCCCACTGGATCATTATGCAGTTGAAGATTTCCGGGTGTAAGGACCACTCGTTGGTGTCTGCGAACCTGCGGGAAAGGCTGTCTGCCCTTGAGTTGAGATGGCCGGGCAGATAGACTGCCCTCAGGTCCTTCAGATTCCTTTCGGCCCAGAGGAATATGGGCTCCACCTCGTTCAGGAGGGATCTGCTGCGCGTTCCCCCTTGACGGTGCACATAAGATACAGCGGCCCTGTTGTCCATCCTGAGGAGAACTGGTTTGCCCGAAATCTCGAACTCCAGGGCTAGCAGTGCAAGATAGGCCGCTCTGAGCTCCAGGACATTGGACACCACGCCTGCTGCATTGAAGGACCATCTCCCTTGTACTGAGGTCTTGTTGGAATGTGCTCCCCAACCAGCTGCGCTGGCATCGGTAGTAATTATGATCCAGTCGACATGCCCTAGCGGGCAAGACTTCAGAAGCGACTGTCTCTTCATCCACCAATGTAGACTCCTGAGCATCCGGGTTGTCAGGTGTATGGGTTGGGATAGATATCGTTTGTTCCACATTCTTAAGAACTCCAGCTGAAAATGTCTCAAATGCCAGTGGGCCCAGGGGACCATAGGGATGCATGATGACATCCGACCTATCAGGCTCAAACAATTTGAGGCTGTCAGGTAGGATCTCAAGCTCACCTTCTTCATCTGTTGGATAATGGAAGATACCTTCTGAGGAGGGAGAGACACTGATCCTTTCATTGTATTGAACAGGGCTCCCAGATAGACCATCTCTTGGGTCGGAGAGAGAAGACTTTTCTCGTAGTTTATCTTCCAACCGAAATCCACTAGTGTTGTTAACAGGATATCCCTGTGTTCTAATAACTGGGTTGGGTTCTTCGCCAGGAGTAGAAGGTCGTCCAGATAGTGATACACCCGGAGCCCCAATTCTCTCAGAGGTGCTATGATGGCAATCAGGGTTTTTGTAAAGACTCTGGGTGACGTGCAGAGGCCAAACGGAAGGCTCCGAAATTGGAGATGTACTTGCCCCACCGCAAATCTCAGGTATTTCTGGAACGTAGGGAGTATAGGTATGTGTAAGTAGGCGTCTTGCAGGTCTATTGACAACATCCAATCCCCTGGTTGGACTACGCGAATGATCGTCTGAAGAGACTCCATCTTGAACTTTTCCAGAAAAATGTAGCGATTTAGCCTCTTTAGGTCTATCACAGGTCTCCACCCTCCGTTTCTTTTGGGGACTAGAAACAGGGTGGAATAGAAACCTGAAAATCTCTCGGATGGAGGCACTGGAACTACTGCCCGTTGTTCCTGTAGGGAAAGAAGAAATCGCTTCAGAGCTTCCGCCTTTTGAGGAGATCTTGACACCCTTGTCGGGGAAAAATAGTCCTTGGGGGGTTGGTTTAGGAAGGACCAGGAATGACCGTGTTTGACTGTTGCAACTACCCAGGGATCCCTGCATTTTTGTTCCCAAATCTTTGAGAACTGTTTCAACCTGGCCCCCACAGGGATCACTTGGGCTGGCCTGGCGTCAAAAAGATTTTGATGGCTCCTGTGGGGTAGGTACCGGCCTCTGCCTCCTGGACTTGAGAAACGTAGACTGTGTGCTCTTCCAGTTGTGCCTGAAGCCTTTCCCTTGTCTTGATTGTCGGTAGTCCCTATTTTTGGAATATTGGAACCTTGGTGCAGAGGATCTGAAACGTCTAGATCGCCTGTCTTGAGGAAGTAGGCCTGACTTTCCGCCGGTGACCCGAGAGATGGCTTTGTCGAGTTTTTCCCCGAACAAGGCTTTACCGTCAAAAGGTATCTTGCACCAATTTTGCTTCGAGGCAACGTCCGCTGCCCATGGTTTTAGCCACAGTGCCCTTTTGGCCATTACTGTGTGAAGCATTGCCCTTGCGGAGCAACGAATGGAATCGATGGCGGCTTCTCCAATGAAGTCGGCTGAGAGCTTCAGCTCATCCAATGCCCTTATTATCTCTTCTTTAGGGATATCCTGTTGGATTGCCGACTCTATATTATCTGTCCAGACGCGTAGTGCGTTGGACACTGATGTCAGAGCTATTGCAGGTTTACAGGCATATCCTGCCATCTGATAGGCCTTCTTAAGGTCAAGGTCCATCCTTCTATCCAGAGGGTCCTTGAAGGAGGTTGAATCATCTAGGGGTAAAGTGACGTTCTTGGCCAGCCTTACCACTGCGGCATCTACCACCGGAGGGCCCTCCAGCATTTTGGAATCTGCCTCGGAGAGAGGGTATAATTTTCCCAATCGATTGGTGGAAAGTCTTTTGTCTGTCCTCCCCCATTCTTCCTCGATCACCTCCCTGATTTCCTCCATAAGAGGGAAGAAGGAGATCTGGCGCTTAAGGAAGGGGAAGTATGATTTGGACTTCCTGACCTCCACGTTGGAATCCTCCCAACCGATTGCTTGTTTAACGGCCTGCACATAGGGCTGGACCATGGCAAAGGCAAAGCCAGAGGCATCTGTGTCATCTGAGGAATCCTCTGAAATGGCCATTTCGTCCTGATGCTTAGAGGAGGAGGGAGGGAACAGACGACCACTTCCACTGGTGGATGGACCAGGAATGGAGGCCTCAGCCATCAGCTCCTGAGGAGGAGATGCCGGTTGTTGTGTCGGCCTTGTAGCGACCAATTCCGTAAGGGAGTCTTTTACTGCCTTTTTAAGGAGATCTGCCACCTGTAGGCTCTCAGACTCTCTGTCTGCTGCATAGTCTCTAAGGCAGTCTCGACAAATTAGTTTGTCCGGAAGTGGGGAGCCTCCGCAGGCCTGACATCTGGTAGGTCTAGGTCTCGGGGAGCGCGAATGACGGCGCCTCTTAGCTGAAGCTTTCCTGCCGCTTCTGTAATGCCCATGTCTGGGTGACCTGTCTCTGCTGTGACAGGAATCATCATCGTCATCTCCATATCGCCTTGAGGTCTTCTTAGACGTCTTCTGGCGTACAGGACTGAAATACAAAAGTATCGTCCTTAGTGCACTCTTTTTTTTTTTTTTTTTTTTTAAACTTACCTGGGCGTAGGTCCTTACCTTGGGAGTAGAGTAGGATCTTGAGCGGGCGGCGAAAGGCTCATGTTTAGGCGGCTTAGCAGAGGTAACGGCTAGGAAAGAAGCAGAGGAAAAAAGGCGTCAACCAGTCGTGCGCTGATTCACGGAAAAGAAGGGAATTTGCCTACAAAAGTGACGATTCCCACCCCCCGTTACTGTGTGTTGTGTTTTGTGTTTTTTTTTTTTTTTTTTTTTTAAATCCATTTTTTATATATATATTTTTTTTTTTTTTTTTTTTGGAGGCTCCGATTTAAATAATTTAATATATTAATAAATTAATTCTTTTTAAGTGAAAAGAGACATTCCATCAGAGCTATACCAATGTATTCGGATGATCACATGTACAAAAACAAATGCATTAAAACATGCCTTACCTTAACAGGGGTGGGAATAGCCTGGAACTCTAGAGTGTAATTCTCTTGTTGACCACAGGCATTTCACTTGTGCTGCTGGGGAAATAAATAGGAGGAGGGGAAGTGATGTCGTGCTAAAGCTCCTCCTCTGACACTCTGAGGGCAAAAAGAACCATTCGCCCTCAAAAAAGATGGCCGCCGAAGCTTCCGACGCTACCGCGCACGCGCCGAACGTCAAAACTGACCGTCGAAACATACGACCCGCCGGCGCATGCGCAGACGACGGCGGGAACGCTAGACTATTATAAAATGACACAGACTCGCCGCGCGCGGCCCCTAGTGAGTCTGGGAGTGACAAACACACATGGGAAAGGAAAGGGGGGCCAGCTAGGACTATGGGGACCGCGGAAACAGAGCGCAGGAGAGAGGAAGGACAGATGAGACTGGAGGGAAAAAACAAACCTCAGGGACAGAGCAAAGCTGCTACCTCTGCTGCCATAGACTGGAGCCTGAACACCCATACTGCAGGTAAAGTTCTTACTTAAGAGACAAACTGCTTGTCCCAAAAGATCCTACAGAAGGGACTTCCAACCTTATAAGCGCATTTAGCTGCCCAAGAGAAGGAACTGCGTCCGGGAGAGGCTTGAACCCGGACGGACGCTGCCGAATGCAGAAGGTAAGGACGCCGACCAGGATTCACTGCCATGAGGTATGAGGAAAAAAAGGAGAATGCGGGGGCTGTACTAACCTTTTCTTTTATAATATTCACTAGTCCTGAGGGAGGAGCCAAGGCGGAGCTTGTCACAGGTATGCTGCCATGGAGGCACCAGGAAAACTATTTTTGAAGATTGATTTGTTCTTTCAGCTTTTATTTCAGATTTCATTGTACAGCTCGTCTACGTTTTCCATTCAATGCTTGCAACATGCTGAAAATTTCCATTTATGCCTCTAAAGTCAATGAAGTCGTTAGACTGATAAAAGAAAAACCCCAAGCAATTACCCAAGATAGACTTTGTAACATAGTGCTGTCATTATTGATTGATTGATTGTTTCTGATTAAAAAGATTCCAAAATGCCCTTCAGAGAAAAGTAAAATATATAGATATGTGTGTATATGTCATGTGCGTAAACGTTAATATTGTTATTATAATGTATCTCTAGCTAAAACTTTTTTTTTTTTACATTTTGGATACAGCAGGGAAGACTTAGTTTATATATTTACTCTTTTTGTGGTTTTGGGTTCTGGGTCAATGCTGTCACCAGCAGGGTGTCAATTTAAATTATGATTTAAATCACTAGTAAAAAGGCTTGATTTAAATCAACTTGTTTTAAATCATAATTTTTAAAGAGCAACTGTCATCTGTCTCCTCCTCTGACCCGCTGTTGATTCCCCAACAGTCCCATTCACTTTAATCACTTCAGCCACAGAAGAATTTACTCCCTCCCTGACCTCCCACAAACCTTTTGCACAAATAGAGCTTTCTTTTGGTGGTATTTGATCACCCCTGTGGTTTTTATTTTTTGCGCTATAAACCAAAAAATAGCGACAATTTTGAAAAAACTCACTATTTTTTACATTTTGCTATAATAAATATCCCCCAAAAATATATAAAAACATTTTTTTCCTCAGTTTAGGCTGATACGTATTCTTCTACATATTTTTGATTTTAAAAAAATCGCAATAAGCGTGTATTGATTGGTTTGCGCGAAAGTTATAGCGTTTACAAAATAGGGGATAGTTTTATGCCATTGTTATTAATATTTTTTTTTTACTAGTAATGGCGGCGATCAGCGATTTTTATCATGACTACGACATTATGGCGGACACATCAGACATTTTTGACACATTTTTGGGACCATTGTCATTTATACAGCAATCAGTGCTATACAAATGCACTGATTCCTGTGTAAATGACACTGGCAGTAAAGGAGTTAACCACTAGGGGGCAGTGCAGGGGTTAAGCGTGTCCTGGGGAGTGTTTCTAACTGTGGGGGGGCTGGCTACGTGTGACACATCACTGACCGATCACAGGGAGCATAGATCAGTGACACTGTCACTAGGCAGAACAGGGAGAGTGACTGGCAGCGAAGGGGTTAATCACTAGGTGGCGCTGTAGGGGTTGAGTGTGTCCTAAGAAAAAATTTTTGAACATTTTTACTGGGTTTCAAGAAAGGCTGCACATCCCAGAAATCTATACGAAAGAAAATGTGAAAATATTCCCCGTGGGGTTTTAAGGCAGCAAATTGAGAGACATCAAATGAATTTTTTCAAAATATTTTATTGCTTATAAAACACTAAATGACTCCTGTCACAGTGGATAAGCATGATAAGATTAAAATATGAGCTTTGGTGTGACAATAAAGATCCGTAAGCTTTTTTACAATATTGCTAGATTTACAATCCTAGGTAAAATGTATCTCCGTTTCAACAAAAGATCTCTCCTTATGGGTTCCCAAATTATTTCTTTACATGTTATAACAAAACCACTTAGTGTAGGGAAATACCCCAATGCATTTCAAATTGGAACTGGTCACAGTCTTCTTCAGGGGGTTCTTTATTTCTACCAATATAACAAGTAAATAATTAATGTAAAATACAGTATCATTAAACAAGCACCTATACAGGCATCTCCACATATTTACCCTTTCCATAGTGATGTATGTACAGGCTGAAAGCTCTCGTAGCAACATCTAATTCCGCTGGAGGCAAACCCGAACTGTCCACAGCCTGCTAGTGAGGGAGGAGAATATATATATGTATCCTGTAAATTTAATTGTATTGTAATTAAATTTACAGGATACATATATATATTCTCCTCCCTCACTCCCCCGAGATACTAGATTAATAGTTAATATATTACTTATATTTACAAATACATAAAGAATTATTTTATAAACGTAATTATTCTCAGGTGCAACTCTCCGTTCCTCTTTTTGGATGGTGGAAGCCTCAAAAGTTTTGTGACCGCTTGTAGGTCCCAAAGGGCTCCCGGTTCATGTATTGAACTATCTTTCTCCCCCTTCCCTCCCCGGAGGATTATGTGGACATGAATAGCAGGGTGTGGACAGTTCGGGTTTGCCTCCAGCGGAATTAGATGTTGCTACGAGAGTTTTCGGCCTGTACATAGATCACTATAGAAAGGGTAAATATGTGGAGATGCCTGTATAGGTGCTTGTTTAATGATACTGTATTTTACATTAATTATTTACTTGTTATATGGGTAGAAGTAAAGATACATTTTACCTAGGATTGTAAATCTAGCAATATTGTAAAAAAGCTTACGGATCTTTATTGTCACACCAAAGCTCATATTTTAATCTTATCATGCTTATCCACTGTGACAGGAGTCATTTAGTGTTTTATAAGCAATAAAGTATTTAGAAAAAATTCATTTAAAGTCTCTCAATTTGCTGCCTTAAAATCCCACGGGGAATATTTTCACATTTTCTTTCATAAAGTGTGTCCTAAGTAGTGATTCTAATTGTGGGGGGGGGGGAGGGGCTGTGTGTGACACGACACTGATCACCGCTCTTGATTACAGGGAGCTGTGATCAGTGTCAGTGTCATTAGGCAGAATGGGGAAATGCTTGTTTACATTAGCATCTCCCCATTCTTCCTCTCCGTGAGACGATCACGGGTATCCCCGTGGTGATTGAGTCCTTGGGACCCGTGACCCGACTCACGGAGCTTGCCGCGGGCATGCTCCAGCAGGCCACCTCTTAAAGGGCAATGTGCAGGTACATTAGTTTGCCTGTACAAGCCCTTCTGCCGATAGAGTTCACCTGTATGTGTAATTTAATCTCAGTATAAATACAGATGTTCTGTGAAGCCCTCAGAGGTTTGTTAGAGAACCTTAGTGAACAAACAGCATCATGAAGGCCAAGTAACACACCAGACATGTCAGGGATAAAGTTGTGGAGAAGTTTAAAGCAGGATTGGGTTATAAAAAAAATATCCCAAGCTTTAAACATCTCACGGAGCACTTTTCAATCCATCATCTGAAAATGGAAAGAGTATGGCACAACTGCAACCTACCAAGACATGATCATCCACCTAAAATGATGGGCCGGGCAAAAAGAGCATTAATCAGAGAAGCAGCCAAGAGGCCCATGGTAACTCTAGAGGAGCTGCAGAGATCCACAGCTCAGGTGGGAGAATCTGTCCACAGTAGTCCCTTTTGCAGTTTTGCAAACTGCAAAAGGGACTACTTATGGCTTTCTTTCAACAATGGCTTTCTTCTTGCCACTCTTCCATAAAGGCCAGACCGCCGTCACTTCGGTCATTTCCGGGCCTGGTCAGACTGAAGCCTGATGAAGGGACATGCATGTCCCGAACACGAAGCACCACCCGCTGACCCGACCCGGAAGTGACAGAAGTGACGATCACCTGCGCACGCCGCTGAATGCTGTCCCTGCCATCCGGAAGCCCTGTACAACAACAGTGTGGCCGGAGGAAGGACAGGACCGCAGACACACGTCCATAATAACAGCATTGGACCTCCTCTTCACCCGGCAGTCGGAGCGGATGACACCATGTTACATGCCAATTCCCATTACACCTTTGTGGCTGTATTTTAATATACCTTTAATTTACATTAAAATACTTGCATACTGAACTTAGAGGGCGCTGATCTTTTTGTCCTTTCTACATTACAGAGTTATTTCTGCCTTCTAAACTCCTGAACTGGCAGCCCTCCATGGACAGTTATTTGTTTATTTCTTATCCTCACATGGACTAATCTCCAAATAAGGACTGTTTTATATGTTATACTTTCTATTCCTTTACCTATACCATTTTAAATGACATTGTTATATCCAGAGTGCGTCGCATTATCCAATTGTTTTTACAATAAATTATGAAACTAATATAATTTATATTAAATTGATAACATTTACATGTGTATTAAAAACACTGAATGTATAATACAGTTTAACCTTTAGGAAACAAGTTAATAAATATTTTTAACAAAGTTTATAATCTCACTGACCAGTATCAATGTTATCAAAGTACTAAGAAAATTAGGTTATACTTGTTTGTCTTTTACTATTTATCTTAAAAAATGTATTTGTACAAAATATGAAAACCATAGTCTTTTTCAATAATAGTTCTTTGAATTTACCAGCTGTAGCTGCAGGGGATCAATATGTGAAGACACCTGAAAACAGACCAGTCAGTATGAATGGGAAAGGCCGAAACACGCAAGAGCAGAAAAAGCGAAAGACTCAATTAAGAATTCAAATCCAGGAATACATCAGCAATAGTGATGTTGTTATCTTCAGCAAGACAACTTGTGAAAACTGCTCCAAGGTACCATATATACTTTCCAAAGGGTCACCATTTCATGCATGCACATTTAATTGTTTGCTGTATGTTTAATCAATTAGTAGTTTTCTTACTAAAATGAAAAAAATATATTACAGAAGCTCCCTTGGGTATTTCATAGTCTAAAATGGTTTGATTCGTAAACCCTGACCTTGCGATAAT
Source organism: Lithobates pipiens (assembly GCF_037356315.1). Taxonomy (NCBI): domain Eukaryota; kingdom Metazoa; phylum Chordata; class Amphibia; order Anura; family Ranidae; genus Lithobates; species Lithobates pipiens. The sequence continues at coordinate 280,265,085 of NW_027507903.1, read as the reverse complement.
GCTTAAAATTTTCCAGAGCATTTTAAACCCAAACGGACTGAGTACGTTTTATTGGCGATTTTGCACAGAGCAGCCCCAATCCTTCTCTTCTCTGGTCTCTCGGGCCCCTCCCTCCCGCCGAGTGCCCTCAGAGCCAACAGCTTGCAATGTGGGCACCTGAGCCGAGCCACGGGTTCTGCATGTCCATTCACACACACTGTCTCAGCCAATGAGGAGCGAGAAAATGCATAAAGGTAAAAAATATTTAGCTTTTACAACCAGTTTAATATATATAAGGAAGCAGGTGTACCTGCCAACGTTTCTGTCCATCCTGTCATCAGATTTACAGTTCTGCTATACATCACAACCGTGTCTTGCAGGCAGAAGTCTTCATTTTTCTCTGCTACACTTAAGTAACACAGGTCTCTTTCCTCCGCCAGCATGTGGATAATGAAAGCAAAAGCAGAAGACTGATAAACTCATCTCTCAGCATGTTCCTTATTATTATATGAACACTTCAGCACAACTGACTAGGTCCTGCTGCATCTAAAAATACATTTAATATTTAATGAAAGCTGTAGTAAACCGCACTTTTGCTTTTTAAACCCTGCTAGGCAATAGCATAATGTGCTAGTATGCATCGCATACAAGCACATTATGAAATATTTACCTTAGAACAAAGCCCTCCAGTGTCGCTATTGCCACTGACAGAGCTTCCATCTTCACCTGGTTTTCCTTCCGGGTTTTGCATCCTCTGGCCGTCTGATTGGCCGCAACCACAATGGCATCACTCCTGTGAATGTGTGCAGGGGTCAAGGAGCTCTGAAGGGATGTCACAGGTATTCGAAATCTAGTGAAGAAAGAGCTTTTGTCCCTTAAAGAAAAAATGAACACTGCCCCAGCACAGCCTTTCCATAACCTTAGTGTGTGGAGAGACAAGCCCTTATTGACCTCAAAACTTGCAAAGACATTGTGATACGGGAGGCAGGTAAGGGTGGTGCTGTAATTGTACTCAATGATAGGGACTGCAAGGCTGAAGCTTTGCGCCAACTTAATGATTCCCTTATCTATCGCATGTTCAGGTCTGACTCCGCTCAGATTTTCAAAAATAAAATGACACATCTTTTGGATTCAGGATTAGAAATGGGGGTCCTAACCGAAAACATGGCAGTGCACGTACTAGTGGATCACCCAGTTGTCCCAGTGTTCCACCACCTACCCAAAATTCACAAGAAGGATACCCCCATAAAAGGTCATCCAATGGTAGCAGGTATAGGTTCTCTTTTACAGAAAATAGGTGAGTGGGTGGACCAATGCTTACAATCCTTAGTGATGAGACTGCCAGGTTACATAAAAGACACAGCTTCAATTTTAAAATGTGTAAATTACATTTACTGGCAAAATCATTTTTCTTGTCTCACTTTGGACGTAAAGTCCTTGTACTCCTGCATCCCGCATTCCCTGGCACTGGATGCATTGAAATTTAATTTGTTCAAACACGGTACATATAATTCCCCGTTGAAAGAATTAATCATTTTGTCAGTTACATTTTTATTGCAACATAATTATTTCATTTTCCATGAAGTTTTTTATGTACATTACTGTGGGGCTTGCATGGGAGCCAAATTTTCCCAGTCATTAGCCAATCTCTATATGGGCTGGTGGGAGAAATACTTCCTTTTTTATCAACAGGACATCTATGCCTCCCATATACATTGATATGGGAGGAATACAGATGATCTAATCCTTATTTGGAATCATACTCTGCTCTCCTTTGTTTTATATCTAAATGACAACAGCCTTAATCTTGAATTGTTTTAAAAAAGCAGCAAAGATAGACTTGATTTTCTTGATATTACTCTCAAAGGAGACCAGAGCACAGGCAATATAGATACCAGGACCTTTCACAAATTCATTGCAGGCAATTCCTTACTCCTCCTATAATTCATATCTAAGATTACCATTTTTTTTAATTTGTTGAGACAGAACTGGTTATATATACTGGTACTTATAATTCCTTACTCCTGGCCTCCAGTTGCCATCCTTCCCATACAATAAATTTGCCAACTGGAATAGAACGTATCAGGGCTAGGTGCAACTGTTCCACTCCTGACAGCTTCCAATCAGAATGTCTTAACATTTCTTCACACTTGAAAAACCAAGACTATCAAGAGTGGCACATAAACATAGGCAATGCCATTGCCACAAATAGGGACAGAAACAATGCAATGCAATTGCAATAAAAATAAATCTCTCCATTACTTTTGTTACCACTTTATCCAGAGAATGGGACCAAATCAATAAAAAAAATTTAAAAAAATCTTCCTGTTCTCTTTTCAGATAAGGACCTTATTGAAGTACTCTCCAATGGTTGCAACTTCTCTTGACACCATACCTGTATTTTGGGGAATTGTATCAATCATCCCCCACCACTAATACCTGGCTCAGCACCAGTGGCTGGTATAGTTGTGGGTTAAATACCTGCCAATATTGTGATAAACACAACAGAAATCACAAATCAATCACCTCATGCCACAATGGCAAAGTATTTGCAATTAAAGTGGTTGTAAACTCTCCCCCACAACTTTGTCCCATGTAAATCAGCATAAAAAAACCCTAATGAACACTGCTTGTAGATATCTCCTTACTCATTTAGTATTGTTGTAATCCTTTTTGTTCTTTAGAATGACAACACTGAGCATGCCCAGATCTCCCCTGATTTACAGCACACTCTCTATGTGCTTGTCTATCTGTTATCCAGACTTCCTACAGCACACCACTGATATCCCAGGAGGCTGCAGAATCATTCAGAGCTTCCTCCTACACACCATGTGACCATGTGATATCACATGCAGTGCAAACTTGGCCATTACTGCAGTCTTATCAGTTGAAGCTTTAGACAATAGGCACAAGTAAATACTATGAAATAAAACAAGTCAGCTATGAACAGGGAAGCAGGGTTGCCATAGAAACGTTGGATTTAGAAGGAGGCTTGGATAACAGTACAGGAAGTGCTCAATGTAAGGGCGGAAATACACAATAGGACTGTGGACTCAGAAAACAATACTTAAGATGGCGCTGCCTAACCCCTGGAAACAAGTTTTTAAAAGTTTCTTTAAACAGTAAGTAATATGCGATTTGGGTTGGATTACAGTGGCTATAGTTTACTTGGCTATAAATACTTATTATTATGGACTAAATGAAAAGAAGCATCAGAGTGGGGGAGAGTTTTATTAATTAATTTATTATTTATTAATTGCAGTACAAAATATATGGTATACATGGTTGAATGGGGTCTCTGTCAATTACTTTATGTGACATGCACTTCAAGGGCCTTACGCATATAGATTAGTGAATACTTTAATGGGGTAGCTTATAGCAATGAGAAAAAGATGTCTTTTTTTTTCAATCAAAAGATGTTTATTGAACAAGTTTAACCAATTTCTAATGTAATGTATTCACATAAAGTTACATTTACATTTTGTTTTCATCTCAGTGCCATTTACATGTATCCTGTCTTCATGACCATCAGGTCTACCATATATTGAGGTACATGTATTCATACATTTTAACTGGAGTTAAGCATTTCAAGCTTATTATTGGGCTCCTCCCAAATTGCCCTGTAAGATTCTAGACATCACCAATTCCCCGGGACTAAGTCCAGGGTTGTCTAGCCAGGGTGACCAGATTCTTTCAAATCTACCTGGGCTTCCCATATGTTGGTAAATATATCTTTCCATTATCAATTTGTTCCCCATATGTGTTATCCATGAGGCTACTGTGGGTGGTGAGATCAATTTCCATCCCAGAAAAATTAGTTTACGGCATGGAACAGTGCTCTAGAGGATGCTATTCTCACCCCTTCCTCTGAGATAACCACCTCTAAAGTTCCCAGGATAAAATGAATTGGGTCTAAGGGGATGGCTGTCTGGAACACTTCATTAAGCGCCCCAAGCACCACCTTTCAGTACCGGGGGAGCTTTGGGCATCTCCATAGAAGGTGAATTAGATCTCCCTGGTGTTACCTACACCTGTCACATAGGGGGTCTGGCATCTTATGTACTCTGAGCGGGGTGTAATGCACCTGGACCACTATGTATAATTGGGAAACTTTTTGGCCCACGTTAAGAGAACATGTGGTGATTGATTGCAGAGCTTCCTTCCATTGGTCTACTGTCAGCGGTATGTCTTTTTCCTATAGGAATGGTGCCTTAGTGGGGTGTTCCCTTAAATGGTGCGTCAGTAAAATTTGGTAGCAACTTGAAATGATCCCTTTGGTTTCAGTGCTTGTGTGAAAAAGGTGAAAGATGGGAGTAGTTGGAGACTATGCTTTTAAATGGAGACTATGCTTTTATCTCTGGATGTGAATAAGGCCTTTGACACTCTGTCCTGGCCTTACCTTATGTCAGTGCTCCGCCATTATGGATTTGGTGCCCCGTTTATGCGGTGGTTGGAGGCCCTATATGATGCCCCCCAAGCTAAAATAAAATATTATGGATTTGAATCTCCTGTTTTTCCCATACAGAGGGGTACTCGGCAGGGCTGTCCGCTCTCCCCCCTATTGTTTATCTTGGCCTTGGAGCCGCTGGCCGAGGCGATTTGCTCACATCCAGACATAAAAGGCATTCTGATTGCTGGCTCTGAGCACAAAATGTCATTATTTGCAGATGATATCCTATTGACACTGATGTCTCCTAGAGTCTCCTTACCCAACCTATTCTCCCTATTGGACTCCTTTGCATCTTTCTCTGGTCTACGAGTCAATCCCACTAAATCAAAAGCTATGTCGGTAAATCTCCCTCTATCAGAATTGGCCTCCTTGAAAATGAATTTCTCTTTTCAGTGGCTCCCCTCGCTGCCCTATTTAGGGATATGTCTTACTCCTACCTATGAGGGCTTGTACCAGGCAAATTTTCCCCCTCTATTTAGGAAACTTACTGACTCGTTATCTTCTTGGACTAACCTTCCGCTCTCCTGGTTCGGCAGAATAGTCGCGGTACGCATGACTTATCTCCCAAAATTATTGTACTTTTTTCGAGTGTTACCGGTACCGGTGGCTTCCCATATCCTCCGACTTCATCAAAAGAGATTGCTAAAATTTATCTGGAGCTCCTCTAGGCCCCGAATTCATAAGCAAATAATGTACGCTCGTCGAATTAAAGGAGGCTTCTCGGTCCCTAACCTTCAAGCCTATTATGCTGCGGCGACCGTGGCTCCCCTGGCCCACCTTCACGACACTTATCAAATGCCTTTATGGGCTACCATGGACCTTGTTGATTCTCATCCTATTCCTATCTCCTCAATACCATGGTTGCCCCCAAAGGATCGCCCGAGTGGGTTCGGGCCCTGTATGACTCATTCCCTCCGGGTATGGGATTCTGTCAAATACTCGGCGGGATTACTGTCCCCCCATCTGCCATTATTACGTCTTGTTCATTGCCCTTTGTTCCCTCCTAGCTGTGAAAATCCTAGGCAATTCTCCTGGTGGGTGGATAATGGTTTTACGGATGTCCATTCTCTGCTCACCCCAATGAGAGTGCTAACATTTGGCTCCCTGAGATCTTCCCATGATATCCCCCTTAGAGAGCATTACAGTTACCTTCAACTCAAGCATTTTATTCAACAGCTTCTCAAAGCTCTTCCTACCCCGTACGTATTGACCCCCTTTGAACGTGTCTGTAGGTCCCAACCTCATTCCTCCGGACTAATATCTTTGATTTACTCCTTTATTACTACTTTTAAGAAACCCCCCGTTAGGAAGTATCATCTTCAATGGGAAACGGACCTGGGCAGGAGGTTGGATGTAGAGGACTGGCAGACCATGACATTGTCCCTTATGAAAAGTTCCAGGAATGTGTCCATCCTCGAGAATGCATATAACGTTTTTTACAGGTGGTATTATACGCCATCCAGGATAGCTCGCTTTATCCCCTCCTACTCACCCAATTGCTTTCGGGGCTGTGCAAGTGCAGGCACCATGGCCCATATTTGGTGGTCCTGCCCTAAGGCCTGTAGATTATGGATTAGGGTTTATACCCTACTGCGTAATATGCTTCACTCTAATTTTAGAAGGGACCCCTTCGTAGCCCTTTTATGTAAGCCTATCCCAGAACTTTTTCGCCCGGAGAGGCAGCTAGCCCAGCATCTTTTTAGCGCCACTAAGATTACCATCGCAAGAGTGTGGAAAACTCCAACACTTAGCTTTGAAGCTGTTAAAAACCACATGAACGATATAATGATTAACAAAAAACTGACATCATTTACCTCTGACACCCATGCCAAATTCCTCAGAGTGTGGCAACCATGGATAACTTATATCCGGCCCTCTAGATTTAATGACCAACTTCTTTCAATCTAAGGGCGCGTGGGCGCGGCCCCGGAGGACCTCTTCCCCTTCTCTTTTCTTCTTCTTTTCCCCCCTTTTTCTTTGCTTTTTACCTTTTTCTTTACTCCCTCTTTGTGGGCACTCTTACCCACGGTCTGTATTCTATCTATTCATCTTTTTTTTCTATTTGTCCTTTTCGGTGACTCCCATTTAGAGGAGTCGACATGTGGTTGAAGATTATACTGATATGAGATATTTTGAAGACGAGATGGCTCACCTTAGAGAGGAAAATTCCATTTTCTTTTTATCTTTATTTTTTTCCATCGCTCCTTCTATATGTCTGTTTAGCAGCACAGCCCGGCACTTATGTGTCTTTATATCAATATTTTTGATGTTACCTGAGCTAGGCTGCACTATATATGGCCTTTTTGAGACGCAATTGAATTTACAATATGATTATCTGTTTATACTGGGCCTTTGTTTTTATTTTATTTTTTTTCCTCTTCTTTTGCTACCTTTATTATCTTGTGGAACATTATAACACTTATGTATCCTCCCCTCATCGAGACATTCGTTTCTTTTTCCCTCATTTTTCTGTCTGATGTCTCAGTCACATGTCTGAATTGCTATGTTATGCTTAATTTTCAATAAAATATTTGTAAAAGAAAGATGGGAGTAGTAGACATAGTCCAATGGGTAGCCTCTCCTTGCATGCCCACTGCGTGCCTGAGCTGGAGATAGGAGTAATACATGGTAAATGGTAAATAAATCTGTTTTGCAATTCAGAGAAGGAGAGCAGCTTGCCTTCTTTAAATATTTGTGACAGCATTGTTACACCGAAGTATCGATACTTGGGTCCCTGCCGCAACTTCCCCAGTTCAACATAAGAAAGGTTCCCCCATATCGGGCTATATTCAGTGAAGCCTAGCACCTCCTGTATCTGTCTGCCCTTGTTCCATATTTTTTGGATTAGAGTAAGGGTGGGCATCTATTTGTTAGATTTATGAAACCTCTGTGCCTCCAGGCCCATTGGAATGGTTTCCGCTCCAGAGCCGATCAGCATCAATCTTACTGAGGAGCCCTCTGGATCATGGGCCATGGACCCAATCAGATGCTGCATTTGGGCTGCAATATAATATAGTCAAGGGTTGGGCACTGCCAATCCTCTGCCTTTCTTGAGAAAAAGATGTCTATCAAAGCATTTTAAATTAGAGCATTTTGGCAATATGAATTCCCTTTCTTTTTCTGCAGTACAAAGAATTAGACTGTCAGTACGTGAAGGTGACATGCACAGAAACTTCTTAAACAGGAAGTTATGTGGATTTTTTTCTCTGGGGACACGTATCCCTGCAGGCATAAACCGTCAGATGGGATGTTGATCTCTTCCTGAAGTAATTCAATCTACAACTCATGGTTCATGTGTATGCCTTCTGGTTCCATGTGATGTATTTTCTGTGTTTGTTCCCTCCCATCATTTTTCTTTACCCGTGCTTCTCAGAGAAATGTCTATATAGTTGCAGTTGTACCCGGAGTCAACCCGTGGATAGTGTAGGAAAGAACAAAAGACAACAGAGAACATTTGACCTGAGGTGTGGTCAGTATGCCTAAAAGGAGGCATACCCTAGAATGGAATGAAATGAAATGAAAAGTAAAAGGGGAATGGGTGGGTGGGATACGAGAGCCTACGACCACAGGGGGAAGGAGGCAGAGGGGGGCAGGCTTTATGCGGCCTGACTTTGCTTACAAAAACAGGCTGACCTGCGGTCAGCCTTACACTTTTACCCGGAGTCAACCTGTGGATAGCGTAGGAAAGAACAAAAGACAACAGAGAACATTTGACCTGAGGTGTGCCGGGGTCACATGGTCAGTATGCCTAAAAGGGGGCAAACAATGACAGTAGGATGAAAGCTTAACCAAAAATGTATTTACATACTAAATAATACTCAATTAGCCAAATTGACAAAAGCTTAAGATATCTCCAAAAAAGGACCTTGGATATACCTAGAAAAACAAGCTGACCTCCACCTGCCTAATGTCTTAATGATATGAACAGGGACCCCTTGGCACGAGGCTGCGGAAGTCGCACCTATTTCGGAATGAATGGCCAAAGCAGGGCCGTCTTTAAGGCAGGGCAAAAGGGGCAGCTGCCCTGGGCCCTGTCATTGTTGTGGGGCCCAAAGCAGCTGCCTCATACTTGCCAACTATCCCAGTTTAAATTCCCTTGTCCTTTGAAGTTTTAGTCCTGTGCTGTGTCCTGATATCTCAGTGTGAAGTGCTGGTACTAATGCTGCCCACCTCTGCCTTATTGTTGTGTACAGATGACTCACCTGCGAACTCTGTGTTTCTCATGTTTACTATGTAAATAACCAGCATTCATATGTAAATAGCGGCAGCCAGTGGCATTGATATGTAAATAAAGGAGGTATTTGTATGTATATCATGCCCCCCTGCAGTGAAGAGATGATGTGCTGTAACCTCTAGCAACCAATCAATGAGCAGTAATACTGTACAGTAATCTTTAGCAACCAATCAACAAGCAGAAACCATTTGCTGTAACCTCTAGCAACTAATCAGCGAGCCGTAATGTGTGCTGTAACCTTAAGCAACCAGTCGGTAAGCAGCAATGATATGCGGTAACCTCTGGCAACCAATTGCAAGTGCTGCCTGATCTGATACAGTAAACTGATTTTAAGTCTAGCTACTATTTATTGTATGTCTCAGAGCAGGTGGAGAGTGAAATTGCATGGGGGGGGGGGGGCCCCAAGAAAATTTTTGCCCAGGGTCCAATCAACATTAAAGACGGCCCTGGGCCAGAGTATGCCTTAGGGTCCAAACCCAGATTGGCCCATATGGTGCGGCAATGTTGAATGAATTGGGCTGCAGAAAGGGTACCACAAGGGAAAGGCAACAGAGGACTGTCCCTGGGCAGATCAGCTGTAGCACTGACCAACTGATCTAAAACTGACACCGGCACCATGCATTCCTGGTCTCAAAAAACGTAATGTCCGTGCTGCCTCCTTGCTTTGTCTTGCACACATGTAAATGCAAACAGAAATAGCCGGGGTACCTAACCAACTGATTGGCTAAAAGTATGCGAGACCCTGTACCAGACTGCGTAAATTCCCCTGGCCTAAGAAAACCGTAAAAGGCCAGATATATAGCTGCCTTAAGCACCAAGCTGGATAACCACCCAAAAGGAGATCTCGAGAGGATATCAGACATGTCCTGGAAAATGTGGCCTGTGATGGGAAGTCTACAGTGCCTGGGAGGAGGGCTACATTTCTGGATCCCTTTGAGAGTGGCCCTAATCGGGTGAGTGGAAAGAAAGGAGGGCCTAACAGGGTCCCCCAAAAACATGAAATGTTGAATGCCAGCTAGATATGTCCTGATAGTACTATGGGCCAGTTTGAGTTCAGAGTGGCAAAAAGCGGTAAAAGCTAGTAGGTACTGGATATTAAAACTATCAAGGCAAGGAAATCTAGCCCTGAAGGCCTGGAAGACCCCCCAAGCCGTGGCATATGCCTTCCTGGTATTCACTGATAAAGATTTATTGATCAAATTTGCTGCATCAACACAAAGAGAATCTAATCCATCACCAATTGCTGGAACTGAGGCGAAGGCGTGGCGCAGGCATCTGCATCTGGGACCTGTTGGAAAAATAATGGGAGGTTAAACCGTGACAAAGCATCGGCTGCTATGTTATCTATGCCATTGATGAACCTACAATGGATGTGAAAGTTGAAATGGAGGGACAACCAAGCCTGCGTACAAAACTCATGATCAGCAGGGACCTGGATCTTCCATTATTAATGATCTCAGAGGTCGCTTGATTATCAGTAGAAAACACTACCATCTATCCTGCCCATAGATGCCCCCACACCTGAGCTGCTGCCACTATAGGATAAATTTAGAACAAAGCCGATGTCTCAGTGAACTGAGGAATTGCCAAAACCTCATCTGACCAAGACCCTACCAGCCAGTGTGAGCCAAATACGGCTGCATAGCCTTTGGTGGCTGCTGCGTCTGTGGAAATTTGGGGGGAGGAACTACACTCAGCAGGGATAAACATAGTGACCCCATTCCAATGCTGAAGGAACTTATCCCACATCTGAAGGTCCGCAATAGCCGCAGGATCCAGACACACACGAGAATTAGCGCTGGGGGCTGATGGCAACAAAGATAATAATCTAGAAATGAAAGCATTTCCTTGGGGGATAATCCTCATAGCAAAATTTAACATGCCCAGAAGTGAAAGTAGTTCGACCCTGGTACAGACTCGGGAGACTGTAAAAGCATGAATGCGATCTCTGATTCTTACAAGCTTGTCTGTGGGAAGACTGGCCTGCATGGAAGGCGTATCCAGCGTGATGCCCAGGAACATAAGTCTGGTACCTGGCCCCTCCATCTTCTTAACTGCGTGTGGAATCTTAAGCGCTGAAAAAACAGATGTAAGCTTCAGAAGGTCAGAGGGGACCTGATCACAACCTTGAATGAGGAGAAAATCATCTAAATAATGGATCACCTTCTGACAATTTTCCCTGTATGTGAGAATCCAACTAAGGCCGCGTACACACGGGCGGATTGTCTGGCCAACTAAGTTCGTCAGACAATCCGACGGACAGTCCGTCATACTTTTGAATGAACGGACTTGCCCACACACGGCACTTTTTGAGCAGACGATCTCTCCGGCCGGAATGCCAGAGCCGCGCTGCTCGGCCACTTATATAGTGACAATGGGGCGGTGTCACATGGTATATGTCACATGGGTTGGTCACATGGGTTGATGTCACATGGGGACTATGACATCGTAAGGGGGCGGGGTCACCATGTGACACCAACCCATGTGACATATACCATGTGACACTGCCCCATTGTCACTATATAAGTGGCCGCGCAGCGCGGCTCTGGCATTCCGGCCGGAGAGATCGTCGAGGCAACATCTCCTGAAGAAGAAGAAGAAGAAGAAGAAGAACGGAAGGCGGCGGCGGCGGCGACAGCGGCGGCAGAGGCGACAGAAGACCGGGCCACCGCCTGTAAAAGAGCTATAAGAAGGCGCGGTGGCCTGGCAGAAGAACCGAAGAGGGGGACAAGACCCCCGGAGTCGGGAGAAGAGGCCGGCGGCGGGGAGGAAGAAAGCCGGACTCCTCCGCTAGCAAAAGAGCTACAAGAAGATAGCGGAGGAGTCCGGCAAGAAGACCCCCGAAGACGGAAGACCCCCGGAGCTGTGCAATAAAATATTTTATCTCGTGTGTTGTGTTTTTTTTGGTACTTTTATTTTACAGGTGAATGGGTAGGGGTACATTGTACCCCATACTCATTCACATAGGGTGGGAGGCCGGTATCCGGGGGCCCCCTTATTAAAGGGGGCTCCCGGATTCCGATAAGCCCCCCGCCCGCAGACCCCGACAACCAACGGCCAGGGTTGTCGGGAAGAGGCCCTTGTCCTCATCAACATGGGGACAAGGTGCTTTGGGGGCACCCAAGCATGTTGAGGGCCCGCGGCCTGGTACGGCTCAGGAGGGGGGGGGCGCTCGCTCGCCCCCTTTCCTGGCCGGCCGGGTAGCGTGCTCGGACAAGGGTCTGTTGTGGACTTTGGGGGGCACCCCCACGCCGATTTTTTTCGGCGTTGGGGTTCCCCTTTAAGTCCATACCAGGCGGCGGGGCCCGCGACGTCTCCGTCGCGTGCTCCGCCTACCTGAATACCCGCTCGAAATGAGCGGACTTTTCTCCGGGCGGGAAAAGTCCGCTCATTTCGAAAGTACAGCGGACTGGCACACACACGGGCGGACTGTCCGCTCAAACCAAGTTTGGGCGGACAATCTTACGGAAATTCCGTAAGACTTTGTTCGTCAGACTGTCCGCTGAAAAAGTCCGCTGAAGCCCACACACGAGCGGACTGTCCGCTCAAATGTGTTTCGGCGGACTAAGTTGGGCAGACAGTCCGCCCGTGTGTACGCGGCCTAAGAGTCTGAGCAAAAGCTGCTGGCTGCTTTTGGACCCAAACGTAAGCTTGGTAGCAAAATAGTAAACACCCTTCCATTTGATACCATGCCACTGCCAGAGAGAGAGTAGAATAGGCAGAAGCTTGAAAGCGTCCGCAATGTCTGCTTTGGACAACCAGGCGCCTACGCCTACCTTAATGATAGACTGAATCGCCTGATCCACCAAAGCATATTTCAGGGAAAATTCTTCTGAAAGGGATCAAAGAGTTGAGGCTAGCCACATGAGAACAATGAGGGGCAGACAAGTCATAGATTGTGGTTTATTAGAAAATTTCCCTCTAACAAGCCCCAGGGGGTTGACCCTCCATACACAGAAAGGTGGTGACTTGAATGGCCCAATGACAAAACCCTTTTCAATTTCTGTCTGCAGCTACAAATCCACCGGTTCCGTGTCTACCGATGATGACCTAAGGTTCTGACACTTGAAACTAACCGAAGGTAAGGAGACAAACCCCGTGTGACAACCCTCAGTGAAACCCTTAACCAAAAAAACGCACAAAGAAGGAGACGGGTAGGAGGCTAAACACTCCTAAAAAAAGGCACATGCAAATAGTCATGAAGCTTTATTCTGCCTAAGGGAACAGGCCGACTTGGGATGAGCCCTGAAACACCCGGTACAGATATGCAACAACCGGCATAGACTGTAATTGCATACCCCAAGGTTGAAGTTGTTGCAGATTTGGGATTTCCCCAGAAAATGGAGAGAACGGCCTAATTTATCCAAGGGAGCCGGGTGACCTGAGGAAGGGAGAGCAACACCTAACCCTCTGGAAGTACTCGGTAGCACAGAAACCTCTGAATTTGGGCACCAGTATGCAGTGTGCGTAGATGACTGGCAAGTCACACATACTGGAGATCTGAGCCCAACAAAATGCCGGCAAAATAATTCGGTATCTACAGTGGTGTGAAAAAGTGTTTGCCCCCTTCCTCATTTCCTGTTCCTTTGCATGTTTGTCACACTTAAGTGTTTCGGAACATCAAACCAATTTAAACAATAGTCAAGGACAACACAAGTAAACACAAAATGCAATTTGTAAATGAAGGTGTTTATTATTAAATGTGAAAAAAATCCAAACCATCATGGCCCTGTGTGAAAAAGTGATTGCCCCCTAAACCTAATAACTGGTTGGGCCACCCTTAGCAGCAACAACTGCAACCAAGCGTTTGCGATAACGTGCAATGAGGCTTTTACAGCATCCTGGAGGAATTTTCGCCCACTCATCTTTTCAGAATTTTCCTAATTCAGTTACATTAGAGGGTTTTCGAGCATGGACGGCCTTTTTAAGGTCATACCACAACATCTCAATAGGATTCAGGTCAGGACTTTGGCTAGGCCACTCCAAAGTCTTCATTTTGTTTTTCTTCAGCCATTCGGTGGTGGACTTGCTGGTGTGTTTAGGATCATTGTCCTGCTGCAGAACCCAAGTTCGTTTCAGCGTGAGTACACGAACAGATGGTCGGACATTCTCCTTCAGGATCTCTTGGTAGACAGCAGAATTCATAGTTCCTTTTATCACGGCAAGTCTTCCAGGTCCTGAAGCAGCAACACAGCCCCAGACCATCACACTACCACCACCATATTTTACTGTTGGTATAATGTTCTTTTTATGAAATGCAGTGTTCCTTCTACGCCAGATATACTTGGACACACACCTTCCAAAGAGTTCCACTTTTGTCTCATCGGTCCACAGAATGTTGTCCCAAAAGTCTTGGGGATCATCAAGATGTGTTGTGGAGAAATTGAGACGAGCTTTGATGTTCTTTTTGCTCAGCAGTGGTTTTCTCCTTGGAACTCTGCCATGCAGGCCATTTTTGCCCAGTCTTTTCCTGATGGTGGAGGCATGAACGCTGACCTTAACTGAGGCAAGTGAGGCCTGCAGTTCCTTGGACGTTGTTGTGGGGTCTTTTGTGACCTCTTGGATGAGTCGTCGCTGCGCTCTTGGGGTAATTTTGGGCGGTCGGCCACTCCTGGGAAGGTTCACCACTGTTCCATGTCTTCGCCATTTGTGGATAATGGCTCTCACTGTGGTTCGCTGGATTCCCAAAGCTTTGGAAATGGCTTTATAACCCTTTCCAGACTGATAGATCTCAATTACTTTCTTTCTCAATTGTTCCTGAATTTCTTTGGGTCTCGGCATGATGTGTAGCTTTAAAGGATCTTCTGGTGGACCTTACTGTGTCAAGCAGCTCCTATTTAAGTGATGCCTTGATTGTGAACAGGTGTGGCAATAATCAGGCCTGGGTGTGGCTAGAGAAATTGAACTCAGGTGTGGACAACCACAGTTATAGTATGTTTTAACAAGGGGGGCAATCACTTTTTCACACAGGGCCATGATGGTTTGGATTTTTTTTCACCTTTAATAATAAACACCTTCATTTACAAATTGCATTTTGTGTTTACTTGTGTTGTCCTTGACTATTGTTTAAATTGGTTTGATGTTCCGAAACACTTAAGTGTGACAAACATGCAAAGGAACAGGAAATTAGGAAGGGGGCAAACACTTTTTCACACCACTGTATGTTGCTCCAAACCGTAACTATTTGGAATTAAGCAAACCGGGCCGCAGCCTTAGCGGAAAAGGACTGATGATAATCGTAAAAGTTGGATCCCCCATACTTGTGGCCTAACTCGACCATCGTATATAGGTACAGGTCCAACTCTTCCCTTCTGAGAGGATTCACAGAGCAAATGATATCTCTGTAGAGACTAAAAGCCAGGACAAACTCAGGGATGGACAACTTGCGACTAAGCCTGTAATCCCTGGTCTTCACCACCACTGAAACATCCCCGCAAGCGTAGGACCTGTTGTCCGCAACATCGTGGGCCGCTATTAAAAGGGATGCCAGGTTAACATCCTTCCCCTCCAGGATATCCCTCTTGATGTTAGCTGGGATAAAGTGTGCTGGGGTAACAGGGGGAGCACCCAAAAAATGACCTGGGCCTACCGGAACGTGCCCTGGTACTGAGGGGGTCCCGGGATCTGCTAAGGTCACAGGGCCGGCAGCCGCTGCAGGAGCTGCACTTGGCTGGCTCTCCAAAACCTCCACCCTATTGCGCAGTTCTTGACAGGACATGACCAGGGAACTTCGTGTAGTGTGGATTTGAGCCAGGGATGAAGCCACAGTCCGTAGAGTTACTTGCTCCGTCCTTGAGTCTGATGCCCGAGGGAAAAGTAACCTAAAAAGCTGGGCTTTCCGGGCTGATCCCGGATATGAAATCCCTCTGCGATGATGTTCTGCCGTCAGTCTCGAAACAGTCCAGGTTCTGAGTGATAGCGAGCTACCGGGCTCCGACCCCCTAACCGAAGACGGTGAGATGGAAGCGAAGTTCCCAATATCAGCTGCTTGCGACATGACCTGCAAAACCGAAACAATAAACAATAAAGAACTATGATAACCAACCGCATGACTTACCTGTGACCAACTGGCCACCCCCCCAAAACAAACGTAAGAAACGGGACTGAATATGCCAGTACGTCAACAACCAGGCTGAGCAACCTGAGGTGTAAAAGGCAAATAAACATAAATTCTTGCCTAATAGCCCGGAACCGTGTCAGGCCAGCGAAAGAAGTGGTAACATGTACTATGAACAAGAAAGAACGAGGAGTACATGAGTAAGATCCATGAGAGGACTTACCACCGCACAAGCCGATTGACCAACTCAATCCTCATGAACCTGAACATGTGACAGGTAACTGTAGTGGGGATGTTAACTAATGTGAAGGTGTGACGCAAAAGCCCCTGGAAAACCATAAAACTGTGAAACTGTGAAACTGACACCAGAGAGAGAAAACACATAAATGGTCCCCAGCAGCACTAGGAGAAACAAGATAACCCACATGAGAAACGTTAGCTGATAGACAATAGCAAACTGCATAGGGAATGAAAGCTTATGAAAGCGTGAAAACGTGAGCAGCATGAGAACGAGGCTGCGAGAACAATAAAACAGCGTGAAAACTAAAATTGCCTGAAGAATGTAACTTGCCCCTAAAAATATAAAATTATACAAGAATATATATCGCATGAAAAACGTATATCGCACGAGAAAAATTAAACATTGCACGAGGAAAAAATGAAAATCGCATGAGAAAATGCAACTCGCCTGAGAAACCCGTGAAACTTGCACGAGAAACCCGTGAAACTTGCACGAGAAACCCGTGAAACTAACACAAGAACCCGTGAACCATATGAGAACACGAAAACTGCATGAGAAAACGTGCTGCCTGGAAAAACTTAACTTCAAAGAAAATGTGAATTGCATGAGAAAACGTAAAATCGCACGAGAAAACGTAAATTGCATGAGAAAATGTAAATTGCCTAAGAAAACTTAATTGCATTAAAAACGTAATGGCATTAGAAAACATAAATTGCATTGGAAACGTAAATTGCATTAGAAACGTAAATTGCATTAGAAAACGTAAATTGCATGAGAAAAATGCAAATTGCATGAGAAAACTTAATTTTTCATTAAAAACGTAATTTGCATAAGAAAGCGTAAATAGCCTTAGAAAACGTAAATTGCCTTAGAAAACGTAAATTGCATGAGAAACGATAGGCTGCGTGAGAACAGATGAGGAGACTTGTCACGGAAACAAAAAAAAACAAAAAAACATGCCTGAACGTGCCCAGGAACCAAACAGTCACTGAGAACCCTGCTGCAATGTAGAAAATCACCACTACAGAAGGAAATACACACAACTGCTCAGCAACAACCTGAAGCATCAGATCTGAAACAAAAATAAGCCCCCCTGAACCGGTGTTTAAGAAAACAAATACCTACCTGAGATGGACAGGGAGAAGAAAGAAAAAAAACGCCAAGAACGCAACCTCGAGCCTCCTGTAGATATGTAGACACAAACCCACTATAGAGAGAGAGAAAAAACAAACAAACAAACAAACATGCAAACTACTTTTTTTTTTCCTTTTACACTGGTGCAATATACCCAGGACATGCCCTGAGAATATGCAAAGGCAGGGGGGGCGCAAAGAATGCCCGAACCAGCCTCGCCCCCCCCCGCTGGTCACTTGCCCGCAATAGGGCCTACAGATAGTTGGATAAATAGACAGAGAAATTAGATAAATGGACACATGGATAGATAGATAGATAGATAGATAGATAGATAGACACTGGGTAGGGGGATGGAAGGATGGATGGATAGATACTGGGTGGGAGGGAATGGATAGATGGACACTGAGTGGGATGGATGGATGGACACTGAGCAGGATGGATGGATGGACACTAAGCGAGATGGATGGATGGACACTGAGCGGGATGGATGGATGGATGGACACTGAGCGGGATGGATGGACACTGAGCGGGATGGATGGATGGACACTGAGTGGGATGGATGGATGGACACTGAGTGGGATGGATGGATGGATGGACACTGAGTGGGATGGATTTATGGGCATTGAGTGAGTGGGATAGATGGATGGATGGACAGTGAGTGAGTGAGTGGGATGGATGGATGGACAGTGAGTGGGTTGGATGGATGGACAGTGAGTGAGAGAGTGAGTGGGATGGATGGATGGACAGTGAGTGAGTGAGTGGGATGGATGGATAGACAGTGAGTGAGTGGGATGGATGGATGGACAGTGAGTGAGTGAGTGGGATGGATGGGTGGATGGACAGTGAGTGAGTGGGATGGATGGATGGATGGACAGTGAGTGAGTGGGATGTATGGATGGATGGACAGTGAGTGAGTGAGTGGGATGGATGGACAGTGAGTGAGTGGGATGGATGGATGGATGGACAGTGAGTGAGTGGGATGGATGGATGGATGGATGGACAGTGAGTGAGTGAGTGGGATGGATGGACAGTGAGTGGGATGGATGGACAGTGAGTGAGTGGGATGGATGGATGGATGGACAGTGAGTGAGTGGGATGGATGGATGGACAGTGAGTGAGTGGGATGGATGGACAGTGAGTGAGTGAGTGGGATTTCCAACTAGGTGTTTGTTGTTTTGTTTTTAACAGAGGCAAGTGAAGGAGTCCGCTCCTCCGCTCGGGCGCACTGTCTGACACAGGGAAAACCGGAAGTGACATACTAACTAGTCTCTCACTCAAAGCACAAGGCCATAGTAATCCTATGGGCGCCGGGCGGATGCAGATAGGCACTTTTCATTGCGCCACAAGGCGGGTTAAAACCCTGCAAATGAAGCGCCGCGTCTGCAATCTTGTGATTGAATTGACGTGGCGCTTCACATAGTCCACTGTGTCCGGCGCTCAAACACAGTGCACTTAAGCACTTTTTTTCATTTCATTTTTCTTTTTTTTTAAAGGGCCATTTAAGGGAAAAAAACATTTTTTTTAATTTATTTTTTATTTTTGTGACTGACTGCCTGGGGGGGGGGGGGGGGTGTGCCTGACCTGACCTCAGTTAGCCAATCAGCCCACAACACACACAGCCCCCCCCCCCCATATGAACCCTGAAACTACACACCACGAACTCTGACAAAACAAAGGGAAGCCGAGACTCCCCTTACCTGCGTCCCCTGGCGTGCCAGACCTTCATGGGGAAAAAGCACACCCCCGCCAAGACCCCAGAGAAACGAGGCACCGCACGATCTCCTCGCGGACCATAACCCAGAAATGAATACCGAGTCGTCCGAAAATGATGTTCCTAATACGAGAGCCTACGATGCACAACATGAGGAGCACTACATGAACAAGCAAGGGAGACACAGCTTACATGTTTCGCACACAAAGTGTGCTTCATCAAATTTATTATCATTTTGAATGTTAATTTTAAGGTGTTTCATTTTATCTGTGAACCTTATGATCGCCCATTTTGATCTGTTGTCTGTCTCTTTGGCTTTAGTGCAATAACCACCCAATTAAATAATTATATCAATTGAATATGATGATTCCTTTGAAGGTGGAGTTTGTTTTAGATATAAATATCTTGCCATTTCTAGTCTAAAATTAGCTACGGCTAAGGCTTCTGCCCAAATGCGCCAGATCCATAATATTTTGTCACTCTGATGTGACCAGTAAACGCACTTTATGAACTACAGTGTTGCTGGCTCTATCTATTTATTTTTGTCCTGTTTGTGTGTGAAAGGACACACTGAGCCTTGGCACCTGTGAGCAGATCTAGTTTTATGAGTGCTCCTTCCATCAAACTTTTCATAAGGGATGGCACGGATATGCTGTTCCTTCAGAGTTCATGTGCCGGTGACATCACCAGCTGCATGCAGTGTAAATATCTCCTAATCCATGTAGGTTTAGGAGATACTCACTATACCTACAGGTAAGCGTTATTATAGGAATTACTTCCACTTTAATATGTGTCTTTTATCTCTACATGGAGTTCAGCTTTAAAGATGAAGTAAACTTCCATCCTTAACTTTTACCTATAGGTATGTCTATAATAAGGCTTACCTATAGGTAGTGTAAATATCTCCTAAACATGCACTGTTTAGGAGATATTTACTGTACATGCAGCCAATGACATCACTGGCACATGCGTGCTGAAGGAACAGCCGCCCGTGCAGTTTCTTTGGAGCCCTGTGCCGCATGTGCAGGAGTGACATCATCGCGGCTCCGGCCAGTCACAGAGTCAGAGTTTGCGAACATGGAAGCAAGACGGGTGAAGATGAACGCTGTCTCCAGCGATGACATTGCATCGCTGGAAGGCTTTGTTTAGAGGTAAGTTTCACATAATGTGCTAGTATGCTAAGCATACTAGCACATTGTGCCTTTGCCTTGCAGGTTAGGGGAAAAAAAAACAAAAAACGTGCAGTGATATACAACTGCTTTAAGCATCATCTGTCCACATCAATGGGTTTCATGGTTGAAGTATATTTAAATCAAAAACCTTTTCGTTGTGGATAGAGTAGGGATTGATTTAAGCCCCTATAAGCCCCTGTACACACGGTCGGAGATTTCCACAACCAAATCCGTCGGATTTTGTCCGTCAGATTTAGTCTGACGGATTGTGTCCGAAACTGTTGCATACACACGGTCGGACTAAGTTGTCGAAAAATCCGATCTTTCAGAACGTGATGACGTAATTTCGTTACGATGGGACTAGATTCAGGCTAGTAGCCAATAGCTTTGATGTAGGAATTTGATCTGAGCATGCGTGCCACTTGGTCCGATCAAAATTCTCTACACATGATCGGATTACGTCCGACTGGCCCAGTTGGTCGGGAAATATTTCCAACATGTTGGAAAATTGGGTCCGACGGAGATTCGGACGGAATCAGTCCATTGCATACCACACACAGTCGGATTATCTGACCACACGGTCCGATAAGATGCATTCCGACGGATTCTCCGACCGTGTGTAAGCGGCATTAGAGTGTTTCACACTGATGCACTGTGGTTTTTCCTTCACTTCCTATTGTAAAACTAACAGGAAGTGATAGGAAATCTATTCAAAGGTAGTAAAATCTTTCCTACACAGTCATCACTGGAACAAGTGTCCCCAATAGAGGATTTCCTCTCCATTCCTGTTCCAGTGACAACTCAAACCTTTGGATTTTTTTATTGCTTTCAGCCCCAGCAGTGTCTTTTAAATGCAAAGCAATGTAGATGTAATGAAGACACATATCCTGTGTAAACAAGTCTTAACACAACCACCTTGAATTTTTCAAGCTTAGTCATGGGCAAAACATTGTTCATGTTATTCGAAGCTGAATAACCACAGAACTTTCTAATCATATAAATATTGCCCTTAGCTTTGCCTGGCATATATAATTAGCAAGTCGATTCTTGCTACACATCTTATGAAAATCAATACTCTTCTTAAACTGAATAAAACAACATTAAATAAGCAGTAATGTGCTGTAAAATTGAACATTAACTCTGCATCAACAGCTTCTGCATTCTTATCAGCTTCAATATTAAATTAAAATTGAGTAGAAAGCTGTTTTTAATTTTATAAGCAGAAATTGTGAGCTGTAAACTTAGCAACAGATGGTGAGTTGATAGCATTCAACTTTGTTTTATGGCAGTTTACCATGAGACATTGAATAAATGTTCTGGCTTGTTTTTCTGGGAAAATCTTGGCTGTACTTACATATCATAATAGATAATAGTCTTAATCTTACTTAGCCTGCTCAGTCCCTTTATACTGTCCCTATTTACTAGCATGTGCAAGTCACATTTTCCTTCAAAATCTTCTATCTGGACATTTAAGTCCTCATGCACACTGGACGTTTTTTGACGTTTTTACAGCAGCTGTGTTTAGTTGTAGATGTTTTTTTCTACAGTCATTAAACTTTTGTTATGCCATGTATCCATGCACACATAGACTGTTATCAGCAGTTTTGGGCAGTGGTGTTTTTGAGCTGTAAAAAAAAAAACAAGACTAGTGGGTTCTGAGAGACGTTTTTCAGCTGTAAAAACGCTGTAACGCTGATAAACGCTGATAAACGCTGATAAACGCTAATAAACGCTCAAAAACATCACTCACCAGCATTTAACGTTTTTGATCCATTGAAAAAATAAATAAAAAACATTTTTCTTCAAAAAAAAACTCCTAAAAGTGGGAAAACGCTAAAAAATGCAAATAAACGCTAAAAAAAACTTTGAAAAAAACACTGCAAAGCTACTGACGTTTTTAGAACATTATTTTAATGTCCAGTGTGCATGAGGCCTTGGGGGAGATTTACTAAAACTGATGCACACAGAATCTGGTGCAGCTGGTCATAGTGACTAGTCAGCTTATAGGTTTACTGTCAAGCTTAATGAGGTAGTAAACTGCTGCAGAACTACAAAAAAAACAAACACCTGAAAGACAATGGCATAATGAAATACTGTACTTACAACAAAGGACGGAAGGGAGGAATCAAAAAGAAAACACCACATCCCAATTTATAAAATGAAAGAAAACATTAGGGGACTGGAGGTAACAAACCTCGGGACTTTAAAGGCGTTATATAGGTTGTTTAGAAAATATCAATTTACCAACAATATTGGATAAAACATATACATTTTATTACAATTGTTTAAAAAACATGAGACAGACTCGAATTTAAAAAATTTTTAAATATTTCACTGAGACAAAATACATAGATAATACCACTTTCTCAACATGTTTCGCTCGGAGGAGCTTCTTCAGGAGACTTAGGGTGTAGAATCTATCTAATATGCTATAAATCACAAAAGATTTGAATAAACGCTCATGTTATAAATATAAAAAATTTATAAACATGGCATACATGAATTGTTTAAGCATGAGATATCAAAATATATCAAAAGATATCAAATTTAGGGTATAAAGAAAATATATATTCTCAATAGAGACTATAAAGCTACAGAAAAAAAACAAAAAAACCTTAAATAAATGAACCTTACCCAAATCTGTCTCCGGTATACAAGTGACTCATGGTTGAAGATCAAAAAATATATATATATATATATATATATATATATATATATATATATATATATATATATATATATATATATATATATATATATATATATATATATATATATATATATATATATATATATATATATATATATGTAGGTATCATTTGTGCAACCCAAAGCCAGCCTCTTCACATCGGATCCCCTCAAGGTTTGCAGAGAAGGACAAAGATTGTCATTTGGGAAGTTTTTTCTGTTTAGAAAAAAACACACAGAAAAGTATAAAGAAAATAGAAAAAATAGAAAATATGTTGTATGTAAATGAGTTAAATCAATGAGAATCAAATCTAATTGTCTTAGGGAAAGGAATGAATTACCTTCAATCAGTCACTGCAATAGAATCAATTTTGTCCTCGAGTTACATCCACAGTGATAACTGGAGTGATTCACTGCTGATAGGGATGTAGAAAAGTAGGGAGAGGAATGAAAGGCTAAGCATTTGGTCAGTACGACCCCAAATTCAATAGAGCGGGGCCAAAAAAGGACCATAAGCTGAAACTCTCCAAGTAGAGGAGCCTAAAAAATAATAATGAACAACAAAAGTAGGAATCTAACAAATAAGACAGATTTAAAAAATGTCCATCCCAGACGCGCAAAAGCATTGCTGAGCATAAGGTTGAGTAAGGTACAGTGAAAGTTCTTACCAGTGATGAGATAGGCTTGAGGTTAGAGGTTGGCAAGGAGAGGGTGTCAACTCCTACCTCACTCTCGGTATGACCGTCAGAAAGTGATGGGGAAAATCCCCGTTTTGTCTGTTTCTCCGGCGCAATGGTGTCTGATGTCATCGCCACGTTGTGGATGTAAAAGAGTACCGTTGTGCATGCGCCGAGGTTAAAATGGTAGCGCAATAGATGGCACAGATTACGTACACTCCATGGCGGCCATCTTAAAAAATCCCACAGAGAATGGAATGCGAGACGTAGGCTTTGGCTTGAACAAATGATACCTACATATATATATATTTTTTGATCTTCAACCATGAGTCACTTGCATACCTGAGACAGTTTTGGGTAAGGTTCATTTCTTTAAGTTTTGGGGGGGGGGGGGGGGGTTTCTGTAGCTTTATAGTCACTATTGAGAATATATATTTTCTTTAGGCTTTAAATTTGATATCTTTTAATATATTTTGGTATTGCATGTTTAAACAATTCATGTATGCCATTTTTTATGGATTTATTATATTTATAACATGAGCGTTTATTCAAATCGTTGGTGATTTATAGCATATTAGATGCCACACGCTAAGTCTCCTGAAGAAGCTCAGCCAAGCGAAACATGTTGAGAAAGTGGTATTAGCTATGCATTTTGCCTCAGTGAAATATTTGAATTTTTTTTAATTCGATTCTGTCTCATGTTTTTTAAACATTTGTAATAACATTTATATGTTTTATCCAATATTGTTGGACATTTTCTAAACAACCTATATAGCACCTTTAAAGTCCAGAGGTTTGTTACCTCTAGTCCCCTAATGTTTTCATTCGAACTACTGTACTTAGTCTAGAGTGAAGCCCTTCCAGTGGCACACTGTCACTGCTGAAAGGGCTGACATTCCGGGCTCATGGGCTCCATTGCTGTGAGTGGTCGGAGCCACGATGACGTCACTCCTGTGCATGTGTGCGGGAGCCCTTAGTTGTGGCAAAAAGCACTGAATGTCCCGCACACTATGCCGGACCTTTAGAGCTCATGCGCGGGTGATGTCAGCAGCTGCATCCAGGGTGAAAATCTCACCCTGGATATAGCCGCTTTTCATTTTACCTACATATAAGCCTTATTATATGCTTACCTGTAGGTAAAAATCAAACAGTTGGCTTTACTACTGCTTTAATTTAACAAACTGAAGTTAGAAGCTAATTGGTTACTATGCACAGCTGCACCAAATTCTGTGAGGACCAGTTTTTGTAAAGCTCCATTCATGCTTGTACGATTCCAAAGTTGTGCAGACTTTGGAGTGCAACTTTGGTGCACTTTAATGCAACCTTGACGCAACTTTTGATGGGTGCAACTTGTATACGGCTTTGGCTTTGACCAGTGATAATGGACAACCGTTGCATTGTATAGCATTCAGATATGTCTTTAATGCAACTTTTGAAAGTTACTATTGATGTCCAGGGGCCTGAATTTGCATTAAAGTTGGACCTTGGACCTTTAAGTCGCACATATATGAATGGTTATCATTGGAAAACATGGGGAACAACTTTGTTGTCCAAAGTTGCATGACAAGTCGCACATGTGTGAATGGAGCCTTATGCCTCGTACACAGGATCAGATAATTGTACAACTAATCCTTTGCATTTTGTTGCATAGTATTAATATTGAATTCAACAGTGCATTTTGCGCTCTACGAAATGTACAATTTTTTTTTTGTACAATTCTGGAAAACCTTCCAGTTTGCGTAGCTACGTATTGTAAATGATGTCAAATACATCTGACCCCTGTCTGCCATGCCTTTTGGCTATTTCCATTCATATTGTTCTCCCATCTCGTTCTGCGTTATTTTCGTGTTTCCGGTCATGCCTGTTGTTAGTCTATAGATTTTTAGCGGATGCATACTGTACTGATTAAACGATTGTCGTTCACTGGACTATCTTCAGAGCATAGTTTTCATGTTTGTCCCTTTGAAAATTGTTGGAGGAACTGTTGTGATCGGCTGTCAAAAGCTGTGTATTAATAATCAGACTATCGTGCGATCAATCCGAAAGCCGATTATCTGATCGTGTGTACGAGGTATAAATCTCTCCCATATTCTCACTGAATGAAAGTCCTTTAGAGTGCTCTGTCAATGAGCCTACATGTATATGGGATTCTTTACTGTCTTTAAGCCAGAAACTTGGGGGAGGAAATTGTAGTGAACATTTTGGCAAGGTGGCAATGTTGTCTTTGCTATCTCTGGAATTTTCTGATCATAGTTCTAGATTTATGATCATAGTTCTTCTTTGTTGTTGGTTCAGGACAGACCATTTTGCCACCAGAAACACTATGTCCAGGTTACATGTTTTTCTGTCTACAACTGTTTTCCTTGTAAGGGGCATTTAAGCAGAACAATTCTGTTGCATTGCAAGACAAGAAGCAAACACTGTGGGCTACAGAATTACGATTAAAGATATGATTATTTTTCCCCCTATAGGTTAAAAACCTCTTTGATGAACTGGATGTTCCATATTTGGCAGTGGAAATAGACAAAACAGGTAAGACGTAAGCTTGCAAGCCTGCAGGGTAGATCATCTTAACCCAGAAAATCATGTTTTAGGTTGTCTGTCCTTAAGTAACCTACAATAATTCAGTTATTAAGAAGATGTCAGTGTTTTTACAACCTTTGTGCATTATACACATAAAATTTAATAAAGTCTAATAAAGAACAATAATACTGCACTCACAATGAAGCAGAAGTGAATAAGCCTGTCATGAGCCTGGGGAGAGACATATTCACTTCTCCTTTATTATGAATTCTTTATTAAATACTATCTGTTTTAATGCATAAAAGTAGTTGTGTCTTATTGCTGTCTCTTTTCCTAATTCAGTTCAAAGACCATCGCTGTCCTGTTACAAAAGGTGCTGCATGACTAGTGCATCAAAAGACTTACCTTTACTTTTAAACAAGTAATCCCTTTGGGAACCCTAAAGAGCATTTATTTTTATTTTTTTATTTAACCTGAACCTTCCTCTGGAGTTGGCTTTTGCTATGTCATAATAAAAGATGTCTTCACAGAAAACTGAAAATCCTATATTTTGTGGAGTGTAGGTGAATTTAATAATAATATGTATTATTAGTAAGTTCAAAGACTATTCCATTTGTATTTTGTAATATATACTCAATGGTTAGTATTCCTTTTACTGTCAGTAAAGACTCCTAAATGCCCTACTAATTTCTCACCTGTAGATTCATAAGTTTACAAAAAGCAAGTAGCAGAAGAAGCAAGGCCCTATTGCACCATTGCTGACTTCAGGTGCCAACAAAATCATGTTATACAGAAAATCAGATAATTTTTTTCAGTAATGGCTAATGAAAGCCTCTGAAATAGATTACACAGATATAAAAAAAATATCTATCATAAGATAATATAAAGCTCAATGCCAATAAGAGAAAGAAAAAGATGCTGAAAAGGTGTTTAATTATAAACCAGGATAAGTCTGGGTAGCAGTGTTCATAACATGACTTCTGTTAAAGAAAGTGTAAGCCAGCATTCTGATCACCGCCAAACCAATTGCAGTGTCCCCTGACCAGTGTATGACAGCAGCAGTGTTCCTGATGCCCGCCACACCAGTACCAGTGTTATTAGTGTTAAACAAAAGCAAAAAACTGCAAAATGCCAAAGGGGCTCAGCACACAGGGCTCAATTCAGTGAGACCAAAGTATATTAACTTCCTTGGTGGTAATCCTGAGTGTGGCTCGAGGTGAATTTTCATTACCAAAAGCAGTAACCCGGAGCCAAACTCGGGGTTGAATCGCAGGATCCAGGCAAAGTTACTTACCTTGGATCCTGCAATGTCTCCCCGCTGTGTGTGCTAGCTGTGTCTTCCGCTCGATCTATCACGATCTATCACAATGCCGGACTCCGTTCCCTGCGAGCGTCACGCCACAGATTACATGACTATATCAAATTATTTCACCTCCTTTTTGTCCCTAATGCTTTGACCAGTGCCCTGCATGTAGTTTTATATTATATATACTGTTCTTTCTGCCTGGAAACTTGAGATTGTCCATAGCAACGAAAAAGTGTCCCTTTACGTCAAAATCGGTTTTGGACCAGCTAGGAAATGGCGATAATGAATTAGAATCACTTGCAGAATTGAAAGATAGTGATTTGTGGGGAAATTCGTCATCAAACACTGAAAGTAATGACAGTGACAATTCTGCAACTGAGCAAATTTCTGTGTTTTTGTTTTGATTACATTAGTAAATATATTTTATTAGTATTATATTATTATTTGTTATAATTATTTCTAGTTATTTATTATATTATAGTTTATGATTTTGTTTTTCTAAACTTTATCGTACCAGGGATGTCTACTAGACTCTTGTTTGGACATATTTAAGTGAGTTGTTCCTAAGAATTACAGGCCTACAATATAAGACGTCAAATTTCAATGCAAAACATTGTACAACTTTGAGCATTAAAAATTTGACATAATCATACCGCCAGGGAGGTTAAACACACAGTAACCTAAAATATGTGATATACAGTATTCAACATTTATATAAAAAGCCAATGCATGCTAATATACAACCAATATATGCCTATATATATATATATATATATACAATATCTCACAAAAGTGATTACACCCCTGACATTTTTGTAAATATTTTACCTTTTCATGTGACAACACTGAAGAAATGACACTTTGCTACAATGTAAAGTAGTGAGTTTATAGCTTGTATAACTGTGTAAAGTTGCTGTCCTCTCAAAATAACTCAACACACAGCCATTATTGTCTAAACCGCTGGCAACAAAAGTGAGTACACCCCTAAGTGAAAATGTGCAAATTGGACCCAGTTAGCCATTTTGCCTCCCTGGTGTCATGTGACTCGTTAGTGTTACAAGGTCTCAGGTGTGAATAAGGAAGCAGGTGTGTTAAATTTGGTGTTATCGCTCTCACTCTCTCATACTGGTCACTGGAAGTTCAACATGGCACCTCATGGCAAAGAACTCTCTGAGGATCTGAAAAAAAAGAATTGTCGCTCTACATAAAGGTGACCTAGGCTATAAGAAGATTGCCAAGACCCTGAAACTGAGCTGTAGCACAGTGGCCAAGACCATACAGTGGTTTAACAGGACAGGTTTCACTCAGAACAGGCCTCGCCATGGTCGACCAAAGAAGATGAGTGCATGGGCTCAGCGTCATATCCAGAGGTTGTCTTTGGGAAATAGATGTATGATTGCTGCCAGCATTGCTACAGAGGTTGAAGGGGTGAGGGATCAGCCTGTCAGTGATCAGACCATATGCATCAAGCATCAAATTTGTCTGCATGGCTGTCATCCCAGAAGGAAGCCTCGTCTAGAGATGATGCACAAGAAAGCCCGCAAACAGTATGCTGAAGACAAGTGG
Source organism: Lithobates pipiens (assembly GCF_037356315.1). Lineage (NCBI taxonomy): Eukaryota > Metazoa > Chordata > Amphibia > Anura > Ranidae > Lithobates > Lithobates pipiens. The sequence continues at coordinate 280,236,347 of NW_027507903.1, read as the reverse complement.
ACTAAGGACATGGATTACTGGAGCCATGTCCTGTGGTCTGACCAAGATAAACTTATTTTGTTCAGATGGTCAAGCGTGTGTGGGAACAACCAGGTGATGAGTACAAAGACAAGTGTGTCTTGCCTACAGTCAACCATGGTGGTGGGAGTGTCATGGTCTGGGGCTGCATGAGTGCTGCTGACATTGGGGAGCTACAGTTCCTTGTGGGAACCATGAATGCCACCATGTACTGTGACATACTGAAGCAGGGCATGATCTACTCCCTTCGGAGACTGGGTCCCAGGGCAGTATTCCAACATAATAACGACCCCAAACACCCCTCCAAGATGACCTCCTTGCTAAAGAAGTTGAGTGTAAAGGTGATGGACTGGCCAAGCATGTCTCCAGACCTAAACCCTATTGAGCATCTGTGGGGCATCCTCAAATGAAAGGTGCAGGAGCGGAAGGTCTCTAACATCCACCAGCTCCGTGATGTTGTCATGAAGGAGGGGAAGAGGACTCCGGCGGCAGCCTGGGAAGCTCTGGTAAACTACATGCTCAAGAGGTTTAAGGCAGTGCTGGAAAATAATGGTGGCCACACAAACTATTGACACTTTGGGCCAAATTTGCACATTTTCATTTTGTTGCCAGTGATTCAGACATTAATAGCTGCTTGCTGAGTTATTTTTCAGGGACAGCAAATTTACACTGTTATACAAGCTATATGTCAGGTCACCTAGAGCCCAGGTGACAGGTGCACACCGTAGGGTTGGGGATGCACCGCAAGGCTGTGGACCCTACGGCTGACGGCTGCAGACGGGGGACAGATCCCACTGGGGTAAGAGCGTAAGATTCCCCGGGGCGCGGAGTCTAAGAGCCAGCTGGTGTTCACCAGAGCTTCGAGTGGTGAAGATGGTCTTGGCTGCAACTGGCTCCAGGTCGCGACCCCCCAGGGTCCCCCAGCTCACACCCACAGTAGGTAACAGGAGGATAGGGATGGTGAGGAACAAAGCCAAGGTCGGGGCCACAAGCAGAACAGAATAGTCGGGTACACGCCAATAGGTCAGGGTCACAGGCAAGCAGGGATGGTCAGAACACGCCAAGGTCGGTAACGGAAATCAGAAGCAGAGCACACGACAGGAAACAGGAAGCTAATACACAAAGGTTGATCAGCAGGATAGGCTAGCAGTGCAAAGGTTAATATAGTGTAGTCTGACAGGGGCTAGGGTGGAGCCATTCCAGAGGAAGGAAATAAAAGCAGTCAGGTGAAGCTCGGCTGGTCTCTAGAAATGAACACATGCAGACAGGTAAGGAGAACAACTCTAATGCATAACCATGACAGTACCCCCCCTCTTACGAGGCCTCCCCCTCCCCCGCCTGGGACCAGGTTTAGAGGGGAACTTCAAATGAAACTTCCTCAACAGACGAGGTGCAAAGACCTCGGAAGCCGAAATCCACGACCTCTCCTCAGGACCAAAACCTTTCCAGTGCACGAGGTACTGGAGAATGCCTCTACAGAGTCGGGAATCCAAAATTTGGCTAACCTCGTACTCCTGATCATCCTCAGAGACCGGTGCTATGGTAGGGGAGGGACGAGAGAACTTATTGAGGACTAACGGCTTTAGAAGGGCAACATGGAAGGAGTTAGAGATTTTGAGGCTTTTGGGAATCTGGAGCTTGAAACAAACCGGATTCAGTTTAGAAATTATGGTGTATGGACCAATGAATCTTGGGGCAAATTTGAGGGAAGGAACCCAGAGTTTGATGTTCCTGGTGGAGAGCCAGACTTTGTCTCCTGGCTGAAAAGAGGGTGGCTTACGCCTGCGACGGTCAGCAAAACTCTTGAATTTGTTGGCAGCTTTCTGGAGGGAATCATGAACGTCAGCCCACATGGAATTGAATGATTCCTGAACAGTAGCCAAAGCTGGAATGTCAGAAGAACAAATCATAGGAAGGGGAAGCTGAGGATGTCTTCCATAAACAGTGAGGAAGGGTGTTTTCATCATCATGATGGGCAGAGACCAAGGTACGGAGAAAGACCTCTAACTCCTGATTAACTCTCTCAGTCTGGCCATTGGATTGGGGATGATAAGAAGAGGTAAAATCCAAGGTAATGTCGAGGGATTTGCAAAAGGCTCCCCAAAAACGAGAAGTAAATTGCACACCCCTGTCCGAGACGACATGCGAAGGAACACCATGAAGGCGGAAAATCTCTCGTACAAAAATGGGAACCAAGGCAGGGGCAGAAGGGAGACCAGGAAGAGGAACAAAATGAGCCATCTTGGAGAACCGATCGATTACTACCCAAATGGCCGTATTATTCTCCGATAGTGGAAGATCAGTGATAAAATCCATGGCGATATGAGACCAGGGCTCCTTAGGAATGGGCAAGGGCATGAGAAGACCAGCAGGGGCTTGAGTGGAAGATTTAGACTGAGCACAGACGTGACAAGCCTTAACATAGTCTTTAACATCCGAGCGGAGATTAGGCCACCAGTAGTGACGACTGATAAGCAGGAAGGATCGGAGGAACCCAGCATGACCTGCCATCTTGGAATCATGTCCCCAACGAAGGATCTTGGTTCTTAGCTCCGTGGGAACAAAGGTCTTACTAGGAGGAATCTTTGATTCCAGGGTGGTAGAATGGGCAACAATGCAAGAGGTAGGAATGATCGGCTCAGGATCAGGGTTGGACTCCTCGTCCAAGGTGTCAAATGACCTAGAGAGCGCATCAGCTCGACCGTTGCAGGAACCAGGTTTGTACGTAATCGTGAATTTAAAACGAGAAAAGAAGAGACTCCACCTGGCCTGTCTGGGGTTCAGACGTTTAGCATTCTGTAGGTACTGTAGATTCTTATGATCAGTAAAGATCGTTATGGAGTGAGGGGAACCTTCCAAGAGATGACGCCACTCCTCCAACGCCAATTTAATTGCGAGAAGTTCCCGATCACCAATGGCATAATTTCTCTCTGCCTGAGAAATTTTTTTGGAGAAGAACGCACATGGTTGACGTTTCTTCTCAAAGTCCTGAAGAAGCACAGCTCCCACCCCCATCGAAGAAGCGTCTACTTCAATAAAAAATGGGTCTTCAGGATTTGGTCTCCTCAAGAGGGGTCCAGAGACAAAGGCCTGTTTCAGATCGTGAAACGCAGAGACAGCCTCGGAAGACCAGTCTTTGGCATTAGCACCCTTCTTGGTCAAAGCGATAATAGGCGCAGCAATGGAAGAGTAATTCCTTATGAACTGCCTATAATAATTTGTGAAGCCAAGGAAGCGCTGTGTGGCCTTGAGGCTAGCAGGAAGGGGCCAGTTGGTAATGGCAGAGACCTTTCCGGGATCCATGCGAAGACCCTCACTAGAAACAAAACATCCCAGAAACAGGACCTCGGAACATTCAAAGGAACATTTCTCCATCTTGGCATAGAGATTGTTCTCTCTAAGGCGCTGAAGTACGGTGCGTACATGGTTTCTGTGAGCAGGCAGATTTTGGGAAAAGATGAGAATGTCATCCAGATAGATGACAACAAACTGGTACAGTAGATCCCTGAATATTTCGTTGACAAAGTTCTGGAACACAGCTGGAGCATTACACAAACCAAAAGGCATAACCAAGTACTCGTAATGCCCGTCCCTAGTGTTAAATGCGGTCTTCCATTCGTCACCTTCTCGTATTCGAATGAGATTGTATGCACCTCTGAGATCCAATTTAGTGAAAATGGAAGTCCCCTTCAACCTGTCGAATAGCTCAGATATTAGAGGTAAGGGGTAACGGTTTTTAATAGTCACAGCGTTTAAACCTCTATAGTCAATGCAGGGCCTGAGGGTGCCATCCTTTTTGGCAACGAAAAAGAACCCTGCTCCTGCAGGCGATGAGGATTTCCGGATGAAACCTCTCTCCAAATTCTCAGCGACATACTCAGACATGGCTTGGGTCTCTGGAATGGATAAAGGGTAGGTACGACCCCTGGGCACGGTTGCTCCAGGGACAAGGTCAATAGCACAGTCAAAAGATCTGTGAGGAGGAAGTACCTCAGCAGACTTCTTACAGAACACATCCCGGAAATCGCTATAAGCCGCAGGAAGATCGGACGAGACAGATGTGGTAGCAATGGGAAGTTTCCTCTTGGGGGTCACCTTGGAAAGACAAGACGAGAAACACGAAGGACCCCAGGCCAGGATCTGCCCAGATACCCAGTCCACATGTGGCGAGTGGAGCTGCAGCCAAGGAAGACCCAATACAATGGGGGTAGAGGCCTTGGGTAGGATGAGGAAGGAGATCCACTCCTGGTGGAGTATCCCTACCGACATCCTAATAGGTAGCGTCTGGAAACGGATAGGGCCCCCTGGGAGCACAGTGCCATCAATTGCCGAGACTACTAGTGGAGTAGCGAGGGGAGAAAGGGTAAGCTTCATAGAAGAGGCAGTTCTCCAGTCCATAAAATTGCCGGCAGCCCCGGAGTCCAGATATGCTAGGACTGATTGGGGAGAAGTGCCTACATGGAGGAACACCGGAAGAAGGAGACGAGAAGGTGATGTTTCTGGGTCCAATACTCCACCTTCCAAATGTATTAGACCCGATCGTTTCCCGGACGGAGCGAGCAGAAGTCACGAAAATGACCCTTTCCCCCACAATAAAGACACAAGCCCAGAGTTCTGCATCTAGCACGTTCTTCGGGGGTTAGTCTGGTCCGGCCCAGCTGCATGGGCTCCTCAGCAGACGGAGAATGCTCCACAGGGCGACGGGGAAAAAGCTCAGGCTGACTAGAACCTGGGGGGTGCTGGCGTCTTTTTTCTAAGGACCTCTCCTGGAAGCGAATGTCAATTTGATTACATAAGGAAATGACTTCGTCTAGACCGGCGGGGATAGCTCTTCCTGCTAATTCGTCCTTCACTCGGTCTGAGAGGCCATGTAAAAAGGTTGCGACCAGGACCTCATTGTTCCAGCTCAATTCCGCTGTAAGGATACGGAACTGAAGTGCATATTGGCCCACTGAACCAGATTCTTGGCGAAGGCGTAAAAGGGCACTAGCCACAGAAGAAACCCGAGCTGGCTCCTCAAAGATGTTACGAAAGAGCTTCAAGAAGTCGGACAGGCTGGAAACCACTGGATCATTTTTCTCCCACAGGGGCCAGCCCAGGCTAAAGCTTCACCGGAGAGGAGGGAAATGATATAGGCTACCTTTGCCCGATCGGATAGAAAGTTTTGAGGCTGGAGCTCAAAATGAATGGTGCATTGGCTGAGGAAGCCCCTGCAGGCCTTGGAGTCCCCAGAGAAACGGGACGGAGCAGGCAGTACTAATGAATGCGTGGATGCGACTGGTGCGATGAGGCTGCGGGTTCGGGGTTCCCAAGGAAGCCTGTAGCTGCTCGAAGCGAGAAGCCAGATCCTGGAGGAATCGCATCACCTGAGTCTGATTAGATTCCTGGGTCTCGAGTCTCCGCACTATGCCCTGCAATGGATCGACTGCAGGGAGCGGCACGTCAGCCGGGTCCATGGCTGATCAAACTGTCAGGTCACCTAGAGCCCAGGTGACAGGTGCACACCGTAGGGTTGGGGATGCACCGCAAGGCTGTGGACCCTACGGCTGACGGCTGCAGACGGGGGACAGATCCCACTGGGATAAGAGCGTAAGATTCCCCGGGGCGCGGAGTCTAAGAGCCAGCTGGTGTTCACCAGAGCTTCGAGTGGTGAAGATGGTCTTGGCTGCAACTGGCTCCAGGTCGCAACCCCCAGGGTCCCCCAGCTCACACCCACAGTAGGTAACAGGAGGATAGGGATGGTGAGGGACAAAGCCAAGGTCGGGGCCACAAGCAGAACAGAATAGTCGGGTACACGCCAATAGGTCAGGGTCACAGGCAAGCAGGGATGGTCAGAACACGCCAAGGTCGGTAACGGAAATCAGAAGCAGAGCACACGACAGGAAACAGGAAGCTAATACACAAAGGTTGATCAGCAGGATAGGCTAGCAGTGCAAAGGTTAATATAGTGTAGTCTGATAGGGGCTAGGGTGGAGCCATTCCAGAGGAAGGAAATAAAAGCAGTCAGGTGAAGCTCGGTTGGTCTCTAGAAATGAACACATGCAGACAGGTAAGGAGAACAACTCTAATGCATAACCATGACACTATACTGTACACTCACTACTTTACATTGTAGCAAAGTGTCAGTTCTTCAATGTTGTCACATGAAAAGACATACATTTTTTTTTTTAAAGTGAGGAGTGTACTCAATTTTGTGAGCTAGTGTGTGTGTGTGTGTGTATATATATATGTATATACATACATATATATATATATATATATACATATATATATATATATATATACATATATATATATATATATATATATATATATATATATATATATATATATATGTCTGGTAAACAAAGCAGAGGGGGGGCGTGTCCAAGATGGTGGAGTGAGAAGACGTGTGCCAGAGAGCTCTGCTGCCCTTTTTATCCTGTAACCTGCTAAACCGTTTGGATTGCTGTACTTTTTGGTGGTTGGGGTCGGTGAATGCCTTCCAGACTCCCAGGGCGCGGAAAAGGGGGTAAGAGACTGAAATTTCCCCCTGATATTCCTCTGGAGACCGGACCGGTTCCCTCTGGGCCTAACGACCGGCCGCCTCGCTGTAACATGGCGTCTCAGACAGACGCGCGAGGGGACGCTGCTGCATCAGCCCCGGGCATCCCTGAAGTCATGGCTGCGATAGCTGCGTGTCAGACGGCCGTTACGTCCTGCCAGGCGGCCCTGACTAATAAGATTGAGGAGGTACAGATGGACGTGGGCCTTCTCCGGCAGGACCTGGATAAAGTCCGCTCCCGAGTGTCGGAGGCTGAGCACAGAGTGGGACTGGTGGAAGATGCGGCGGGGCAAAATACCATCGCCATCCGTTCCCTGCACGCTAGAGTTAAACTGCTGGAGCACCGAGCCGAGGATTCTGAGAACAGATGCCGCCGGAATAATGTGCGCATTGTGGGTCTGGTGGAAGGCGCGGAGGGCCCGAATCCGGCTGTATTTGCGGAGGAGATGCTCCGTTCCCTGCTCCCTGCGGCTCGGTTGTCTCCTTACTTTACGGTGGAGAGGGCCCACAGGCTGCCGCCGCAGCCCGGTCCGCAGGGGTCCCCTCCCCGTACGTTCATCCTACGCCTGCTAAATTTCCGGGACCGAGATGAGCTGCTTCGGGCGGCTAGGGCGGCGGGGGAGCTGACCTACCAGAATAACCGGCTGATGCTGTTCCCGGATTTCTCCCTGGAGACGCAGAAGCTCCGCCGCTCCTTTGATGCTGTGAAGGCGGCTCTTCGGGCGAAGGGCATCAAGTACAGCGTACTCTTCCCTGCCAAGCTCCGGGTGATTGATGGGGAAACTACCAGGTTTTTCCTGTCCCCTAAGGAGGCGGCCGCGTGGATTGAAACTATCCCCCCACGGGGATGAAGATGTACCGAACACCTGAACCAAGTTACCTTGTCTATTAGGCTGCTGGACTGTGAGTACTGGTTGGATTGACCCGTGCAGTGGGGTGGTTAGGTGCCTTTGGACTTGTGGGGGGGACTCTATTGGGACTTGCTTTGGACGCCTGGCATGTGGGAGGGGGGAATTGTGGGGCTCGCGCTGGCTCCGTTGCAGATGCTGTTTTCCCCCCTAGATTAACACTTGGGGAACTACATCTTGTCCAGCACCTGGGGAAGCTTGGTTGTCCCAAGCGAGCACTGCAGCCCAAGGAGACCCAGCTTTATATCAAGCCGGTGGAGTGTTCCGTGCAGACCCTAGCTATTTATATGGTCCAGATAGCTGCGGTTGGGCAGACTTACATCGGAGTGACCAACTGTCACACTGTATACATGGAAGAGGAGAAGGGGGTGCTGGAGCGTTTTGCTGGTGTCTTCACTATGATGAATCCCCTGACCTTCAAAGGAACCTTTCAGGCTACAGTTCCATAAGCTGAGGGTTGTTTCATCTGCCTCCCCTGCACTTTCGGTCCGTTTATGCCCGCTGCTTTCCAGGACAGTGATGGTTCTCCAGTACATTTCTGCGAAGCACAAGGTACTTTAAGTTTGCACCCCTGGCCTCGGTCGGGTGATCTTCTTGACACGGTTTAAAATTTCAGGCAGCATCTCATGGAATTGATGCTGTTTTACACAGACATGAGGGCAGCACAGATTGAGTGACTCTAACTGTTGCAGCTGATGAGGCGTTGCACGTTGCTGCCTCTTGAGAACACGCACGCCTCCTGCTATTAGTTGCCTTCGGGCCGGTTTTTAGGGAAACATGCAGACTTACCTTGGGTGGGCTCTGCGGGGTGGGGGAGGGGGGGGGAAGTTGGCCGTTGCTAACTGGGGTTTGCCCACTCTGTGGGTGTTGGTTTGTTATGTTCTGATTTATTTTCTTATGTTTTGTTGTTCTGTTCCTTTAAGGCATGCTCAAATATCCAATATGGGTGACTGTGGGACGGGGGGGAGGCGGTGGGGGTGGCTCAGTGCTGCTTGGTTGGAGGGGGCGCTGGCACTGTCTGCCGCTGCACCTGTCCGGTCCTGTGTGCCTCATTCTATTTTACTGGTACAATGGCCAAGGTTTCTATGATCTCCTGGAATGTACGGGGGCTGAACTCTGCCCAAAAGAGGACGCTGGTTTTTAACTACCTTAAAAAATACTCCCCACAAGTCTGTGTATTACAGGAGACTCATCTGTTGGGTTCTCGGATTCTGGGTTTAAAAAGGGCCTGGGTTGGCTCGCACTACCACTCCACGCAGTCTACTTACTCTAGGGGGGTCAGTATACTGATACACAAGCAGCTGCCTTTCCAGCTCTTGGATATCAAGACTGACCCTGCCGGAAGATATGTGATCCTTCATGCCTTGCTAGCTGACAGCCCTTGCATTTTAGTGGGGTTATATCTCCCCCCCCCCGGCGGATGTGGCCCTGCTTCATGAGTTGATGCAGCAAGTGGTCTCCTATGGGGTGGAAGATGTTTTGATAATGGGGGACTTTAATTTGACTTCAACCCCTGATGTGGATAGGATGGGTGCGACGTCTAGGTGGACGCCTGGTTTGGCTGCCTGGGCTGACAGCTTCGCCCTGACAGACGTCTGGCGCCGGTTTAACCCGGACTCCAGGCGGTTCACGTGCCACTCTAATACTTACCGTACCCTGTCCCGCATTGATATGGTGTACGCCTCCGGCTCCATGCTTCGGCGGTTATTGGAGGTGGACATCCTGTCCAGGGGAATTTCGGACCATGCTCCGCTGCTCCTTAGGTTGTCGTATGGGCAGCCGGGGGAGCGGATATGGAGGCTGTCCAGGTACTGGGTGGAGGATGAGGGGGTGCGGGAGGCAGTACAGGAGGGGATGTGCCACTTCTGGCTGGAGAATGAGGCTGGGGGAATATATTGCTAGGATTTCGGCCGCTCGCAGGCAGGCCTCCCACTCCCTGGATGAACTAGAGCGGGTTGCTAAGGAAAAGGAGGAAGTGTATGTGGCTAATCCTGATCAGCTGGCCTATGGGGAATGGCAATTTGCATTGCACCGGTTGTCCCTGAATCGGGTGGAGGGGATGCAGAAGTCACGGCTAGTTACAGCCCAAAAAATTTTTGAGTACGGGGACAAGACTGGACGTCTGATGGCATGGCTGGCTAAGGGACAGTTTGCGGTCAACCACATTCCTGGGGTACGGGCCTTGGACGGGACATTACTGCGGTCCTCAGAGGAGGTGAATCTACGATTTGCCCAGTACTATCGACACCTATACTCGACCAGGGTGGACTATAGCTCTCAGGAGCTGTCTGGATACCTGGAGGGTGTTCCCCTTCCGTCCCTTAGTGTTCAGGCATGTTCGGCACTGGAGAAGGATATTACCTTGGAGGAGGTCCAGGCTGCCCTGTCGCAATTGCAGGCAGGGAGGACCCCTGGGGCAGATGGCCTGCCTAGGGAATTTTACTCACAGTATTTAGATCTACTGGCCCCCCGGCTGGTGTCCCTGTATGCTCAGTGCTTCCGTCTGGAGGCACTACCGGCATCTATGTATGAGGCGGTGGTGGTGTTGGTGCCCAAACCGGGTAAGGATCCTGAAGACTGCTCCTCTTACCGTCCGATATCGCTCTTGAATGTAGATGTCAAGGTGCTGGCGAAAATCCTGGCGAACAGGTTGTCTGCGGTATTAGAGGAGGTGGTCCACTCAGACCAAACTGGGTTTGTGCCCGGGAAGTGCACCGACATCAACCTCCGGCGCCTTTTTATTAACTTATCCATAGCGCATAGTAACTGCGGGAAACGGGTCATCGCCTCCCTGGACGCCGAAAAGGCGCTTGACTCGGTCGAATGGGTCTTTTTATGGGAACTCTTGGGTCGCTTCGGGTTTGGGCCTAGGTTTCTCCGTTGGCTGCGGATACTGTATCGGGAACCTCGGGCCCGTGTTCGGACCAATAATAGCCTCTCGACATCCTTCCCACTACAGCGGGGTACGAGGCAGGGCTGCCCCTTTCCCCGGCCCTGTTTGCATTGGCGATTGAGCCTCTGGCGGTGCTGGTTAGGGCCTCGGAGAGGGTGCGGGGGCTGCGGCTGGGATCGCTGGAGGAGAAAATTTCGTTATACGCGGATGATGCCCTTCTGTATCTCCAGGATGCGGATGACTCCCTGTCAGCGGCTCTTGAGATCTTTAACACCTTTGGTAGATTTTCCGGTATCCGCATCAATTGGTCCAAATCCATTTTATTTCCAATTGACCCGCAAGTTCAGGACCGCACTGTAGATGTGCCTCTCCGCTGGGTCGATCAATTTAAATACTTGGGCATCCGGGTTGGAAGGGAGCTGTCAAGCTTTGGGGAGCTTAATCTGCAGCCGGTCCTGTCCCAGCTTCGGACTAGGTGTGCGGCTTGGGCCACCCTCCCTCTGAACCTTATGGGCCGCATCAATCTGCTGAAGATGATTTTCCTCCCCAAATTCTTGTATGTTTTTCGCCAAAGTCCTACCTGGGTGCCCAAGTCCTTCTTTGCGGAGGTGGACAAATGCGTGGGCTCCTTTATTTGGAGGGGGGGGACCCCCCGGCTGGCTCGTGCTACCCTGATGCTCCCTGCCCGCTGTGGGGGGTTGGCGTTACCGGATTATCGGGCGTACTTTTGGGCGGCGGTGTTGGTCTCGGTTCGGTGGTGGCTCGCGCTCCCTAGAGGGAATGCTGCTGTGTGCTTAGAAGCGGAGGTCGTGGGGTCATTCACTGAGCTGAGCGCCTTGGTATATAAGGGGGGGCGGGCACGCAGCGAGCTCCCGGCACCTACAAAAACTACCCTCAGGGCATGGATGGTGGCCAGACGAGGGCTTGTTGGCCCGCGGGACTGGTCCCCTCACTGCCCTCTTTGGGGCAACCCTGGTCTTTCCCATGTACAGAGAGTGCCGGATCCGCGGATTTGGGTTCGATATGGGATTAGCACGTTGGGGAACATATACGAGGATGGTGTCTTGCTCTCCTACTCAGCCCTCCGGGAGAAGTACCGCTTGCCGGGTTGGATGCTGTTCCGCTACCTCCAGTTACGCCATGCCATCGGGGCACAGTTCCCCTCCCCGATTAGACTGCAGATGGACCCTATTGAGGGGATACTAGTGCAGGAGAGGGTGGATAGGCCCCTGTCGGATCTGTACCTTGGCCTGTTACGGATGGACTCTGCTAAGATGCATAAATTGTGGGACCTGTGGAAGGCAGACTTACCTGGCCTGGATAGGTCTGACTGGGAGGACTGTCTGGCGGATAGCGCCGCTATCCTGATATCCTCCAGGGAAAAGCTGATTCAGGTTAAATTCCTGCACAGGGTCTACTACACTCCCCAAAGGCTTCATAAACTGTATCCCCAGTGATCGCGGGACTGCCCCAGATGCAAACAGGCTGTGGGCACGTATTTCCATATGTTCTGGAGTTGTCCCAAAGTTGCTAAATACTGGGCCCAGGTAGTTGACACTATTAATGGTCGCCTCCAGCTGGAACTCCCCCTGTCGCCGGAGTTGGCTTTGCTGGGGATTCAGGACGATGATCAGAGGCCCAGATATACCAAACTGCTGTTGACTTACCTCCTGTTCTATGCCAAAAGGGAAATTATACTGAGGTGGCACACCTCTTCCCCCCCTACGGTTGGTATGTGGGAAAAGTCCATCAATGCGGTGCTCCCGTTATATAAACTCACTTACATGAACAGACACTGTCCCCAAAAATTCTCCAAGGTATGGATGGCATGGACGGGCTGAGGGTGGGGCCGTTGGGTGGGAGAGTGGGGGTCCCACGTCCTTCTAATTACCTTTTTTTTTTTTTTTTCCTTCTCTTTGTCTTATTCCCTGTAACTTTCCCGTTTTCCCTTTTTTTGGATATGTATTTTCATTTTATGTCTGCTTCCGGTACATGTACTATATTTTGTTTTTCTTTGCTTGGATTTGGTCCATGTTGGACTTATTTGATGTAACGTGTCTTCATTGTTTGCAATAAAGGAACATTCTGGTTTGTTAAAACAAAGCAGAGGGGGGAGGGAGGAACACAGCACAAAAACCATAGTGTAGTATCATAAATAAATTTTTTTTTTTAGAAATAAAGTATCCTACTCACAGGGTTAAAAACATCACCGACGGAGGAAAATGAGAAACTGCTGGCAGTGTGAAAATTTGTTGACTTTGGACTCCTCCAAGTGCCCTGGCCAGCAGCATGGGTGAAAATGGAAAAGCAGTGTCTGGACTGCTGGTACCCTGGAAAGCCTTGTGTGATTACACTGCTTGTCCGCAATTCCAAGCCCCCCCATGTGACGTCACAACCGGAGTATGCTCAGGATGTGTTTCGAAGCAATTTCCTCTTTCTCAGTTTACCTAACAAGGCTACCCACCCCAGCGTGGTGACATTCCATAGAGGGGGCAGCACTGTTGGAACTGGCGATAAGTGTGGCTCATATGTCATCAAGCCAGGCTTTCCAAAGCACCAGATGTCCATCTCTACCCATGCCCTTGGCCAGGGAGCTTGCCATAGCTCCCCCATTTTCATATTTCCAGAAGTTTCTCATGTTCCCCCTGCCAGTGATGTTTTTAATCTTGTACGTAGGATGGTTTGTTTCTAATAAAGCATTTTATTGATGATAGTGCACTATATCTTTTGTGCTGTGTTCCTCCTTCCCCCTCTGCTTTGTTCACCAGACCAGTGTACGCTATTAACAGTGTTTCTGATCGCCTCCACTCCAGTCCCAGTTTCCCCAGACCAGTGTAAGCCAACAACATCATTTATGAATGCTGCCACACCAGTCCTCTGTGTCAACAGACCAGTGTAAGCCAGAAACAGTGTTCCTGATCACTGCCACTCCAGTCCCAGTGTCACCAGACCATTGTATGTCATCATCAGTATTCATGATCACTGCCACACAAGTCCAAGTGTCACCAGACCACTGTAAGCCAGCAACAGTGTTCCTGATCACTGCCCCTATAGTCCCAGTGTCACCAGACCAGTTTATGCCAGCATCAGTGTTCTTGATCGTCACCACAAAAGTTCCAGTGTCACCAGACCAATGTAAGCTAGAAACAGTGTTCCTGATTGCTGCCACACCAGACCAGTGCAGCCTGCAGCAGTGTCCATGATCACTGCCATACCAATCCCAGTGTCACCAAATCAGTGTACTCCATCAACACACCAGTTACAATATCACCAGACCAGAACAACCAGCAAACATGTTCCTGGTTGTTAGTTTCGACAGTGTCACCAGAGCCACTGTAGCCATCAAGTGTCCCTAATTGCTGCCACATCTGTACAGTGTGACCAGTGCAGCCAGTACAGTGTCCATGATTTCTGCCATACCATTGCAGTGTTGTTACTGCCTGACACCTGTACTAACCCCGGCCTGTTTATAGAACATTACTCCAGCCTGCTGCCTGGAGTAATCTTTTGCCTGTTTGCTAACCATGTTTCTGCCTGCTACCCATCTGCATGTACCACTGGCTATGTTCCTGTAAGACACCAGTCCCAGCCATCCTCTGTGGACAATTGAACTCCTGGAACCGTGGCAACTCTTTTGTTCCTAGTTTCTGCCTGTACTTCCTGGCCAGTGAGCATGGCATGCCTGGGGGCAGCCATATACCAGTAGGCTAGGCTTGCTTGGTTTATAGTAATGGGGACAGCTATAGGTGATGCTACACTAAGCTATATTCCCTCATCACTCATATAGAGGTGACGTGTACAGTGTTTTTGGTACAATTGGTTGATTTTTGTATTATGTAAGATATAATGTATGTCCCTGCTATGTGAAAAAGATATTATTAAATTGACAACTGTGTGTGAAAAAATTAATTTTCCTTTTCCTGAAACTTGAAATCTTCAAAAGAATCACCATGTCCTAAAAAAAGACCTTGGGGTGTATACGCTCCAAAATGTGACCATTTTGTGTGTGTTTCTGCTATCCTGGTGCTCCACAGACTCCAAAACTGTGATAGGTAGTCAGGAAATTAAATCATTTATGCCCCTTGAAAGGTTGAAGGAGTTCCTTGAATTCTGGGCCCCTCTATGCAACTAGGCTGCCAAAATATTATATTATATTATATATGTTGTCAGGTTACGAACATTTAATAAATTTTTAACTGTGTAAAAAAAGATCCTTTCTTTAAAAATGTGTGGCAGCAAAAAATATATTTTTAAAGGATTATGATGCCTCTTAAAAATACCTTGGGGTATTTTGTTTCTAAAATATGGTAATTTTATGGGTGTTTCTACTGTCCTTGCACTCCAGGGCCTCAAACACATGATAGAAAGTCAAGAAATTAGATGCCTTATTTATGCCCCTTGAAAGCATGAAGTTGCTTCATTTTGGGCCCTGTGCGGCTAGGCTGCAAAAGATTCTCACATATGCGATAACCCCAAACTCTGGAGCACAAGCAGAATGTGTTTTGGGTTGTAATTCTAAGTATGCCCGTGCTGTGTGTGAGAAAAATCTTACGTGACAGCTGTATGTAGAAAAATACATTTGAATTTTCTTTCTCATTTTCAAGAAACTTGTGGGAAAAAATGTAATGTTCAAAAGTCTCACCATGCCTCTAATTAAATATGGTGGAGGGTCTACTTTGCAAATTGGTATCATTTTGTGGGTGATTCCCCTATTCGGGCACTTTAGGGCCTCAAGAAATGTGATTGGAAGTCAAAAAATCAGATGCATTTTTTATGCCTCTGAAAGTCTGATGGTGTTTCTTAAATTTTGAGCCCCTCTTTGCATCTGGCAGCAAAAAAGTCTCAAACATATGGTATCACCATACTGGGGAGTAGAAAAATTAGTTTTTTTTGTGTAATTGTAAGTATGTCCATGCTGTGTGTGACAAATAACCAGTGACAAATAAAATCAAATTTTAAATATTTTCCTAATTTTACAAAAATTGTGTCAGAAAATTACAACTTTAAAAAATAATCATGTCTCTTACTAAATACCTTGGACTGTCTACTTTGCAAAAAATTGGTAATTTTGCAGGTGTTTGTACTGTTTTGGCATTGAGAGTCAGTTAGTACATCAGAGTTGATACATTATATATACAGTATATATACACATTCACATACAGTATACATACCATAGTTATGATACTTTTGTTTCAGTTCTGTGACCTCCAAATGCAAAGCTTCCACATCTTGTGTTTCAGGGCCTGCAGCACCTAAGTGCTGTTTTAAAAAGTCTAGTGCATTGTTGGGCTTCTCTGGTTTTTCATACAGCTCTACCAATATTATAGTAAGAGTGTCGAGTACTCCTGCCGTCTCCAAGTATCTTTTAAATTGTTCCATTTTAGAATCACCAGCCTTGTAGCTCGCCATCCTCTTCCTGGCTTCCTCACCAGACTCTATAGCTTTCATATAAATAAACTATTTTACACCTATTTGCCTATTTTTACCAAAGAAATGTAGCAGAACACCTTTTGGCCTAAATTAAGGATGAAAGATTAATCATTTGCAAAGTTTTATAACAAAAACGAAGAAACCCATTTTTTTCTCAAAATGTTTGGTCTTTTTTCATTTATATATGGTAAAAAAAAAACAAGAACAACCGTGATTATTAAATATCACTAGAAAAAAGTTATATCTTGCTTAAAAACATGATAGAGAATTAATTTGGTTACAGTGTTGCATGACTAAGTAATTGCCATTCAAATATGACAGTAAGGAAAAGTTACCTAGACTGGAAGGAGATGTCTTCAAGTGGTTAAAGTATTGTGTTTTTCACATGTCGCCCTTGAATTTGCATTAAAATTGGACCCTCTATAATCTGTACAGTATTTTCATTTTTTTTCTTTTCTATTAGGAATTGTCATGGCAATGCCCAGCTCCCCATGCTGGGTACTGTCCCTTTAACAATCTTTTGCCTATAAGCCTAAAAAAAGCCAACATTTTTTTTTCAAGATCCCCCCCCCCCAATAGACTACAGTGGGGCATGGTTTTAACTTGGCAATTTTTGTACTTCGTTATGTGTTTGACAAATGCAGAGCAAACTGAACACAGGCACATTTACTCATGCCTAGTAAATGTGTAGTATTTTATTTTAGGCCATATGATATTAATTGCAGACAGGAGGACTCAATTCAGTTAAATGTATGACATCAGAAGGCAGTTAGTTGCACTAGTGCAGGGATCTCCAAACTACATCCCTTCAGCTGTTGTGGAACTACACATCCCATGAGGCACTGTAAAACTCTGACATTCACAGACATGATTAGGCATGAAGGGAATTGTAGTTCCTGAACAACTGGAGGGCCATAGTTTGGAGACCCCTGCATTAGAGCATGGGTGCCCAACCTGTGGCCCTCCAGCTCCAGAACTACAAGTGCCATCATGCCTCTGCCTCTAGGAATCATGCTTGTAATGGTCAGCCTTGCAATGTCTCACGAGACCTGTATTCATGCAACAGCTGTAGGGCCACAGGTTGAGCACCCATGCGCTAGAGCTTGTATAGGTTTTTTTTAATAATAAAGGGGATGAATATTTATGCAACAAAGGTCTTCCAGTTTCTTTTGTAAATACCCTTAAAGACTATGTAGATTTTTTTCACTTTAACATTAAATTATTATTTTATGTACGTCAAAGACATTGATCCCCATTACATCCATTTTATTTCTAGGTCTTACCAATGTGGAAATTCCAAGCTGAGGAAGTAGAAACCTAATAAAAGCACATCTAGAGCAGTAACACGTTTATATAAATTGAGATTTGTGCTTTGTCATTATGAAGCAAGCAAGTTCTACTACTTTTACTTTTTCCTATAAGCTAATTATATCTCTCTTACATGTGATCATGCGCATGTTGAACCGGTTGGTTTTAAAAAAGAAATCTCCACATATAATAACATCCATTGACTGATTTATGTCTAAAGAAACATCAAGCAATACTAAAATCATGCTACCACAATGGAATCAGTCTTAGCCCTTGTACACACGGTCGGACATTCCGACAAAAAAATCCTAGACCAAAGCTATTGGCTACTAGCCTGAACGTAGTCCCGTTGTAACGAAATAAAGTCAGAATAAGATAATAGTTTGCCCTACTTTTCTAGTCCTCAATCTTACTCACAGGCTGTTGGCATCTTTCTGTGTGACTATGACATCTAAAGTAATTAGGGTAATACTAAGTTATGCTGGTCATTTGAGGTAGATGGAAGAAGCAGAAATCCAGCCTTGACTGTGTTTCCAGTGTGAAGAGTTAATTTCTATTGGGAATCAAGGATATTTTTCCATGAAAACATGAGGAGACACTAACAACAACTTGTCACTGTTATGGGGACCCAAAAAGAGGTATCGGAATAACTGATTATTGTCAAGAATATTAGGACAAAGCTTTGAAGCCTTTTTTTTATTTTTGTGTGTATACTTAAATTATATGTTACATTTTAATTGTATATAGAGGCTGAGAACCATGCATATAGCAAATCATTTATAGACTGTTTTCATCTTTTTTTTTTACAGATCTACATGTAAAAAAATAACCTTTTAAACCCATTCTAATTGGTAATCTGGAAAACTCATTTGATTAAAAATACACAATGAAAAGTTTGTAAAACACAGTTTAAGACTATAGGAACTGTACATTTTGCATGGTTTTGTTATAAGACTAATAAAAGAATAACAAGCAGTAAACATTAGCTCAGGTGGTAATATTCAATTTTTTTGTTAAAGTGAAAGGAAAAACTGTTTGGTAATATATACACCAATATTTAAGCATTACATTAAGCCCTCATCTTTGGATATATCTTCAATCTCTTGCCAAGTCCTTTGAAAGTTGAGCTATCTTCCTTGTATCTTTTGAGATTTGCAAGTCACACTTGATGACACATTTAGTGGGGAATCATTAGATGTGTAAGAAAGGAAGTGATAATAAGGTTGTGAAATTTCCATGTCCCTCCCTGTTTGGCTCATCCTCAGTTTATAAATGTAGTGCTCACCTATGATTTCTTCATAGACTCAGGACTGACAATTGAAGAAGAACTTTATGAATATACCATGGAAACGGCCTTACCTAACGTTTTTGTGAAGGAGAAACTTATTGGTGGCTACGATCAAGTTATTCAGGTATGGTTATGTTACCTTGTAAGATTTATCATGCTGAAAGAAATCTGTATTTGTGCCTTGGTATGGCAGTTATTTATATTTTAATAGAGTTTATGTAAAATCTTGTTGACTCGTATAAATCTATCACAGTCACATTTGTTTTATTAGTATCAAAAATTGTGTTTATGTTGATTTGATACGACAATATATGAATTACATTCTATATCTCATATGTATTGCATTGACACATTAACAAGGCAAGTTAAACATAAAGCTTTAACTTCTATCTGTTTGCATTTTATTTTACAAATATGTTTATTTGGATTTTTGCCAAAAGTGCAGGGAGTTTAACAATTCTAATTTAGACATCCCCAGGTAAATTCATTCCTTGCATGGAACATCCCTGGGCTAACAAGAAAAGGCAATGTAAGCACTAGTTAATTAAAAAGTTTTGTATTAATAAGGAGGGAGCATTGTGTTTGTGGCATCATGACCAGTATATGTCCCATCCTCTAAAGGGGAGGAGGCTGGGTTTATAGAAAAATTATTGAGGAGTTGGCAGGGAGGAGTATACTTTTTCCATTGAATTAATTTACCAAGTATATTCATTTATATAGCACCTACGTAATATTCATTGTATGTCTCACATGAGTTAAATGTTCACTTTATTCACACTTTAGGAAAGATGCTAGTTAATATTTCAGTAAGATTTCGGGTTGTGGGAACTAACCAGAGCACTCAGAGGAAAACATGGAGAATATGCACAAACTGTGCAGAAGGGGCCTCCTAAAATATATCTAAAGCAAAAAGTTGAGTTTTTCGATAGAATAAGGAATGGTTAAAACATCTGTCAAGATTTGTTGCTTAAGGCTTCCCATTGTGGAAATTTACCTTTACTCCCTGCCTTGAAATATAATACAAAGTGGCCTGGATTAGGTAATCCCCATTGGAAGATTTCACTTTTATTCGTATTCCATTGACCACCTTAAATTTCAAATGTTCTCACACTTTCATTCCCAGTGACAATGGTCACCAGAACAAAGAAATAGAGAAACAGAAACAGAGAAATATCCCCAAAAGTGACACAAACATCAATAAAAACCTGACAGAGATTCTAATTTAGCAGTGATTAACTCACTTGAAATCACCAAAGGGCTGCCCATAATAATAAGTGAACCTAATACTAAAGAATCTGTCAGAGACTGCAGCCTGTTACAGAAGATAGTCAGACACAGAAAACATGCTATATGTCAAAAACTTGGGATATGCTTCAGGAGACACTCATAGACTGGAGAAACATTACATGAGACTGCTAGAGATCCCTTCTATTACAGCCCCTTTACAAACCAATGCTTCCCCATATGTGCTCCATACAAACCCAATAAGAATTATTTGCAGCATATTTGTTAGTCTTAGTCTTTATTAGTATTAGTTAGAAACATAAACAGAGAAAAGGGATGGACAGTACAGAAAAGGTAAAATAGTGTGAAAGAGATAAAGAGGTTCAGAGGTCTCGCAATAAGTGCCAAACAATGGCATATAGTCCATGAGCCCAGGTTGAGCATCAGGGTTCAAAACCTTCCCTTCTCAGTTCAAAACTAAAAAATAAATTGGCTTTAGATACACTATAAGGGAGCTGGAGTCAGGGCCAGATTTATACGGGGGCAAAGGGGGCTATTGCCCTGAGAACCCTTCACAGAATGGCCCCCCTCAATACAAAAATTATGTAAAACAATATAACAAATATATAAAATAATACAACATAAATAACAATACAATAGAAAATGAATAATAAAAAAACTTACTTTTTATTATTAAGTTTATCCTGGGAAGTATTATTTTGCTGGCCATCATCTGTAAAACTTGGGACTGGTTGATTGCATTCTTTTTCAAAAATTAATTTTTGGCGGCTCAAGCAACCACAGGACTGGAAATGTAATAGTATCTGATGAAAAGAATTTTAAGAAGCAACCTCAGGGCCCTTGTGTTAGATGAAAACCCTCTTGAGCTTGATCACCCTTTATCCTGTGATTTACCTTTCTGAATGTAAAGCTAAAAAGCTGTTTGCTTGTATATTTTCTGGTGATCAGCATAATGTTTCAGTATAATGGCTGCACATGGGATTCTTCATTAATTTGATGATTTTCTAACAACCATCATCTAATGTCAATCACCTCTTTTTAATGTAAGATAGGCTGTTTATACCAGGAGCAAAATATAATTTTATGAACCAGATAATTAAGTTTGAAAGATGTTTTATTTATTATACTTTTGACCCTTTACTCAGTGTCTGTAGACTTGTAAATAGAAAAAAAAGGAAAACGATATGCATTATTAACCCCTTCATGACTGAGGGTAAAACACACCAGACCCAATTTTGCAACCTTGACATGTGTTAAACATGTAAGTAAAACCGTACATATGATCACAACTACTTTGTGTTTCCAGATCAATTTTACCTTTTTTTTCTGGACAAATGGGGCTTTCATTTGGTGGTAAATGGTAACGGATATCTCCTGATTTCTTATTATTATGACAGAATAAGTTCACCTTTCTTAACATGTTATACCCATATTTAGTAACATGTTACTGTAGCACTGGCCCCCGCACTGCCCGATCCACCGCTGTGACAGTGAGTGGGGGATCTTCTTCCCACGCTCACTGTTACAATTATAAAAAAAATGCATCAGCCACGTCACTCATTCACAGAGTTCTGTGAATGTGAAAACTACAAGTACCGACAGTCTTTGCGGCTATCAACTTGTAGTTCTTAAAGCGGAGGTCCACCCTAAAATGGACCTCCGCTCATCGGAATCCCCCCCCCTCCGGCGCCACAATCGGCACCTTTCAGGGGGGAGGGGGGTGCAGTTACCTGGATAATCCAGGTAACTGCACCCACTTCCGGGCTAGCTCTCTGCGGAACGGGGCGTACGTTCCGCAGCGCCCGCCCCCTTCAGCAAGTGCCCCGCTGCCTGCTGGGAAACACACAGCTCCCAGAGGCAGCGGGGACCGTCCGGATTGCGCCGCGCGGCTCGCGCATGCGCAGTAGGGAACCGGGAAATGAAGCCGAAAGGCTCCATTTCCTGATTCCCATACCCAAGATGGCGGCGGGACCCGGCAGCCGAGCGAGCGATCGGCTTCGGGTGCCGACATCGCGGGCGCGCTGGACAGGTAAGTGTCACTATTTAAAAGTCAGCAGCTGCAGTATTTGTAGCTGCTGGCTTTTAAAAAAAAAAAAAAAAACGCGGTGTCCCGGTGGACTCCCGCTTTAATGAACTACAAGGACGCTGTTGAGCACTCTGGTAGTCCATTGATTCTTCCTGTCAGTGTGCAACTGCCTGTCCATTTGATGTACAGGCAGACAGCTTATACTGACTGTCTGCAGGAGTCCTGCATGGCATATGCAATTTGCTGATCACAGGTGCAATGTTTTCCAGACTCCTACAGAAAAAATTTAATAATCCACAATTATTTTAACTACCAAAAATGTGCACTTATTATTATTTGTTTTTTTTTTAATAACTTATCCTTTAAAAGAAAACTGGCCCAAAATAGTTACTTGCTCTTACCATAACTTACCATCAAAGAACAACCCAAAATAAATTCTCCAGCTCCTGATGATCACAACAATACCACATATTTCAATGTTATTTGTTGTTTGTACCTGTAGTAGGGGAGTTAGGTAGTTTATCCTACCTAAAACACACTGACATGGGATACAATTGTTGAAGCTCTGCCCCCATCACAGGAGTACAATAGTTAATGTGCTCCTGTTACCCTAGAAGAATTAATGCAACTATCATAAATACAGGTATCTGAATAGGATTTGATGTTAGTCTCTGTATAGCAGCAATCTAAACTGGGAGAAGGAGGGGCAGCGCTTTTAGCCATTTAGGTGTTCTGCAAGTACATATGCTTACAAAATACAAATATTTATTTATCAGTATCTTTCTATGTATTCATTGTCCAATCACAAGCCGGTGGCCTTGTCTTAAAAGAAATAGAGACAACTCAGGTCATCAAACAGAATATGGGCTGTGTAAATGCCAGGACTGGATGGACAGAATTACAAATCCTTTGACAAGTAAACAGCAACCATATCTGTATTTAAGTGGTGTATTTAGCTTTTTCCTGGAGTTCAGCTTTAAGGAATTCCACATGTGTAGCAATTAAGAATGTAACTACTAGAAACCAGTTGATATGAACATACAGTATAATGCACAGGCAATATACAATGAAACCTACAAAATTCAAAATGGACAGGTCAAGCTTATTCTTAACCGCTTCCCGACCCCCACACACAGATATACTGCGGCAGAAGGGCACGTACAGGCAGATTAACGTACCTGTATGTTGCTCTTTAAGAGGCAGCTTGTGGGCTCGAGCGCACCCGCCGGGAGCTCTGTGAGCATGATCGCGGGTCCCGCGGACTCGATGTCCGCGGGGATATCCGTGATCGTCTTGCGGAGAGGAAGATCAGGGAAATGCTATTGTAAACAAGCATTTCCCCATTCTGCCTAATGACACTGACACTGATCACAGCTCCCTGTAATCGAGAGCGCTGATCAGTGTCGTGTCACCCACAGCCCCCCCCCCCCACAGTTACAATCACTCACTAGGACACACTTAACCCCTACAGCGCCACCTAGGGGTTAACCCCTTTGCTGCCAGTCACATTTAAACAGTAATCAATGTATTTTTAATCTGATCTCTGTATAAATGTGAATGGTCCCAAAATAGCGCCAAAAGTGTCTGATCTGTCCACCATAATGTCGCAGTCACGATAAAAATTGCTGATCGCTGCCATTACTAATAATACAATTTTTTTTATTAAAAATGCCATAAAACTATTCCTTTATTTTGTAGACGGTATAATTTTTGCGCAAACCAATCAATAAACGCTTATTGTGTTTTTTTTTACCAAAAATATGTAGAAGAATATATATCGGTCTAAACTGAGGGAAAAAAACGTTTTTTTATAGATTTTTTGGGGATATTTATTATAGCAAATTTATCAATTAGCAATTTTTTTATAGCAATTTTGTTTGGAAGCTGCGTCGCAATTGTCAGTTAAAGTGTCTCATTGCCGAATCGCAAAAAGTGCTCTGGTCTTTGGCCAGCCAAACGGTCCAGGGCTTAAGTGGCTAAACCAATACAGGCACTTTTAAGTACACAGTGGGGTTTATTCACTATAGCTGGAAAGTGAAAAATCAGGCTCACTTCTGCATAGAAACCAATGAGCTTCCAGGTTTTATTGCCAAAGCTTAATTGAACAAGCTGGGGTTAGAATCTCATTGGTTTCTATGCAGAGGGGAGCCTGATTTTGCACTTTCAGTTTTAGTAAATAAACCCCATTGTGTACGTAAAAGTGGGTTATGCCTGTATATTATCATATTTTAATTTACTCTACTACAATTCTGCTATCTTTAGCTTTAAGCCTTGCAATACATTTAGGCCACAATAACTGAATTCAGTATTCTCAGCTATGGCGAATTTAGTGGAAAGCCTTGTCTCAGTAAACAGTCAGTAAAATTAGATCCCAGCATCCAAATTATATTTTCTATCCTCCTTTAGTGCAAAATGACTACTAAAATCTTATTGGTTGCTATGGAGAGCACATACATTTTTCATTCTCCCTATTACATATTCACCCTAATATAACAATTTACCGATGGGCTGTACAAGTAGTTTCTGGAGTGAAGGCTAGACATTCAAAGCAAAGTAAGTTGTAATGGCTGTAATCTTATTTGTTTGTGTATTCTTTGGCATCATCCAAAGTAATTACTTTAAATTTGCAGCACCTGACAGGCATAACAGATTACTTAAATGTATCACAAACAATATGCCCTGATTGCAGTGAAGTGTAAAATAGGTTTATCAATAAAGCTAAGTATAGATAACAGGAAATGCAGAATAGTTGCAGTGAAAAGACCTTCCTCTGTTTTAAATCTAGACTATTCTCTTATTCTTTGTCCAAGGTTAAAGAGGAAGTAAACCCTGATGGGTTTACTTCCTCTTTGTCTCCCTGTAAAGGTAAAGCATAATGGGCTACTATGCATCACATAGTAGCCTATTATGTGTCATTACCTGACAGAGGAGCCAGCAATGTCTCAACTGTCCCCTGTAGCACAGAGCGTCCATCTTCTTCCGGGTATCACTGCTCCGGCCACTCACAGCGCCGGAGCAGCGATGACGTCACTCCCGCACATGCGCATGGGAGCCGCCACTAATGGCATATCACCATTAGCAGCGGCATGCCCAGTGCGACTGCACGCCGCTGTCTACGGCGCATGCGCCGTAGACAATGGTGCCTGTCTTTTTGAAAATATCTTCTAAACCTTATAGGTTTAGGAGATATTTCTTGGACCTACAGGTAAGCCTTAATGTAGGCTTACCTGTAGGTCAAAGTGGTTTGTAAGGGTTTACAACCACTTTAATTCTTGTCCAGGATGCAAATGCTAAGGTAGACGTTTACGCTTTACTGTTTTATAGCTACTGCTGTTAACTATAACTTAACTATGTTAACATTTGTTTATGTCAAACTGTCTGAAAGAACTGTAGGCAGGGGTCTGCAGCCCCCTTTGTGGTAGCAACCGTTTTACTTGAGAAGAATAAATAAGCTAACCGACACTTGGTGGACTACTGATCCCAGAACGTCCAATGCAAATCCTGCCCTCCCTCGTGGCTGCAATGACTTGACTCCAAAACAACACCACAGTCTCTCCCTCTGGCTCCACATCCAAATCCTGGCATGTCTCTCTCAGAGCTTCAAACTGTGCTTCTCACTCACCGACCCCAACATGGATCCCTCCTGAATGACTTTCTGGCAGTGCTCTCAACTGTCCTCTTCCTGCTTCTGTTCCAGGACACCTCTCAATGACCATGTAGAGAGAGGCTCCCTCGGAGCTCCTGAGCTCCAGGCCTGAAGTCACCCCCCAAAAAGGTTTTTTTTTTAGACCACGACAGTCTAACACTCCATCATCCAGTTCTTCCACCCAACAACTCCTCCCACAGCAGGCTGACCATGGGTATATATAGGATTCCTGCCCCCCTGCCAGTACTAGTTGGGGATTGGTCAGGGCTCCCACATGCACCCCATGTCACTCCATCCCTCTGCCCTGCCTCTTTTCCATAACCTTCTGAAAACCAGAGTAGATGCCCAAGAGCTGAAGGGCATGTCAGTCACCTGCTGCTACACTAAACTACTCCCCTGCCCCCAGATCAAAAACAAACAAGCCTAGCTCACAGCATAGGCCTGCCTAAATTTACCTGCGCTGACAGTACAAAATAAACCCACTACTCTAGCACCTACCTACCTAAGGTGGAGGGTGCTACAATACTACAATGCTACATTTCATGTCATAGATCAGAAATTGCTAGCACTGTAAATTAGTACAGCGGTGTACAAAAGTGTGCCATTGTTATACTGAACAATCGAGATTTTGTTACCATGACACAGGACAAAGGTCTCCATTATGTATGGAATAATGTACCATTAATGCCGGCCATACACGGTTCAAATTTCGAAAGAATTTTCTTTCGAAAATCATATCTAAGAATTTTCAGACTAATTTCGCACCATTAGTGGGCTACAGCAAGGCCCGATTTTCGTGCAGCAATCAAATTTGAGGAATCGGACATGTTAGACATGTTTTGAAAAATTAACAATTTTCTAATAAATGATGGGAGAATCGTGCGAGAAATGTAATAAGAAAAAAAAATGTGCATGTGTAAGAAAAGAATATTTACGGAGAGAAAAGAAGATTCCCGGCCACAAATTTTTTTTTCTGTAGCAACATGAGGTGAAATTGAAGGCTTGGTTGGCCGAATTTCGAAAATCAATGGTGGCATCATTGGATCACAAAAAAAATTAACTTTCTGATTTTGAACAGAAAATTTGTTCGAAATTCAACCATGTATGGCCTGCTTTATATCCGGGAAGTTTGTTTGCAATATACAGTAAATGCATGAGGCTGTAGGCAAAGTGAATATATAAAGGTAAACAAATTGCTCTGTAAATCATAATGCCTTTAAAACATATCTAAATCCAAGAACAAAAAAAATATAGTGTTGCAGCTTAGGGTCCTTTGATGTGGTGGCTGCATTGGTTTTCTTTGATCACACTTTTTATTTTATTTTAGTGTAACCTGGTAATCCTGTCATTAACACATTTCCTGTCATGTGACAACGATACTAAGCAGTGCTGTCTCCCTAGGACCGGAAGTATGTTAGGACTACATTGTCCCTCCCTATCTGCTCCATAACAGGGGAAAGTGTTTTGCAGTTCACAGAGATAGCTGGGAAAAATGATATCAGTCCAGAGGCATAGACCACAGGAAGGTATCAGCTGGCTGGATGAACAGCTATTTTACTTATACTTTTAGTTGTATGCAATACATAAAATGCAGGGAAATCACATAAATTAACATAAAATAATTGTAACCTAAAAAACATAAAGTCCCATCTACAATGTCCTCCTAAGCGTCCATAAAAAATCCATCACCAATGTGCTATAATTGTGATCTTTTCAGTTGCTCTAGGTGACATATGCATCCACCCCTTGTGCATTCAATATACTCACCTCTCTTATTTGACATAAATATGAATCAAGGTCTCAATGTGCTTATTGCCCTACCATGGGCAATCTAGACATCTATAGCCATAAGAAATGGAACTCTGTTCTTCTCTGTCTCTTCACCAGCTTCACTCCGCCTCAGGTACTGTACTGTACGATAAATATGAGTAGAAATAGTGTTCTCTGTATAGCACTTGTTTATTAAA
Source organism: Lithobates pipiens (assembly GCF_037356315.1). Lineage (NCBI taxonomy): Eukaryota > Metazoa > Chordata > Amphibia > Anura > Ranidae > Lithobates > Lithobates pipiens. The sequence goes on along the minus strand of NW_027507903.1, from coordinate 280,209,074 downwards.
AAGCTCCTAAATGGGTAAACTCACAAACTCATAATGAAAAGTACCCTAAGTGCTATGTAAACAGCATTAAAAAGACATAGGTAACAGCAACCACAGTAAATGTATCTCACAGTTCCTATACGCTTTACATTCCCATGTAAAGCTACTGATGAAGCTCTGACTGGGAGCGTTAGGCATACAGGAACCAAGATGAAGCTGGTGAGCTAGATGCACTGTGGGTGCTGTTACCTATGTCTTTTTAATGCTGTTTACATAACACTTGGGGTGCTTTTTTTTGTAAGTTTACCCACTAAGGAGCTTTTTAATAAAATGAGTCTTTATAATTTTATTCACATAGCACTTGGGGTGCTTGTTTAATGTGAGTTTATTCTTGGAGAAGTTTTTTTAATAGTTCTATACAGAGAGCACTATTTTTGGTTCCATTTTATTTTACTTACATACCTACCTGAGATGGAGTAAAGCTGATACCTTGCAAAACAGTTATTGTTTCAAACCCTGCGGCCATAGATAACTAAAAGCCTATTGTGGGGCAACAAGTGCATTGAGGCCTCGATTTATATTGAGGTCCAATAGAAAAGGTGAGCATGTTGGATGCATATGGAATGGATGCATGTATCACCTAGAGTTTGGAGGAACTGAAGAGATTACTATTACAGCACATTGATGGTGGATTTTGATGGACACATAAGAGGACATTATAGATGGGACTTTATGCTTTTTTATTATAATTATTTTATATTCCTTTTATGTGATTTTATGTGATTATTGCATACTTGTGAGGTGTAGTGAAAAGCACTGGATAATGTTCTAGCAGGAATCTTTTTTTTTGGGGTATCATTATAGGACTGCTCTGATTGTTTTGTTTGAGAACTTTCTATTGTATATTTACCAGACCAAAATGGAGCAAATAAGAGAAATGTATTGTTATGCCGCGTACCCTCGACTGGACTTTTCGACGGACTAGGTCCAACGGTCTTCCCGATGGACTTTTGGCGGAGTTCTGACTGACTTTCCGAATGAACGGACTTGACCACACACAAGCATACCAAAGTCGGACGGATTCGAACGTGATGACGTATGACCGGACTAGAATAAGGAAGTTCATAGCCAGTAGCCAATAGTTGCCCTATCGTCGGTTTTCATCCTTCGCACTAGCATACAGACTAACTGATTTTTCAATCGGACTCGAGTCCATCGGAAAGATTTGAAACATGTTTTATTTCTAGGTCCTTCTGACTTTTTGAGAAAAAAAAGTTCGCTGGAGCCCATACACGATCGTAATATCCGACTGATTCATTCCATCAGACATAGTTCGTTGAAAAGTCTGGTCGTGTGTACGCTGCATTAGAGTTTACCAGCGCTTTAATAATTTAGTGCAGGGTGTACTTCTAATAAACCAAACCTAGCATTTACAAAGGCTTACATACACAGACTTATGAACAGATGGTGATGGGCAGACTAGACTGTCAAAGACACAGACTGACAGACATTAATTGATAAAAACATATGTGGGTTAAGGATGAGGTTTGGGCTCACCATTACGAATGGGTCTATGGCAATTCCTTGGGATTTGCAAAGTTCATGAACTGGAAACATTTTCCCGAATAGTTTACAGGTTCACTGGCAGAGATAGCGAACAACCTGTAATGCAGTGCATAGCCTTTGCCCCAGGTCAGCTGAGTTGCAAGAGTCAATAATTAAAAGAAATGGATAGCTGAGCCCCTTTCTATAAAAGAGTGGGCTCACATGAGCCATATCATCAGTGTGTTTTGGACCTGTAAGGGTGACCTGACAATTTAGTGTCAGGGAGGGATACAATTTTCTCTTTTTTATTTTTTATTTTTGGCATTGGTACATTCCAGAGAAGAACTTGGTTGGCTTTCGAAGTCATCATTATCCAAACAATCAAATCGTGTTTTTTTAAATCCAACCAACTGTGCAGGCCAGGCCATTCCCTGCCCCACAGCACACATACACAAATGGCAGGATGGCATTATTTTCTAATTGTGCTCCCGTGATGTCACCCTTTCACATGCACCCCTGGGGGAGACTAAAAGCAATCGTTCCAAAACATCTTACACAGCCATGGTCCACCATTGTCACTTTTCGTAAATCAGCTCAGAGTAATTGTTTATTATACACAGCGATTTAGCAAACTAAATGACCTCCAGGAAGGGTTTAGATTTAGAACTACTATATACAGGACACTGCTATTCGATTGAAAGCTGCTGCAGATATGACTCTTATCAGTCAAATGGTGCTGGACACATAGTTGTGTCTTCCTATTTTATTGGAGACAACAGAAACAGGAAATTAAATTATAACCGCGTAGTTCCACTAAGAACACTATATTATACAAGCAATAAATGCTGTCACCTAGTGGAAGAACTATTAATTACAGTATAGTATGTGAAAATGGTTGTTACAGTTCCAGTATGTCTGTATTAACAGCATGCTAACATTTTTTTCTCAGATATTACTGTTCCATTTAAAAAAAGGCACACGAGGTAAGCCCAGAATAGCTATATTTTATAATGAAAACAAGGCAGTCAGCCAAGTTGGTCACCTCTCTGAACTATAGATAACGTTAACACGTCAGTACCAAACGTCAGTACCAAACGTCAGTACTTGCAAATAGACATTTTAATAACAATTGTCATTTGATGATCACGTGAATGGCACGAAATAGTATTTTATCTGTATTGAAAAAACATTCCAACTTATTTCTGAGAAGTACAGTAATAATGCTGACACACCCAAAAAAAGCAGGAGAGGTTCCTTCAGTCTGGAAAGTGATGCGTAAGGTGCTGGGATTTTCCCACATGTGGCAGCTTAAATAAGCAGAACCGGAATATGGATGAGTCAGATAATAAATTCATGCTTCCTTGCATATATTGTGAGCCCATCTGATCAAGTTAGAGTGACTAATATAATTAACTGTTTTGCAACATATTAAGTACTAGGTAGGCATTTCATTTGTTAATGAATATGCACACTGCTGCTATACAGTATATTATTTTGAAGATAGTGGGGAAGAATTAGAACATTTGCTTTTATTAGTAACTGTTGCCCCATTGGGGTGATTTCATCTTATTTCATGTCCATGTGACAACATTGACGAGGGATATTTCCCCAGCAACACTCATCAATAACTATATGTGGAAGTTGAAGTAGTGAATCTTTCTACTTTACAGCTTACAGTCTTCGTTTTTCACACAAGTTTGGTTGTGTATTCAAAGGAGGCCTTAAAAGTTTTTTTTTAAATAGTTTACACATCTCTTCTTGATGCTATTAGCATGATACAGCAGGCATGAATGCATAGTATTAGCATTGCAATACTTACCCAAATCACCTTCATCATTAGGGGGTAGCTTTAGAGGGTGTACCCACCAAAAAGTTACATCTCTTCAAAGTAGTGGTTTCTGATGCTTAAGAGAACAGGACTCTTTAGGTACCTACCTAATACTTGTAGGTGTAAACAGACAGGGCTGACAGCACATTAGCTGCCTTGTCAAAAAATTACAAAAAAATAACTGATTCTCTTGATTGATACTTATAAAAATGGTCATAACCCAAAAATTCAACCCAAACTAAACTATGATAGGAATTGTCACCTGTTCACTGTTATCAGTGATTGTTTCTGTACTGTTCTACAAAATACCCCCATTTCACCCAGTAAAAGAAGAATGCATATCAATCTTTGGTTACAGAATATATTCAAGGGAGACAGCCAGTCTTTCCATATCAGGCATAATTCCTCATCCCAACTCCAGGCAAAGCTTTTTTTTTTAAGTTTTGGGACACAGTAGGGAGGGAAACCTTGGGTTATTATTACTGTCTGTGTCTTCTTGTTCCTGTGACTGAGAATGAGGTGAGATCTCCAAAATGGGGAGTTTACATGCACCTTGATGAAAGCACCTGGCCCAAGTGGGGGAATCAAATGATGTTGTAATAAAGAGATTTTTCTTACTAAAGAAGTGCTGTCAACTTTGGAATTCCATTCTGTTGCTACAAGCATTTATGTGTGCTGTCAGGACTATACAATCTCTACGATGGGGTCAGAGACACGTATAAAAACCTTATTGCCTGAAGAGGTTGATATAGGTCAGTGATGGCGAACCTTGGCATCCCTGATGTTTTGGAACTACATTTCCCATGATGCTCATGCACTCTGCAGTGTAGTTGAGCATCATGGGAAATGTAGTTCCAAAACATCTGGGGTGCCAAGGTTCGCCATCACTGATATAGGTAATGCTATATTTTCTGGTGTAAATACGTTTTAAGAAGTATAGCCAAGAAGAAGTGCTACCTTTCCTTGAATGATGTTTTCAGATTTTTTGACAAAGTATGACTACACTAACCAGAGCTACAATTATTAATATTTCAGTTGTCTAAGGATGGTCTTTTCCAGAAACTGCTGGAAGGTAAGGAAGATAAACCCAAAGTGGATACCTATGATTTTGACCTCATCGTTATTGGTGGAGGCTCTGGAGGTCTAGCAGCTTCTAAGGTAAAAACATCAAAAATATATTTGTATAGATATATTTAGTGGAAGGAGAACACTAAAAAAGCTTAAATTTGTTGTTATTTAGGAGGCTGCAAAGTATGGCAAGAAAGTGTTGGTGTTGGATTACGTTATCCCATCTCCTGTAGGAACCAAATGGGGTAAGATGGAAAGGACTATTTAAACATAAGCTAATTATTTGCCTTCTAAGTTTATCTGTAGTATTCAAAATCATTTTCCAAATTTATCTACTAGTGGCAGCTAGAAAACCTATAAAAATTACACAACAAATCAGTTCAGATGAAACTTAGGGATCTATTTATAAATGTTTTGACACAAGGTTCACACATTTTTCTAACTCAGAAAAATTTGTAAATCCGGGGTGAAAGTTGTGTAAATCTTATGTAAAAAAACTGATAAATAGATTCCTAATAGGTAGGATGTTGGCATTACAATAGCACAGTCCATTTCTATTTGTGGTTCACTTCAGAGTTCATAAAAAACACATGTTATCGTACAATTATACATAATAGTATACAAATATGCAGGATTTCACTACACCTTTGCTCACTACACCGCGTTATAGGTTTGCACAAGCTCCTGATGTTTTTTATTTCTTAATAAATAACAATCTGCATTCATTTTGCATTTCAGTAATGTATTTTCTCTTTTTATAGGTCTTGGAGGCACATGCGTAAATGTGGGCTGCATTCCCAAAAAGCTAATGCATCAAGCAGCTCTTCTGAGACAAGCTTTGAAAGATTCAAACAAATATGGCTGGCAAATTGAAGATAATGGTATGTCATTAATAAAGCAGTGTTCCTAAACAGCACTTATTCTCTTGGCTCCACTTACTCATAGTGAGGCCGCACAACATGATGAGAGGGAAGGGATTAATTTAAATGCCAGTAGCTGAATGCCCAGTCATTCCTGGTGCCAATAAAACACAGAAGTATTGAATTTGTTAACATCATTACTGTGCATCTATGATAAGTATGTATTTTCCATTGTAGTAAAGAGGCAATCAAGTTAAAAAAATGATATACTCATTGTTTTAAAATGTCTACTGCATGTAAACCACAATTTGTTAGGATAAGGAGCAAGATGCAGTAACCCATAAGCCAAGAATATTTTTTTACTGATTTTCCTTTAATAAATTAAATACAAATATGTCTGGTTGCTTTGGGTCACTACACTTTCATCATTGTTTTTTTACATTGAAGTGCTACTCAGTTGGTTACAATTGACATTTTTATTGTAAAAAGAAATGTGATGCCCCCTACTATATACCGTATATACTCGAGTATAGGCCGACCCGAATATAAGCCGAGGCCCCCAATTTACCCCCAAAAAAACTGGCAAACTTATTGACTCGTGTATAAGCCGAGGGTGAGACATGCCTGTCCATCCCTGTGTGTGTGTCCGTCCATCCCTGTGTGTCCGTCCATCCCTGTGTGTCCGTCCATCCCTGTGTGTCCGTCCATCCCTGTGTGTCCGTCCATCCATCCCTGTGTGTGTGTGTGTCCATCCATCCATCCATCCCTGTGTGTGTGTGTCTCCATCCATCCATCCATCCATCCCTGTGTGTGTGTGTCTCCATCCATCCATCCATCCATCCCTGTGTATGTGTGTCTCCATCCATCCATCCATCCATCCCTGTGTGTGTCTCCATCCATGTGTGTGTGTGTGTGTGTGTGTGTGTGTGTGTGTGTGTGTGTGTGTGTGTGTGTGTGTGTGTGTGTGTGTCCAGCCTACCTTTGTCCCGAGCCTCCGTCCCGTGCCTTGCCTCCTTGCCTCCGTCCCGTGCCGTGCCTTGCCTCCTTGCATCCGTCCCGTGTCGTGCCTTGCCTTGCCCCCGTCCCGTCCCGTCCCGTGCCGTGCCGTGCCTTGCCTTGCCTCCATCCCGTGCCCTCTTCGTCGGCGGCCATTGTAAAGTTCAAAAGCTGCGCCGCCGCCTTCGCCTGTGATAGGCGGAACACTGAATTTCCCAGCAGCCTGTGTTCCGCCTATCACAGACGTCGTATCATCCTCGTCCGTAGTACGAGGATGATACGATGTCCGTGATAGGCGGAACACAGGCTGCTGGGAAATTCAGTGTTCCGCCTATCACAGGCGAAGGCGGAGCCGGAGGCGCGGCTTTTGAATAGAATGGCCGCTGTCTGTCTGCTCGACACGCTGATCGAGCGGGCAGACAGCGATGACTCGAGTATAAGCCGAGGGGGGCACTTTCAGCCTCAAAAAAGAGGCTGAAAATCTCGGCTTATACTCGAGTATATACGGTACTTTTTTTTTTACATTATATTATGGGCTTATGTTATTTCCATGACTGCTTGCCTCTAATGTATCTTTTACTTAGCATATACATTACTTATCATAAACAGGTGATAATTAATAGCAAAACAATAGTTACACCATAACATACAATTACTGAATTATTTTTGGAAGCATCCACATCAATGTTGGCAACGATATCATGACCATTTATGGAGATTACATAGAATCATACAGAATTGTTTGAAGCGATTACCTGCATCCTTTCTTTTTACACTTCACTGATTTAGCAACAAGGAAACAGAGAATTGTTATTTTGTGAATCTCTTATGCTGATGATGGGCACATTGTTTCTGAAGTTCAAATTAGCATGGGGTTCAGATCTGGACTTATCCTGTTTAGGTTATATGTCCCTAGACAGAATAATGGCTGTTATTAGGCCTAGAAACACTATCAGCTTGTCTCTTGTATAATAATCCAACTTCTATTTTTATCAGCCTGGGCTTTTAGTTATAACTTTGTATTGATTAACTTAATAGCTTGTAAAACTGTTCAGTATATAATTTTAATTCATGTTAAACAATAATGGCAGGGGTCTCCAAACTATGGTTCTCCAGTTGTTCAGGAACTACAATTCCCATCATGCCTCATCATGTCTGTGAATGTCAAAGGTTTACAATGCCTCATGGGACGTGTCATTTTGCAGCAGCTGGAGGGCCGTAGTTTTGGAGACTCTTAGTGGAGAATCAGTAAGACAATAGTGAATATTAATTCGCTATTGTCACACAACTGGGTAGGCTCAGGGTGCAGTGCTATGTGCCCTGAGCCTACCCCTTTTTGAAGCCTATTAGAGCCTCAGGCTCTTCTGAACAGGAAGTGAGTCCCCTGAGACCCGATTGGTCGTGAGTTCTAAGACTCCCTGGCTGATCGGGTCTCAGAACCCGCTTCCTGATTGGTCGGGAGGAGAATCGATCTACGCCCTGGACCCACCCTTTTTTGAAGCCAATTATAGCCTCAGGCTCTAATTATGTGCTTAGAAAAAATAACCCCATTGAAATCCATGCGTCTGGCACCCTGCATATAGATTAGGGGCGGGGGACACATGGATTAGGGGGCAGCGCCCCTGTGCCCCTAATGGAGTGACCAACACTGGAAGTGATCTTTCTACAGTGGGAAAAAAAAGAGGTTATTATTACTTTCTGTCTTCCTGTCCCACTGATAACTGCTCCCCTCGATAGCCATATGTGCATGCTGTCCCTCTTAGCAGTTGCTGTTTTGTATCTGGTCTATAGGTCAGCTGAGAATCACATTGACTCACTGAAAGCAATAAAATTGCAACCTGTTATTCATTTGGCTGTCATTAGTCAGTAGCGATTTAGCAAAACTGCTGATTGCACTGTCTGACATAGAGAGCACCAATAGTGGAAACATTTACAAACCTATATCTTCAAAAAATATGGCACAGCAAGCAATTAAAACTGATTCACATAAAAAAAATGAATCATAGGTAAACTTTACAGTAATTATTCTAATTATGTATGTACTAAAAATGTACGGCACCTTTCTAGAGTATCATTTTGATATACATAGGATTTCTGAGTATTTAACTAGCTGTTTATACAATATAAAATGTCCCTTTTTCTCTCTATTACCAGTGCAACACAATTGGGAGAGGATGACAAAGTCAATCCAGAGCCAGATTCGCTCTCTGAACTGGAACTACAGGGTGTCACTCATACAAAACCATGTGGAATATGAAAATGGTTTTGGAGAGTTTGTGGAAGCACACAAGATTAAGGTATTGAATTTTACTTGCTTTTTAAAGATAGATTAGGCTGTATTACTACTACATATAGCGATGGCTTACGTATAATGCCTGCCATATAAACTTAGAGATTATCACGCAATATGATTGTGTTCAGTGTAATGCCACGTACACACGAGCGGACTGTATGGCGTACTTAGTTCGTCATGCAATCCGACGGACAGTCCGTCGTACTTTCGACTGAACGGACTTGACCACACACGGATGCACAAACAGTCCGTCGAAAGCTTGCGCGATGACGTGTACAGTACGTACGACGGGACTAGAAATAGGAAGTCCAAGACACAGCAAAGCACCCTTCCGCCGTGTAAATCCTTTCTGGGCATGCGCCATTCTTAGTCCGTCGAACTAGCATACTGACGAGCGGATTGTCCGCTGAAACCAAAGTACGACGGACAGAATTTCGAAAAATCCGAAATTCTTAGTACGCCGGACTGCATGCTGAAAAAGTCCACTGAAGCCCACACATGTGTTTCGTGTGTTTCGACGGACTAAGTACGCCATACAGTCCGCTCGTGTGTACGCGGCATTACTGTGAATTATTTACCCAGTGTAAGGTGCATAGATTGTCATTTTGGATTAATACAGAAAACAGGCATAGGCATCACTAGCGGACATATTTGTTGGATTGTTTCATTTGATGTTCTGTTAATTTTGCTGGTAAAATAGAGATGAACAGTTAACATCAGGCATATCTGATTACTGCCAGGCATAAGATTCTAAGCATCTGAATGTCTAATCACACATTCTGAACTACCACATTCTCCTGCCTATAGCCATTGTAATATGTCAATGGGAAAGGAACTCCGAAGAAATCTCCCCAATGGTGATGGAGCAAAAAAAAGCAGCGAACCTAACCATTCATCACTGTACTAAACATTATAATTAATACTTTTTCTCTGTTCAAGAAATGTGCTGTTCTGTCATGAAACTGTTTTTAGGCAATGGAAAGGTGCCTATGGACATGGAATGATAGTATCATGTCCAGATTAAGGACCCATTCACATGTAGCTTGAAGCTTGAAGCTAAGAGGGGAAAAAAATCAATTATTCTCTATGGAGAGGGTTCAAAATCGCGTGACTTTCTGCCTGAAAACGCTACGCTCCAGTGTGAATGGGGCTAAGAGATGATCTCATGTGTGTGAGCAACATTCCCAGCCAACATATTTTAGGAGAAGAAGCAATTGGACATGGTAGATTTCCTTGTCTGATGAATATTGTCTTTACAGAGAAAAGTCATGGTAGTGTAGGTGCTGTGCCTCCCCACTAGCTATTCTCACGGTGTAAACATGAATACTACTTATGTAACTGAAGGCTTCATGTTTAGGGTTGAATCTGTGTGATAAGACATTGGGGGATAATTACAAAAGGCAAATCCACTTTGCACTGCAAGTGCACTTGAAAGTGCACTAAAAGTGCAGTTGGAATTGCAGTCGCTTTAAATCTAAGGGGTAGATCTAAAATGAATGGAAGCTCTGCTGATTTTATCATCCAATCATGTGCAAGCTAAAATGCTGTTTATTTTCCTTGCATGTCCCCCTTTGATCTACAGCGACTTTACTTCCGAGGGCACTTTCAGTGCAATTTCAAGTGCACTTTCAGTGCAAAGTGGATTTTCCTTTAGTAAATAACCCCCATTATTAGATGCTTGGATTGTGTTTACATGTCTAACCATCAAGTGTTTTTTTGCACAGCTTAAAGAAAACTTGTCATGAAAACAAATGCATTCCAACCTTGCTGACTGCTGTGATATTGGGGCAATTCAGCTCAGTGGTAGAAGCATTTGTAGTGAGTCCACGTCAGTCAAAATTGTGGTTTTAGGGGTTGTCAGCCCAGTTTTTTTTTTGTTTTGTTTTTACACAAACTTAAAGAAAAGCAAAGCCCTTTACAGTACATCAGGATTTTCCACTTCAGCTCTCCCAGTCCTCCAGACTCGCTTAGCTAACCTGACTCTTTCAGTCCTGTGGGGTAAGGAATTTCTCCTCCAACATAGAGTGCTGTCTCCTCAGTAGAGCACCTTTCCTAATGGGAGTCTCCTGAATGTAGCACACAGCTGCCTCCTGACAGGAGCCCTGAGCTACAGTCAAGTCCTTGCTTATAAAGAGTGTGCACACCTGCCCACTCACACAGCCTGCAGGTCTCCAGGAAGGCCTGGACACAGGATTGAAGGCATTGCCCCATCAAGTCTTCTCCGCTCAGACAAAATAATCCAGAGCCCCTCACTCTGCATTAGTGTGAACCCTATTTTACCTTTCTCAATACTCGCAGAGTAGCAGAGCCTAACACTGTCACACTGCTCTTTATGAACATGCTTATGGCTTGGCTGTAATGCTGACCCTCTTACTTATACATTCATTCACTGACCCATATGCAGAAAAGGAAGTAAGCAATGGCAACGTTCATGTTTATGTGACGATAGGTCCAGGGGCGGACTGACAACTCATGGGGCCCCCGGGCAATAGGAGATTATGGGGCCCCCAGGCAATCAGAGATTATGGGGTCACATATTTCTATTGGCTGGGAAGGAAGGTACTGGAGAGGCGGGGCAGCTATAATCTCTGGATTTTTAGACCAAACGGATGTCAGTAAGGGACATTTCAGAGACAGATGTAAAAAAAAACAGATTTTTACATACTGTCCCTGGGTTTACTGAGGCTGGCAACCCTGATGGGGCCCCCTAGTGGCATGGGGCCCTCGGGCAGTGCCCGAGTGGCCCAATGGTCAGTCTGCCCCTGGATAGGTCTCTTTTTAATATGTATTTCATGTTTTCCTTAAAATACCAATTTTGTTCTGCAGTCAACAAATCCAAAAGGAAGAGTGAAATATTATACTGCAAATACATTTCTCATAGCTACAGGAGAAAGACCACGCTACCCTGGAATACCTGGAGACAAAGAATACTGTATTACCAGGTACCAACCTCGATGATTTTTGTTTGTTTCATACATGTTTTTGTGATCCAACGTGTACTGAGCAATACTTGATAAATAAAATATAGGGTTATGTAGAGTCTTGTGGCATTCTTATGGTATTTGCGTGATTGTCCATACATAAATGATAATATTTAACTTGTGTATACAATAGGACCTTAAATATGGTCATAAAGCAGTATATGTATAGTCAAAACTTTTATTTTTAATTTTAGATAGAATCTGGAAAGTTTAAAAACCCTGGTATATTTGCTGAGGAGATTTCTTTCACTCTCTGTGCTGGAGACGCAACATAAATCTCTCCAAAGTGAAGGGAATTAACTAGGGCTGTGGAAATTAAAGATTAATTCCTCGATTAATCGATAAATTTTTTTGATCGATCAAAATTCTTTTGATTGATACTCACCTCTCTGTCAGCTTCTGGGTTATCAGGGAGTTCTCTCTGAGATCCGGTGACGTCAAGGACATCAACGTCACTGGACTCCTCCCCCCTTCTCCAAGTGCCTCTGTCTGCTAACGAAGGGAAGGGGGGAGGAGTCCGGTGACGTTGAAGTTCTGATTGAACGTAACGAGTACGGGGGAGGAGCTACGCATGACGTCACCCGCTGCTGCCCTACGGAACTAACATAATTCTCGGCTTTACATGGTGTTTTTATCATCTTTATGTGAGTAGTTTATGTTTGAACACAAAAATGTCATCTTATACTTAAGCGGTGAGCACTTCTTTTCTTTTCTTTCTACCCATGACCTGGCATCCTTGCTGAGATCTAAGGAGATGTGAGAGAAGTTTATGGTCCGTGTTAACCCTTTTGATACCCGCTTGCATGACCATCTGTTTGCACAGGGGTCCATGCCATAAGATGAGAGTGATTAGTTAGACCGGAGGTGGATGGATTGTCATGCTACTGTGGAAAAAAAATTACTTACGTCAGTGCTGAAGTTTGAATTTAAAACTTATTTGTGTGAACTGTGAAGTTAAGTCATGGATTGTGGAAACTAACTAGTGTCGGGTGATTGTATATAGTGTATACCACATTTACCACTGACTAATGCAGGGTTGCAATGCAAGGAGATCAGCTAAAAGTAGTTGGATCTGTATGTGTGTTATAATTAATAAAAAAAAATCGATTAATCAAATTATTTTAATAAGTAACAGCCCTAGAATTAACCTCTTAAGTAGTTATTACTGGAATAACATCTGCCCTGACATCTTGTTCCTGAGACAACTGTTACATTTTGGTTTTCCCTTTACTTTCTGTCTCAATAAAAAATTATCACTAGGACAAACAGGGCAAGTCATTCCAGCAGGGGCGACAGACAGCCATTCAAACTTTAAAGAGGTTCTAATCCTTTCTACTCCATCTAAAGGAAAGAAATTGTTTTGACTATACACACACTTATACTTGGGAAAATTACAGTGTTGATACTAACCCTAAGTTTTAATGGGATTGCAAAATCTTCTCAGGTGTACATTTATTTTTGTGTTTTTTTTCTTTTACATTATACAACAGTAATCTTTTCTGTTTCCGTTTAATTTCAGTGATGACCTCTTTTCTTTGCCATATTGCCCAGGAAAGACTCTTGTGGTCGGTGCCTCCTATGTGGCATTAGAGTGTGCTGGGTTTCTAGCAGGACTTGGTCTGGATGTCACTGTAATGGTGCGCTCCATTCTGTTAAGAGGTTTTGACCAGGAAATGGCTAATAAAATTGGCGAACACATGGAAGAGCATGGAGTCAAGTTCATTAAAGAATATGTGCCTGCAAAGGTACCTTCCAAATTCTTATCTTTGTAGAACAGCTGTAAAGATACTGTATAGTTTTGTATATGAACTGTCAAAACTGTAATTATACTTTTAGGGTAGTGATGGGCTTTTGTTCATGTTGAACTGGTTTTGCATTTCCAAACGCGTATATGGGAATGCAAAACTGTCTAGAAGCAGATGACATTCTGGTTAGAAGGAGATCAGTTGTTGATAATCAAAGAATTTCAAATGATCTCAGAAGCATCTCAAACTGATGGCATAGACACAAGCCTAAAGTCCTTCAACTCAAGCTTTTAAACGTATAATTTCACAAACCTGGGCAATTTAATCTGAGCCTATAATGAAAGTGGCATAATTAGCGGGTACCCTTAGAGAAAACCACATGTCAGAATGATATGTAGTTTCCGAGCTATACACAGCTAAATGATGTGACTGTACCCTGTCCCCTTCCACAGTCCAAACCTTCCTATTGGTCATTTAATATTGCCCGATTGACTAATAAGGAAACTTAAAAGGCAGAGGATTCAAGACCATGCTACATATTTTTAGCAAATGTCAATATTTGGATATAATCACTGGTATATGTGTCTGAATTTACTAAATATTTGATATATGGATTTCATTCTAGGTAATCAATCTATGTTTATAATTTCTATGTTATGTTTAAAATGCCCAGCGCTGTGTTTTTGGTTTTTGTATTTTTTGTATTTTTTTGTTCTTTTCTTCTCTTTTCTTCTTTGTATACGTTTTTTGCACCCAATTAGATGTTTTATTATGAAAATGTTCATCGTCATATGGTAAAATATAATTCATTATATTATTATTGTTCACCATTTCTAATTTTAACCATTAATTATAGAAAGAATTATTATAGATAATAATTATAGAAAGAAGGAGTTCTTCCTAAGTGGAGATTACTAAATTAATTACGGTACTTAATGATGCCATCAAAAATACTGTTCATTTAATATATAACTTGTTCAGTGATTCATTCATATGTGTGGGATTACTTTTTATGTCATTATGCTTGCATATGATATCTTGTTATCTTCTTCTGGCAGATAGAGCAGATAGAAGTAGGAGCACCTGGGAGGCTAAAAGTGACATCTCAGTCAGCTGACGGTAAAGAGATTGTTGAAGAATACAATACAGTGAGTACTAAACCCGCCATAATTATCTTTCCCAATTACTGAATAATGACATCCCTTCAATACTATCCAGAAGTCTTTGTAATGATGACAGTTACATATATCAGTATTTTTTCTTACAGAGAATGTCAAATATATCATTACAGTGGACTATATTTTGCATGACATGCTAATTCAGATGAAGTTTCTAGGCCAACATACTATTTATGCAGTCTCATCATAAAATGTTTTATAGTTAAACTGTCAGTCCAACCAAAACGGATTCTTTTTAGATACTAGTGCTGGAGAGCTAAACCATCTGATACTGTCTTTGATCTTTCAAAGACTGTATTTCTCTGCTCAAATTCATAGTTTTGCACACCTCCTAAGTGGGCAGAAACAGAGTTGGGAATTATGGCAGAGAAATCTAAGCCCCCGTACACGCGGTCGGAAAATCCGACCACAAAATCTGACCGATTTTTCAGACGGATTTTGTCCGAAACTGGTGTTGCATACACACGGTCGGACAAAGTTGTCAGAAAATTTGATCGTTCGGAAAGTGATGACGTTAGTTCGTTAAGACGGAACTACGTTCGGGCTAGTAACTGATAGCTTTGGTCTCCTAATTTGATCTGAGCATGCGTGGCACTTTGTCCAATCGGAATTCTCTACAAACAATCGGACAAAGTCCGATAGGATCATGCTGTCGGAAAATTTTATACCCAGCTCTCAAACTTTGTTGGTCGGACATTCCGACAGAAAAAGTCAGATGGAGCCCACACATGGTTGGATTATCTGACAACACGGTCCGATCGGACATTTTCCGTCGGAATGTCCGACTGTGTGTATGGGGGCTTACTCTTGACAATTAGAAAAACCAGGGGCTAAGGCCTGCCTGCTTCAGCTGAATGGGGGTGCCTGGTTACACATGCATTGCAATTCTGGGTGTAAGGGGTTAAAAAAAAGGAGGTGATAAAACGCATCCTCGCCATCTGTAAATGATGCATCCAATTACCAGATTTCACCTATAACTAAAATACTGCTTTTGGGGGACTAAAAAGACTGATAATGCCTTGCTGACAGAGACTTACTCCTATACTTTGTGTTCCAGTTCTGGGTAGACCATTTCTGTCTTGAATCTCATACATTAAAAAATTCAGAAATTAGACCATCCCCTTCTTCCCAAAAACAACCCAAATATTTATTGTTCTGCAAGCTTGAGATCCTTGATCTCTCACAGACCAGCAATTAATCGACCATATGAATATTAGCATATTTTTATGGTTGTTATGGGTTCCCACTGATGAATCAATTACTGTGCATTTGTCATTCATCTTTAAATTCAGTTTTTGGACTTATTTGGTATAGTATTGTGTGTCAATTGTGACTACACAATTATTGAATTTGCATCTTAACTTATTTGGATAATGTTTCTTTTTATTGATTTTTTTTAATAAATATTATATTTGATTACCGTATATACTCGAGTATAGGCCGACCCGAATATAAGCCGAGGCCCCCAATTTACCCCCAAAAAACTGGAAAACTTATTGACTCGTGTATAAGCCGAGGGTGAGACATGGCTGTCCATCCCTGTGTGTCCGTCCATCCCTGTGTGTGTGTCCGTCCATCCATCCCTGTGTGTGTGTCCATCCATCCATCCATCCATCCATCCCTGTGTGTCCGTCCATCCATCCCTGTGTGTGTATCCATCCATCCCTGTGTGTGTGTGTGTGTGTGTGTGTGTGTGTGTGTGTATTCATCCATCCATCCATCCCTGTGTGTGTGTGTGTGTGTGTGTGTATCCATCCATCCATCCATCCATCCCTGTGTGTGTGTGTGTGTGTGTGTGTGTGTGTGTGTGTGTGTGTGTGTGTGTGTGTGTATTCATCCATCCATCCATCCCTGTGTGTGTGTGTGTGTGTGTGTGTATCCATCCATCCATCCATCCATCCCTGTGTGTGTGTGTGTGTGTGTGTGTGTGTGTGTGTGTGTGTCCGTGCAGCCTTGTGTGTGTGTCCAGCCTACCTGTGTCCCAAGCCTCCGTCCCGAGCCGCCGTCGTCCCGAGCCTCCTCTGTCCCGTGCCTCCTCTGTCCCGTGCCTTCCGGTGTCCCGTGCCTCCTCTGTCCCGTGCCTCCTCCGTCCCGTGTCGTGCCGATGGATCGCCGCTCTTCTCGGCGGCCATTCTACGATTCAAAAGCTGCGCCTCCGTCCTCCGCCTGTGATAGGCGGAACACTCAATTTCCCAGCAGCCTGTGTTCCGCCTATCACGGACATCCTCTCATACTCGTCCGTAGTATGAGAATGAACAGATGTCCGTGATAGGCGGAACACTGACTGCTGGGAAATTCAGTGTTCCGCCTATCACAGGCGGAGGCGGAGAAGGAGGCGCGGCTTTTGAATTTTAATGTCCGCCGTCTGTCTGCTCGATACGCTGATCGAGCAGTCAGACAGCGGTGACTCGAGTATAAGCCGAGGGGGCACTTTCAGCCTCAAAAAAGAGGCTGAAAATCTCGGCTTATACTCGAGTATATACGGTATATATTTATTGTGTGTATGCTGTATTGTATGAAATTCAGTTAATCAATGTAAGTGACTTATTAGTTAAGAAAGTCAGTCATTTTTGAGTAGGTTGGCTGACAATAACACAACGTGAGATTTTAAACTGCAGATAACAATGGGAAGTGACTTCCTGGTGTGGAATTCAATGGATATCTTATAACTTCAATTAGTTGCCATGATATCTATTACAACATGATAAACAATATCAAAGCATAGCCAGGGCAATTTGCCTTATGTCCCATTAATTCGGTTGACACTCCAGAGCTGTAATGGTGTGCTTTGAGAAAAGTTTGAAGTGCTGTACTTTTTTCAGCGCAGCATGTTAAGATGCAGTGACCCGCAGCTGTGAATAAAGATGAATGAAGTGTCACGTAACATAATAAAGTTGGGGGAAAAAAATGAAACAATGTGATGCATTAATGCAACTAGTTTCCCTATAATCTTTTTAGGGGGTATAATGCAGCTGGTGATGGAAATGAGCCATTATACACTGAAACTTCCCTTTAACCTTGTTAAGTATTTCAAGCACACATGTTTCTGTGCTAATGAATATGTCGTTATCAGCCCCTGTATGTGTGCACAAACAGGGAGCTCTATTACAGATATTTAACTTATTAGACATTTGGTATAGATAAAAGTCCAACAGGTAGTAAATGTTTTTAATACAGCAAATGATCCTTTAAAAGGAAAAAAAAGAATAGGGCTACTTTCCTCGGAAGCCATTTAGAAGTTATTTTCAATTTCCCAACTAATAGTGTATCTTGGATCTGATTGGTTGCTACATAAATTGTACAGAAATTGTCTGAGCTTTCTAATAATGATATCCTTATTCTGAAATTAGGATTCCCTATTTATTTTGGAGGTATAATCTCTATCTATCTGTTATGTGAGGCTTTCATTTTATATTTTATGTTATGTATCTGTAAACAAATGTCTGCTCTTTATCAACAATAATAATGAGATATTATATATACTTGTCAGGTGTTACTTGCAATTGGAAGAGATGCGTGCACAAGAAAAATTGGCTTGGATATACCTGGAGTAAAGATCAATGAAAAGTATGGCAAAAACTAGCAAAAGTACTTGTGTAGCTAATAATAAAATAAATGATATACATGCCATTAAGTAGCAGTTGGTATCCTGGGGTTATATGCAAGTCACATGGGATTGAGTGACATTGCTACATGACAACATGACAAATATTGTTCTGATTACAGCATGATGTGGAGTGGGGGACATGTTCAGTCACCTTGAAAAACATGGATCAAACCCTAAAGAAGTCTGCTGAAAACAGAATAATCAATTCTGGGAAAGATTGCCTCCATGTGCTTATTCAGAAGTTCCTGTAATGATGTGCTATAGCTGTTATTTGAAATAATTTTCATAACATTTTCCAATTAATCTCCTACAGGACAGGAAAAATTCCAGTCAATGATGAGGAGCAGACAACTGTACCGTATATCTATGCTATTGGCGATATACTAGAAAACAAAATAGAGCTTACCCCAGTGGCTATCCAAGCAGGTCGCCTTCTGGCTCAGAGACTCTATGGTGGATCCACTGTAAAGGTCAGTTATCCAAAATATAAATTTGCATTATGTATCCATGGTACAAGGAAGTTCAGTCCTCATGGGAAGTATACACAAACAATGATTTATATTGATGGAGGTATTACAAATACCTAAGCAGTTGTGAAGGTCATGACCTTCTGGTGCAGCCTTTTTCAACCAGGGTGCCTTTAGTTTTCTTCAGGGGTGCCTTAGCAAAATGCCTAAAAATTGGGCAACATTTTTATACAAGTCAGAGGGTGGCTCAAGCCTGCCTTTTAGTTACACAAAGCCACAGGTTTTCATTGTGCGCCCTTACAACCTTCCAGCCCCTGCCCTCCCAACAACCAATGATGTCCTCGGTTGATATAGAGAATGTCGGGCTCCTGCACAGCATCCTTGTATTTACCTCCCCTGGCCCTCTGGGGTAACATTAGCTGAATAAGAGAGAGAAAATAAGGTAGGAGAGAAACATTGGTATAATAGTCAGTACCTGTATATGAAAGTGTATTTTTTTGGATGAATAAATCACCTCTAATGTTGGGTGTCCTACATGTGTGCATGTTGCTGTGCCATGTAACACTATTAGTTTAGTTTTTTACATTTTAGTATGGGGTGCCTCAAGATTTTGCAGAACTTTAAAGGTTGAGAAACACCGTTTTAGAGAAATGTCAATAGATAATAACATAGCTGAGTTTAACTGCTTATTTACAATCTCTTAAATAGTGTGACTATGTGACTGTCCCAACTACTGTATTTACACCACTGGAATATGGAGCATGTGGGCTATCTGAAGAAAATGCTATTGCCAAGTATGGGGAGGATAATATAGAGGTAAGACACAGCCAACCTTGCACAAGTGTGATGGTACCATTCACTTTCTGTCACGGTAGAGCTTATTAAAGGCAGTGTATAGTGTTGTTTTAATATATAAATTTTGTTCAAAATAAATTCCTTATTCTTTTTTATTCACTTAAATATTGCATAAATAACATTATGCAGTCTTCTGTCCCAGTAGATAAATCTCTAGTTTCCTATAGAAGTATTACCCTCAACTGCACTTAAAAAATCGTTGTTTACAAAACTGATGCCATCACAGCATAAACTCATTTTTCTCTATTATCTCAGTAGGAGATGTGAATCTGACAAAAGGAGCTGCAAAGCAAGCTGCTCTGTGATACTATGCCTTTAGCTAAACCATGGTACTTTGGAAATGCTTGCCATTTATGCAAATGTCATTTATGAAAATGTTTATGTATTTTTTATATATATATATATATATATATATATATATATATATATATAGAGAGAGAGAGAGAGAGAGAGAGAGAGAGAGAGAGAGAGAGAGAGAGAGAGAGACCAGATACAAAACTACATTTAAAAAACCCCATAAAAAAACAGCAAATTGACCAAAAACAACCAGTTTCCCTGTAACCATTTTAGGACAATAATCCGCAACTGCAAAATTAGATCTATCACTTAAAGTGAACCTGAACTCAAAAAGTTAAGATTTTCTATATTATAGGGAACATCCATACATATAGATTGTTTAAGCTGCACCCCAAAAGATTTTATCTTGCATTTCCTGGATTTGGAGTGAGATGCGGTGATAATGAGTTGCGGTGTTCTCCTTAGTGGAGGCTCTGACACAACAAAGCAAAGCCCTGCCTCTACCAAGATGGCTGCCTCCATACAAAGGCACAGTGCAGGTTAGAGCATGGTAGGTCAGTAATCAGGGGAACATCAGTTGGTGGGAGTCCACAGACAATACTGGCAAGCCCCTTTCCCTCTGCTTGCCTTTTTTATGTGCAGCTTCAATAGTTCAGTTCCTAAGCTTGTGCGTTTATAGCCCATCTTCTGCTTTGCATGGCACAGAGACACACAAACATATATTTCCAAAATGAATACATGATCTACATATTCTTTTTTACTTTGTATGTAGTTTTTATCTTGTAAGCCTGTATTATTTCCTCTTGCAGGTCTATCACAGTTATTTCTGGCCCCTGGAATGGACAGTTCCAGAGAGAGACAGCAACAAATGCTATGCTAAAATCATCTGCCATATAAAAGACAATGTAAGTGAGGACATGTGTGTGTGTGTGTGTGTGTGTGTGTGTGTGTGTGTGTGTGTGTGTGTGTGTGTGTGTGTGTGTGTGTGTGTATATATATATATATATATATATATATACTGTATATGTGTGTATGCTGTCTATATTTATATTTATATATAGCTATATATATACTGTATATAAAAATATTTTGTATGTGTGTATGGCTTATGGTTACAGTTATTAAAAATATAAATGATAACTATATAACTATATGAACCAGAACTCTCAATAGTTAAAATACATAGGCCATTGTACAGCATTAAAAATACTTTGGACATTTAACCCCAAAAAATCAATAATGCTTTATAAAGGTAAATTAATGTTATTGCTCCATTGATTTGCAGTACAGATTTCCATGTATAGCTTATCTTTCTGTTGCTTTTACTCATGCTGTTGTAAAATTCAGTACAAAGATTCCTCATACCTACCAACTACTGAAAATTGCATGTTTTACATAGATTTTGCCTTTTTCTATTCCTTGCAGTCATTCTTAAGATGCTCTTAGCTACATAGGTGCCTGTAATGTCCTTTATTTGGATTGTTGGTGAATTGGGTAGAAAGTCAGTTCAGTGTAGGAAACATTATTTTGAAGTATATTTTATCCTCAAAACTAAAATATATTATAGTCACGCTTACCAGACTTTATATGTAGTGGATGCCCTCGTTTTCTTTTTTTAGTCCTGTCGCTTTTTGAATTGATATACTAAAATGCTTTGCAGTTGACTGGGTCAGAGGGTATTAGAGGCTTTAGAGGGCACAGTCTCAAGGCTTAACATGTTTGGTATCTGTTTACTTGATACAAACTCATATTTTATTCTGTACAAAAATGGGGGTTAAATTGTGTTTGTGGGCACTAAAATGTATTTTTGTGTATTTTTTTAGAAAATTTACATTTTATGAACACTTGCATAAATATCATGCAACATAAAACATTGCAACTACCATCAGGGCCTCTGCTGTAAGAAAATATATAATCTTTTGGTGGTTTTATGTAATATCGAAGCTAAAAATGCTAATTTTAACATGTATGCGAAAAATGAAAAAATTGCTCTTAATGGAAAGTGGGTAATCACGCAAGTTCCTTTAAGACAAAATCTATAAATGTTATTAATTTTCTTTTTAATAAAAACCAAGATATAATTAATTCACTAGCTCATTAATTCACGTATGACATATACCATGAAATAACTAAGTAACTATTCTTACAACTTTCTAGTTGTGATAGGATTTCTGATCCCATGCTACATTAAAATAATGTGATTATTTTATTTCATGTGCATTAAATTAATTTTCTGAAGAGACATAAAGTTTATCAACCTCAAGAGTTATTTGCTGACTATAACTATCAAAGGCTTCATTAGTTTTATACAAGCCATTAAAATTAAAATTACCATGTTGAAATGTTTGATATTAATGTCAATATTTAATATGGATACAAAGTTTATATTTAAAGGCATTGTTTAATCAGTAGGAAGAAGTCAGGCTTAATAGAGTATCACAATTTATTATGGGGCAATTCCATTACAATAACTAGATTTTTGTATAATCAATGTCATATTCTACAATTTATATTAAAAAGTGACCTATTTATACATGACAGAATGTGAATTGGTGATGCAGGAAACAGTTCTCTGCATAGAAGTGCTTAAAGGAAAATTATCGCAATAGAAACAGGCTGCCGATTCTGACTTTTTTTCTGAAAATGCTAGTTGTCTTGCTGTCATATTGATGCTCTGGCTCCAATAACACCCAAATGCGTGTTGCTTGGTTTGCCGTGATTTGGAATTTATGGGAAGAATGACGAAGATTCTGCCCGCAATTCCAAACAGTTCCTAATGTGAATGGGGCCTCATTCACTAACATGGAACAAGTATAAACATAAGGAATACTGACACTTTTCTGACAATTGTGTTGTATGTTTATTCTGGGGTTTTGACTCAGAAATACTTAAGCGAGTCCAAGTCAGGAAGCCAGAATTTTTAGAAGCTCTCATAATAGGTGTTTTCTAATATGCAGGCGAATACACATTCTCAAACAACAACAACTCAAACTGTGATAAACTACATAAATGTACTATATACTATACTCTACTCTACTATACTATACTCTACTGTATTTACTGAATTTACTATATAATCCTAATAACTAAAATTTCATATAATCTATCCCACATTATTATAGGTTCAAAAGTTTTCAATCATTTAAAAATATCACCTTTCATTAAAATAATACCTGGTGATCTGCTATGAATATAGGGTGACAGCACCCCCAATGTCTCTTCCGAGTTGTCACCCGCTCTTATGATGGAGACTACAAGTAGCCATGCCACTGACTAAGCATGTTCCACTGAAATGATGTACAGCAGTTGCTAAAGGACATGCATGTAGACATGAAGTGGCTGCAGGAGATCAGCAGTGATGATATGCAACATAGGATGAAAAAAAGGTGAACACTGTATTTTATTTAAAAAAATGGTTGCTTATGATACAAGGTGCTTTGGCAAACTAAAAACTATTCAGTAAGGGTTCATATCTCATTTTCTAGTCCAACAGTGGGCACAACAAATATACGACAAGTAGAGGCGCAAAAGATCAGAAAATAATATACTCCAGAGGGCTGTCTGTATAAAGTTATATTGGACAATAATATGAATGAGAACTTTTAGTTCTCAAGTCCCGTGAAAGTGTCTTTCGTTCTTTGAGTGGGACTTTGGAATGCAGGGCTGCCACCACAGGGAGCTGAAACCAGGCTCCTAGACTGTTGAAGGAAAAGAGAAGAAGAAGGGGGCGCCTCTGGGTGTAGATTTTTAAAAGGCAATTTATTCACAGGTAAAACAAACAGATGATGCACTCACATTTTCCAAGGCATAAAAAGGCATGTAGAATACAAGGGGGGTGTTTTTTTCATCTGATTCGTCCGTCACATAGGATCCGGTCCGCGGGTGTCATGTTGTCCTCTCCTGGCGTTACCACGAGTTTGTTGTTAAAAAATGCCGGCTTGGTGGACGCAGAGGATGTGTTTCCAAAGCGAGGCTTGGTTAGCGGTGACACGCGGGTCGCGGGGTTGTGACGTCACGGCGGGCGACGCGTTTCCTGAGCGTTCGGGTCGAGGTGGAGAGACGACCGCGCTCTTTCATCAGGCCAACTCGTGGTAACGCCAGGAGAGAACAACATGACACCCGCGGACCGGATCCTATGTGACGGACGAATCAGATGAAAAAACCGCCCCCCTTGTATTCTACATGCCTTTTTATGCCTTGGAAATTGTGAGTGCATCATCTGTTTGTTTTACCTGTGAATAAATTGCCTTTTAAAAATCTACACCCAGAGGCGCCCCCTTCTTCTTCTCTTTTCCTGGCACAACAAATATACCCTTGCAGTGCACACTGCAAGAGTTAAATGCTCACTATGTCTAGGGGTGCTGAAATAAGTAGAAATATTGAATTCCTTTCTCCAGCACGGTCCTTCTAGTCATGGGTTCTGCCGCCTCCTTTCTAAGCTCAAGGCTTCAGTCGCACTAATGGCAACTCCATGTAAAATTCAGGATTAATATCCCTGCTTTGAAAGTGATGATGTAGAGAGACCCCCCGTTAGCAGGTGGACCTTACGTTTATGTTATATTAAAGGGTTCTGTTGTTTTCAATTGCTGTCTATGGTTAGATTTATGTGTTAGAATATTGCACTGTTTAGTTGTGTTTGCCCAGCTGAGGTGGTACTCCTTGAGAGGTAAAGGTTAACTCTGCTGGCCAAGTTTTCTTGTCTTTTTGAGGAAGTACTGCCCTCTGTTGGGGCAAACATATATAAAGGGAAGGAAACTACTTTTTGGGGGCGCTGTAGTTATAAAGATGGTTGGAGGTATGGTTCCAGGTCTCACCACTCAAGGAACAGTAGCTGAACTAGGATGAAATTGACTATATGCCTGAAACCACCCCCTGTTGGGAACCCAGTCAGGGTTCCAGAGATGCAGACTTATGCTTTGGACTTAAAGGGAATTTCTAACCTAATTATGTTTTGACTACATCGTGGGGCATTCACGGACACCAGTGGACTAACTAAGGGGCACAGAGAAGATTGTGTACAGGAATGTGTAGTGAACACAGGTGTAGTGAAGATAACTTGTTGAACTATTCATTTGTTACAGTCAAACAACTTCAGTAAAGAACATTTCATGGTAATCAACTTGGCCTGATCTGAAGATACTTGAGGACAATCTCAAAAGGGTGCCATGCATGGCATATCCAAAAGAACAGGGCTTAATCCGGGTACAAGGCGACTAGTGACCGGGACCCCACTAATGGGTCAGACATCATGGCAGGGGGCATCCTAGGGACTCAGCCTGGCAGTCACGGAAGATGGAGTGAGGGAGATAATAAGCACGGGTTATGTACAAGTTCAGCTTCCTAATATTCAAGGGAAATCTACAAATCGATGTCACTGGTAGTGAATTGACTGAATACTGGGCTGGTGTAGTCCAGTGCAAGCTCAGCGGTACTGGCTCAGAAATGTTATACAAGAAAAGAGAGAAGAGTTAAGAAGTATAACGAGGAACTGTAATCTAACGTGTACAGAGGTAATTGTGTTCTATTGGACACTTTTAAGTTGGAGTGCTGCCTTAACACCAGCATTGTGTTAAATGGCAGCCTCAACCCGCAATTTGGGGCACTAGCGAGACTTCTCTTAAGGCTCCCACTCGGGTGCAGTAAGCCCCGCCCACACATCCACAGACTTGAGTTTTGGGGAGAATTGCACAGCCCTGGAGCAGGGGATGGGGGTAAGTAATAATGCCAGTTCCTTCACCCACTCCAGATAACCACCATTTAGCTCTTCTCAATGTGGGGGCCACACTGCAAGGATAGTTGGGCTTTAAAGATAAATTCTAGACTGATATAATAGACACAAACTAACACGTATATATAATATATAATCAAACATTATTTATTTTATTTGCTGAATGTAAACTGTGAATGTATCTGAATTTGACCTGGTAGCAATCTTTCAGGCCCTGTATAGTAGGACTTGACTGAGGGAAAAAGCAGTAAAATTAGTCCATCAGTTCATGTGCTGGCAAGATATGGCAGAAGGAGGGCCTTGACTGACAGAGAGATGAGCCTCTCCTTTCTCATGTAAAGTCGAGGGTTGGGCAGAGTCCTAATCCGGGTTCAGCCTGGGCTCAGAGGAAGTGGGTGAAATGATGTTGGATATCAGACTAAAATAATATAGTGGTGTTAAAGAAGTACTGAGGGGACAGCTCTGGATTGGTGAATAATTTAGCAAACAATGCTTTATTTATGTTTTTTTATTGGCTATTTTGTCAATTTTTTTCTCTTGTTATTCTTTGCTGGAGTTCTGCTTTTAGTACAGTATTTTACTGATAAAGTTAGAAGCTCATTGAATGCTTCTAATTGTAAAAACAAAGCAGAGTAATGAAAATGCATTATGCTTTAGGGATTTGACCACATTGTGTATTACCAACCTTGGTATAACTAGCATAAGTCATAATATCAAGTCACTGATTATCATTATAACTTTAGTAATTGGCTACCTTTCTAGTTTCTTTGACAAATCAATTAACTTATCATCAGGGCCCTCAGTTAGTTCTAAATTTTAATGAAAGGTTTGGTATCCTGTATCTCTGAAAAGAGACTGGCTATAGAAAACTCAAACCCCAACCCCAATTTTAAATAGTGTAACAAAATATACATTGAAGATTATTTTGTTATCAGTTATGCTGTACATTTGTAGCCCAGTTTTCACGTTTACAAGTCAATGCCATCTCAAGCATTATACTTTCAGTTCTAAAAAAAAAAAAAGCAAAACTGTAAATATACATAGAGTCTTTTCTGCTCTGTAGCTTATGCAGTCATTTCGTGCATTCTATGTGCATTTTGGTGACAAACAAAAGCATTGAAAATAACGTTGAAAGTGTTTTTCATTTTGTAGAGAAATTGTGCTGAATGCCAATCTAAATATATCTATATGAAGAATTTTGAAAATGTACAGTTAGTTTATTCTTATTATATTACTTTAAATCAATTATTTGCAGGGTTTTATTGAATGCTAAATGATTTATGTTATAATAGTCAACTACATGCTCCACATTGATTATTTAACAACTGTAAAGGTTATATAACTGATTTTGCATTGACCAGGGACTGTGTGCTTATGGGTGACAGCACATGGAAAACCACCTAGGCTTTTAATGTTCAGTTAATGGGGCTAATAGCTATAACTGTGTTATCTCCTAATTTATCTGTATGTTAATAGAACATAATTAACTCTGTTAAATCTTTTGCGTTAAGTGCTAGAAACAAATTCTATGCTTCCCTGACACCAGGAATGATTACTTTTTATAATAAAACCAGGTTTTATTGCTGCCAAGCCTATTCTGGAACATTTCCCTAGGGGGCCTTGGTCTGAATGTCTTTTTGTTAACCCGAAGAGCTCTTTGAATAAAGGGCTGTATACACGGGCAGAATATCGGGCGGCATCAGCAGGTTCAATAGAAACCAGCCAACATTCAACCCATGTGTACAGCACTGCCGTTCTGGCTTCTGTCGAGGGGGCATGACTGAAAAAGGTCTGTCGGTCGGCATCCGATCAGTGCTTTCAGCCAATGGAGTAAGTCTATTGCAGGACAAAATCTACTCTGTGTGTGGATACATTTCTACCTCTTTTTTTTTTGCATATTTAATGCTGCCTGTCAGGTGGTCATTCCATTAATACTGTCAGTTGACATATCTCCTATAATATGATAATCTAAAACTAATTGCATCATTCAAAAAATAAATGGAGACAGTTGCCAAAATGTTTTGCTATTTTTAAGTCTTTGTATATCTTTTTAGAATATTTCCTACAAGACAGTATCACCATACAGGTTATGAGAAGGGACTATCTCAATTTAAAAGCTCCCACTCTAATTAGTGTATAACATAGTAGAATATTCCCTAAAGGCATGCTGCAGTCTCACACAAATTTATTAGGAATTACTACGTATAGCCTCCAGTTACGATCCTTGTTTTTTAATGATTAGAAACTGAAAGTTTTAGTCTGATTGGTGACTGTGTGATACCCAGTAAAACAAATCAAAGGAGTCTATAAATAAAAATAAGACATCCTACATATGTAACATAACTTGTCAGGAAAGATCAACATATTTATTCTAATTTTTCTGTTATAATAATAATACATTTTAGGAAACCATTGACTTTAAATGAAACTGAGTTATTATCTACCTAAAGTGGTGTTCCGGGGAAAAAAATAAAAATAAAAGCCAGCAGCTACACATACTGCAGCTGCTGGCTTTTAATAAATGGACACTTTCCTGTCCTGCAGTCCCTCGATGTCGGCACCGCAGCTGATGTTTCCATCAGCTGTCGGGTGCTGCCGCCAACATTGCGGGTAAGGGAACCCGGCAGTGTAGCCTTTCGGCTTCACGCCGGGAACCCTACTGCGCATGTGCGAGGCCCTGCTCCTCTCTCCTATTAGCCTGGCGGCCGGGGGAGGAGGAGGAGGGAGCCCCACGGAGATGTCACAGCCACATCACAGCCGCGGCCGGACTCCCTGAAGTGGGAAAGAATACCTGTCAAAAACAGGTATCCTGCCCCCCCTCCCCCCGAAAGGTGCCAATTGTGACACTGGAGGTGGGGGAGAATCCGATGAGCGGAAGTTCCACTTTAGGGTGGAGCTCTGTTTTAATGAATAAGATATTGAATAAGATATTTATCATAAATTCCCTAGATAATTTTAAAGAGTTTTTTAGTGCGCATGTTAGCATTTCAATATTTGGACAGTTCCTTAAAGTGCCCTAAAATCCTTACAGTATTAAAAAAAGTAGTTACCCTAAAAAACTGCAGATTAATGTAAACAATGTCTGTCATTAACACCTTCTTCATAGAAAGAGGTTATGTTTTATTTGGTACACTATAACAATTTTGTTCAAGCGGCATTTTAGGTGTGTTATGACATAAGCACATAAGCATGTCTAAAATGCAATTATTTTATGTTTAATATTATTTTTTAATTTACACATTTTCAAACTGATATGCAATATGAGTTTTGTTTAGTTATTAGTAAAAAAACAAAAACAAACTGTATAGTGTTACAAAATCAGTCTGTATATGCAGTAAATCATGCTGGTTATACTCAATGTGGAACCTAAGAGGTTAATCCTCTGCATTGTGTAAAAAGGCTGTTTGATTCTGGCTACTTCCACTGTCCCCAAACCCTCTCTTGATAGAACAGAGGCTAGGGGTGAAGCTGCATATGCTCAGTTTGGTGTGTATTGCTAGAGAGTTTTTTTTCTTAGGAGAATGCATGTGATCAGCACAATCCAGACAGTCAGGGGTCCTGCAATCCTATAGGACAGTCAGAGCAGAATGAAAACTCCTCCCACAAGCTTTAACCAGACACTAATAGAAGTCACAAGACTGCTCAATACTGCTGATGAAAAAAGATATTTAGAAGTTTCTATTTATTTAAACTATTGCATTTCCATGTTCTGTGTACTGTGGTAGACCAGATATAGTGAATGCAGGGTCCTCGGTTTAGTAACAGTTTAACCGCTTGACCACCAGCCACGAGTAATCATGGGCATGAGAGGCAGAACAGGGACGTGTGTGTGTGTAAACACTGTTCTGTTCTGTGAGGAGAGACAGATCGTGAGTTCCTAATAGCCACGATCTGTCATCCCCTCTAGTCAGTCCCTTCCCCCTACAGTTAGAACACACAGTCAGGGAACACAGTTAACCTCTTGATCGCCCCCTAGTGTTAACCCCCTTCTCTGCCAGTGGCATTTTTACAGTAATCAGTCCATTTTTATAGCACTGATCGCTGTATAATTGTCAATCATCCAAAAAATGTGCCAGAAATGTCCGATGTATCTGCCATAATGTCACAGTTATGATAAAAAGTTATGATAAAAACCGCAGATCATCGCCATTACTAGTAAAAAAATTATAAAATTGACATAAATTTATCCCCTATTTTGTAGATGCTATAACTTTTGAGCAAATCAAACCATATACACTTATTGCGATTTTTATTGCCAAAAATATGTAGAAGAATACATATCGGCCTAATCTGAGAAAAAAAAATTACTGTTTTTTTTTCTTTTTACATTTGGGATATTTATTATAGTAAAGAGTACAAAATATTGTGTTTTTTAAAAAATTGGAGCTCTATTTTTGTTTATAGTGCAAAAAATAAAAACCGCAGACATGATCTTATACCAGCAAAAGAAAGCTCTATTTGTGGGAAAAAAAGCACATACATTTTGTTTGGGTACAGCGTCGCACAACCGCGCAATTGTTAGTTAAAGCGATGCAGTGCCGTATCGCAAAAAATGCTCTGGTCATTGAGCAGCCAAATCTTCCTGGGCTGAAGTGGTTAAACAAACATTTGCTGAATGAATTGTGGTTGCCTGGGTGAACTGACTAGTTAAAAAATTGCCATCTCTGCTAGGAGAGAGGGAGGGGGGTGAGTCTCAATTGTTTTGTTGTCAATCTCCTGTTCAGGTTTATTCACTGTTATTCATTTATACCAGTAAATAAGCTTTTATAAAAATGGAAAGTAGCTTCAAGCTCACCACCTTCTTGCCGCAATTATGAAATATTAACCACACACAATTTCAAACTGACACGACTATAATTAAATAAAAGGACAATTTTAACGCATTTCGTTTTTGGTACAAAACATAATTTAAATATGTGAAAAAAAGTACTCCAGATTTCCTTTAAATTACACTTTACAAAATCAATTTATTGGTTCAGCTGGTAAACGTGAACATTGCCTGGTAACTAGTTAACCAAGGAATTGGTTAACATAAGGTAAAAATGACAACCGCAGAAAACAGATGATGCTCATGTGTGACAATATCTTTATCTCTGCAGAAAGTGAGCTTTTTGGCTTCTTGTGTATAATTAGAGTGCATATTAGCACAGCCGTTTACAGTATAGCTGAAGAACTTAATTGGGTTTACAATGAGGAGATTTTATCTAAGATTAAGAGCCTGTGGTGTGTTTGTTAATGTATTAAAGGGTCAATTCACTCACAATGCATATTGAATTGTAGTGTAAATTACACTTCTGGGTATACTGGCACTTTAAAGAGTGTTATAACTTATCATTTGTGATGGGATGGTACTTTAAAGAGGACGTAAGATATTCCTTTCTAATTGTACCTACAGGTAAGCTTATAGTAAGGCTTACCTTAGGTAGGTACTGTATCTCCTAAACTTGCACCGCTTGGCCCGCTTGTCCTGTTTCTTCAGGACCCGTGCCGCGATCGTTGGCATGTGTGGGAGTGACGTTATTGCGGCTCTGGCCAATCACAGTGCCAGAGCCCATGAACCAGAAAGTAACTCCAGGAAAGATGTTGGACATGGGAGCGGAGTGTGGGCAGAACTGCAGGGCATCGTTCTAAGGTAAGTATTTCATAAAGAGCGATGCATACTAGCTCATTATGCCTTTGTCTTGCAGGTTTGTTTGTTTTTTGCCATTTTTTTTTCAGAAGTTAACAACCTCATTAAGCTGACATTTTATCCCAGCAATATTGTGGTTTTGCAACAAAAAAAAATAACAACCATGTTCTTATGTTGGGCATAAGAACATGAAGACATTACAGCTGTTTAAAGGAGAAGTAGGGCCAAAGCTTTTTTGTGCAGAAGAAAGTGCTCTCCTATGACCCGTATTCAGCCAACAGACTTTGGAGGGATCTCAACTTTAATGTCAGGATTTGCCCAGATTCCAGACTTCCAGTGTGCTGCTGAGAGCCTGAGCCAGTTGTTCACGCACCCTCCACAGCCCAGCACTCCAGTGAGTGCTGGAAGGGAAGAACAGAAAGCCGGTGAATGGCAGTCACCAGCTCTCTGCACACTAAAGACCGAGAACTGAATGATCAGAGGTCTTTGATCGCTCAGATCTTGGTCTTAGAGAAGACATGGCCCAGATGCAGCATCAGATCAATGCTGCATCCAGCTAGGTGAGTATGTATGTTTATTTTTTTTAATCCCACACTTCTCTTTTAAATGGGTTAGCAATGAGACTTTCATGAGAACTTACATTGCTATAACTTACAGTTGCACTGCAGGCAAATAGCTAAATACACAGATAAAATATATATATGAAAGCTGTTCTGCCTGCCAAAGAATTTCTATTTACATACATTACATAGTTATTACATAGTTGTTAAGGTTGAAAAAAGACACCAGTCCTTCCAGTTCAACGTGTGTGTGTGTGTGTGTGTGTGTGTGTGTGTGTGTGTGTGTGTGTGTGTGTGTGTGTGTGTGTGTTTATGTCCATATTAAATTCCATATCGTGGTATGTTGTGATTGTTAAGATGCCCATTTAAAAAGTTTTTTGAAACTAGCGACACTCCCTGCTGATACCATTGCTTGTGGAAGGGAGTTCTAAATCCTCACCAACCTGACAGTAAAGAGCCCTTTACGCAGTTTAAGGTTAAACCGCTTCTCCTTCCAGTTTCAATGAATAGCCATGTGTCTTTTCAAACTCCTTCCCACTGAAAAGTTTCTTCATTATGCTAGGGTCACCACCAGTAAGGTATTTGTAGATCGCTATCATATCTCCTCCCAAGCACCTCATCTCCAGAGAGAATACGTTAAATGCTTGTAGTCTTCC
The DNA here is from genome assembly GCF_037356315.1 of Lithobates pipiens. Taxonomy (NCBI): domain Eukaryota; kingdom Metazoa; phylum Chordata; class Amphibia; order Anura; family Ranidae; genus Lithobates; species Lithobates pipiens. Next base: position 280,176,802 of record NW_027507903.1, on the reverse strand, counting down.
CCCATAACTGAGGTCCTGCACTCCCTTTATTTGCTTTGTCCTTTATTAGCTGTCCATTCTGTCCTGAGATTTAAGCTGGCTATAAATGGATCAGTATTTGGCAGGTTCAGCAGGGACCAGCCGAATTTTGATCCATGTATGGTCGATTTCACTCGACACAAATCAATTTAATGATCAACTTCTGTTCAACGGGAATGTTGGAAAATTTTTGTTGATCGGTGTCTATGGCCAATTGGCTGCAGCCATCGATCAGTGTATTCTGACAACGGAGGAGTCCCACTGTCAGAATACAATGACACAGAAGGGAGGATTTTTCCATCCACCTCACTTGTGTGGATAGGGGAGTCCATTATGGTTTTGTTTTTGTTTTTGTGATCAGCTTTCAATCAACCAGATTAAAAAAAAAGCTGTAATCTATAGCCAGCCCAACAAATCTCTGCCCCACAGCATAGTCCTGTCTGGTAAAGGAGGGGACTTGACCTTTTTTTTTGCTGCAATTTAACTTTAACTTTATGGTCTCCTCCCTACCCACACCTAGTCACTAAATAGAAGCAGCACGCTAATGGGCTAATCTCTTTGCCCTCTTCTCCAGTCAGAATGTTTCTTGCACTGCAACACATGGAATTGGATCCTTGTGCTTCTTCCCTTCCCCTCTCTGAGCTCTGCTTTCTAGAAGCAGTCTAATTCATATACTGACACTGCTTGTATTCAGGAACAATTCATTTAATTAATTACAGAGCTGAACTAATTTGTCCCTTATAAACCTGGAGTTTAGATTTCAGATTTGGCCTATGATGCAAAGGGGTTGATTTACTGAAGGCAAACAGACTGTGAACTTTGCTAAGTGCAATAATATTCTGCAAGTGCAATTGCTCCAGAGCTTAGTAAATGAGCAGAAACTCCGTTGACTTCCATCATCCAATCATGTGCAAGCAAGTGCCGTTTTTAGTTTCCCTGTATGTGATTGGGTATTCTTTGCAAAGTGAAGCTTGACCTCATTTACTAAGCTTCGGAGCAACTGCACTTGCAGAGGGTAACTGCTCTTTGCAAAGTGCACAGTCTATTTGTCTTTAGTAAAACAACCCCACAGTATTTTATAAACAGAGGCTTATGAGCTCTGTCATTAGAATAGAGCCTGTCTTTTCCTGAATGATGAGACTAACTAATGTCTGTACTCTAATAAAACATGTTGTAAAATGTGCTGATATAGATAACACCATTACTTTTCCATCATTGTCACTTCTAGCCTCCAATTTCCCTCCACATCCAATATCCATGGCATATTATGCTAGGCTAAATAAGAAATAAGAATTGAAATAACCATTCTCCTTGGATGGTGGCTGTCACCTTGCACCACTCACCTGTGTTGTGCTGACTATGGTAATGCGACAGGCCATAATCATAAAGATGATGAATGGCAGGAGAATCGCATCAGTTCTACTAACCTGGCTCGTGAAGTCGGCTGACCCCTATAAAACAAGCTGACTTATGTGCTACATAACTGCTATAGTGATTGCCCTAAAAACTAGACATTTAACATATAGTAACTTCATCTCTGAGAGATCAAATATCATCTCCCTACAGTGAACGTGAAAGTTTTTAAGGGATTTACTGACATCTAAACACTCCTATCCAGCAAGCAGAAATTATTTAATACGTTTTATTTTAGTATTTCTTTCGTTTTATTATAGAGTTGTAAATTAAATCTTAAATTCCAGCCATCATTAAAAAGCATCTATTATAGTTGCTATGAGTTACTGCACATACCTTCTCTTTATGCTAATTTGATTGCGTAAGCATGACATTTCTATGTTCAAGGTATTCAACTTGATTTGTTGCTTTATTGCTCATGTTCTTGTGATTCATCGTGAGATCATTATTTTGTATATAAACCTGCAAAGAATGGTAGTCATTAGGTTTATAAAATGTTTCTAAATGGATTGTTCTTCACTTTGGATATGAACATTTCCCAATACAGTTGTCCCTTTAAATAAGAGCTTTATTCTTGCTGTCTCACCAGCGTCGTCCTCTTCCTCATTATACTGTGAGTGCAGCGTGCCATGGGGATACCTCCCCTTATTGATTTACTAAAGCTGAAGAGTGCAAAATCTGGTACAGCTGTGCATGGTAGCCAATCAGCTTCTAATTTCAGCTTGTTCAGTAAAGCTTTGAGAAATAAAAACCTGGAAGCTGATTGGTTTCTATGCAAAGCTGCACCGCATTTTGCACTCTCCAGCTTTAGTAAATCAAGTACGTTTTAGTAAATCAGTTTTAGTAAATCAATCAGCCTTATGTGGAGGGCCTATGAAAACGTGCCTTCACAGGAATTGGATTGTATGATATTGGATGTCATTTAACCCTGGCAACATATATTGATGGAAGGCAATTACTGCTGGCAACAGCTTCAGAGAGGAGGAGAGTAGGGCGGCAGACCTTTTATTTTTATTTAGAGTATATGTAAATCCTCATCTTGTAAAACAACAATAGAAATGAACGGCAAAACATTTGTGTGTGTGTATATATATATATATATATATATATATATATATATATATATATATATATATAAATACCTTTTTTTTTCTTTTTTGTGATCACACACCCTATGTTCTCAGCTGCATTAAGGAACGAAGAGAAGTGGGGGATAAGAAACAGCAGTACACTGAGCTTCCCAGTGAATGGCTGTGCTGGGAGGGGGATGTCCTCAGAAGTTTGATCGTTGCAGGAGAGCAGGCTGAGTTCCGAGCATAGCTTTAAATCTGACCATGCTGTGCTCTCATGTCCAGTGTGGTCTTTTTTTAATAGAAAAGCAGAGGGACTGGCAGTAACACCAGGGATTTCACACAAAGGAAGCGATACAAAGAGAACAGGATGTTTTTTCATACAAGTACATGATACAGCAGACACATATCAAGAGTATGAAATGTTTGGTTTACATATTCTTTAATGCATAAGTGAAGTTAACGGCCTGAATTCAGCATTTGCTTAGGATCATTTATATAGAATAACACAGGTATTTCCGGACACCGTTCATGTACTTTTTAGGTTCATATTCATGTAAAAAAACATATTAATTCAAATCAATTTTTGTGTGTCTACAGTGTATCCAAACTTCTTTTCACAATGTCATTATGGGGTATTTCTAGAATTTTGAGGAAAAGAATGAATTTAATCTATTTTGGAATAAGGCTGTAACATAACAAAATGTGGAAAAAGTGAAGCACCGTGAATGCTTTCCAGATGCACTGTTATGTACACTTATTTGTGTACACTGGTGTAGCCAACTGTAGCTATTATATATGAACATTGTGGGGTCGATTTACTAAAACTGAAGAGTGCACAGTCTGGTGCAGCTCTGCACAGAAACCAATCAGCTTCCAGGTTTTGTGTCAAAGCTTATTTGAACAAGCTAATGCTAGACGTTAATTGGCTACCATGCACAGCTGCACCAGATTATGTACTCGCCGCTTTTAGTAAATCAACCCCTGGTTAGTAATTCAACACAGTGAATGTACTTTAATGTTCCTTCCTCTTAGTGAAAGTTTGAGCCTGCCAAATTAGTTAAAAATAAAACAGCTCTTCAAATACCCTATGTTAAAAGTAATATAGCAAAAAAAGCTAATTGCTCTTGTGTGGTCCATAAACAAATAAATGAAGAGCAAAATATGATGACATGTATCGAGCAATAAGCATGTACAAATGTTAACCATAAATATTGCTTTAAAATTAATTGCACAGTAATAAAACTTTTGTAGTAATTGAAAATACACAATAGTTTCCCTCTAATGGATACCTTTTGGAAACATATAGGCTGCCATTGCTGACGTTTGCATCTAGTTTCCTGACTGTCATGCAAACCCTCTAATGCCCTGTACACACGAGCGGAATTTCCGTCATAAAAATCTTGGATGGTTTTTCCGACGGAATTCCGCTCAGGCTTGCCTTGCATACATGCGGTCACACAAAAGTTCTCTGAACCTTCGCCCGTTAAGAACATGGTGATGTACAACACTACGATGAGCCGAGAAAATTAAGTTCAATGCTTCTGAGCATGCATCGAATTGTTTCCGAGCATGCGTAGGAATTTTGCGCATCGGAATTGGTACAGACGATCGGAATTTCTGTTCGGAACTTTTTCCGACTGAAAAATTGAGAAAGGATGAACCACCACTCCAAAGTAATCCTCAAGGACTGAAGCTCTGTCTCCTATTAATGAGCCCCAGGTGCTGACCATTACACACTCCATGAGCAAACAAGCAGGACAAAACTCTGGATAGCCGCACACTGGAAAAAGACTTGAAATCCCATCTTTAATTGAAACAACGTGGGTCACATCAAAACAGAATCAAAAAATCCACAGCAAAAGGAATAACAGGGTACAGGAAAAATCTGATGCGTTTCGCACCGTAATCAGTGCTTTCTCATAGCTGAGTAAGCAGTGATTACGGTGTGAAACGCATCAGTTTTTCCTGTACCCTGCTATTCCTTTTGCTGTGTATTTTTTGATTTTGTTTTGATGTGACCCACGTTGTTTCAATTAAAGATGGGATTTCAAGTCTTTTTCCAGTGTGCGGCTATCCAGAGTTTTGTCCTGCTTGTTTGAAAAATTGAGAACCTGCTCCCAATCTTTTGCTGGCAGGAATTCCGCCAGCAAAAGTCCGATGTAGCATACACACGGTCGGAATTTCTGACCAAAAGCTCACGTCGGACTTTTGCTGGTGGAATTTCCGATCGTGTGTATGGGGCATAAGTCATGAACCAGAATTAGTTTGCACATAAGTATACTTGATTTTGCTCTGACTTCTCCAAATCTGAATAATTATTCCAGGTTAGTGAGTCAGAAAGTATTAAAGACAGGTCAGCAAAACCAAGCAACTAAAATTTTCATTTTAAAATTAAGGTTAGCAATGGCAGCTTTCTTAGAAAGAGTTTAAAGTAATGCTGAAGGAACCCCATGGGAAATCTTCTGTGTGACTTCTATATAGCGCCAGTACATTCAATATGCTTTTCTTACATGGAGGACATGTTATGAATGGATTTATATAATGTATTACAATATTATGTACGGTATGTGGTTGTTATTGTCGCCCTTTTTTACTTGCTGATGGTGAAATAATGCTTAAAGGTCATATCCACTGCATTTCATTATAGGAACGAGTGGTTGGCTTCCATGTACTTTCACCTAATGCTGGAGAGATCACACAAGGATTTGCAGTAGCAATAAAATGTGGCCTCACAAAAGAGCAGCTGGACAGCACGATAGGAATCCATCCAGTATGTGCAGAGGTATGTGTGTTCCTCTCCGATCATTGCTATTTGATGTGTTTATTATCAAACTGAGCTCATGATAAGACCTAGCTACTGAGAACAGCTGCCTGCAGACCATTCATTTTACAGGCAGCCCCATAACCAAGATATGTGGTGTCCTAAAACATATGGACAGTATCCGCCATAGACATCTAATTATGGTGTTCAAACTACTGTACCTAGACAATCATTTCATCCTAATAATTTGCCATAAGCATGATTACATACAAAGCAGTTAAACAGTCAGTCTATTCAGGAGTATAGGTGGAGCCTGGGAGCATGGTCCAGTTACCGGATATGTATTTGTCTTAGTGTTACTAAGTGTTACTAAACTCGCAACAGTAAAATCAGTCTGTATATGCAGTAAAGCATGATTGTTATACTCATTATGGAACCTAAGGGGTTACTCTTCCGCATTGTGTAAAAATTCTGTCTCCTTTGATCCTCCCCTTCTTCCACAGTCCCCAAACCACCTCCTGTTAGAACAGAGCCTTGGGGGCAAGTCACACATGCTCAGTTTGGTGTGTACTGCTAGAGAGTTTTTTTTTGTTCTTGGGAGAGTGCATTTAATCAGCACATGGCCAATCAGCACTGCCCATACAGAGGATGAGGGGTCCTGCAGCCTCATAGAACAGTCAGGGAAGAATGAAAACTCCTCCTACAAGCTTTAACCAGTGCTATGCTGGACACTGATAGAAGTCACAAGGCTGCTCTTACTGAAGATGGGATTTTGCAGTATTTAGTAGTTTATATTTACTAAAACTATTGTATTTCCATGCTCTATGTACTGTACTGTGGTAGACCAAGTAGTGAATACTGGGTCCTGGGTTTAGTAACGCTTAAAATTTGTCTCGAACCCCAACCAGGGCACTATCTGCCTGGAGTTCCCCCTGTGCCTGTGCGGGTTTCCTCCCATACTCCAAAGACCTGGCAGGTTTTTTTTTCTTGTAAATTTACTTTATTATTACAGCACAAAAAGAACAGGCAACAAAATAACATGCCACGCAGGGCAGGATTCCACAATAACAAGTTAGACCCCTTTCACACTACATCAGCGGTAAAGCGGAGCTATTTTTAGCTTTTCCATTGTTTTTGCGGCAATATTCGGTCGCTAGCGGGGGAAGTTTTAACCCCCCCCCCCCCCCCGCCGAAAAGGGGGTTGCTGTTGGTATCGCAGCGCTGCACATTGATTTCAGTGGGGAGTAGCGGTGGAGGAGCAGTGAATTCATCACTCCTTAACCGCTCCAAAGAAGCTGCTGGCAGGACTTTTTCTGACGCCCCGCCAGCGCACTGCTCCAGTGTGAAAGGCTTTCACACTGGAGTGAATGGAGCAGCTGTTTTAGGGTGTTTTGCAGGCACTATTTTTAACGCTATAGCACCTGCAAAACGCTCCAGTGTGAAAGGGGTCTAACAGTTGAAAAAAACACCCAAAGCACCCCCCCTCCCCGCCCCCCAGTCCAGGCTCACCACCCTGGCGGATAACTGCACCTTCCTGGATACAAGTCCCCTTAAAGGTATAGGAGTGCCATCATTAAATTATATACAGAAATACAGTGATTTTGCAATTAGGTGAGATTAATGGCAACAAGGCCATTAATCACACCTACATGCAACCATTTAGGCAGCACTTATGCCCGAGATAAATTCCATTGTTGAGACAGGAATTCCAGAGCAGGGTGCACCCATAACCACCACCACCCAACCAAACTCCACCCAAGTAGACATATCCTAATAATCTTTAGGCGACAGAAACAGGACTATCTAAACAGATCTTCCAAACTTTGTCAAACTTTTTAGGGCATTATAAAACGGAATCACTTTATTCACAAGCCTTTTCCAGTTAGACAATAAGGGTGTCATGGGCTTCTCCTAATAAAAGATCAGCGCCTTGCAAGCATAAAATAATAGCAGACTGAGCAGAGTGCGCTGAGCCCTGATAGGTACCAAACCCTCCACTAGGCCAAGTAAGCATGTCTCCAGCGTCAGAGGCACTGGCACAAAGGTCATCTGCATGATACAGCACCCAATGGCAGACCAAAACTCTTTAGCTACCTGACAATGCCAAAAGATCTGACTAAAATTGGCTGGAGAATGTGAGCAGTGACAACATTTTTCTGAGGTCCCCGGGTAAATATTAGATAACTTTGCTGGAGTAGAATATATCCAATGTAGGAATTTAAATGTATTCATTGATGCCTAGCTAATAGTAAGTGAGTGAAAGGGAAGCTCCACATATCATCCCATTTTTCTCCTCCCAAACCCGCAACCTCCGTCACCCAGTGCTCCCTACACCTGGCTACCGAGGGGGGAGGGACAGGGAAAAGTTCAGAAATCCTGGTAGGTTAATTGGCTCCTGTCTAAGTTGGCCCTAGTGTGTTTATGTATAAGGCCTCAAGCATGCTGCATGTTTTTGGACGTTTTTACAGCTGCTGTTTTTGGCTTCAGACATTTTTTTCTACAGTCAATAAACTCTCCAGCATGTTATCCTATGTGTCCATGCAAACATAGGCTGTTATCAACTGTTTTTGGCTGAAGCGTTTTTTGGCTGTAAAAAAAATCCAAAACTAGTGGATTCTGAGTGTTTTTTTTTAGCTGTTTTCAGCTTTAAAAACACTCTCACGTCACAAAACGCCTAAAAACACTTAAAAACGCAGATAAACATGTGGCTCACCCTCGTTTAACATTTTTAATCCATTGGGAAAAAATAAAAACTTTAAAAAGCGCTAACGGCAAAAAACGCTAAAAAACGCTATTGCAAAAATGTTTATTGATAAACGTTGAAAAACTCACTGCAAAGCTACTGGTGCTTTTATAACGTTATTATAACTTCCAGTGTGCATGAAGTCTAAAGGTGAGTTAGGGACCTTCGTTTGTAAGCTCCTTGAGGGCAAGAACTGATGTGAATATACAATATATATGTAGAGTGCTGCGCAAATTGATGCCGCTATATATTGTAATTAGCTGCAATAAATAAATCAATAAAATACCCTATCACCTATATTCTCCTGCCATAATTTTCAGGTTTTTTAAATTTTGAATAGAGTGGGGTAATAATAAAGTCCCTGTTAGAATCTGATTTCTAAAAATAAAGAAAGCCAGCATGCCAACAAATCCAAACCCATAGTCCCATATCAGGAAAATAACAGTTTTGAGGGCTCAGTTCCACTTTTTTTTAAAACATTGCTGTTTTTCTCCTGATATGGAATTCCAGCAAACTTCTTGCTTGAATCTGTTGGCATGCTGGCTTTCTTTACAATTGGATTTTAATGGCACCAGCCTTTAGCCATGTGCCCACCCCTACACAAGGGTATACAAAGTCTCTGCTATATGGTATAATGAATTTTTGGGGTTTTAATGCTGTCTCTCACCCTACTTTGAAGATTCTTCCTCTCTGTTTGAACTGCTGACCCTTGTCAGTTTTTACAGAAAGTGATGGGTAATTCAATGTCACCAGAACTGGAGGAAAAGGAAAATCCTCCAACTGTAACAGTATTTCCAGTGACAAATGTCTAATATTATATCCCTGTATATTTCCTTTAACTTCCTGTTGTATGCTGTGCATACTGGCAGATTATGGTGAAAGCTCAACCCATGCCAACAAAGTTTAGTTCCGCTTTAGGTATTTTAATTTAGAAGAGATCATAAAGTCACCGCTCCTAGAGCTTGCCATTACATAAGATCAAAACTGATGAATTCTAGCAGCATTATTCCTCATTAGAAGTCTGCTACTGAGCCTGCTATCTGAAGAAAGAATATTGCTTCCAAATTATAAAATCCAGCCGTAGAAGAAATTTCAGAAAAGTTAATGCCAGCTAGAGCAATTTGTCGCTTTTATCGATGGCCTTGCTTAAGAGTTCTTTCTTAGGCAAGGTCAGAACTGACATCTAATGTGGTGAGTGGCATTGCAGAGCAGTGCCCAGGGCCACAATTTATTAAAAAGTGTTAAAGCTGAGCGCTCTTATTCTCTGCCTATGCTAATGGGAGTTCAGCACTGCAGAAGGTTTTAACTTCCACAGAATATGGCTTGGATGTCAAGTATTTTTTTTTTTTGTATAATCTCTTTTTATTAATAAAAGAAAACAAATAACAGGTCATACCGAGCATTTCAGTATATCACAAGCGTTAGATGCAAAAAGGCATGTGTAACAGACAGATACAAGAACAGGCAAACTATACAAATAAGAACAACAATTGTAGCTTAAAGCCCTTATTGGGTCTTGGCGTAGCAGACGAGCCCAAAAGCCAGCACTAGGCAAGTGGACATTGATTGATCCATCTAATTAATCACGGGGTAGCCCAGCAGCACTGACTCCGGAGGTGAGGGGCATAAACAGCCTCTGACAACCACCTCTGCCACGACCAAGGCCCCTCCCCAGAGGCTAAAGATTGTCACTGGCAGGGAATAACAATGCCAACCCCCGAAAGGGCGGCCTCCCCCATGGTGGCAAAAGCACTAGGACTGTAAGTCGGGCTATGTTAATGACATATTGGGCCGAAGCCCCCAGTCTTGAACCCTGTAAACAAAAATAACAGAGACAAAAGGAGGGGAAGAAGAAAGAATGAGAAAAAAAATGGAAATATGAGCATACCTGTAGTCTCGCATTGAGTTTCCCCTTCCACACCAGACCTAGCCCTCTGCCATCCAAATAGAAAGAATACCTGGGGAAGGAAGACATCCCACCCATATGCCAGTTATGCCCCAGCTCACGTCTCGCTAGGTTGGTTCCCTTGTCTAAGGGATGGCTCAGCCAGTTCCAGCAGTGCCAGATCTCAACTAGATGACAATTGCCCTGGGTCAGAGGTGTAATTCGTCCAGAATGACCAAACGTCGGTGAAGCGGTCTCGAGTACCTCTGCAGGTCGCTGTCCATTCCTCCACTTCCCTGATTTAATTTACCTTATGGATCCACTCCCCTCTGTCAGGAATCTGGGTTCTCTTCCAGAATGTAGGAATCGAGCACCACTCTGTATTCAAAAGATGAGGCACTGCACTTTTCCTGTATTGGCTAATTGGTAGAGAAGAGGTGTGCAAGAGGTAGTGAAGTAGGGAGAGAGGAACATCTAGGCCCAATATCTCCTTTATCTGAGCCTGAATATCAGCCCAGAAAGGTTGTATTATGGGGCATTCCCACCACGAGGGCTGCAACCTCTCCAGCAATACTCAGGGGTTGAGGGATCGATTCGGGCAAGGTCAGCCGGTACTCGGTACCATTGTGATAACATTTTGTAGTTTGTTTCCTGCTGTTTCTAGGTTCAATAGAGCTAGAATGTGTCAGCTGGGCTGCAGTGAACTCGAGCCCCATTTCTCTTTCCTAGATCCAGGCATAGGCTGGCCTTGCTGCAGAGGTGGTGGAGCCAATCAGTTGATACAGTTCAGACACCATATGCAGTATTGGTTCATCCTCAATAAAGAGGCATTGAAAAGGCGTAAGAGAGGAGATATCCCTTATAGAATAGCCATTAATCTCAAAAAAAGTGGTGGAGATGCCTATACCTCCAGAAGTCCATAGGGAAGCTTCCATATCTTGTTCTTAGGGTAGTTAGACACAATAGTTTACCATTCCCCATGAGCTGGCAACAACTCGCACCACCATCCTCCACCCAAGGGCCAAAAAAGGGCAGTTGTTCTCCAGAGGGGAACCACAGGAACCCTCCCATCAGGGTTAGCAGGGACATAAGGGGGGACCACACCCAGAGTTGGGTTTATCCTATCCCATACTGCAAGAGCATGGGTCATCAATGGGGAGGTAGTGTCCGACAAACCCCTGTGCCCCCAGGAGAGCCACAGGTCATATGTCAGGTTCCTGCTAGCCATGTATTTCTCCAGGGAAACCCATAGCTTAGTGTGGGTATGGAAGCGGCAGTTGAGGAAACCCTGAAGAACAATAGCACTATAATACTTTTGTATATCTGGGAGCCCTAAAACACCAGCCTGTTTGGGGCATCTTAACACTTTCATGGCAATGCGTGGCTTCCGTGAATTCCACACAAACCCTAAAAGCATTCTAGATAGTTGGGTGAAGAAGCCCCCTGTTAGGGCACAGGGATCATCTGTAAATAGAAAAGTATTCTTGGGAGAATGTTCATCTTTATAATGTTAACCCTCCCCAACCAGGTAAAGGCAGTTTTAGTCCATTGCAGTAAGTCTTTTTTAACCATAGCTAATAATGAGGGGTAAGTGATGGAATACAGGGTGTCATATCAGTCTGTGAGCTGGATGCCTAAATATATTAATGAGGATTTGGCCCAAGTAAAAGGAAAAGCCACCTGTAAGTTATGTGTTAGGGAGGGGGATAGCTGGATAGGAAGAATCTCTGATTTTGTAAGATTAATTTTGAAATTTGATATGTCCCATAGTGATGAAGTTCCCGCATCAGGTTAGGTAATGAAATCAGAGGGTCCGCAAGGTGGAACAGCACATCATCAGCATATGCTGACAGCTTGTATTCTGTGTTACCAACCCTCAAGCCCTTAATATCCCCATTCACTCCTATCCTACACCATGGTTCAAGTACCATGCCGAAAAGGAGGTTCGAGAGGGGCATCCCTGCCTCGTGCCATTCCTGTTTGGGAACTTGGAGGAGAAGAGGCCATTAACTTTGACCTGGGCATAGAGTATAAGGCCATAATCCAATTTAACATGTTTGGTCCCAACGCCATAGATTCTAGTACCGCTTTCAGGTAGGACCAGTCGACGCAGCCAAATACCTTTTCTGCGTCTGTAGAGAGGATTAGGTAAGGCACAGGGTCAGGACAGGTACGGGCCCAGTGTATGAGATGGATTGCTCGAAGCGAGTTGTCGCTAGCTTCACGACCAGCAAAAAATCCCATTTGGTCTGGGTGGATGACATGTGGCATAAGGTGTTTCAATCTGTTTGCCAGGATTTTTGCCAGAATTTTAATATCCACATTTAGGAGGGATATAGGGTGATAACTCTGGGGAACAGTAGGGTCTTTACCCTCAAGTATTTTATACCCATTTTTCAGAACATTAATAGTAATAAAAACGCTGGCAGAGCCTCCAACCAAAAAGGGAAGCTCCGCTTGTCTGCTCCCCTCCCTCATTGGGCACATTTGAGGGGGGGGGAGCGGGTACCTGGTTTTGGCAGGTACCCGCTCCCACTTCCAGCAGCAGGCCCATTCACAAAATGCAGAGCGATTCATACATGCACAGTAGGAAACCGGCATTGAAGCCACAAGGCTTCACTGTAGGCTTCCCTTAGCCAAGATGAAGGTGCCAGCACCCGTGAGACAATTCAAGAACCTGCTTGGGTGAGGACACCATTAAGTGCCCTAATAGTAAAAGTCAGCAGCTACAGTGTTTGTAGCTGCTGATTTTAATTTTGGGGGGGGGGGGGGCAGAACTTCTCTTTAAGCACTGTGCATAATAAACAGAAATTCGTTTTTTTTTAAAGAAATATTCTTAGGCTTCATTCACACCTAAGCATCACGCAGCAACAGCTGCTGCAGCAAATTTTGGTTAGCTTTTTTGTGTTTTTTAGTGGAGTGTTTTTAGAATTGCACCATGCACAGAGCCAGGAGCATCTGACATTTCGATTTTTGCTGTGATTGTAGCACATATTGTCGTTCGATGATTGTGGTAAAATCCCACCGCGTTTGGGTTGCCATTGAGAAATAATGTTTTTGCATTTCTTTTTGCAACATGTCTTGCATTTTGCCAAGATTCTGAAAACGTGGCCGAAATCTTGGCGATTCCGCACACGGTTCAAAATGCCTAGGCGTGAACGTAGCCTAAGACTTCATGCACACCTGGCTTTTGCCCATCTCTCCTAAGTTACTTTTCTCTTGGTAGAACCCTTGCTGTTTGTAAATGCATCTAGACACGTTTAGGCGTATCAGCTACTTGAGTGTTAATTCATTTTATTGAAACAAAATAATGCTCCAGCTATAGATGCGCTAGCATTAATGCGTGTTTAGATACGTTTACACTCGTCAAGCATTTTTCTGCCAAAATATAGTTGCTCCTGGATGCGCTGACAGTGTTTTTTCTTTTTCCTGCCTCTAAATGCCTATATGTGCATGGACACATAGGCTAACATGCAGGGGCTGTTTAGAGACAGGGAAAAAAATGCCAACCACCTTTAACAGCAGTGTTAAAAATGTTCAGTGTGCATAAGGCCTTATTCTTTTGTTAACATTTTTTTTTTAATCTGAGTGCTTCGGATCTCCTGCAGTCTTTTGACAGCATTTTTTACGTTCATGGGCTGCTGCTTTGGCTGTACATCATTACTCTGGGTGGTTTTCTAGTGGTGATAATGGAGAAACATGTCAGCGTAATGTGTACTGGAAAAGCTGTTTATATCATCTCCATTATTAACACACATGACATGCAAGAAAGCAATAGGGAGGTAGGACCAGAACATTGTCACATTATAAGAGGAAGTGCCTGAACAAGGTCCTTCATAGCAGGATCACAAGGTATTATTTTAACCCTCCTGGTGGTGATCCCGAGTGTGGCTCTGGCTTAAATTTCAGTACCATTAGCGGTAACCCCGGGCCACACTCAGGATTGCATTGCAGAATCCTGTTACAACATACTTACCTTGTCACCAGGATCCTGAGATGTCCCCTGCTGTGTCCTTCACTGGATCATCTGCCCGATGTCCTGTGTTTCGGGCTTCATTCCCTGAGAGCCTCGTGAAGCATGGGGGAAGAAAACAGTGATATTATTTTTTATAATTATTTATAGTTATTTATTATATTATAATTTATGGTTTTGTGTTTCAAACTTCATCATACCCGTGATGTCTACTAGATTCTTGTTTGGACAGATTTAAGTGTGTTATTACTAATAATTCAAGGGCTACAATATAAAATGCCAAATTTCTATTGAAAACAATGTACCACTTTGAAATTCAAAAATTCAAAAATCTGACATAATCACACCGCCAGGGAGGTTACTGAAAGCTGCAGATTGAAAACTACTTTTGACATTTAATCGGCTTGATGAAGATATTTAGAGCTACCCCCCAAATTGCTGCTGGATAAATAGGTCCTTCTGCTGTTCCGCAGTGATGAGCCACCCTGTCTGAACCCAAATGCACTATTGGGGGGGAGGGGGTGCTAGTAGTGATTATCGAGGGGCATTTGTGCTGCAATAGGAAATTTAGAGTTCTCATACTTTTTTCCAGGTTCGTTAACATCTTGAGACCAGAGACAGCCAGGCAACTAGTATTTTTAGAAGGCTATAAGCACCTGCAGTCACTGTATTTCTCTCAGCTGAGAGTGTTTTTATGTTTGCACGGAGTTCTACTTACAACTGCCCTCCCTATCTGTATTTTGACATGGAAATATGTGCATAATTGTTTTGCTATTGAAAGATGCCGTGGCCTTCTGTGAGGCTGCTTCAATGAAGAGACATCAAACATGTTTAGCTGACAAACTGTACAGTGCACTTGTTCATGCAGTACATTGATGCTCTTACAAAAGACGTTTTTGATATAGTTAATTAAAGCCTTTGAAGAACCATAGGCTGACACAATGTGATTCCCTATAATTACTCTGTTACAACGGCAATTTCTCTTTAATTTATACCATGCAGCATGACATATTGCAGTTGTGCTTTCCATATCAAAATTTGACTCGCATACATTTTTAACTAATTCAGTACCTTAAAAAGAGCAATGTTTTATTGCTGTAGTTAAAGGACTATCTTAGCCCTTTCTAACCAGTTTACATATGTGGGCCCATGTCTATCTTGTCATGCCCACACACACAGAAATTATGATGGTAGATTTGGATATTGTAGAACTAGGCTATCATGCATCATGCTAGGTGACATCCTAGATGGTTGATGAATATATGATTTGGCAAGCCATGTCATTCTATGTTTTCAATCTGTGACTGTTGATGCTTACTGCTGAATTTCGCTGAATAATTCTGCACACTTAGAGAGAAATTTTCATTCATGCTGCACACTTTTGTAAAGCATTTAACTTTGATTGGTGTGTGACAGTTAAATGCTCCTTAATTGCCTTTCACCTCAAGAACAAAGGACTTAAACTCAGTGTGGCTCCTTCCAATCACGTAATACGCCTCCCTTTGATTACAAACACGAAAGATGATGAGATTACGTTATAGCTCTCATTAAAAGGGTCAATGTGTGTAAAAATTCCCAAAGTAACTTACATTAAGGGGCAGACTGTTCACTGTTCTAATATATGTCAACATTATGTTTGCTTTCAGATTTTCACCACCCTTACAGTGACAAAACGCTCTGGGGAGGATATTGTTCAAGGTGGATGCTGAGGTTAAATCTTGCTGTTTGTTGCTGTTGCCATGGTCTTAGGAAACCAGAGAGAAGTTATCACCTGATAATAAAATCAATGTAAGGGCAGTTATCAAAAAACAAGGTCAACTAAAGAAGAAAAGCATGGTGATTGAAGTTCACAGTCTTCTGACATGGCAACTAACATAACAGCAAAGTACCTGGAAATAAGCTGCAGCAGGGCACCGCACTAGTGCTTAAGTGACGTTACATTCCAAAGCCACCCGTGGTGGGATGTGACTGAAGACCTGCAAGATCAGTTTATTGATGTCTATTATTCTGTTAATTATATTTGTGGTTTCTGTCATTTGTAAATAGTTTGTTATTAATGAAGTTTTTTGTAGAAAAATGTAATAAATATATATACCATATCTCAGTATTAATAACAGTAAAATATGAGGATCTGTTTAACAAAATCTTCATTCATAATAAGTGTATAGTTTCTTTAGTAGCTGTACAGTTCAAAAAAAGTTGGTGACAATCAGTTTTAAATTAAGGCCTCATGCACATTGCTGCTCCTAAATTTACGTTTTTGTGGCTTTTGGCATTTTTTTGCCTAAGCCCCTGAGCGCACCTTAATAAAAGCATATGGGGTGCTCTGTATAGAAACCAATAAGTTTCCATTTTTTTGTCAAAGCTTATTTGAACAAGCTGAAGTTCGAAGCTGATTGGCTACCATGCACAGCTGCACCAGATTTTGCACTCCAGTTTTAGTAAATCCACCCTGGATTCACACCTATGCATTTTTAGTGCTTTTTGCATTTTGCAGATTTGCTCTATAGAACGTGTTCCATAGGAAACCATGTTAAATGGACTGTAGTGCAAATCTTCAAAATGCAAAAAGCACTAAAACTGCATAAGGCTGGATTCACACCTATGCATTTTTAGTGCTTTTTGCATTTTGCAGATTTGCTCTATAGAACGTGTTCCATAGGAAACCATGTTAAATGGACTGTAGTGCAAATCTTCAAAATGCAAAAAGCACTAAAACTGCATAAGGCTGGATTCACACCTATGCATTTTTAGTGCTTTTTGCATTTTGCAGATTTGCACTACAGTCCATTTAACATGGTTTCCTATGGAACACGTTCTGTAGTGCAAATCTGCAAAATGCAAAAAGCACTAAAAATGCATAGGTGTGAATTCAGCCTTAGTGTGAATCCAGCCTTATGTGTACATGCACATATAGGTTTTTAAAGTTACTTCTGTTGAATGCAAAAGAATCACATTCAGGAGATGAGCTTTTGGGCACGAGGCCTGGTTCACACCTATGAATTTTTTAGTGCATTTTCGGTTTTGCAGAAACACACTATAGTCCATTTAACATGGTTTCCTATAGATGTAGTTCACATCTGTGCATTTTATGGAAAGGGCCAGGGACTTTTTTCTGGTTTTTGGTTCCATAGATTTTAGTGGATGAAAAGCATGCATTGAAAAACATAAAATGCACCTGCAATATGCAAACTGCAACCTGCATAAGTGTGAATCAGGCCTAAAACAGCAAACATAACTAAACACGTCAGAACACAAATGAGCGTCTTTAGCATTAAATAAATAATAATTCTGACCAATTAAATAAGTAAACACTCAAACACCAAAAGCTGCTAAATTTGCCTCAACTGGTTTGAAAAAACGCAGCTTAGGTGAGCTTTTAACACTGATTTTCTTATGTTAAGAGAAAACAGTGTTTACAATAAACCAATGTGCATGAGGCCTAAAGAGTCATGGTATAAAACTTTAAAGGGGCAAGTGCAATGGTAATAAAATACATAGATTTTTTTTTACAAGGTTATATAAATTATAATTTTAATATTTTAATAAGTATGTCTGTTCTTTGCAAATACACGTTTTTACAACATTGTTATTTCAAATTAAATTATTTTGGTTTGAAAAATGTTCAAATAAAGTTGATAAGCATTGAAACATATTTTATATCCTATTATTTTACTATTTATATACCCTTTTAACTTAACTGGAACAGAAACAGGGTATACAGGTGAGAAGCATGCTCTCCCATCAAGAATGATAACATTACTTCAAATACAAAAGTATTACCATGGATAAGACAAACAAATACCAAAGTGCATCCAGTGAGTGCAGCATGACTGTAGAAATCACAGTCAAAAAAGGATGGATAGGGAGAAGACAGGGGAGGATAAAAAGGAGAGGTGAGTCCCACAGCATCTGGGAAGGATCTACAGATTGCAAGAACTAGAGAAAAGAGCACCAGAGGAATTAGAAAAATCAATCCAGAGCTTTGTTACTACTTTCTTCCCCCCACGCTGTTACCCGTAAGTCTATTTGAGATTTAATATCTCTCAGATATGATTTGGGTTAATAAGAGTTGTTTGACCATGAGTGAAAGCTTTAACACAATAACAAAAATGTATTGGTAAATAGTAAAGAGGCCTAGACTAATACACAGAAATCTATCTATTGTGCAGGAAAAGGGTATAAATTATGGATTACATGAAGGAATACAGAGTCAAATACTCAAAACTTTAATCTACAAACAACAGGACAGAAAAGACATAAGACAAACATTTAGATACCATTACAATGGAGATATTCCATAGTTACCATGCTACTATCCACAATGGTTTCATGGGACAGCACAAAGGACTCAAAGAGGTATTGAATAAAGAGACACAACACAATTTCATGTTGGCTATAATGGCCATGGCATTTATTAAGGGGTCACTCAAAATGGACAATAATCATCCATTACAGCAACATATTTAATCTTAAAATTATATAACCATAAATGTTTTAATTTATTAATAATATCACATAGTCCATCCAGAACTGAACTGGATGACAAACCCCACTAACAAACGCCAAGACAAAATCAAATATTTATATATATTCGGGAGGGAGGGTGGGAGCAGCATGCGGCTCCGTCTTCAGCCGGGGTCTCCTCAGGTGGTGAACGGAGCGGTAAAGCCGCCGGCTTATATAACCACAGCCCGGCCCAATTCAGCCAATCGGGACCCATTGCCATGAAGCTCCACAATCTGCCATCACTTGGGGCAACCTAAAGAGAGAGAAATGGGGGGTGGGGGCAAGCACCAGAAAAACTGCAGCCTTCTGTACTTTCCCATGGAGCCCCGCATAAGCGCTAGGGGCTCATTCATTCTGGTGACTACTCTACCAGAGTGTGTACCCTCCCATCTAGTCTGTGTATATCATTACTGGCTGATGCCTCATTGGTTGACATGGCGTAGCTCTGATACCTGTACCTATATTTTGCATAAGTCAGCCCCCATTAATGCAAATCCTTGGCACCGACTATTTTGAGTGGGAGATTTCACTTGTAGGTACATGACCTTTTCAGGGAAGTTAAGTATTGATGACGGGCTGGCCACTCTCATTGCATATCTAAATGAAGGATCCTTTGAAGTGAATATTTGTAGAACATTACATTTTGGGTCCCATTGTTAAGATAAACAAGCATAGGCACCAAATCGTCTGTATAACAGGGACTTCTGGGAAGCTATGTTACACCCCCATAGATACCACTCTAAATTAAATACATTCATAATTATCATATTTTACAGCTAATAATGGAGATTTCACATAAACTCATAAGGGAACAATGTCCACCAACAGGTTGGAGACCAAAGAGAAGATTTGTGCAGCATAGAAGGACATCTGCACCATTTGGTCATGAGTGGCCCAATTCCTTTTCACACTCTCTGGTGTAAAAGGTCCGGTTTCGGGAGAACATGGGATAGTAACGTATTAATCTATATAGTTAAAAAATCATATGGGTGTGATCCATCCTATTTATGCATACATCTTCAAACTCCTAGAAAGCTCACCTAAGATAATGAAATAAGAATAGAAGTGTTAAAGTTGTACATAAGCAAGCTATTTGTCCTGATAAGGAAGATCTGCTAAACAAAGCCCAGTCAATGTTTTTAGGGCAGCTGCATTCATAGTTTGCATAATTGGAGAGGGGTTTAAGCAATATCATTTTAGAAACCTCAACACTTATGGGTTTGCCTCCATAATCCAAACCTACCTGGGCATCTGCACGAGTCAAGAACCCATATTATATATTCATCATTCATATAAGAAATATTTATTTATTAAAAGGAACCCCTCAGACTAAGCACCAGGTTTTTACAGTGGTGTGAAAAAGTGTTTGCCCCCTTCCTCATTTCCTGTTCCTTTGCATGTTTGTCACACTTAAGTGTTTCGGGAACATCAAACCAATTTAAACAATAGTCAAGGACAACACAAGTAAACACAAAATGCAATTTGTAAATGAAGGTGTTTATTATTAAAGGTGAAAAAAAATCCAAACCATCATGGCCCTGTGTGAAAAAGTGATTGCCCCCCTTGTTAAAACATACTATAACTGTGGTTGTCCACACCTGAGTTCAATTTCTCTAGCCACACTCAGGCCTGATTATTGCCACACCTGTTCACAATCAAGGCATCACTTAAATAGGAGCTGCTTGACACAGTAAGGTCCACCAGAAGATCCTTAAAAGCTACACATCATGCCGAGACCCAAAGAAATTCAGGAACAATTGAGAAAGAAAGTAATTGAGATCTATCAGTCTGGAAAGGGTTATAAAGCCATTTCCAAAGCTTTGGGAATACAGCGAACCACAGTGAGAGCCATTACCCACAAATGGCGAAGACATGGAACAGTGGTGAACCTTCCCAGGAGTGGCCGGCCGCCCAAAATTACCCCAAGAGCGCAGCGACAACTCATCCAAGAGGTCACAAAAGACCCCACAACAACGTCCAAGGAACTGCAGGCCTCACTTGCCTCAGTTAAGGTCAGCGTTCATGCCTCCACCATCAGGAAAAGACTGGGCAAAAATGGCCTGCATGGCAGAGTTCCAAGGAGAAAACCACTGCTGAGCAAAAAGAACATCAAAGCTCGTCTCAATTTCTCTACAACACATCTTGATGATCCCCAAGACTTTTGGGACAACATTCTGTGGACCGATGAGACAAAAGTGGAACTCTTTGGAAGGTGTGTGTCCAAGTATATCTGGCGTAGAAGGAACACTGCATTTCATAAAAAGAACATTATACCAACAGTAAAATATGGTGGTGGTAGTGTGATGGTCTAGGGCTGTTTTGCTGCTTCAGGACCTGGAAGACTTGCCGTGATAAAAGGAACTATGAATTCTGCTGTCTACCAAGAGATCCTGAAGGAGAATGTCCGACCATCTGTTCGTGTACTCAAGCTGAAACGAACTTGGGTTCTGCAGCAGGACAATGATCCTAAACACACCAGCAAGTCCACCACCGAATGGCTGAAAAAAAACAAAATGAAGACTTTGGAGTGGCCTAGCCAAAGTCCTGACCTGAATCCTATTGAGATGTTGTGGTATGACCTTAAAAAGGCCGTTCATGCTCGAAAACCCTCTAATGTAACTGAATTAGGACAATTCTGCAAAGATGAGTGGGCCAAAATTCCTCCAGGACGCTGTAAAAGCCTCATTGCACGTTATCGCAAACGCTTGGTTGCAGTTGTTGCTGCTAAGGGTGGCCCAACCAGTTATTAGGTTTAGGGGGCAATCACTTTTTCACACAGGGCCATGATGGTTTGGATTTTTTTTCACCTTTAATAATAAACACCTTCATTTACAAATTGCATTTTGTGTTTACTTGTGTTGTCCTTGACTATTGTTTAAATTGGTTTGATGTTCCGAAACACTTAAGTGTGACAAACATGCAAAGGAACAGGAAATGAGGAAGGGGGCAAACACTTTTTCACACCACTGTATACTTTCTTACTTCATTTAATAAACCTTAGACATGACATTCCCAAATTGGGGAGTTAAGCAACCCACAAAAAAGGTTTTGGAAATGTATTGAGTAGCCCCACGTGTTCAAAAGAGAGGTTATTAGGGGTTTGAGAGTGATTGTGGGTGTGGACTTTAGATCAAGTGAATCCATAGCTTAGTGTGCTTCAGAAATCCATTCTGCTATGCAAATACAGTAGGTACAGCTGACGTGGTAAGCTGGCGCCTCCATCCTGCTTTCATTAAGGTTGTCCTTCCTTAGGCATACTGGAGACTGATAACAAAGTAAAGATGAACACAGAACCTGAAAAGATCAAAAGCAGGATTTTCATAAGTAGTGTTTGGAAGAGATAGAGAAAGGGAAGCAGGATGTCCATTTTATAAACTGACATGCTACCAAGCCAAGAATGTTTCTTGCCCAACCAAGGGCACACTATTTATATAAAATGAAATATTTGTAATGTGAATATTCAGTTTGGTACACGATTTACCCATACCAAAGGATTCACAGAGCAACCCAAACTATGTTCCCTTTAAACAATGGGCCTTTCAGTTAAAATATCCCTTTTTATTTTCTTTATTTTCGTTTTCCGGTTTTGTGTGGATATTGACTTGTTCATCAAATTTATTTATAGATTTTGCACTTTAGTGCTAATAAAAAGGTTTCTCAGCAGGCTTTTGCCTAGAGAGAAACATTATATTAGTTTAGTTGAGTTATTTATAGTGTAATATATGTTTTATTTTGTAAACTTAGTGACAGAAGCAATTTAAAAGTTGAAAGAACCAACAATACTTCAAAGTCTGAAAGGCTACAGGGCTTTTTGTATAGAATAATGCAATGTGTACAAGGTTGCTATAAAACCTAGCAGGCTAGCATTTTTTCTAGTGTGGGTCAGGAAATCAAGGTGATAATTTTGTTGGTTGCTATAGGTTACACAATAGAATAAAACACAGTTAAATTAAGTTGCTTGCCTATCTATCAGGTGCAAGTTGTTTTTTTTCCTTTATCGTTTATTTTTCATAAATCAATGTTTATTAAAGATTCTCTGCAAGTTTATTTTCTAAATTCAATTATACAATAGACAAATAAAATGTGTTTATCCCTGTAATGTCATTAGATCTGAAATAACCAATTCACCTTCCACACCTGTGGGGAAGAAGCTATCTCTCCATGCAGCCAGTAAATCCACACAGACTTTGAGGGAAGTGGCGACCTCTAGTGGCAAAGGGTATGTGGAACTGGCAGCAAATTCAGCAGCCTTAATACTTATTGTAGGGACCCATATATACTGTAGATACCATATAGGTTCCTGGGTGATTTGGTTACATAGAATTTAAATTGATGAGTAGAAAGCAACTGCCATGTGAACCCTGGGTTCCATTAGACGATTTGAACTTATGGCTTGAAGTGCCTGATGGAAAGGCAGATGCAGATGCTGTTTGGTCATTTTATGTCCCCTGCAGTCCCCCCCCCCCCCCCATGTGGTCTGGGATACCTGCATAGAGTATCCTACATGCACATTAGACAATTTGTAAAGTCTGAGGAAATACATAACCAAAACAATGCAATTTGCAAGATATAACTTTGACTGAATGTTTTAAAGGGTAACTCCACTTTTGTAGCAAATAAAGAAAAAATAATATAGCGTATAACCTTCAGGGCCCCGGTGCAAGAAACCATGAAGGGCCCCCCTGACGCATGTAGTGACCCAGCCCCATGCTTCAGGGGGCCCATGTGTCACCCCTGTACACCTGGATAGGAGGAGCGGGGGGGGCAGCATATAGAGGAACCAATCCCCTCCATTTTCTTCATGCAGCCGCTGAATGTCAGCGGGAGGGAGAGGAAAAGTACGCTTTCAGTGATTGCAGGAGGAAAATGGAGGTTATTGGTTCCGCTATATGCTGCCCTGCCGCCCCTCCTATCCAGGTGTACAAGGGTGAGGCATGGGCCCCCTGGAGCATGGAGCTGGGATGAGTGACAGCGAGTGGTGGTGGCAGTGATGGGGGAATTGGATGGATGAGTGGCAACGAGCAATGTTGGCAGTAATGGGGGAATGTGATGGGATGAGTGGCAGTTGGGGTGGGGGGGAATGGGATAAGTGGTAGGGGTGGGGTGGGGTGGATGGGATGAGTGGCAGCAGTGGTGGAGGGATGGGCTGGGATGGGGATGGCGGTGGGGGGTTAGATCAGTGGCAGTGGGGATGGTGAGGGGGATGGGATCAGTGGCAATGGTGGTGGTGGGAGGTGGGATCAGTGGTAGCAGTGGCAGTGGTGGTGAGGGGGGTGGGATCAGTGGCAGTTTTGGTGGTGGGGGGCGGTATCAGTGGTGGTGGTGAGGGTGGTGGGATCAGTTGTGGTGGTGGGATCAGTGATGGT
The DNA here is from genome assembly GCF_037356315.1 of Lithobates pipiens. Taxonomy (NCBI): domain Eukaryota; kingdom Metazoa; phylum Chordata; class Amphibia; order Anura; family Ranidae; genus Lithobates; species Lithobates pipiens. The sequence continues at coordinate 280,153,061 of NW_027507903.1, read as the reverse complement.
GGAGGTGGGATCAGTGGTAGTGGTGGTGAGGGGGTGAGATCAGTGGCATCAGTGGTGGTGGTGGTGAGGGGGGTGGGATCAATGGCGGCACCGGTGATAATGGTGAGGGGGTGGGATCAGTGGCAGTGGCGGTGGTGAGGGGGTGGGATCAGTGGCAATGGAGGTGGTGGGGGTGGGATCATTGGCGGCTGTGGTGGTGGTGAAGGGGGTGGGATCGGTGGTGATGGGGGTGTGATCAGAGGTGGCAGCGGTGTTGAGAGGGGTGGGATCAGCGGCAGTGGTGGTGGTGGGTGGTCAAGGGGATGGGATCAATGGCGGAAGTGGGAGTGAGGGGGGGATCAGTGGAGGTGATGGGGTGGGATCAGTGGCAGTGATGAGGGGGTGGGATCAGTGGAAGCGGTGGTGGTGAGGGGGGTGGGATCAGTGGCGGCGGTGGCGGTGAGGGGGTGTGATCAGTGGCAATGGTGGTGGTGAGGGGGGTGGGATCAGTGGAGGTGATGGGGTGGGATCAGTGGCAGTGATGAGGGGGTGGGATCAGTGGAAGCAGTGGTGGTGAGGGGGGGTGGGATCAGTGGCAGCGGTGGCGGTGAGGGGGTGGGATCAGTGGTGGTGGTGGTGAGGGGGGTGTTATCAGAGGTGGTGGTGGTGGTGAAGGGGGGTGGGATCAGTGGCGGTGGCGGTGAGGGGGTGGGATCAGTGGTAGTGGTGGTGAGGGGGCGGGATCGGTGGTGGCGGAGGTGGTGGTGGTGGGGGGGTGGGATCAATGGCGGTAGTGGTAGCGAGGGGGGCGGGATCAGTGGCAGTGGTAAAGGTGGGTGGGATTAGTGGCGCCAGCGGTGGTGAAGGGGTAACTATGAGTAAGCGCTAATTTCAGCGTGAAACGCGTCAGCATTCCCTGTTCTACATTCCCTCTGCTGCTGTAACTCGTATGATGTGAAGGTTTTTTTGGTGGAAATAATAAAGGCACAACTTATTTTACCTGATCCGGAGTGCGGCTATCCAGAGTTTTTTCGGTTCCTCCAGCGGTGGTGAAGGGGGTGGGATCAGTGGCAGTGGTGGTAGTGAAGGGGTGGTGGTGGTGAGATCAGTGGTGGTGGTGAGGGGGGTGGGATCAGTGGCATCGGTGGTAGTGAGGGGAGGTTGGATCAGTGGCAGTGGTGAGGGCGGTGGGATCAGTGGTAGCGGTGGTGGTGAGGGGAGAGGGATCAGTGCCAGCGGCAATGGTGAGATCAGTGGCGGAGGTGGTGAGGTGGGGGGGGGGGATCAGTGGTGGCTGCAGTGGTGGTGGCAAAGGGGGGTGGTATCAGTGGCGGTGGTGGTGGTGAGGGGGATGGGATCAGTACCGGCGAGGTCAGTAGCTGCGGCGGTAGTGGTGGTGAGGGGGGTGGGATCATTGGTGACGGCGTTGGTGAGATCAGTGGCGACGGCGGTGGTGGTGGGGTAGGATCAGTGGTGGCAGTGGCTGGGGTGAAATCAGTGGCGGTGGTGGTGGTGGTGGTGGTGGTGGTGGGGGGGTGGGAGCAGTGGCGGCGGTGAGGGGGGTGCGATCAGTGGCGGTGGTGGTGAGTGGGGTGGGAGCAGTGGCAGTGGTGGTGCCATCCTCCCCCACCACCACATCTGCCTCTCCTTGATCCCATCCCCCCACCACCACCACAGGTCTACTCTCTTCCCCATGGGGGGGTCAGTAAGAGGCAGAGGTTGGGATCAGTTGCACTGACAATTTGTCACTTATTTTGTCAGTTAGTCAGTTGATTCCTTCCCCTTCATCATTACTCTTGTGCCTCCAGGGATGCTCCTGTGTCATGGGGTCTCCTGCAGAGCGGAGAGCTCCTCCCCTTCACTCCATTAGTGTCAGCTGGTCAGCTGACTTTTTCTTCCAGCGTCGATCTCCCTACATGGCTTCCCTCCCCCATGGCTGAACGAAGGGATAGCCAGAATGGTGGAGAACGGGAGGGCGGGCTCCTGACAGCGGAGACAGCGGAGAAGAGCTCTTTGCTTCTATCCCACTCCCCCTTCCTCTTCTTTGCAGTCATTGGTTGCTAGACGTCCTAGCACAGCACAGCTCCACCTCTCAACTCTGGCTCCCGGGGGAGGAGGGTGGGGCGGTTAGGCAGGAGGGGCACAAGTGTTTTTATCAAGAGAAGTGGGGGCTCCCTGGTCCACCTTGCTTACCAACACTGCCAGCACAGCACACCGCGGGCTGATTTCATGTAGAAAGCTGAGCTCATACAGGCTGGGCAGGATTGCACACAGCAGACCTGACCCTGCTTCATACTGCACAGTACTGTGTTCTCCAAAAATATGCTGTACTTGTAGCCCAGGGGCATGACATGGGTGTCAGAAGTGTGAGAGGCATTGGTAGACTGTCTCCCTAGATACACATAACATTGCCTATCCATCTGCATGTGTAGACAGTGGCTTCTGCCCATGTGAACTGACCTCTGCTAATTTTATCATTTTGAAATTTGGAGGGGGGGGGGGCTGTAGGGTAGGCTGTATGGGGCCCCCCGTAACTTTTTTAACAGCATCCCTGAATGTAAGGCAGATGTAACCTGAAAGAACTGTACTGGAGCCCTAGGAAAATGGTAGATTGTTTAGCAACAGGCATTCTCTATTGCCCCATACACATGGGGCAGAATTCCGCTCAAGCTTGGCTTGCATACACACGGTCACACAAAAGTTCTCTGGACTTTCGACCGTCAAGAACGCGGTGACAACACTATGACAAGCCGAGAAAATGAGGTTCAATGCTTTCAAGCATGCGTCGAATTGTTTCCGAGCATGCGTAGGAATTTGGCGCATCAGAATTTGTACAGATGATCTGAACTTTTTCCGACTGAAAAATACAGAACATTCTCAATCTTTTTCTGGCTGGAATTCCGCCAGCAAAAGACGATGGAGTATACACACGGTCGCATTTTCTGACCAAAAGCTTTCATTGGACTTTTGTTGGTGGAATTTCCGATCGTGTGTACGCGGCATTAGTTGTGTCAAGCTTTTGGCTAAACAGGCTCTGGAATGGAGATAAACTAAGGCAGCCAATCAGCAATGATCTTTTATCTTCTTAATGCAGGTTTGACAATGAAACCTGATCTGTGGTTGACTTCTGGATTTTGAGTTTGATGGAGGCTAGTATATAGCCACCAGTAATTGTATTCAAGTAATATGTACTGTATGTACGAAAAAGCACAATCTGCATAGAGTTCTATTGTTTTGCTGTTTGTTATCTATATCACAAAAGTAATGTTTGACCAGATTTTTCTGTTTTCTAAGACAGCATCTTTCTTAAGATATGGTTTAAAATAAAACTGTGACATTTGAAAGACTGTCTATGCTTTTTTTCTCCCTATATGAAATACACAAGGTTAATAGGCTTCAGATTTCCCTAGCTACTAAAATGCATTTAGCAGGTCTGTGGCAAAGAAAACATACTTAGGGCATGCACTCTATTATAACCAAGACCCACTCACTTTCTAATCATTTGCAGACAGCTATTTCATTCCTAAGAGATGTACATTTTCGTACAATGGATGAATTTTTCCAAAGTAAAATAGTATTCCAGCTAAAGCCTAACTTAAAAATGCTTCTTTCCCCCTCCTAAAACCAATGCTACATAACTTGCATAAACAAGATGTGTATTCTTACGTATTTTCAGCCCGCTGCTGCAGGGGGATGGAGAGAACACGCCTGACAATGGAAGTGAACGTCAGGAGCGATGGCGTCACCCTTATGTCATGCACACACGACCGGACCCTTCCACAGACTAGGTCCGACGGTCTTCCCGACGGACTTTCAGCGGAGTTCCGACGGACTTTCCGAACGAACGGACTTGGCCACACACAAGCACACCAAAGTCCGAAGGATTCGAACATGATGACGTACGACCGGACTAGAATAAGGAAGTTCATAGCCAGTAGCCAATAGCTGCCCTAGCGTCAGTTTTCATCTGTCGGACTAGCATACAGATGAAAGGATTTTTCGACCGGACTCGAGTCCGTCGGAAAGATTTGAAACATGTTTTATTTCTAGGTCTGTCTGACTTTTGGGGAAAAAAAAGTCAGCTGGAGCTCATACACGATCATAATATCTGACGGATTCATTCCGTCGGACCTAGTCCATTGAAAAATCCGGTCGTGTGTACACGCCATTAGGCTCCCATGGTGCAGCCGTTGTCAACAGTCTCTCCACTCCCCCACAGCTACTGCTGGATTATGCAGGGGAGCCAATTCACGTGACTGTATAAGCATGGGAGTAGGTGGAGACGGTTGATGGCAGACCTTCCTTTGTGTTCCTCATTAACTCATTGGATGCCAAGTCTGGGTCACATAAGAGGACTAGCCCTGGGGTTGGCTCTTCGGGGCTACCCTAGGCACCTGTAACAGGGTCACTCTCCTCACACATGGGGTACCTTAACCACTTGCCTAATGGGCACTTTTACCCCCTTCCTGACCAGGCCAATTATCAGCTTTCAGCGCTGTCGCACTTTGAATGAAAATTGTACCCAATTTTCTGTACCACTGTACCACAAACTGAATTCTTATCATTTTTTTCACACAAATAGAGATTTCTTTTGGTGGCATTTAACCACTTCAGCCCCGGAAGATTTTACCCCCTTCCTGACCAGAGTGCTTTTTGCGATTTGGCACTGCGACGATTTAACTGAAAATTGCGTGGTCGTGCAACGTTGCACCCAAACAAAATTGACGTCTTTTTTTCCCAAAAATTTAGCTTTCTTTTGGTGGTATTTGATCACCTCTGCGGTTTTTATTTTTTGCACTATAAACCAAAAAAGAGTGACAATTTTGAAAAAAGCACATTATTTTTTACTTTTTTGCTATAATAAATATCCCCCAAAAATATATAAAAAAATATTTTTTTCCTCAGTTTAGGCAAATATTATTATTATTATTATTATTATACAGGTTTTATATAGCGCCAACAGTTTGCGCAACGCTTTACAACATGAGGGCAGACATTACAGTTACATTACAATTTGGTACAAGAGGAATCAGAGGGAGGGTCAATTGATACAAAAGGTAATAGCTGTGGGGGGATGAGCTGATGGATGAAGTAAAACAGTGTTAGTTAGAAGCAGGATAGGCTTCTTTGAAGAGAAGGGTTTTCAGGGATCGTCTGAAGATAGATAGATTAGGGGACAGTCGGACAGATTGGGGTAGGGAGTTCCAAAGGATGGGAGAAGCTCGGGAGAAGCTCTGGAGAAATCCTGGAGATGAGAATGGGAGGAGGTGACAAGGGAGCTAGAGAGCAGGAGGTCTTGGGATGACCAAAAAGAGCGGCTTGGTTGGTATTTTGGGACTAGGTTAGTGATGTAACTAGGGGCAGAGTTATGGATGGCTTTGTAAATTATTGTTAGTACTTTGAATTTTATTCGTTGGGTGAGTGGAAGCCAGTGAAGGGATTTGCAGAGAGGGGTGGAGGACACTGAATGGCTGGTAAGGTGGATGAGTCTGGCAGTGGCATTCATTATGGACTGAAAGGGAGATAGCCTATGTAAAGGTAATCCAATGAGGAGGGAGTTGCAGTAGTCAAGGTGAGAGATGACCAGGGAGTGAATTAGAAGCTTGGTGGTGTCATTAGTTAAAAAGGGGCATATTCTGGAAATGTTGCGGAGGCTAAGGCGGCATGATTTGGACAGGGCTTGTATGTGGGCCTGAAAGGACAGTTCGGAGTCTAAGGTTACCCCTAGCACCCTGGCATGTGGGGACGGACTGATAGATGTGGCATTGATCTTGACAGAGAAGTCAGGCGTAGGGGCACGTGGGGGAGGAAATATTAAGAGCTCAGTTTTAGATTAAGTTGGAGGAAGTGGTTTGACATCCAGGCTGATATGTCTGTTAGTAGATCAGTGATGTGTGAGGAGATTGATGGGGTGAGCTGAGGGGCAGAGAGATAGATTTGGGTGTCATCAGCATATAAATGGTAGTGAATGCCATGGGAGGCTATCAGCTGACCCAGGGAGGATGTGTAGATCGAGAATATGTATTCTTCTACAATAAGCGTATATTGATTGGTTTGCGTGGACATTGGTGGACACATCGGACAATTTTGACACATTTTTGGGACCTTTGGCATTAATACAGTGATCAATACTATAAAAATGCATTGATTACTGTAAAAATGTCACTGGCAGTGAAGGGGTTAACCACTAGGGGCGATCAAGGGGTTAATATGTTCCCCTAGTGTGTGTTCTAACTGAAGGGGGGAGGGGACTATGCAGGGGAAATTACAGATTGCTGTTCATACTCTGTAGGAACAGACAATCTGTCTCTTCTCCTCCCCTCCATGTGTCAGCTGCGATCGCAGGAGCCCGGCGGTGATCGTGACCGCCGGGCACTCGCATTGGCTCGGGGGGCGCGCGCTACATAATGTAGTTTCGCCCAGCCCTGCCATTCTGCCACAGTATAACTGCAGAGGCTGGTCTTCAAGTGGTTAATCATCACTGGGGTTTATATTTTTTACTAAATAAACAAATACAGACCGAAATGTAAAAAAGGAAAAACATTTTCAGAGTTTGTTCTAAAATTTTGGAAACAGGTATTTTTTCTCCTTCACTGATGGGCACTGAAAGGTAGCACTAATGGGCACTGATAGCCAGCACTGATGAGCGGCACTGATAGGTGGCACTGATGTGCCCTGGTAGGTGGCACTGATAGATGACACTAATAAGGAGGCACTGATGGGCACTGATTGGCAGCAGGGATGGGCACTTATTGGCAGCACTGGTGGGCACTGATTGGCAGCACTGGTGGGAACTGTTTGGACTGCACTGATAATCAGGACACTGTGTAGATGTGCCTTTTAGAGAAGCCGGTTATCGGCTCTCTTCTCCTCTCCTCATGCTCTCAGCATGAGGAAACGAGTGCCGATAACCAGCTTCTATTTACATCTGTGATCAGCTGTGATTGGACACAGCTGATCACATGGTAAAAAGCTGCTGTTTGGCTCTTCACCTCAATCTGTGATAAGCATTGTCCAGCAATTGCCACTACCTCTCCTTGGTAGCAGAATGGGGCCCGGCTATGTGCTTAGCGCAGGCTCCATGCATGCACCTACTTAACTTCCATATCTCCATACTGGGTGGTGCTGATAAGCTCCCATTGCTATGATAGACAGACCACTACAGAAGGAGTACCGACAACATTTCCCTCTCTACAACAGGCCATCCCACCTGTAACAGATACACCCTAATGACAGGCTGCTTTAACTGACTGTAGGTTTTCGTTGCCCATGGCAACCACATGTAGTACTGCAATAGAATGTCTCTTTAAGTCCTGTCTTCATACCCCAATGTGTGTAGTGACCCACAAGCTGAAGACTATGTGCCCCAATTACTTGCATTACACTCCTTGCAATAACTTAGGACCAGGCAGTGGGCAAAGTTGAAAACTTTGTTTATGAAGGTGAAAAATATTACAGAATACATGCACATTAAATAGTTATTTTCCCTACACCCCAAATCCCTAACTCAGGCTTGTGTTTAGTCCGGCATACCTGCAAAGGTAAAGTCCATGCTGGTGTCTTCAGGGGGACTGTAAGTCCCAGCAGCTTCATAGATGTTGGCAGGCTCCTCTCTCTCGGGTGGCTGCAGAGGACATGCTGTGTGTGGTGGGACTACAGGACTCAGCAAACCCAGGCATGTTGGCAAGCTCCTCTTTGCAGGCAATTCCCAGTGATGACAGCTGGACAAGAAGATAGCTTGAAGGAGAGCAGAGCAGGGACTCCCTCAGACAAGTGGTTGCTGGACAATCGGATTACATTGCAGCAGTCAGCCTGTCTTCTCCCATGTGGCTGGGCTGCCTCTGGGCAAAGTTCCCTCCTGGTTTTATATGCATAGGAAAAGGGGCAGAGCCCAGCAGAAGCCTATTAAGTGAAAAGACTGGGAAATAGTTCAAAGGGGGTGTAAACTCTAATTTTTTTTTTTAAATAACAAACGTATCATACTTACCTCCACTGTGCAGTTCGTTTTGCACAGAGTGGCCCCAAGCATCGTCTTCTGGGGTCCCCCAACGGCGCTCGTGGCTCCTTCCCGCATTGGTAAACCCCCTAGGAGAAGCGCTCTCCCTGGGGGTTACCTGCGGGCATGCTCCTGAGTCCAGCATTAACGTCCATAGACACAGAATGCCAAACTCGGCCCCACTCCTGCCGCCTGCATCATTGAATTTGATTGACAGCAGCGGGAGCCAATGGCTGCACTGCTATAAATCTATCCAATCAAGGGCGAGAACCACTGGAGGGTGCTACACTAATATTAATAAAAACTAAGGTAGCTAAGCAAACAGAATCTTTATTTTCACATGAGAGAAAGGCAAACTGTGAAAGAAGACAACAGGGTATAGGTAAGTAGAAAAGAAATTCAGCTCCATACTAGCTAATTATAAAAAAAAAAAAAAGAAATTCATATACCAATTATGAATATTATCACACAAGTATCTCCCCAAAATTAGCATAAGAAAACAGGCCTGCTTCATACCCCACATCTATTTTACGGTAGGAACAGGGGAGGACTGGGCTGGAAGAGGAAGGAATTTACCACATGGACCAGTACCTGTGATGTCAACCTCCTGTGACTTTTTTTACTGAGAAGACCTAAAACATTTTATGGATGAAGCACATTTTTTACTGACGTCCTCAAATATGACAGAAACGCTTTTAAACTGAGACAATCACAACTTAGCAGTATAAACAATATATAAACATTAAAGCGGTAGTAAACCCGCAAATTTTTTTTTTTTACCACCTGCAAAGCAAAAGGCATAATGAGCTAGTATGCACCGCATACTAGCTAATTATGAAATACTTACCTTAGAACGAGGCCCCGACATCTGGCCCGATCCACGTCGAGGGAGCTGACATGCTCCCTCTGCGTTTCTTCCGGGTATCGCGGCTCCGGCGCTGTGAGTTGCCTGAGCCGCGATATAGTCACTCCCACACATGCCACTGCCGGACTTTCAGCCGAGAATCCCCTTGTGCGCATGCGCCGCTGCAGTCAGCGGCGCATACCGAGGGGAATATCTCCTAAACCGTACAGGTTTAGGAGATATTTTTTTTACCTACAGGTAAGCCTTATTATAGGCTTTCCTGTAGGTAAAAGTAAAAAAAATGAGTATACAACCACTTTAACACTCAGAACAAGTAATCCGCCAGCTTTACAATGGAAAAATCCGAACAGAATGACAAAAGGTGAGCATGACAATGAAAGACCTGGGGCACCAGGTCTGGGATATAACAGAGAAAAAAGGCTGTGGCGATCAGTATGTATGGAAAGATTTGAGAGTCGGAGGGGCCGAAAGGGGGTTATTAAAGAGAATCTGTGCCTAGTCGCTCTATACTCTGCACACATATACCAGTCCTTGTACCCACAAAATATTCCTAATTACTGTACCACAACTGACAGCTTCACAGACACAAATAAACCTCAGAACAAAGGGTACTTTTTAAAAAGTGTAATGATTTCACTGCATATGCTTTCATGCAAACAAAAGGGATATCATTTTGTCTGACTGAGCCGACTTTAAAGAGAAACTTCAACTTCATTAAACCCAGCAATTGTTGGGACAATGAACACCTTGGTCAGGACTATAAAATGTACAACATAATGTATAGAGTGCAGGGGACAGGAGTAAGGAACACACAAAACAAAATATAGAGAACAGCAGTCAGGATGAACCCTGTCTTTACATTGGAGGCCCCCATTATATCAAAGTCCCCATCAATTCCCTATACACCAGAGTTCAAAGCGTCTCTCCTTACATCAGAGTGCCCCCTTTATATCAGAGATCCTCTCCACATCAGAGTCCCCAGTATTTCTTCTTACATCAGTGTCCCCCCTTACATCAGAGTCCATGGAGTTTGCCCTTACATCAAAGTCTACAGAGTCCCCCCTTACATCAGGGTTCCCCTTTACATCAAAGTCTGCAGGGTTCCCCTTTACAGTGCAGATCTCTGCGAACCCTGATGTAAAAGTGGACAACTGTGGACTGCAATGTAAAGGAGAACTCTGAAAACTGATGTTAGAAGGAATGCTGTGGACTTTGGTGCCCCCCCCCCCCCCCCATGCACAAGAGTCCCCAGAGTTCCCCCCTTACATCAGAGTGCACAGAGTTTCCCTTTTACATCACAGTCCACAGTGTTCCATCTTACATCAGACTTTGCCGAGTTCTCTTTTACATCATAGTCCACAGAGTTCTTCCTTACATCAGAGTCCACAGTCTTCCCCCTTACATCAGATTTTGCACAGGTCCCCCTTACAGTGCAAGGGGGAACTCTGAAAACCCTGATGTAAAATAGAATACTGTGGACCCTTCTGTAAAGGGGAATGCTGCAGACTCTGATGTAAAGGGAACCCTGATGTAAGGGGGTCTCAGGTCACCATAGCCCCTCCCTTACACAAGAGTCAAGAAAGTTCCCCCTTACATCAGAGTCTGCAGGATTCCCCCTTACAGTGCACCTGACGTACCCTGATGTAAAGGGGAACCCTGATGTAAAGGGGAACACTGCAGACTCAGGTGTAAAGGGGAACTCTATGATCTCTGGTCACGCTGCCCCTTACATCACGGTCCATAGCATTCCCCTTTACATCAGAGTTCCCCCTTACATCACAGTCTGCAATGTTCCCATTTACATTAGGGTCCACAGAGTTCACCCTTGCACTGTAAGGGAAAATCCTGCAGATTCTGATGTAAAGGGGAACTCTGACCACCTTCCGCAGAGTGAATACACTAAGATAAGGGAGGGTTACTGATATAAGAGGGAATTTTTATATCGGTGCCCCCCTTTACCTTAGTGTATTCACTCTCCCCCTTGCATCAGTGACTTGACACCCTCCACAGGCTGCATGACCTCTTGGCTGGAGCTATTAGTTACACTGACCATCCGTAATTGCTCGCCAGATGCAGGGCACTGAGGGCAGGCTTTGCCTTTGATCCTCTTCCAACTCCCAGGCCGGCGCTCTCACTTCCCCATCCTTCCCCTGCTTGCATTCAGACTTGCATTTGAGAAAACGCACCAAGCGCCATGATGTCACTGAGCCCAGTGGAGCCTGCCCTGAACCCAAGTATGACCCACAGACATTTAGGAACAGGGTAAAAATCAAGTGCCCTTGGAAGTGCAGTCGCTGTAGATCTGAGGAGAAGATCTGAAATGAGGAGAAGCGCTGCTGATTTAATCATCCAATCGTGTCCAAGCTAAAATGCTGTATTTTTATTTTCCTTGCATGTCCCCCTCAGATCTACAGCAACTGTGCACTTCAGATCTACAGCAACTGCACTTCAGATCTACAGCAACTGCACTTTCTCAGCAAAATAAAGCTTGGAGATATGGATGGATGGGGGAGTTTACGTTGAATATTAGAAATGAATTACAAAGCATTTGTGGTTTGTGGTGCTCAGATGCAGTGTAGTTCCTCTTTAATTTGGTTTGTTCCAGCTCCAAAAATGTGTCATTGCCAGGATGTATTGCATTTTTTTCTAAATATACACCACTTCTCGTCACAACTTCCACATCTCAGTTTAACATTTTCTCAATTCACCAATTAGCTGTTCATTTCTTTTTAAACATTGCAAAATTAATTACATTTTAAAAGGGTTCTCTCTGGCTGAGGATCTGGGTGTTCTGGTGGCACTAAACAATCTTTATAAATTGATAGCATGTACTTTAGCAATTTACCAGACATACACTACTGTATGTCTGTCACTTGATAAGGGGGACCTTTGTGTCTCGAAAATATTGGGTTATACTGGACATGTTTTAGATGCAACATTAGTAAACTGCTAAAGAACATTACCGGAGCGCTAGCTCATCATTTACCCAAGCTGGCCATAGACAATTCGAGATTTGGCTGGTTTTGTGTGGCTGTCCTCATTCATCAGAAATCGATCATTAGATTGACTTTTATCAAACGGACAAGAGAACTATTGTTGATCAGCAGCAGCTGCAGCCAATCACCTCACGCTGATCCTGATGCTAACACTGACACTTATGTCCCATACACACCCTCGGATTTTCCGATGGAAAATGTGCGATCGGATCATGTTGTAGGAAAATCCGACCGTGTGTGGGCTCCATCTGACTTTTTCCGTCGGATTTTCCGACGCACAAAGTTTGAGAGCAGGATCTAAAATTTTCCGACAACAAAATCCGATCGTATGAATTTCGATCGTGTGTAGACAATTCCGACAGACAAAGTGCCACGCTTGCTCAGAATAAACTAAGAGACGAAAGCAATAGGCTACTGGCCCGTTTATAGTCTCAACGTACCTGTTCTACGTCACCGCGTTCAGAGCGATTGGATTTTTTGACAACTTTGTGCGACCGTGTGTATGCAACACAAGTTTTGGCCAAAATCCGGTGGATTTTGTGGTCGGAATGTTCGACTGTGTGTATGGGGCATAAAGGTGGCCACAGATGTTTTTTTTTTTCAGCCACTTTTTCGTTCAGTTAGTGGGCTAAATGAAACAAAACAGGTTGTTCAATCCATTGGCTGCAGCCACTGATCAGTGTATTCTGACAGTGGAGAGTCCTGCTGTCAGAATAGTCAGTAAATACAGATTTACTAAAACCGGAGAGTGCAAAATCTGGTGCACCTGTGTGTGGCAGCCAATCAACTTCTAACTTCAGCTTGGTTAAGCTTTGACAAAAAAAAAATGGAAGCTGATTGATTTCTATGCAGAGCTGCACCAGATTTTCCACTCTCCAGTTTTAGTAAATCAACCCAAATGTGTCAGTGGGGGGGGGGATTCCTCAATCCACCTTGTTTGTGTGGATGTAGGAACCTGCTTTTTTTTTTTTTTGCGTTCAGCCTCTTGGCTGAATAAAAAAAAATGTACCATCTATGGAATGTACAGCTTTAGCATTAGTATTGCTTTAGGGTCAGGGTCAGTGGCGGCTGGTGCTCAATATTTTGGGGGGGGAGCGGCAAACAATATTTTGGGGGGGGGGCGGGAGAAGGGCGGGCGGCAATTCATGTGTATGTGCCAATCGGATGCCTATTTTTAAGTTAAGCCGTGACTGAAAAAAGTTGAAAAATGGTGGTCTACATGTAGTTACATAGTTAATCTGGCTGAAAAAAGACAAAAGCCCATCCAGTTCAACCAACAGAGAAAAAAAAAACACATAAATAGAAAAACATCATATACACTATTCTATACCCACAGTTGATCCAGACTGTTAGTATTGTCCATGACAACCAATCAGATTCTCCCTTTCATCCTCACAAGATGCAGTGACAAAATAAAATGGAATACTTGGGTTCTATGAATAACAGTTTTATTGTGAGACACTTTTATAATTAAGATTGATTGCCAGGATCCCTCCAGACATTTCTTATCATTCCCTGGAACTTATTTCTTACATTTCTTAGTTGTGAATTGGGTTTGCTTCTAAATCTTATAATTATAATAACTTGTAGGCGAATGCTGAACCCAAGCGTAGAAGACTCTAACAAAGTCTGACAAAATGAATTGACAGGTAATTTATGAAATGTTGAAGTGGAAAGGGAAAAATGAACCTATTGATCAACACCTGATGATACTGTGGAATATAAAGTAGACATCACATATTGAAATACTTAGAAAGAGCACATAGTTCTTGCATGGAAGGTCAGTAAATACTGCTTCTCATTCATCATCTTCAGATCACAGTATACATTTCTGTCATAAGTTCTAATGGAGTGTTTCTATATTATGGGATTTAAAGTGACCTCTTCCTAGTAGGGATGAGCTTCGTGTTCGAGTCGAACGTACGTTCGACTCGAACATTGGCTGTTCGTCCGTTCGGCGAAATCCGAACTCTTGGTCCGTTCGCGTCAAAATTCGTGTGGCGCTCACGGCCCACAATGCACTGCGATGGCGCAGTGCATTGCTGGCTCATGATTGGCCAAGCATGCACTGTGACCCCGCATGCTTGGCCAATCGCAGCGCCAGCAGCGAGGAGAGCCATGATTGGCCACAGGCAGGATGCCTGTGGCCAATCATAGCTCAGGCTGTGTAGTGCACGCCCCACACTATATAAGGCCGCCATTGAGGCGGCCTCGTGTAGTGTGTTGGCATCTGAAGCAGTGGGTGTTCTGTGTACCTTCAACACAGTACACACCGATCGTTTTTGGCTGATTTCCTATCTTGCTCTTGTGTAGTGGTTATTGTCTGTGCCCTGACCGCAGTATACACCACTATATTCACCTCACCTATATAGCTAGTGATCTATCTTTAATAATAGAGCTTGCAGTCAGTAGTGTTAGGAGATAGTGTGTGCTGTCTGCGTGCTCTGTACCCAGTACATACCGCTATAATCCACCTACATAGATGTTCTCTATTTGAGCCCAATTGCCAGGAGTTATTGGAAGTTGTGTGTGCCTCCAGCACAGCACAGTATACATCTGTATATACCCCTTTATCTCTGCTGTTTTCTGGTTATTGTCTGCGTGCCCTGACCGCAGTATACACCGCAATATTCACCTCAGCCTAAGGCCCAATTTTTCTTCCCCTGTTTAACAGGGGCGTTTAAGTACAATTTTTGATGCAATGCTTTGCAGCAGGGCTAATTCCAGCAAAAAAACTAGAGTATATGGAAGAGGTTGCAGTGTGGTGGCACCAGCAGCAGTGCCTAAGGCCAAATTTTTCTGCCCCTGTTTAACAGGGACATGTAATTACAATTCTTGATATAATTTTTCACAGGAGGGCCCCTTCCTGTGTCCACCCAGAGTAACGGTGAGGACTTATAGTGTTGTGGCACCAGCACCACAACCACCAAAGGTCAATTTTTCTACCACTGTTCAACAATGGCATGTAATTACAATTCTTGATATAATCGTTCACAGCAGGGCGCTCCAGCGCCCACCAAGAGTCACTTTCAGGGCTTACAATGTTGTGGCAAAACCAACACCTTGTTCTGCCATTTCTGCAGAGCATATAGGGCAGGCCCCTACTTTCAAACATCCAACTTACAAACATCTCCTACTTGCAAACGCAAGGAGACAGCAGCAAGTGAGATGAAAAAAGATGGACGACAAAACAAATTCTACAGGGGTGATAACCCTTCCCTATGTTTTCCAAAAAGCTTAAAAATAGTTTTTTTGACTGGAGCTACACTTTAAAAATGTACCAGTTGAAAATTACAAACAGATTCAACTTAACACAACAAACCTACACAGTCCCTGTCTTGTTTGCACCGCCTGTATACTGCTGTTCTGAGTATATAGGGCCTAGGGGCCACACGCATTTCCTTTTTTTAATATGGGTACAGGGTTCCCCTTAATATGCGTACAAGACCCAAATAGGCTGGTAATGGGCAGGGAGGGCTACCCATGCCATTTTTCTCAATGATTTTCAACCATATTGCAGGAACCAGATATACCATTAAAACCGCAAGCAGTTTTAAATGGTGTTATTTCCGTTTAATGTAATTTTGTGCAGGGACTGTTCTAAACACGGGAAACACGTGGCACTTCACAGGCATACTACAGACACCCCCCAGGCACCATATTTAATTTAACTTTTTTTTTTCACTTTCATTGTCAGTAAAATCAGTGCTCCCGCCAAAACGGCCATTTTTAAAAACATTTTAGGCATTGACCCATGTCCCCTGGGGCAGGAGGCAGGTCCCCAAACCCTTTTTAGGACAGTATCTTGCATATTAGCCGTTAAAATTAGCACTTTCCATTTCGAACGTTCGAGTCCCATAGACTTCAATGGGGTTCTAACGTTCGTAACGAACGTGGGGTCCGTTCGAAAGTTCTGGTACGAACCGGGGGGGTGTTCGGCTCATCCCTACTTGCTAGTAAGAACATGCATATGCTATGAATAATGTGGGAAGTATTCATATGTGGCTAATCATATATTTGTATTTTCCATATTGCTTGTCATCTGCATGCACGATCCTGGGATCAGTGGATTTCTGCTGATTAATTTGTGAAATTCTATTGGCACTCGTCAAATTTAACTGAACTACAGATAAAAAATGGAAAGAAACTGGATATTACAGATGTAGCCGGCAAGTTAACTGGACATAGACACTAGAAAGGGTTGGATGTTGCATGATACCACTCTCATGAATTTTTTCTGTCGAACACAACCCTAAATATGGGTAGTCATATTTGTACCTTTGATGTACACACCTCTGATGTTGGCTTATTAAGCAAAAAACAAGGTTTTCTAACCTGTTCTGTCGCTTTGCCCTTTGAAAAACCTCAGCTGGTATCATCTACAGGTATATCAAAAACACACACAGTACCAGCATTGAGTTTGTATATTCTCCCTGTACTTGTGTGTAAAGAAAATTGCACCAGCCTAATACGCATGGGCATAAGCATGCACATATTTACGGGCATAGAATTTTAACTTCATGTGTATCATTGTACACATGTACAACCACATGTGGACTTGTGCATGTCCACTGACACCAAGTGGGCTATTTAAATTTAAATTCTGCACAAGCTCCTTGCTGAATGGTGCTCAGTCTTGCTCCTGTGATCCTGATTCTGCTACTCATCCTGATCCTGTCATTGACCAGCCTCCCACCTGACCTGCTTTTAGAGCAACCTTGTCTGCTTATGTTCACTATTTCCCCTACTGACCACGGTCTGAACTACTGACCACAGTTCTGCCCAATGAATTTGTACCTAGCTGCCTGCTCTTTGCTGACCTCTGATCCTGCCTGGTATCTCTCTGGTCGGCTGTTTCTAGACTAGGCTTGCTGACTCCACCTTTAACTGAACTTGGCACATCTACATTTAATCCAATGATTGATCACGACATGGTACTTTGAGTTGGAGGTCACATAAGGAAGTCCAATCTGTTCATTGAGGAACAAAATCCTCTTACTGTTTTAGTACGATATCACATCACTGCATTGCTGGTTCAACATCACCACAAGCAAGTTCAGCATCATACCAATGTCTTCTGGAGTCACTGGAAGAAGGAGAACCTTTGCAACCTTCAAGGGCATGGCAAAGGCCAACTTAGCAAACCCAATCTACAAGTGAGCGACATAGTCCTTTTGAAAGAAAAGAATGCCCACAGCAGCCATTGGCCTATGTGTTTCATTACAAAGACTGCACCAAGTAATAATGGAAAGGTTCGGAAAGTAGAAGTCAAGGTAATTCAGGAAGGATCAGCGCAACTCTACTTCAGGCCTATCTACGAACTGGTACTTTTTTTGCAGAAGGAAGAGGATTTGTCTTCTACACCAACAACTTAATTCAAAGAGCAAAGAGAGGTAAGAAGGACTGGTGCATGTAGCTGCCTTCCCCTCTGAAGATAGACTCGCTAATTGTCTTCTGTGCCACAAGTAATGACTTTGCAAGTTTTACATAGTTACATAGTTAGTAAGGTTGAATAAAGACACCAGTCCATCCAGTTCAACCTGAGTTTCTTAAAGTATGTTAAAATTTGCTTTATAATTCCCTTGTTTTCCCCTTTCTTCTCTTCCAGGTATTCTTGCAATAGAGTCTTCACTTAATATTTGGACTTGATTCTCAATAGTATAATAATATTTGAAATCACAGATTTGACAGAGTATCATGTTACACATGCGTTGTGTTGCATGATCTGGCTTCACCTTTAACTGAGCTTGACACATCTATACGGTACGGTGTTAATAAAAAAACACAACACAGGTTTTTAAAATACTTTATTAGACAGCTCCGGGGGTCTTCTTCCATCTTCGGGGGTCTTCTCACCGGACTCCTCCGCTATCTTCTGCTCTTTTACTAGCAGAGGAGCCCGGCATCCCCCGGGACTGTGACATCACCCGGTGACCCCGCCCCTTATCCCTATCCGATGTACATCGTACCCCATACTCATTCACATAGGGTGGGGGGCCGGGATCTGGGGGCCCCCTTATTAAAGGGGGCTCCTGAATTCTGATAAACCCCCCCCAGACCCTGACAACCAACGGCCAGGGTTGTCGGGAAGAGGCCCTTGTCCTCATCAACATGGGGAAAAGGCGCTTTGGGGTGGAGGGGCGTCCCCACCCCCTTTGCTGACCGGCCAGGCTGCGTGATCGGATAAGGGTTTGCTATGGACTTTGGGGGAACCCCCACTCCGTTTTTTTGGTGTAGGGGTTCCCCTTTAAATCCATACCAGTTGTTGGGGCTCGCGAGGTGTCAATCTCGCCAATGGAGGCGGCGACATTAACTTCCTGCGCTAGTCCCGTCTACCTGGAGCCACGTTCAAAAGGAACGGACTTTACTCCGTGTGTGGGCAAGTCCGTTCATTTCAAAAGTCCGACGGACCCCCGCCATAGTCTAGCGGATTGTCCGCCGGAAAAGTCAAGTCGTGTGTGGGCAGGTCCACTTGTTCAGAAAATCCAGCGGACCTCCGCTGCAAAATCCAGCGAGTTGTCCGCCGGACTAAGTCCGCCGGATAGTCTGATCATGTGTATGCAGCATTACTGTTCCTCTCACTCTGCCAAGCCACTGTGGGATTCCATAATTCTCACATAATTTAGGCCCTCTGCTGCCTCTCACCCCTATTCAGTGACCTGTTAGTTTAAGCTGGCCATACAGGGTTTGACTTTTGTCAGATTCTTGTTGAATCAGCCAAATTTGCTCTTTGGGTAGCCCCATTGGCACCCCACCGCTCGACAATAGTCAATAAAAAGAAGGAGCCTTTTGCACAATTCTTAGCCGAACAACGCTGCATTCTATAATACACAGGCTGTCTTAAGCTGGGTTGTCCAAATTTAGTGTTTGCAGATAGGTGGAGTTACCCTGAGCTTTGCTTATATTATCTGGGTTTGTTGGGTTTTCCCTAAGCCCAAGACAGTTTTTTGGTTCTGCCTGCTACAGTTGAGTGTTTTCCAGTAGGCAGAGCAAGAAGATATTGGGTTGCATATAGTTACATAGTAGGTGAGGTTGAAAAAAGACACAAGTCCATCAAGTTCAACCTATGTGTATTATTATATGTCAGTATTACATTGTATATCCCTGTATGTTGTAGTCGTTCAGGTGCTTATCTAATAGTTTTTAGAAACTATCGATGCTCCCCGCTGAGACCACCGCTTGTGGAAGGGAATTCCACATCCTTACTTCTCTTACAGTAAAGAATCCTCTACATAGTTTAAGATTAAACCTCTTTTCTTCTAATTTTAATGAGGGGCCACGTGTCTTGTTAAACTCCCTTCTGCAAAAACGTTTTATCCCTATTGTGAAGTCACCAGTATGGTATTTATAAATTTAAATCATATCCGCTCTCAAGCGTCTCTTCTCCAGAGAGAAAAAGGTCAGTGTTCGCAACTTTGAGGATGCCCCACAGATGCTCAATAGGGTTTAGGTCTGGAGACATGCTTGGCCAGTCCATCACCTTTACCCTCAGCTTCTTTAGCAAGGCAGTGGTCATCTTGGAGGTGTGTTTGGGGTCATTATTGTGTTGGAATACTGCCCTACGGCCCAGTCTCTGAAGGGAAGGTTTCATGCTCTGCTTCAGTATGTCAGAGTACATGTTGGCATTCATGGTTCCCTCAATGAACTGTAGCTCCCCAGTCCCGGCAGCACTCGTGCAGCCCCCCAACTCACTTCATTTCCAGTACATCCTTCCTGAGAACTGGTGCCCAGAACTGGACAATATACTCTAGGTGCGGCCGGACCAGAGTCTTGTAGAGCAGGAGAATTATCGGTTTATCTCTGGAGTTGATCCCTTTTTTAATGCATGCCAATATTCTGTTTGCTTTGTTAGCAGCAGCTTGGCATTGCATGCCATTTCTGAGCCTATCATATACTAGGACCCCCAGGTCCTTTTCCATCCTAGATTCCCCCAGAGGTTCTCCCCCTAGTGTATAGATTGCATTCATATTTTTGCAACCCAAATGCATTATTTAAAATGTTTCTACATTGAACCTCATTTGCCATGTATTTGCCCACCCCATTAATTTATTCAGATCTTCTTGCAAGGTTTCCACAGCCTGCGGAGAAGTTATTGCCCTGCTTAGCTTAGTACTGTCCACAAATACAGAGACTGAACTGTTTACCTCATCCTCCAGGTCGTTTTTTAAACAAAATAAATAAAATTGGTCCCAGCACAGAGGGGGACTCTATGCATGTTTTGTGTACTGTAGGAGACCAGATATAGTGAATGCAGGGTCCTGGGTTTAGTTACACTTTAATTTAAGGAGTGTAAATTTGCACTGCGTATAGATCAGTAAAAAAAATAAAAATACAAAAATCTGCATTGCCGGTCAGTAATTTTTACGTGCCTACACACATATATGAGAATATACTCTATGTGCAAATACACTCATATGCCACCTTTCCTTAATTTAAAAACATAGAAGAATTGTTTTGCGTGTGTACACATATACACGAATACCTGGAAAAATGCCCATTCTCGCATTTTTTTCCCTTTTTCTGCCAGGAATATCTGATATTCATACATCAGTATAGTGTGAAGTTACCCTTAGCCTGTGAAAGGGGATAAAGATACTTGAGGACAAATTCACACCAAAACACAATGCAGGAAAGGTGTGTTCTGTCCATGATTCCCACACTGCAGGTGAAAGCGCTGCCCTTGTGATCTGCATGCAGGCATCAATGTATTGTTAATGGCACAGCAAATGAAGATCACAAGCGCAGTGCATTTGCAGGCACTAAATCGAATATTACCGCTGTACCCAGGGCCGGACTTTCAATAGGGCTTGACGGGGCTCAAGCCCATGGGCCCCGTCCAATAGGGGGCCCCGCGAGCCCCGCCAGCCCATACACGAGGCGTCCGCGCTATAACGTCCCTGGACGTCCTCCTCTCGTTTACTTCCCCTGATGCGTGCCGCGGGCGCGCATCGGGGAAGTACTGTGTCGACTCGGCAGTGTCCCTTGGACACAGCCAAACAGCCAATCACAGATCATGCTAAATGGCCAATCACAGCGGCCATTTAGCACTGATCTGAGTGTCCAATGGCAATGAGAGATGATATCATGAGATCATCTCTCATCGCCGGCTCTCCCCCTCACAGAGACAGCCTGTGAGGAGGGAGAGCGACGTGCATTTCACTGTGAGTAAAAAAAATAAAAAAAAACAGTGTAAAGTGCTGTCCCCAGTGCCACCTGTCCCATCTGTCCCCAGTGCCACCTGTCCCATCTGTCCCCAGTGCCACCTGTCCCATCTGTCCCCAGTGCCACCTGTCCCATCTGTCCCCAGTGCCACCTGTCCCATCTGTCCCCAGTGCCACCTGTCCCATCTGTCCCCAGTGCCATCTGTCCCATCTGTCCCCAGTGCCACCTGTCCCCAGTGCCATCTGTCCCATCTGTCCCCAGTGCCACCTGTCCCCAGTGCCATCTGTCCCCAGTGCCACCTGTCCCCAGTGCCACATATAAGTGCCATCTGTACTTAGTGCCATCTGTCATCAGTGCCACCTGTCCCCAGTGCCACTGCCATGTATAAGTGCCACCTGTCCCCAGTGCCATCTGTCCCATCTGTCCCCAGTGCCACCTGTCCCCAGTGCCATCTGTCCCCAGTGCCACCTGTCCCCAGTGCCACATATAAGTGCCATCTGTACTTAGTGCCATCTGTCATCAGTGCCACCTGTCCCCAGTGCCACTGCCATGTATAAGTGCCACCTGTCCCCAGTGCCATCTGTCCCACCTGTCCCCAGTGCCATCTGTCCCCAGTGCCACCTGTCCCCAGTGCCACATATAAGTGCCATCTGTACTTAGTGCCATCTGTCATCAGTGCCACCTGTCCCCAGTGCCACTGCCATGTATAAGTGCCACCTGTCCCCAGTGCCATCTGTCCCATCTGTCCCCAGTGCCACCTGTCCCCAGTGCCATCTGTCCCCAGTGCCACCTGTCCCCAGTGCCACGTATAAGTGCCATCTGTACTTAGTGCCATCTGTCATCAGTGCCACCTGTCCCCAGTGCCACGTATAAGTGCCATCTGTCATCAGTGCCACCTGTCCCCAGTGCCACGTATAAGTGCCATCTTTCATCAGTGCCACCTGTCCCCAGTGCCACGTATAAGTGCCATCTGTCCCCAATGCCACCTGTCCCCAGTGCCACATATAAGTGCCATCTGTCATCAGTGCCATCTGTCCCCAATGCCACCTGTCCCCAGTGCCACATATAAGTGCCATCTGTCCCCAATGCCACCTGTCCCCAGTGCCACATATAAGTGCCATCCGTCATCAGTGCCACCTGTCCCCAGTGCCACGTATAAGTGCCATCTGTCATCAGTGCCATCTGTCCCCAGTGCCACGTATAAGTGCCATCTTTCATCAGTGCCACCTGTCCCCAGTGCCACGTATAAGTGCCATCTTTCCCCAATGCCACCTGTCCCCAGTGCCACATATAAGTGCCATCTGTCATCAGTGCCATCTGTCCCCAGTGCCACGTTTAAGTGCCATCCGTCATCAGTGCCACCTGTCCCCAGTGCCACTGCCATGTATAAGTGCCACCTGTCCTCAGTGCCATCTGTCCCCAGTGCCACATATAAGTTCAATGTTATTTTGTTATATTCTTGCAATTGATTTGTTATGATTGCAACCTTACAAGGTAGTTGATTCAAGTTTTTCAATATTTTTTCCAGGTAAATAAGTGTTTTATGTTCTCATTCTGACCAAGACATTTGTGCATTGCAATAAACACTTGATCACTTTGAACTTTTTTCATCATTATTTATTTATTGGAAAAAAGCTTTTCAAGCTTCAATCGGTAATCGATTATTACTTTTTTTTAGCATTTTACGCTGTCTATGGTACCAGTCACCTTTTAAAAGTAGCTTGGCACTTCAAATAACGATTGGATCGAATATATTGTTACGGCACCAGATGGCGACAAATTAATATAGAAGGTAGGGCCCGAAAGTGACTCAAGCCCAGGGGCCCCCAGCACCCTAAGTCCTGCCCTGGCTGTACCATGTGGTTTAGTGCATTGTGTTTCAATAAAGTAGTGCTTGCAAGAAAAAGACAAGAAAAAGACATTCAATCCCAGCGCTCAGAGGTCCTCCACAGAGAGATAAGGCTAAGCAGGCAACACATCCATAAACATCTGGAATGCTTGGCAAATGCAGCCCCCTACAGATAGGTGAATCCAATGTAAAACTACAAAAAGAACAAACGGATAACCTACAAACACCTAGTGCACTACCAAAAATTTAATAGGAAAGATATAAAACCAATAATAATTAGTACTCACAAAAGTACAGTGTAAAAGAACACATGGACTGGAAGATGACATGTGGTGCAGGGTACAAGTGCTCCAACAACATCCCGCTATACTGCCAATATGATGTGTTTTTGGGGGTGTCCCTACCTCAGAGCTGTGCTGACCAGCACCTCAGTGTTCAAATGCATAAAAACAGGCACACACACACTAACCCTCCCATGACAGGAAGGGCGGAACCACAGTCACGCACAAACATTTATTTTTTTATGAAAATTAATAAAAGTTTTATTTTAGAATTTATAATGATGGTGATAAATGCATAATACATTATACAATCTATGTACCCCAAAAAGGTGTGTCATATGATGTGATGGGAATGGACTTACCCAATATGGCACATCCATGTTGTGTCATCATGTGCCCCAAAAGAATCTAAAAGTAGCCTGCTATAGCCACTGGATAATCTCCAGCAATCTCTGGAATTCAAGATACAAAGACCTGAGAACCGGAAATGCACCACATACTTCCGGTTCCACAAGGCCACATTCGCCGCTCAATCCTTCATAGTTAGGCAACCAGTCTGGTTCAATGACAGGAACCTGTAAAGATGCCGATGTCACAACGGCAAACCTAGTCTAAAAAAAACTGCATAAATGCATGAATTAATTAATTAATGAGGGCACTCTACCGACCGAAAGTGACTTCCCTTGTCACTTCTGCTGACACATAACTGCGAGGGTGTCCCATGTATGCTTATATGTAGAAATGATTTGGGACATATGTAACTAGGGGGAAAAAAAGGAAAAAGAAAGAAATGTGACTGTAACATAGCCCCGGATAAAAATACAAATACAAAAAATATATATTAAATAAATTGTCAGCAGGACCTGTAAAATGCATATATTAAACATACAATGATACCTTAGATTGTGAAAATAATTCCTTCCAGAAGCATATTTGTAATCCAAAGCACTCTTATATCAAAGCTAATTTTCCCATAAAAAATAATGGAAACTCAGATAATTCGTTCCACAACCATTTATTCACATTAAAATGATCAAAATATGAGAATAGCTCATATTAATACTGTACAATAATGTAGTAGGAATACTATACTGTACTGTACCTCTGTGTTGACAAAAAAAAAAGAAGAATCACAGTTTTAATGTAAAAAAAATAAAATAATTAGACTCACAATGTTAAGGAGTCTGGAGCTCATACATGTAAAGCTGCTGTCCATATTACAGTAAAGCCACTGGTGTACAGTATACAGTGCTATATGTGGCCAGAGGTTCGGGGGCGATGGTGGCTTCCAGCGCTTCCTGGAGAATTCGGAGACACCCGGGAACTGTTGATATCACTTCCGGGTGCATGTTACGCCTGCCCCATCCAGCTGGGAGTGTCTCTGGGTGTCTCTGGCAGCTTTACTGTACATATACTTTGTGGCTTTACATGGATGAACACCAGACTCTTTAAAATTGTGAGTGTAATTCTTTTTTTTTTTTTTTTACATAAAACCATTGTATACTGTGTATATCAAGACAGTGCTTGTATATCAAGACAACATTTTTTTTTAAATGTTGCTCGTCTTTCAAAATGCTCGTATACCACGTTACTCGTAAGTCAAGGTATTACTGTAACTACAAATATTAAAAGTTATAAATTGAAAGCACTCAACAAGTATTCATGCTGATTGTAATATTGCAATTAGATCAAAGAATCAATGAAAAGTTAAAAAGTTTAAATATATAAAAAAGAGGTCTATCAATATATGAAAAAAATCATACTCAAAAAGTGTAAAATCAAGCTTCCATATTGACCAGGCGTGTTTGAAAAAGTGCCCAAATCATCTCACTTAGAATAGTGAACTAATGCTATATATAATAAAAAAAATAAAAAATTATATATATATATATATATATATATATATATATATATATATATATATATATATATATATATATATAATAAATTGGTCCATTGATAAATCAATCAATACATGTATAAACATAAACATAGACATGCCTGGTAATCTGTTTATGGTACCCTGTATAAGGAAGCTAATCTCATGCCCATTGACTAAAATCCTGATAAGTGTATCAAAGTATGAACATCCAGCCCTATATTGATGTATCCAGAAAGCTTCCTTTCTGCAAAGCCTGCAGGACTGTCTCCCCGAATCCACATCACCCATGATGGTTTGCAACCCAAACACCCTGAGGCTGGAGGGGTCATTATTGTGCTTTTCTATGAAATGAAGTGGAACTGAATGTTTGTCAAAACCTTTGAGGAAGTTCCTCTTATGTTCCCCAAAATGTACCTGTAAAGACCAACATAAACATATCAGTCAATAGACCACAAACTGCAATCCACAATTAATGGATTAACTGCTGTATGGTGTAGGTATGGCTAGTGTTGCCAGTGAATGTGCCACATGTATTGACACGATCCACAGTTGGAGACACCACACCTGTAACTGCCCTTTTGGTCAAACAAAGAACTCCAACTGTTACAACAGCTACAACTGGGTGCTATATAGCCCCTCAAATCTTTGAGTATATTAAAAATTATGTTAGGCCGTTTCAGAAATGGCACTAATAAGACAAGGGTCATGATGGAGTATACCCCAGTATTTTGCAATAATTTGCTTAATGGCAGAAGCTTTGCTGTTATATCAGGTGCTGAAAATTATGTAAAATTGTCGATTGATACTGTTGGACCTGTCACTAGGCACTAGTCAATACTGCTTTGCTCCTGGAACCACTGCCCTCACTATTATGGAGATCCTCCCTCACCACATCGGCATAAAACAGACGATAATTGGTGTATGCCTCATTAGTGAGAGCCATCAATCTGAACCAAATAAATGTATATTGGTCATCAGAGGACATGGTTCCAGTAATCCATGTCCTTAGTCTGCTTGTCTTCAGCAAACTGGCTGGGCTTTGTTGTGCATCATCTTTGGAAGAGGCTTCCTTCTGGGACGACAGCCATGCAGACCTATTTGATGCAGTGTGCAGTTTATGGTCTGAGCACTGACAGGCTGAAGCCCCCACCCCTTCAACCTCTGCAGCAATGCTGGCAGCACTCATTTGTCTATTTCACAAAGACAACCTATGGATATGACGCTGAGCACATGCACTCAACTTCTTTGGTGGACCATGGCGAGACCTGTTCTGAGAGGAAATTGTCCTGTTAAACCTCTGTATGGTCTTGGCCATCACGTTGCAGCTCATTTTCAGGGTCTTGGCAATCGTCTTATAGCCTAGGCCAGTGATGGTGAACCTTGCCACCCCAGATGTTTTGGAACTACATTTCCCATGATGCTCATGAACTCTGCAGTGTAGTTGAGCATTATGGGAAATGTAGTTCCAAAACATCTGGAGTGCCAAGTTCACCATCACTAGCCTAGGCCATCTTTATGTAGAGCAACAATTTATTTTTATATCCTCAGAGTTATTTGCCATGAGGTGCCATGTTGAACTTCCAGTGACCAGTCTGAGAAAGTGAGAGTGATAACACCAAATTTAACACACCTGCTCCCCACTCACACCTGAGACCTTGTAACACTAATGAGTCACATGACACCAGGGAGAGAAAATGGCAAATTGGGACCAATTTGGACATTTTCACTTAGGGGTGTACTCCGAGGCGTAGCTTGAAGCTTGTGGGCCCCAATGCAAAAGTTGACCTGGCCCCCCCCCCCCTACTACTTCCAACGTGCGTGCATATACATCCACTGCATGCCAAGATACTCAAAGTGGCTTAAGAGTTTTGAATTCCCAGAGTTCCTCTTTATATCAGAGGACAGGCATTATCGCTGGAGAATCAGAGGACAGGAATCACCGCTGGAGAATCAGAGGATAGGGCCCCCTGGCAGCTCACTTGGCAGAGCTCCTCTCCCATCCCAGCACTGTATACAGCCCCCCCCCCCCCCATACACACAAACACACACTACACAGGGCTGAAATCACATTCCTTTACACACAGTATGTTAGTCTTCACAGGGTGTATCTGGCTTTTATGTTGCCCTTCTCACCTGTGAAATTCTCTGATCGGAATGGCAGTGTAGTTGCAGTAGGCAAATACACCCTGTGCAGATCGTGGCTAACTGGCTGTGTTGTAAAGGAATGTGATTTTTGCCCTGCAGAGGAACAGTATAGAGTGCTGTAATGGGAAAGGAGCTCAGCAGCCGGGCATAGCATGCAGGGTGGAGGGGGTGGTCAGGGGGCTTGGGGGGGGAGACTTGGATCTGAGAGGGCAAAGCCATGTGACACAAAATCTGGAGATGGCAGCCCTTCAGGGGCCCCCTGAGGAGGTGTTAAGGGATTTGTTTTAGCAATTTGATGGTTTCTCTGTCAGTGTTGGCAGGTGTTAGGGGAAGGTCACCTCCTGAAGGTATGTGTCTTTTCCCCAGTTGTCAGGGAAGTGGGGTAAGTAGACAACCCCGCGTGAGGGGGTACAGAGAATCCCAGTTGGTGACTAGGAGACACTGATCGGTGTCATACCCCACCAGTTACATCGGTCCCATCGTGGCTACAGGACGGCACTCTCCTCCTCTTGCCTCGCTGAGCTCAGTTACTATTCCATGTTGCCAGCACACAGCACAGATACTTCTACATCCTAGGCTGTTCTCACCTCATGCTCCTCTCCATTCAGGAAATGGCTCACAGCTTCTCCCCAGCCAATGGGAACAGAGGGGTGTGGACTGTGGAAGGCAAAGTAGAAGCCCAGCACTGGAGCATGGCTGTGGGGCCCTAGGGCAGATCGGATCTGGATTTTATGGAGGATATGATAATATGACAGGGAGGCTGTAGGGGCCCCCTGGAGCTATGGGCGAGGTTGCGATTGTGACCCCTGCAACCCCTTAGGCTACGCCCATGGGTATACTCACTTTTATTGCCAGTGGTTTGGACATTAATAAGTTATTTTGAGGGGACAGCAAATTGACACTGTTATACAAGCTGTACAGTCACTACTTTGCATTGTAGCAAAGTATAATTTCTTCAGTGTTGTCACATGAAAAGATATGATAAAATATGTACAAAAATGTGAGATACTGTATAATACTGCATAATGTATTATGCATTTATCACATTATAAATTTTCTTTAAAAAATTTTTTTTCATGTTTACCAGTATAGCAGGATGTTGTTGAGCACTTGTACCCTACACCACAAGGAATATTCCGGTCTTATGCCACGTACACACGACTGGACTTTCCGGCAGACTAGGTCCGAAGGGATTAGTCCGTCAGACAATGTGATCATGTGTGGGCTAGTCCGATTGTTTTTCGAAATAAAAATCAGATGGACCTAGAAATAGAACATGTTTCAAATCTATCCGACGGACTCAATTCCAACAGACTAAAATTGGGAAAACTGTTTGTCTGTGTGCTGGTCCGACGGACCAAATATGACGCAGGGGAAGCTATTGGCTATTTAGTCCCGTTCACCTAATCACATTCAAAATGTCGTCCGTGTGTGGACAAGTCCGTTAGTTCGGGAAAGTCCATCGGAACTCTGCCAAAAGTCAGTCGGGAAGATCGTCGGACCTAGTCTGCCGGAAAGTCCGGTCGCGTGTACGCGGCATAAGTGTTCTTTTACACTGTACTTTTGTGAGTATTCATTTTTATTGGTTTTATATCTTACCTATTGAATTTTTGGTAATATACTAGGTGTTTGTGCCTTCCTTGTTTGTTCTTTTTGTACTTTTTCCATGCTCCAGTGCACTTGCAGCTCAAATGAATGCGGACATTCCAGCATAAACCAACCCAAAGCTATTGGTCTGTCTGTGCTAGCAAATCTGTATTTGCCCGTGGCAAAAGATTTAGAAGATACTATTAAGCAAAGGGAATGATGTTTTTTTTAATGTGTATCCTGTACCCCTGATGCTTTTTTTTGCTGGACAACCAGGGGCGGACTGACAACTCATGGGGCCCCCGGGCAATAGGAGATTATGGGGCCCCCAGGCAATCAGAGATTATGGGGCCACATAGTATACACAAACACACACACAGTATACAATCACACACACCGTACACACAGACATGTTTCTATTGGCTGAGAAGGTACTGGAGAGGTGGGGCAGCTATAATCTCGGGATTTACATACTGTACCTGGTTTTACTGAGGCTGGCAACTCTGATGGGGCCCCCTAGTGGCGTGGGGCCCTCGGGCAGTGCCCGAGTAGCCCAATGGTCAGTCCGCCCCTGTGGACAACTAAGACAAAACAATTTACAAAAAGTAGCAAAAAAGATTTGGAGTAGAAGTCTGTCTGCTTGTCCATTGCTGCTGAGTGTCTGGGTGCAGCTACAAGGCCAATTACCAGTAATAAGGCTAAGTGGGCCCATTTAATATGCCAGGTCTTATAGGGGTTATTGCACAATATATACACTATACTGTCAAAAGTACTGGGATACCTGCCTTTACAGGCACATGAACTTGAATGGCATCTCAGGCTTTGTTCCGCAGGGTTCAATATTAAGTTGACCCACCCTTTGCAGCTTAACTGGCTGGCACAGAGTCCTGACCTCAAACCAATATAAGACCTTTGGGATGAATTGGAGCAGAGACTGCAAGTCAGGGCTTCTCGTCCAACATGAGTGCCTGCCCTTACATATACGTTTCTGGAAGAATGGTCAAACATTCCCATATACACACTCCTAAACCTTGTGGACAGCCTTCCCAGAAGAGTTGAAGCTGTTATATCTGCAAAGGGTGGGTGAGCCCTATGGACTAAGACTGGGAACCCATTAGAGTTCATATGCGTGTAAAGGCAGGCATCCCAATACTTTTGACAAAATAGTGTATATTGTGGCTGTAAACAATGGCATATATATATATAGGTTATTCATGTACAGTAGACCTGTACATTTACTAATATTATGATAATGAATCATGTTTTACTCTGAATACATGAGGCTTTATAAAACGTAACATTGATATAAAAGCAAATTCAGAAATGCAAGATTTATAGGATTTGCAGAATCTTGAAAGTTATTTTATTGCTGTACCATCTGATATTATCTCTATAGAGATTCATTGCTGACTTTGTTCCAATTTTGCATAAATATCCAAATTGTTTCTGCTTTCAGCATCTTTACAGAAGTACAAACAAAACTACAACTTGCAGAACAAATACATTTTTTGGGATTAAATTTGTCATTTTACAAAGGACATTTTACACATTCTATGTGGTGTTTATGTGTTACAAAATAGGCTAAGGCATATCAGTGTAATTTGCAAATAGCCTATATAATTTTATTCATGGTAA
The DNA here is from genome assembly GCF_037356315.1 of Lithobates pipiens. Classification (NCBI taxonomy): domain Eukaryota; kingdom Metazoa; phylum Chordata; class Amphibia; order Anura; family Ranidae; genus Lithobates; species Lithobates pipiens. The sequence goes on along the minus strand of NW_027507903.1, from coordinate 280,122,684 downwards.
ATGCACTTTATGCTGGATGTCTCTGCTTAGCGTTATTAACTTTTATACGTAGAATAAATTGCAAGCCCCTCAAATATATTTATGCTCAAACTAACTTCACAGAGCATGCTTATGAAAGATGGAGTAAGCAATTTTGCTGACACTATCAAATATCCTGACTTTTTAGAAAATGTTCATCTTACTATATGTACAGTTGGTGTTAACTCCTTACTTGACATCTTTGGTTGACAACGCAAACATTGTGTGTAGTGAGAATATACTGTAATTGGAAGATGTAAGTCTGTCAATATAGCATAATAGAGAATCATTATATTCCACCGTCGCTCATTATGCTAATGCCCCACCTGGTATTTTCTCATGTGATAAATGACTAGGAAGTGTTGTCATCACAGAACTGCTTCTCTAATGAGGGTCAGAGGGATCCCAATGAGTGTTGAGGATATTGTTGTTGAAGTATACATTCTACCATAATATAAAATTACTCAGGTTACTGGAAAGTGTTTTCACCTTAATTGGCTGAAGGCAAAGTCTTATGCCCGTATACATGAGCGGATTTTCCATCATAAATAGATGAATAGTTTTTCCCACGAAATTCCGCTCAATCTTGGCTTGCATACACATGGTCACACAAAAGTTCTCTGAACTTTCGACCGTCAAGAACGTGGTAACATACAACACTACGACGAGCCAAGAAAATTAAGTTCATTGCTTCCGAGCATGCGTCAAATTGTTTCCAAGCATGCGTAGGAATTTTGCGCATCGGGATTTGTGCAGATGATCGGAATTTCCGATCTGAACTTTTTCCGACCGAAAAATTGAGAACATGCTCTCATTCTTTTGCTGGCCAAAATTCCGCCAGCAAAAGTCTAATGGAGCATACACACGATTGTATTTTCCGACCAAAAGCACTCATCTGACTTTTGCTGGTGGAGTTTCGTGTGATCGTGTGTACGGGGCATTAAAGTTATTTAAAAAATAATATATAAAAAAAAGAAAACTGACAGAATGTAAAGCCCAGTACTAGATTGTGAAAAGCGTGAGCATTAATCAATGTGATTGAGTAAACCCTCTATAAGTTACAGATTTATTGATCATGTTTTGCCATTAAAAAATCCACAGCTCCTGAAAATCTACATATAGTGGGAGGGGAAACTAACTCAGTTATGGATTTGATAGAAGATCTACCCCTAGAAATTCATCAGGTAAATACCTCAACTCTACCCCATCTACTTCTATAGCTCTGACACAAACGATTAAAATTTTCAAGTTATCAGATGCATGGGGATTATCACACCCTTTAGAGAAATAGTTCATATTTTATTCACATCCACATAAGTCTTTCTCGAGAATCGATTATCTTTTTAGCTCTTCAGTGGTATTACCATTCATTTAAAACTCTGAAATACATGATACATGAAACCAAGCCCCCTTGTTTTCAAGGTCTGCATAAAATCTTCCTACTAAATCTAGCTGGGTGGGATTGCCATTATAAGGAGCCTATCAGTGGACCTAGTTGTTTAAAAAAGGATTTCAGTAACCAGACTGGGGAATGCCTAAGGTTGTACAAGAGGACTGGGAGGATTTTTATTAGATTATTTCTCCCAATAAGGGAAAAAGAGAGATGTGACCAGGCTTTCAGCCTCTGTTTACACCACTGAAGATCTGGGGACAAGTTAAGTTGTCTAAAATCCTTAGTGTTGGAAGAAATATATATCCCTAAATATTTAATAGTCATTGCCCATTGCAAAGGGTAATTTGGATCACCCAGCCTCCTAGCCTCCTGATCGATTGGAAAAACTAGGGATTTACCCTAATTAGTATGTAAACCCAAGAGGGCCGCAAAGTGGTCTAGGATCCATAATGCTTCAGAGAGTGAGGGGCCAGGGTATTTTAGAAAGAGTATTAAATTGTCAGCGTAAAGTGCTACCTTGTCTACAGTGGAACCTACACAAACTCCAACTACCTTATCGGATGGTCTTAGTACCTCTGCCAATGATTCCATAGCCATCGCAAACAAGGCAGGGGAAGGATGACACCCCTGCCTCGTCCCTTTCTGGATTGGAAAAGGAGATGACAACTTGCCATTCAGCTTAATATTTGCTACAGGGACTTTGTATAATAGATCGATCCATTTCCTGAAGACCGGACCAAAACTGAAGAGTTCCAACACCTGCCTCAAGTAACCCCACCGAACTGTGTCGAAAGCCTTTTCAATATCAAAGGCTACCAAGACTCTCAAGGCAGTCTCCTCGGGCTGAAGTTGGAGATGAGTGAAAACTCTGTGGATATTAACATCAGTGGATTTGCCAGGCCATAAAGCCAGTTTGGTCAATATTGATTGATAATTGATGGTAATACTTTCATTATCCTAATGCCCAGAGCTTTCAGCCTCTCTGTAGTTCAGAAGACAGGCTCTGGGAATTTTGTGACACAGCAGTGCCGATTACAACGAATACATGTCATAGAATTAAAGGAAGTAAATGTGTGGAAAGTAATTTTACTATTTCAAAACTATTAGATTATTTAGAACACAAATACAATGTTTACTTGTAAATTAATATATGATTTCACATTCTGACCACAGTTACACATTAAAGGAGGAGCCTAACGCTGAGGTATACTTTATTTACTCTAAGTCAGGGGTCTCAAACTTGCGGCCCTCCAGCTGTTGTGAAACTACAAGTCCCATGAAGCATTGCAAGGCTGACAGTTACAAGTATTACTCCAACAGGCAGAGGCATGATGGGACTTGTAGTTTCACAACAGCTGGAGGGCCACCAGTTTGAGATCCCTGCTCTAAGTGAATGCCTTCAGTTTTTTGTCTTTAGACAGTTTTCATGTATTTCATAATTCAGGCATTAACTCCACTATCTAGAGAAGATATGTTGATATATGTTATGTTGAATTTAGTTACATTTCTTGTTTTCTAGTTATTAGTGTAAAAAAGTTATAATGAGAAAAAGAGAATGCACATATGTTACTCTAGTAGGAGCCACAGGATTACTGTCCAGGTCTTCCTCACAGGCTTTGCCCCACAGCCAGGCACGCAGGCTTCAATTACCAGTTTAGGGGACATTGTTTTGTGTTTTTTAGTTTTGGAAAACTTTGATAGGGTTGAGTGTAGTGGTAGAATATTCCAAAAACAAGAACTATGTACAACTGAGAACTTATATATACTCAGGATAAGCGATATTGAAGTCTGAACTTGAAACAAACAGTAGACTTCCGCAAGAGAAGAGCCCCTTTAAGTAGGAGATTAAGTGGTCAAAGCTCTTCTGGACACCAGCCGCTGTTCCCTCTAAATAGACCCACAGCTGACTTATTAGTACCAGAGGGGTAGCAAAAGCACAAAGGTTCCCGAGGTTCTGAAGATCTCTCAAGCATCTGTACATTGTTTACAGCTTCACTGGATACAGAGAGCAGACTATGCTTTTACCTACCAAATCAATACAGCTATACTAGCTATAGTGTGGAAACAAAATTTACAGAATACAACACAAATAATTATAACTTATTTAATTCCTAGCATCTTTGAAATATATTACTTTAAATGTTTGAAAAATATTTTTGCAAACTTATATTTTGACATTTTTGTAAGCATCCAAGCATTTTAATTCTCTAGAGTTTTCAACAACCATTTATCAGCGCTGTCAGTCTGAGCATCTGCAGAGGTGACCATGGAGGATTGTAATTCAATTAACGGAAAGTTGTAAAATTTCCCATATGAAATATGCATGGTTATGTTTAATTTAGATGCATGCAAGGAATAGGTGGCTGCAGGTTTGAACCAGAATGAACATCCTTTTATAATATTAACTGTAACTGTATTTATTTCAGTTTTTTTTTATTATTATTATTATTAACCATGTGACAATTAACACTATAAAGCTGAGAGCAATGTATATACATTATGAAAACATTGTAGTTCAATTTGTAAAACGTTGTAATAAGTACAATGTTGTAATATCTATTTGCAAAAAAGTGTACGTTTACAGGGCTTTATATTCCATATTAGCATTCTTGTCCCCATGCCTAGGGCAGCAGCGTAAGCGAGACAGCACCAATCCTCAAAATTTACAGACGGATCATTTTTATATTTTGTTTCCCTCTGCTGGCCACTGTTAGATATATGTGGCCAAATTAATTAGAAGTGAAGAGAGTATAGAGGAAGTTGAGTGTATTGAAAGGCTCTTTATAAGTCAGAAAACTTGAAACCACCTATTTTTTCTTGCGTTTGTTGGCCTGTAAAGTTAAAACATAGGTATGGATATTATGCAGACAGCATACTGCATAATTATTCAGTGTTATTTCCTACAACTAATGTATGACATGAGGGGCAGAGCTGCTTGTAGATAAGAGTATCATTACCCAGGTTTGACTAGACCAGAAGACTAAACACAATCTAAATATGTGCAACTAAACAAAATAAATGGTGTAATTTTATGGACATTATCTACGCATATGAGACTTGAGTATTGGTTAGGGGTTATGTGTAGTATTATGGATATAATTAACATCCTTTTTATGGCAACTTGCCCAAAACTAAACCTTATTAGAATTTGCATTATCATAATGTAGCGCACAGACAAGGATTTGTCTAGCGGTTTGATCCCAGGTGCCATTCCCTAATAGGCACATGGCAGCCAAGCAAATAACATTTCCCACACACCTTAGTCAGTAAACAGGCTGTGCAGCTCTTTTTATGTTCTTTTTTTATTTTTGGGTAGAACCTGGATAGGGTGAGGGTGAGCCTAGGGATACTCCAGTAACTGTAAACTTGAAAACGAGGGCACTAACTCTGCACTAAGACTTCAGGGTGAAGGCACTCACGCCAAAGAAAGTCTTTAGGTCCAGAAGGCTGGTACTCACTGTTTCCTGATCACTGTGTAGCCATGTGCAAGGTCAGTCAACTTCAGTACTCCGATCGCCTCAGGTTGGGTCTTACTCCCCCAGGAACAAGAGACCTCTGCTCCTGGAGCTAGCCCATTTATACCACCCTCAGCCTCTTGCTGATCACCTGCCATAATGACCAGGTATTGGCTGGGGAGAAATTACCATGTAGGCTGGGGTCATTATTCTCCCACCCACTATGTCCAGGACTGGACTTACCATTGGACTTGACTGGGCTCGAGCCCATGGGCCTCGCCCAATAGGGGGCCCCACTGAGATACATAGCTGAGTGTACTCAGCTCGGCTCCACTCACAGTCACACCCAGTCCCGCCCAATGATAAGTCCAGCCCTGCTGGATGGACATAACACAGGAACTGGGCGTGACTGTCAGCCGAGCTGAGTACACTCGGCTTATCTCGGACTGCGAGAGGACCCAAGAGCCACCGAGAGAACCCGAGAGCTGCCGAGATACACAGGACTCTGTATCTCGGCGGTGCCATTTTTAAACTTCAAGACTGCAATGAATAGGCTGCAAATGACACTGGGGCAAGGCTGCAAATGACAAGGCTACACTGACAAGGCTGCAAATGACATTGACAAGGCTGCAGATGGACACTGATAAGGCTGCACTGATGGACAGTTAAATATACGTTTTTTTTTTCTTAAAATTCCCTCCTAAACTTGGGGTGCATGTTATACGCTGATAAATACGGTAATGTATAGAAGGTTGGGCCCGAAAGTGACTCAAGCCCAGGGGCCCAACCTTCTATACATTACCGTATTTATCAGCGTATAACACGCACCCCAAGTTTAGGAGGGAATTTTAAGAAAAAAAAACGTATTGCAGCCTTGCCCAAGTCCTGCCCTGACTATGTCTCAGGGTCCCCAAGGAGTAATTGAGTGCATAGTAGCAGAGCCCAGAATATTAGTGCATGCCCTGCCTACAGGGAGGCCAAAAACTAAATTTCAACAACTGTATCTCAATGGGCGATACAAATGCCTCTAATATTCATTCTAAAGATTGTACCAAACTGTCAAGGTTCAGAAGGAATAGACATTATCAGTGCCAAATAATAATTGTAGTTTTATACAATGCACAAAAATAACAATATTTCAGTAAAAATGTTAAAGCTAACTGTTTCACTAAAAAATGCTATTGTTTCTAATCTTTAGCAATTTTTCATTCTTGCATTTGTTTTCTTTTTCATGCTTTTTTCCTTTCATTTTATTAGCAGTAATACCCTTCCTGGTCCTAGGTGGCTACAATTGGTCCTCCACTGTATCTATGGAAAGAGTCATGGTTGCCACTCAGGCTGGACTTCAAACATATCTGCTTTGTTTGTCACATTTACATGATGGATAGAGGAAGTAGTAGTTTACAGAAGGAAGATAACATTGGTTTTGCTTCCAGTTCATCTCACGGGAAAAGACAAGGATCTGCTTTTCTGACAAGATAAAAAGTTATTTTCTGTACTTCCTAAAATGTTCTTAACCTAAAAAATTAAAATGAATGCAGCTGCCATATCTAAGAACGGGAAAATTATAATATATTACATTTTTGTTCATGGGTTTAATTATAATTTAGGCTGAAATTCTTCCCGATGAGAATTCTTTGCTTGTCATTGTGGCCTGTTCTAGCTATATTTGCTTGGTGTGCAGCTGCAATGTAAAGTTATGTATATGAATAGCATTACTGTGTGCCAGGTTTTTACATCTTGTGGTTAATGTGATGTAAAGGCTGCCAAATGTGCATGCTGCTTCTTATTCAAAGGACCGTATGTGGACTTGTCAGCAGAAACCAGGAAAGACCTCAAAATGACTTTACTGTCAGTAGCTTTGAGTCATATTTAGCTTAACCACTTGTCCACTGGGCACTTTTACCCTTCTTGACCCAGTCGATTTTCAGCTTTTATGGCTGTTGCAATTGTGTAGTCATGCAACACTGTGCCCAAGCAAATTTTTTATTATTTTTTTCACACAAATAGAGCTTTCTTTTGGTGATATTTAGTCACCACTGAGTTTTTTATTTTTTGCAAAAAAAATGAAAAAAGACAGAAAATGTTGAAAAAACAAGCAAAAAAACAACCTTTTTCATTTTTTTAGTAAAATTTTGCAAACAGGTAATTTTTCTCCTTCATTGATAGGGAGGCTGCACTGATGGGCACTGATAAGCGGCACTGATGAGTCGACACTAATGAAGCAACACTAATGAGGCAGTACCAAGGGGAATTGATGGGCACTGATAGGCTGCACTGAAGGGCACTGATGAGACAACACTGGTGGGTACTGATAAGGCTGCACTGATAGGCAGCCCTGATGGACACTGATAGGTGGCACTGATAGGCACTGATAGGTGGCACTGATGGGCATTGATAAATAGCACTGATAGGTGGCACTGATGGGCACTGAGGGGCAGCACTGATGATGGGACTGGTAGGCAGCACTGATGGGCGACACTAATGAAGAGGCACGAATGGGCAGTGATTGGCAGCACCGGTGGGCACTTATTGGCAGCACTAGTGGGCACAGATTGACAGCACTGGTGGGCACTGTTGGGACTGCACTGATAATCAGTGTACATGTCCCTTTTAGAAAAGCCGGTTATCAACTCTCTTCTTTCTTCCTAATGCTGTCAGCATGAGGAAAGGAGTGCAGATAACTGGCTTCTACTTACATCCGTGATCAGCTGTGATTGGACATAGCTGATCACATGGAAAAGAGCCACTGATTGGCTCTTTACCTCAATCTGTGAGCAGCAGCGTGATCACAGTAGGCCGTCATAGCTATCCACAATGTAGCCGCCATTTGGCTATAGTGTGGTCAGCAAGTAGTTAAAATATATCTAAAACCAAAACATTTTTACATTTTGGATATAAAGTGTATATCCAAAATGGTAAAGTTTATCTATATTGGAAAAAATTAAATCATATATTAATTTCCATATTGAATTTCTCAACTTTTACTATGAACAATCTTCAAATAAGCTTACTTAACCACTTCCCGACCAGTGCACTACGATGTACGTCAGAATGGCACGGGCAGGCAAACTGGCGTACAGGTACGTTCATTTGTAATTGCCGCCCTGCCACCGCGTGTGCACCTCCGACAGCGTGCGTGCTGGTCGGGACCCCCATGAGTCCGGTCGTGGGTCCGGTGGACTCGATCGCCACGGGGATACATGCGATCGTCTCACGGGGAGGCTGAACGGGGTGATGCTGATGTAAATAGCTTCTCCCCGTTCTGCCTAGCAACAAGTGACACTAATCTCTGCTCCCTGTTATTGGAGCAGAGATCAGTGTTCACTAACACACAGCCCAGCCCCCCACAGTTAGTAACATGCCCCTAGGACACACTTAACCACTACACTGCCACCCCCTGGTTAACCCCTTCGCTGCCAGTGTCATTTACACAGGAATCAGTGCATTTGTATAGCACTGATTGATGTATAAATGACAATGGTCCCAAAAATGTGTCAAAAATGTCTGACGTGTTCGCCATAATGTCGCAGTCACAATAAAAATCGCTGATCGCTGCCATTAGTAGTAAAAAAAAAAATTATTAATAAAAATGGCTTAAAACTATCCCCTATTTTGTAAAAGCTATAAATTTTGCGCAAACCAATCAATAATCGATTATTGCGATTTTTTTACCAAAAATATATAGAATAATACGTATCGGTCTAAACTGAGGAAAAAAAATTGTTTATACATTTTTGAGGGATATTTATTATAGCAAAAAGTAAAAAATTATGCGTTTTTTTAAAAATTGTCACTCTATTTTTGTTTATAGTGCAAAAAATAAAAACCGCAGGAGTGATCAAATACCACCAAAAGAAAGCTCTATTTGTGGGAAAAAAAAGACGTCAATTTTGTTTTGGACCGCGCAATTGTCAGTTAAAGAGACACTGTGCCGAATCGCAAAAAGTGGTCTGGTCTTAAGCCAGCAAAATGGTCCGGTCTGAAAGTGGTTAATGAAGATCCCCACACATTTAATGCCTTGAATTCAGTGACACATATTTACTATGCCTAGTGGTAGGCACTACTGTGTCACACAATTCACAGAGCCTGCCTTCTGAATTAGGCCGGGTTCACACTGCTGCGGGGGGAGATCCGGATGTGATTCGCACCGCACTGCAGTGCAAATCACATCCGATCTCCGTAGCGATGCGAGTTCAGCCATACAGATAGTATGGCTGAATTCGCATCGCTCCCGCAGCAAACTCGCACGGGACCCTTTTTTTGGTCCGCAACAGAATCGGATCTCATGGGTGTTCACACCATGCGATCCGATTCCTGTGCGAGTCTGCAGATTGCACTGCGATATGCGGACGGATCTGGGGGTGTCATTAACATTTCATTGACACTCCCAGCCGTTCGCATAGGGCAGTGTGAACTACCGGCGGGAGTCATGCGATGCGGGAAAACGCAGCGGATTCGCGGCGTTCCCGCATCGCTGTGGTGTGAACCCAGCCTTAATGACAAAAGGAGTTTCAGGAGCTGCAAACCAGGAAGTTGTGAAAAGAGATGGTCAGCAGATTTTTCAAGCGATTTTATATTGCATTGTCAAAAATAATAATTGTTTGCATTGATATTACAATGCTGATGTTATAAAATGCTGTTACTTTAGATTTCCTTTAAAATTCCGTACAGTTCATATTGCCATCTGTGCACCATTGGTGAAATTTCCCTTCTTTCCTTGACCTGAAAACATAACAGTAAGTGAGGAAAACTCTAAAATGTTGCCAGAACAAGTGTCCTCATTAAAATATATCCCCTCTATTCCTATATTGTGACAAGTTGAAACTTTACATTACTTATCACTTTCTGTCCTAGAGACAATTGTCATCTGGATAAACAGATATGGTAAATTTCCCCAACTTCATAAAAAAATAAAAAGTTTTGAGTTTGGTTACACATTAAACTACACAGTGCAGTGGTGACAGATTCTCAACCCCCCCCCCCGTGTTGGCCTACCTGTAAACATGCTATCCCTCTTAAATCTATCATGATTACTGCTACCAGACCTATCCACCTTACCAACTGCTCAGAATAGCCAATCCCTCTCTGCCAATCCCTCCACTGTATTTAACAAATTAAATTCAAATTCGTAAGAATAACATAAAAGCCACCTTGAACTCTGCCCCAAGCTACATTACTAACCTTGTGTCAGGGCTCATGTCAGCACTTGGATCTCCTGCTGGTGGCACTGTTGTTCTCAGAGCTGCATGGCACATTTCTGGTGGCTACCAGCGAGTGGCCCCCCTGTAGCCAGCTCATCCTAGTAATTATTCTCCACCTGATGCTGGCTGCTGAGTAGGTATATAATCCCTCCCTTGATTGATATTTGTGTAGCTTTGTCCCTGCCTGATTCTGTAATTTGTGCCTTGTATCCTGTGACCTGCTTCCAGTACCCTGCACCCAATTTCGTGTATCCCGCATCCAGTACCCTGAATCCTGCTCCACTCCCTTTGTTCCCAGTTCAAGTCCTGATCCTGACCTGTTCATGTGAGCTCCCTCCATTTCTGTACCTAGCGTTTGCTAGTTAGGTTGTTGTTCTGGGATTGCTGCACTGTCACTGTTATTTCTCACTTTTACATTGTTAATGGTGTGTTGGTGTTGTAAGGATGTCATTTAAATTATTAAGCTTAATTTAATCATACTGGGTGTGGTTCCTGATTCCTTGAAGTGTATCCCAATTATCTGGTCATCTCTGCAGGATACCTGCATTTGGTATTCCTTACACTTTGTCTCATAACATCATCATCTCTTCACCTGCTCATCTCTTCAGGGAAGCCTATCCCGCCTATACCTAACAATCCAACTTTTTCCTTCAACTCATCTCCACATAGCTGTTACCTTTTGTATTACTTGCCCCTCCCTAGATAGCAAGCGCTCACCAGCAGGATCCACTCAACCTTCCTTTCTTGAATTTTATTGTAACTGTACTGTCTCTGCACAAACTGTTGGTGATATATTAATCCTGTATAATAATAACATGGTGAAGAACCTGTACAACGTATAAGTGATCCACAAATGACCCATCTTGGCCTTTATAAACATACACTAATACTCATGTTGTATATAACTAATTTCTCACCAATTTTTAGCTTCCAACATGCTGGCCATGCACAGTAAGGTATATACTGCAATGCAAATACAAACGCCTATACAGAACATTCTATCCGTGTCTCTCTTCCTTGGACCATCCCAAATACAAGAGCAATGATGTGCTATAACACACAATCAGATTTCAGAAATCCACACCTTAATGTTGTCTTTCTCTAGACTGGAATCTAAATTACAAGCAGTCCCCGAGTTACATACATCCAACTTACATACGATGCATACTTACAAATGGAGGGAGACTACAGGAAGTGAGAAGAAGTCTACCTATAAGAAGGGAAATTCACTCCTGTCAGAGTTATCATGGGAAAAAAAGTATCTCCACTGAAACTTTCTTACCAATCCTTGTTTAACCACTTCCCGACCAGAGCATGACGATGTACGTCGACAGAATGGCACGGGCAGGCATATTGGCGTACAGGTACGTCCAATATTCGATGCCGCCCTGCCATCAGGAGCGCGCCGCCGGCGGCGCGCTCCCGCCCTGGTCGGGACGCCCGTGAGTCCGGTCGCGGGACCCGCGGACTCGATCGCCGCGGGCATCCCCGCGATCGTCTCACGGAGCGGCCGAATGGTGAAAATGCTGTGTAAACAACATTTCTCCATTCTGCCTAGCAACTAGTGACGCTGATCTCTGCTCCATGTGATTGGAGCAGAGATCAGTGTACACTAAATGAAAGCCCAACCCCCCCACAGTTAGTAACACACCCCTAGGAACACTTAACCCCTACACTGCCACCCACTGGTTAACCCTTTCACTGCCAGTGTCATTTACACAGGAATCACTGCATTTATATAGCAGTGATTACTGTATAAATGACAATGGTCCCAAAAATGTGTCAAAAATGTCCGATGGGTCCCCCACAATGTCGCAGTCACAATAAAAATCGCAGATCGCCGCCATTACTAGTAAAAAAAAAATAATAAAAAATTATTAATAAAAATGCTATAAAACTATCCCTATTTTGTAAACGCTATAACTTTTGCGCAAACCAATCAATAATCGCTTATTGCGATTTTTTTTACCAAAAATATGTAGAAGAATACGTATCGGCCTAAACTGAAGGAAAAAAATGTTTTTTTATATATTTTTGGGGGATATTTATTATAACAAAAAGTAAAAAATAATGCGTTTTTTTCAAAATTGTCGCTCTATTTTTGTTTATAGCGCAAAAAATAAAAACCGCAGGGGTGATCAAATACCACCAAAAGAAAGCTCTATTTGTGGGAAAAAAAGGACGTCAATTTTGTTTGGGAGCCACGTCGCACGACCGCGCAATTGTCAGTTAAAGCGACGCAGTGCCGAATCGCAAAAAGTGCTCTGGTCTTTGACCAGCAAAATGGTCCGGTCTGCAAGTGGTTAAACGACAACCCAAAATTATAAAAATCCAATTGTTACAGGGACAGAAAGTGAGGTAAAAGCTTCTGAACAGGAACACAGACATCAAAACAACCATTATAGGGTTGTTAACCTTTACCTATGCTATCCAAAACCTAAAAACTATATTTTGGTTTCACTTAAAAAATTTACCTGTTCCAACTTACATACAAATCCAACTCAAGAACAAACCTATAGAATCTTGCTGGTGACCCAGCTCCAGAGGATTTTTTTTTTAACTTTCCTTAACATGATAGGGTACTGGAAATGATCACTCAACATGGGTGAAAACAAAATAAAGCATTTTCTAAGGCCGCGTACACACGCGGGGACTGTTCGCTCAACTTTGTCCGCTGAACAGTGTTTCGGCGGACAGTCCGCTCGTGTGTGGGCTTTCAGCGGACAGTTTCAGCGAACAGTCTGCTGAACAAAGTTTTTCGGAATTTCCGAAAAACTGTCCGCTGAAACTTTGTTTCAGCGAACAGTCCCCTCGTGTGTAGGCTTGTTCGTCAAACTAAGTTCTGCGCATGCTCAGAAAGGATTTACACGCCGAAGTTTGCATTGCAGTGTATAGGACGTCGTTTTCTAGTCCCGTCGTACGTGCCGTTCACGTCATCGCGCACGGTTTCAGCGGACTGTTCGTTCGTCGTGTGTGGCCAAGTCCGTCCATGCTAATTTTGAGCGGACTGTCCGCTGAAACTGTTTGACGAACAAAGTTGAGCGAACAGTCCCCGCGTGTGTACGCGGCCTAAGAGAAAAGGCTGCCATTGCTTGAAGTTTCATACTAAAAAAGATAATACTTGGCTATCATGCTGATCCTCTTACCTTTCTGACTTTGCACTGAATTTCCTGATTTGCATACTTGATCAGTGACTCAATGCATTAAAGACAGGGGGTCAGCATAACAGCCCACCACCGCTGCTGTGCTCCCTCGGCCTGCACGGTACAGCCCTGGTAGAGAGAGTGGCTTCCTTCCAGCTCCTGAGCTCCAGACCTGAGTTAACCCCCTAGAGAGGGGTGAACTCAGGCCCACGACAGTCTAATGCCCCGTACACACGAGAGGGATTAAGTCTGACAGACCTCCAAAGGAGTTCCGCCGGAGTTCCGCTGGAGTTCCGACGGAGTTCTGGCGGACTTTTCGACCGAACGGACTTGACCACACACCATCACACCAAACTCCGACGGAGTCGAACGTGATGACGTACGACTGGATTCGACGTAGGAAGTTCATAGACAGTAGCCAATAGCTGCCCTAGCGTCGGTTTTAGTCCGTCGGAGTAGCACACACACGAGCGGATTTTTCAAAGTGGACCGGGTCCGGCGGAGTTCCGTCGGGAAAATTTAAAGCATGCTTCATTTCTAAAGTCCGTCAGACTTTGGCGAATCAAAAGTCCGTTGCAGCCCACACACGATCGGATAGTCCGCCGGACTCAGTCCGTCGGAGTTTGGATGTCGAAAAGTCCGCTCGTGTGTACGGGGCATAACACTCCATCATCTCAGTTCTTCCATCTGACAACTCCTCTCACCACAGGCTGACCATGGGTATATATAGGAGGCCTGCCCCCTGCCAATCCTAGTTGGGGATTGGTCAGGGCTCCCAAATGCACCCCATGTTACTCCAGCACACTGCCCAACCTCTTTTCCAGAACCTTCTCACTGGAAACAGAGGAGGCGCCAGAGAGCTCAAGCACATATCAGCCACCTGCTGCTACACTAAACCACTCCCCTGCCCCCAGATCAAAAACAAACAGGACTAGTTGAGCCATGGGCATCCGCAGCAGGGGGCAAGGGGGGTCAAGTGCCCCTCCCTGGAATCCCCAAGGTGTCTGCCGTAGCCGCCACCATGCTGCATTTATTTTCCCTTTTTTTTTTCTTTTTTTTGTCCGCTGGCGACTGCATCCTCCGCCCTCTCCAACTCCCATGGATCAGAGCGCTGGATGGCTCTGTGTACTGCAGCCGCTCTGTAACATGGCCCTGCCCCCTCAGACCAACTCATGTGATAGTAAAGAGAATCAACGTTCCCCCTATCACATGAGCCGGTCTGGGGGGGCGGGCCATGTTACAGACTGGCCGCAGTACACAGAGCCATCCAGCACTATGATCAAGAGAAGTAGATGCTGCAGGTACAGCCCGCCCTATGTGCCACAGTGCCAGGATAGGAGGGCCGGGGGGGGGGGGGCCCTGCCAATTCTCCTATCCAACTTATTTTACTGTCCCCAGTTCACCTTGTGCTCCCTGCCCCCTCCAGTGCACTCCACCACCACACTCTCCTGCCCCCCCTCTCTCCTGTACCACACTCTCTTGCCCCCCCTCTCTCCTCCACCACACTCTCCTGCCCCCCCTCTCTCCTCCACCACCGCACTCTCCTGCCCCCTCTCTCCTCCACCACACTCTCCTGCTCCCCCTCTCTCCTTCACTACACTCTCCTGCCCCTCACAGTTTTCTCCTCCCCTGTTCTTGCTGCCCCCCCAACTCTCCAGCTCTCCCCATCCTTCTCTAGCCACCATCCCAGTGCTCCCCCTGTCCCCCCCATGCTCTCCCCACTCAGTGCTCTCCCCCCTGTTCCCCCTCGCCCAGTGCTCTCCACTCCCCCCAGTGCTTCCCCCGTTCTCCCCCCCCCCACAGTGCTTTCCGCTCCCCCCAGTCCTCTCCCCTCCGTGCTCTCCCCTTGTTCTCCTCCCCAGTGCTCTCCCTCCTGTTCTCCCCCCCCCCCCGTGCTCTCCCCCTGTTCTTTCCCCCAGTGCTCCCCACTCCCTCCAGTGCTCTCCCCCCTGTTCTTTCTCCCTGCCTCTTCTTTCCACTCCCCCCAGTGCTTCCTCCCCCCAGTGCTCCTCAGCTCTCCCCATCACTCTCCAGCCCCCACCCCAGTGCTCTCCAGCCCCCCATTCTCCCCACCCCTGTTCTTTCTGCCCCCCTGGTGCTCTCCAGCCCCCCCCCCCAGTGCTCTCCACCCCTGTTTTTTTGGCTCCCCAGCACTCTCCACTCCCCACCCCTGTACTCTCCACTCCCCCTGCATTCTGCCCCCACCCATGTGCTCTTCAACCCTACCAGTGCTCTCCACCCCCCATAGTGCTCTCCAGTCCCCAGTGCTTTCCACCCCTGTTCTTTTGGGCCCCCACTGGTGCTCTCCACTCCCCCCTGCTCTTTGTACCCCCCCAGTACTCTCCAGCCCCCGTGCTATCCACTCCTGTTTTTCTGCTCCCCCAGTGCTCTTCACCACACCACACTCTCCTGCCCCCCCGTGCTCTCCTCCACCACCACACTCTCCTGCCCCCCCCCCTGCTCTCCAGCTCTCCCCATCCTTCTCTAGCCACCATCCCAGTGTTCTCCCCTGTTCCCCCCCAGTGCTCTCCCCCATGTTCCCCCACAGTGCTCTCCCCCCCGTTCCCCACCCCAGTGCTCTCCACTCCCCACAGTGCTCTCCCCCCACAGTGCTCTCCACTCCCCCCAGTCCTCTCCCCTCCGTGCTCTCCCACCGTTCTCCTCCCCAGTGCTCTCCCCCCTGTTCTCCCCCCAGTGCTCTCCCCCAGTGCTCTCCCGCCAGTGCTCTCCCCAGTGCTCTCCCGCCAGTGCTCTCCCCCCTGTTCTTCCCCCCCAGTGCTCTCCACTCCCTCCAATTCTCTCCCCTCCAGTGCTCTCCCCACCCCCCTAGTGCCCTCCACTCCCCCCAGTGCTCTCCCCCCTGTTCTTTCTCCCCCCTTTGCTCTACACTCCCCCCAGTGCTCTCCCCCCCTGTTCTCCCCCCAGTGCTCTCCACTCCCTCCAGTGCTCCCCCCGTGCTCTTCCCCTGTTCTTTCCCCCCCAGTGCTCTTCAGCTCTCCCCATCACTCTCCAGCCCCCACCCCAGTGCTCTTCAGCTCTCCCCATCACTCTCCAGCCCCCACCCCAGTGCTCTCCAGCCCCCATTCTCCCCACCCCTGTCCTTTCTGCCCCCCTGGTGCTCTCCAGCCCCCCCCCAGTGTTCTCTACCCTCCGTGCTCTCCACCCCTGCATTTTGCCCCCACCCATGTGCTCTCCAACCCTACCAGTGCTCTCCACCCCCCATAGTGCTCTCCAGTCCCCCATGCTTTCCACCCCTGTTCTTTCTGGCCCCCACTGGTGCTCTCAACTCCCCCCTGCTCTCTGTACCCCCCCGTACTCTCCAGCCCCCGTGCTCTCCACCCCTGTTTTTCTGCCCCCCCAGTGCTCTTCACCGCCCCACACTCTTAGCCCCCCCAGTGCTCTCAGCCTACCGTGCTCTCTACCCCTGTTCTTATTGGCACCCCAGTACTCTCAAGTTCCCCCCCAGCACTCTCTGCTCCCCACTCCTGTGATCTCCACTCCCCCTCGCTCTTTGCCCCCCTCCCATGTGTTCTCCAACCCCGCCAGTACTCTCTACTCTCTAGTACGCTCCCCCTTCTCTCCAACTCCCACCCAGTGCTCTCCACTTCCCCAGGACAGGCTGACTGGGGCCGGAAAATGAGGATGGCTGAAGGTGCAGGTGGCCAGGGACCACTCCATCTCACAGCAGACAGATCCTCTGGAAGGAGCACAATCCCCATCCAAAATGAGAACAGACCCTGCCTGCTGCTGGCCATCATGGATATCCTGCTGGCATGCAAGGTACCGTACCAAGCATCAACAACACACCTTCCCACAGACAGAGACTGCAGACTGGGACGTGGGGCACAGGAGGGGCTGCAATGATTGGCACAGTAAAGCTGCATTTGATGGACACAGTGAGGCTGCATTTGGTGGGCACAGTGAGGCTGAATTTGGTGGGCACAGTGAGGCTGAATTTGGTGGGCACAGTGAGGCTGCATTTGGTGGGCACAGTGAGGCTGCATTTGGTGGGCACAGTGAGGCTGCATTGTTGGGCACAGTGAGGCTGCATTTGATGGGCACTGGAGAGGCTGCATTGAGCTCTTGCATTAAGTCTGCATTCTCTGACCATCTCCTGTAGCATGTCTGCAGTCGCTGAGGGAGTCTGGAGAGGAGTCAAGAGTGGGAGCACCGCCGGGATGGGGGTCATGGGAAAAGTCAGACTTGTGTGGACTGTAGACAGGAGACTATAGGATAAAACCAGAGCCACCAAGCTGGAGCCGACTGACTGAGCCCTGCACAGTGCACCTGAGAGGAGGTCAGTGAAAGCACCGCCAGGCCAGTCAGGGGGGGGGGGGGGGGGGGGTTTAATGATGTAAGGGGGGAGTGAATACTATAATGTAAGGGGCACGGATATAAAGGGTTTCCTCCTTATATTAGTAACCTACCCCCCTTACCTTTGAGTATTCTTTCTGCAGAAGGTGGTCCCCCCCACGTTCTGAGTTTCTGGGGTCCCCCTTGATGATTGATCACTTACCACTATTAACTGGTAAAATGTATGGTTTTCTCTTTCATGAACAAGAAAATAATGACGTTATGCTGTTGGGCTGGTATAATAATGCTGTGAGGCTGGTATGAAATTTTTTCCAGGGCTGGTTTTTGAAAGCATGGGCGTCCACAAGGTTACTCAGGTGGCTGCGTACCATGCCCATATAGCCTAAAGAATGTACATCTTTTTACATTGCAATACATCTGTTGTTGCCATATTTTTATCTTGATGAAAACAGCCTATACAGTGACAGTATGAGATCAAAATATGGCCACAACAGATGTATTGTAATGTAAAAGGATGTACATTCTCTAAGCTATATGGGCATGGAACACAGCCGCCAGAGTAACTTCCAATACAAAGTGAAGATGAATTATCTGTTATATAACACATATGTATTACCAGTGGAAAGATTTTCATGAGATTGTCGAAAAGGGGCAGAGCATGAGTGGCGTTAAAATGATGCCCCCCCCTTGGAAAAATTTCTGGGGATGCCCATGAGTTGAGCTAGGCCTGCCTAAATTTACCTGCACTGACAGTAAAACACAAACACTACTGTAGCACCTACCTACCTAGGGTAAAGGGTGCTACACATAGAACATGGAACTGCAATAGTTTTAATAAATATAAACTGGTGGTGACAAATACCTTTTCTCATCAGCAGTTAGAGCAATCTTGTGATATCTACCTTTGTCTGGTTAAAGCTTGTTGGAGGAGTTTTCATTTTCCCATGATTGTCCAATGGGGATGCAGGACCCCTGACCCTCTATCTGGGCAGTGCTGATCGCCCCTGTGCTAATAACATATACTCTCAAGAAAATAAAAAAAACTCTCTAGCAATACACACTAAACTGAGCATGTGTAGCTTGCCCCCTAGCCTCTGTACTATCAGAAGATACATTGGTGACTCTAGAAGAAGGGGGGATCAGAGGAGACAGGATAAGCCTTTTTACACAATGCAGAGGATGAACCCCTTAGGTCCCACAGTGAGTATAACAAGCATGCTTTACTACATATGCAGACTGATTTTACTGTTGCGGGTTTAGGAACAATTTAATTTACTTACTGTACATTGCTGCAAAACAATTGTTGTTAAAGTGGCTGTAAACCCTTACAAACCACTTTGACCTACAGGTAAGCCTAGATTAAGGCTTACCTGTAGGTCCAAGAAATATCTCCTAAACCTACATGGTTTAGGAGATATTTACTAAAAGACAGTAACAACGGTCTACGGTGCATGCGCCGTAGACAGTGACAGCTGTCTACGGTGCATGTGCCGTAGACAGCGGCGCCCAGGCACACTATCGCCGTTAGCAGCATGCCGCTGCTAATGCCGATATGCCGTTAGTGGCAGCTCCCGTGCGCATGCGCGGGAGTGACGTCATCACTGCTCAGGCGCTGTGAGTGGCTGGAGCAGCGATACCCGGAAGTAGTGATGGCCGAACGGTTCGCCCGGCGGTCGTTTCGCGGCGAATTTCCGACATTCGCGGTCCGCACGTTCGAACGCCTTTTTCCGTCGTTCGCCGCGGCGGACTTACGTGTTTAATGTATACAAGAACTTTAACCTTTGGTGACACGTTTATCATGTGATACAGGACAGCCAATTGAGACATGACAGCACATGGACACTTGTACATTCCCCCTAACCTATAAATACACCCGATCCGGTGGCCATTTTACATTCTTTCTTCTGTTACGATAGGGACAGGTTCCTGTGTGGAGTAGGGAGAGATAAACCACTAGCTATTTGGTACACAAAAGTTCTTTTCAGGACTGGTATAGGTGTTAGGTGTTGATAGGTTTGCTGTGCTGCTGATTCTTGCAGCAGCCTGAGTGTCTTTTGTTAGTTTAGAGAAAGGGAAAGGACGGTGTATGCTACAGGGACAGCCAGATTAGTCTTTCATCATCATCATCATCATCATCATCATTAGCTGTTACTATCAAGGTCCACAAAAGAGCTGTTCCAGTAACCACTAATCGTTCTCTTTTTTTGCCAATTTGTATAGGGACAGGAAGGAAGCAGTGTTGTCAGGCAGTGAGGGTAATTTTAAAGACTTGCTGTTATTATTAGTTCCACAAAGGTTCTTTTCAGGACTGGTATCAGTGGTACAGTAATAGGCTTGTACATGTATAATATTCTTTCTTCCAAATATAGAAAGGATATTATACTTGACTGCTGCCCTTCTGCTGCAGTCTGCTAAACATTCACAACTCACTTGTTCCACAAAAGTTCTTATAAGGACTGGTAACTTGGTATAGGGTGCTACGGTACATAGGCTTGAGTGCGGTACAGTCTGCTGTTCTGTAAGGACCGCTATCGGTCCACAATAGATAGGGTTGACGTGCACCACTGCTGACCGCTGCCCTATACTGCAGCAGTCCTTCAGCGGTATAGGGACTGACGTACAGTCTGCTAATCACTAACACACAACCTGCTTGTTCCACAAAAGTTCTTATAAGGACTGGTAACTTGGTATAGGGTGCTACGGTACATAGGCTTGAGTGCGGTACAGTCTGCTGTTCTGTAAGGACCGCTATCGGTCCACAATAGATAGGGTTGACGTGCACCACTGCTGACCGCTGCCCTATACTGCAGCAGTCCTTCAGCGGTATAGGGACTGACGTACAGTCTGCTAAACACTAATACACAACCTGCTTGGTCCACAAAAGTTCTTATAAGGACTGGTAACTTGGTATAGGGTGCTACGGTACATAGGCTTGAGTGCGGTACAGTCTGCTGTTCTGTAAGGACCGCTATCGGTCCACAATAGATAGGGTTGACGTGCACCACTGCTGACCGCTCACCTATACTGCAGCAGTCCTTCAGCGGTATAGGGACTGACGTACAGTCTGCTAATCACTAACACACAACCTGCTTGTTCCACAAAAGTTCTTATAAGGACTGGTAACTTGGTATAGGGTGCTACGGTACATAGGCTTGAGTGCGGTACAGTCTGCTGTTCTGTAAGGACCGCTATCGGTCCACAATAGATAGGGTTGACGTGCACCACTGCTGACCGCTGCCCTATACTGCAGCAGTCCTTCAGCGGTATAGGGACTGACGTACAGTCTGCTAAACACTAATACACAACCTGCTTGGTCCACAAAAGTTCTTATAAGGACTGGTAACTTGGTATAGGGTGCTACGGTACATAGGCTTGAGTGCGGTACAGTCTGCTGTTCTGTAAGGACCGCTATCGGTCCACAATAGATAGGGTTGACGTGCACCACTGCTGACCGCTCACCTATACTGCAGCAGTCCTTCAGCGGTATAGGGACTGACGTACAGTCTGCTAATCACTAACACACAACCTGCTTGTTCCACAAAAGTTCTTATAAGGACTGGTAACTTGGTATAGGGTGCTACGGTACATAGGCTTGAGTGCGGTACAGTCTGCTGTTCTGTAAGGACCGCTATCGGTCCACAATAGATAGGGTTGACGTGCACCACTGCTGACCGCTGCCCTATACTGCAGCAGTCCTTCAGCGGTATAGGGACTGACGTACAGTCTGCTAAACACTAATACACAACCTGCTTGGTCCACAAAAGTTCTTATAAGGACTGGTAACTTGGTATAGGGTGCTACGGTACATAGGCTTGAGTGCGGTACAGTCTGCTGTTCTGTAAGGACCGCTATAGGTCCACAATAGATAGGGTTGACGTGCACCACTGCTGACCGCTCACCTATACTGCAGCAGTCCTTCAGCGGTATAGGGACTGACGTACAGTCTGCTAATCACTAACACACAACCTGCTTGTTCCACAAAAGTTCTTATAAGGACTGGTAACTTGGTATAGGGTGCTACGGTACATAGGCTTGAGTGCGGTACAGTCTGCTGTTCTGTAAGGACCGCTATCGGTCCACAATAGATAGGGTTGACGTGCACCACTGCTGACCGCTGCCCTATACTGCAGCAGTCCTTCAGCGGTATAGGGACTGACGTACAGTCTGCTAAACACTAATACACAACCTGCTTGGTCCACAAAAGTTCTTATAAGGACTGGTAACTTGGTATAGGGTGCTACGGTACATAGGCTTGAGTGCGGTACAGTCTGCTGTTCTGTAAGGACCGCTATCGGTCCACAATAGATAGGGTTGACGTGCACCACTGCTGACCGCTCACCTATACTGCAGCAGTCCTTCAGCGGTATAGGGACTGACGTACAGTCTGCTAATCACTAACACACAACCTGCTTGTTCCACAAAAGTTCTTATAAGGACTGGTAACTTGGTATAGGGTGCTACGGTACATAGGCTTGAGTGCGGTACAGTCTGCTGTTCTGTAAGGACCGCTATCGGTCCACAATAGATAGGGTTGACGTGCACCACTGCTGACCGCTGCCCTATACTGCAGCAGTCCTTCAGCGGTATAGGGACTGACGTACAGTCTGCTAAACACTAATACACAACCTGCTTGGTCCACAAAAGTTCTTATAAGGACTGGTAACTTGGTATAGGGTGCTACGGTACATAGGCTTGAGTGCGGTACAGTCTGCTGTTCTGTAAGGACCGCTATAGGTCCACAATAGATAGGGTTGACGTGCACCACTGCTGACCGCTCACCTATACTGCAGCAGTCCTTCAGCGGTATAGGGACTGACGTACAGTCTGCTAATCACTAACACACAACCTGCTTGTTCCACAAAAGTTCTTATAAGGACTGGTAACTTGGTATAGGGTGCTACGGTACATAGGCTTGAGTGCGGTACAGTCTGCTGTTCTGTAAGGACCGCTATCGGTCCACAATAGATAGGGTTGACGTGCACCACTGCTGACCGCTGCCCTATACTGCAGCAGTCCTTCAGCGGTATAGGGACTGACGTACAGTCTGCTAAACACTAATACACAACCTGCTTGGTCCACAAAAGTTCTTATAAGGACTGGTAACTTGGTATAGGGTGCTACGGTACATAGGCTTGAGTGCGGTACAGTCTGCTGTTCTGTAAGGACCGCTATCGGTCCACAATAGATAGGGTTGACGTGCACCACTGCTGACCGCTCACCTATACTGCAGCAGTCCTTCAGCGGTATAGGGACTGACGTACAGTCTGCTAATCACTAACACACAACCTGCTTGTTCCACAAAAGTTCTTATAAGGACTGGTAACTTGGTATAGGGTGCTACGGTACATAGGCTTGAGTGCGGTACAGTCTGCTGTTCTGTAAGGACCGCTATCGGTCCACAATAGATAGGGTTGACGTGCACCACTGCTGACCGCTGCCCTATACTGCAGCAGTCCTTCAGCGGTATAGGGACTGACGTACAGTCTGCTAAACACTAATACACAACCTGCTTGGTCCACAAAAGTTCTTATAAGGACTGGTAACTTGGTATAGGGTGCTACGGTACATAGGCTTGAGTGCGGTACAGTCTGCTGTTCTGTAAGGACCGCTATAGGTCCACAATAGATAGGGTTGACGTGCACCACTGCTGACCGCTCACCTATACTGCAGCAGTCCTTCAGCGGTATAGGGACTGACGTACAGTCTGCTAATCACTAACACACAACCTGCTTGTTCCACAAAAGTTCTTATAAGGACTGGTAACTTGGTATAGGGTGCTACGGTACATAGGCTTGAGTGCGGTACAGTCTGCTGTTCTGTAAGGACCGCTATCGGTCCACAATAGATAGGGTTGACGTGCACCACTGCTGACCGCTGCCCTATACTGCAGCAGTCCTTCAGCGGTATAGGGACTGACGTACAGTCTGCTAAACACTAATACACAACCTGCTTGGTCCACAAAAGTTCTTATAAGGACTGGTAACTTGGTATAGGGTGCTACGGTACATAGGCTTGAGTGCGGTACAGTCTGCTGTTCTGTAAGGACCGCTATCGGTCCACAATAGATAGGGTTGACGTGCACCACTGCTGACCGCTGCCCTATACTGCAGCAGTCCTTCATCGGTATAGGGACTAAGAGTTTTGTCACAGGGTCATTTAAAAAATGACAGGCAGAGGAAGAGGCAGGCCCTTCCGCAGGGGTGGTAGGGGTAGGGCAGGAGCAACAGGCTTGAGCCAAAGTGGGAAGTTGCAGAAGGTGCGTTCAATTACTTTAAAGGATGCACCAGACTTGGTTGAGTGGCTCGCTCAGCCTTACTCTTCTGCACCCTCCTCATCCTCTCGATCTGCACCCTCTTCTTCACTCTCTGCTATGTGCACCCCCAAAGACACTACCACCAACAACACGACCACCACCACCACCACCACATACCTTCCGCTTGAGTCACTGGAATTATTTTCCGATCCATATCAAGAGGACATTTCTGATGCGCAGCCACTCTTGGTATTGGATCAGGAAGAGGAGGTAGCAACAAGCGCTACTCAGCAGTCTGACGCCAGTACCCAGATCAGCCCAAGGAGGAGGTTGGTCCCCGGTGTTGCTGCCTACTCCGAGATCTCTACTTATAGCGGTGGGGAAGGTGACGTTGATGATGACGTGTCTAGTGATGTCACGTGGGTGCCCACAAGAGAGGAAGAGGAGGGGAGTTCAGAGGGAGATATGGACCAGCAGATAGGGAGGAGAAGCAGCAATGACTTACATTGCACAGCAGGGACAAAGCAGACTGCAAATGTATCAGGAGCGAGTCATCGACCATGTACGGTCACATCTGGCGCTCCCAGGACACCGGCACATGGCTCCGCAGTGTGGGCTTTTTTTAACGTGTCCGCTGCTGACAATAGCGTTGCCATCTGCAATCTTTGCAGTCAACGCGTTAGTCGCGGTAAGCCCAATACTCACCTAGGGACGACCGCCTTAAGAAGGCACATGAGCAGCCATCACCGAGCCCAGTGGGAGCAACGGAACACACAAAGCCACACTGCAGGCTCTCACCGTCCAGCCTCGTCTTCTACTTCTCCTTCTCCTCTCTCCTCACAATTGTCCTCCACTCCACCTTCCATCACGCCAAGCTCACATTTTTCTGCAAAAAGGCAGGCTTCCGTGGGCCTAATGTTTGAGCGTAAAAAAATGATGACGCCGGATAACCCTCTTGCCCAACGGTTGGCGGCTGGCTTGTCAGAACTCATAGCCCGCCAACTACTGCCATATAAACTGGTGGACTCGGAGGCCTTTCGCAAATTTGTGGCCATTGGAACACCACAATGGAAGGTCCCAGGAAGGAAGTATTTCTCAGAGAAGGGCATCCCAGAGCTATATGGCCATGTTCAGCGGCAAGTGAATGTATCTCTGGCACACAGTGTCGGTGCCAAGATACATCTGACCACAGACACGTGGTCTAGCAAACACGGGCAGGGAAGGTATATCAGTTTTACTGCCCACTGGGTGAACCTTCTGACGGCCGTCAAGCATGTAACCCGTGGCACCCGTGTAGATTTGGTTTTACCGCCACGGATTGCATGCAGGCCTGACTCTTCTTCTCCTCCTCCTACTCCATCCTCCTCCCTCTCCTCCTCAGCTGCCTCCTCCTTTTCCGCTGCTAGCGTCTCTTCCACTGCACCGCCCAAGCTCCCCAGAACCTATTCCACATGCCAGGTGAGACGTTGCCATGCCGTGCTGCGTCTGTTGTGCCTGGAAGCAAAGAGCCACACTGGCCCGGCACTCCTTTCAGCTTTGCGTTCACAGGCAGATGAGTGGCTAACACCGCTCAATTTGACAGTTGGTAAAGTGGTGTGTGACAACGGTGCCAATCTGCTTAGCGCATTGAAACAGGGCAAAATCACGCACGTGCCGTGCATGGCACACGTCTTAAACTTGGTCGTGCAGCGATTCCTTGTCAAATACCCTGGGGTCCAGGACATCTTGCGGCAGGCAAGGAAAATCTCGGCCCATTTCAGAAGATCTTACACGGCCATGGCTCGCCTTGCTGACATTCAGCGGCGACACCATCTGCCGGTCAGACGTCTTATTTGCGATTGCCCGACGCGATGGAACTCAACCTTCTATATGCTTGATAGGCTGCTCCAGCAGAAACGTGCAGTTAACGTCTACCTGTATGAACTCTGCGAAAGAAACGGTTCTGGGGAGCTGGGTTTTTTTTCACCGCGCCAGTGGCTGCTCATGCGCGACACATGCAGACTTCTGCGGCCATTTGAGGAGATCACCAAACTGGTCAGTCGCAGCCATGGCGCCATCAGTGACATGGTACCTTATGCCTTCTTTCTGGAGCGTGCATTGCGTCGTGTCATTGATCAGGCTGTGGAGGAGCAGGAGCGGGAAGATGAGGAAGTCGCAATGCTGGATGAATTCCCAGGGGGGGCTACTCTATCTGAGACAAGTCAACAACAGGAGTCTGATGAGGAGTCAGAGGAGGATGGTGCCGGGGCGGATGAGCAGGAGCAAGAAGAGCATGCTTTAAACCTTTCTGGGATCCCTGTTGTGCGAGGATGGGGAGAGGAGAATGAAGAGGACGACATTATCCTGGATGATGAGCAGGAGCCAGGCCACCACACCGCTTCCACTTTAGTGCAAATGGGGGCCTTCATGCTCCAGTGTTTTAATAGGGACCCCCGTATAAAAAGCATGAGGGTCAAGGACCAGTACTGGGTGGCAACGTACTTAGACCCCCCGGTACAAACACAAAATGGCGGAAATGTTACCGCCGTCGCAGAGGGCTGTCAGAATGCAGCACTTCCAGGCCTTGCTTCGAGAAATGCTGCATTCTGCTTTTGCGTGCGCTGGCAGAGGAGCAATTCCCACTCCCAGAGAAGGATTTGCGGGTACCAATCCAACAGCGCCTGCAAGAAGAGGCCGGTTTGAAGATGTGTTGGTGACTTCGGATATGAGGTCATTCTTTCAGCCGACCCATCGACAGGTGTCATCCGGATCCAGCATCAGGGAACGCCTAGACCGTCAGGTGTCCGACTACATTGGGTTAACGGCCGATGTGGACGCTCTGAGGAGTGATGAACCCCTAGACTACTGGGTGGGCAGGCTTGACCTCTGGCCAGAGCTTGCCCAATTTGCAATCGAACTGTTGGCTTGCCCCTCATCCAGTGTCCTGTCCGAAAGGACGTTCAGCGCAGCAGGGGGGATTGTGACCGATAAGCGTACTCGCCTAGCTCACCACAGTGTTAACTACCTCACATTTCTAAAAATGAATGAGGCATGGATCTCGGAGGAATTCAACACATGTGACCAGTAGACCATGTATATGTCTATAAACTATTTTTTTAATCAAGCACACAGACCTTCTTAATTCATTTGGCTCACTTCCTTGACCCAAAAAAGCACACCGTACTATATGCCCCTACCCTCCTCTTTGAAGAGGTTGAGCGGTGTCATATTTCTACTGGGGCTGCTTATGATATCCCTGTGCTGTGCTGACTTCCTCCTGGGGGTTCTTATTATGAAGGGATCACACTATCCCTGTGCTGTGCTGACTTCCTCCTGGGGGTTCTTATTATGAGGGGATCACACCATCCCTGTGCTGTGCTGACTTCCTCCTGGGGCTGCTTACGGTGCTGCTGTCAGTGCTGTATGTCACGGTGCTGCTGTCAGCGCTGTATGTCACGGTGCTGCTGTCAGCGCTGTATGTCACGGTGCTGCTGTCAGCGCTGTATGTCACGGTGCTGCTGTCAGCGCTGTATGTCACGGTGCTGCTGTCAGCGCTGTATGTCACGGTGCTGCTGTCAGCGCTGTATGTCACGGTGCTGCTGTCAGCGCTGTATGTCACGGTGCTGCTGTCAGCGCTGTATGTCACGGTGCTGCTGTCAGCGCTGTATGTCACGGTGCTGCTGTCAGCGCTGTATGTCACGGTGCTGCTGTCAGCGCTGTATGTCACGGTGCTGCTGTCAGTGCTCTGTATTACGGTGCTGCTGTCAGATGCCTCTATCACGGTGCATGTGTCATTCCGGTATGTCACGCTGCTGGTGATCATCTCCTGCACCCTCTTCTTTGCCTACCCTGGTCCCTGACCTTCCCTCTCCTCCATTGCCTTCATTAGCTCCATAGTCCTGAATTGTTAGAACAATTTCCCAAATAAAATAAAAATGCTTGTAGTTATCGATCCCAAATTCACCTCATACATGTATTATGTCATTGTCCAGATGGTGGGACTACGTTTTACCCCCTAATAATTACCACGTGGCCGCAAATTCGACATGAAGGTTTGCAAAGTTCGCCTCCCATTGAAGTCAATGGGGCCCGCGGCGAACGTTCGGTTTCGCGAACGTTTGGGTCCGTTCGCGTTTCGCGTTCGCGAAACGTCCCGTCGGAAGTTCGTCCATCACTACCCGGAAGAAGACGGATGCACCGGACTACAGGGGACAGCCGTGACATCGCTGGCTCCTGTGTCAGGTAAGTGACACATAATGGGCTACTATGCGATGCATAGTAGCCCATTATGCTTTACCTTTGCAGGGAGACGAGCAAGAGGAATCAGAGGGCCCTGCTCGTTAGAGGTTACAATCTAAAAAGGAAGGGGCAATTGATACAAAATGTAATAGCTGTGGGGGATGAGCTGATGGAGCAAGTAAAACAGTGTTAGTTAGAAGCAGGATAGGCTTCTTTGAAGAGAAGGGTTTTCAGGGATTGCCTAAAGATGGATAGATTAGGGGACAGTTGGACAGATTGGGGTAGGGAGTTCCAAAGGATCGGAGAAGCTCTGGAGAAATCCTGGAGGCGAGCATGGGAGGAGGTGACAAGGGAACTAGAGAGCAGGAGGTCTTGGGATGACCGAAGAGAGCGTCTTGGTTGGTATTTTGGGACTAGGTTAGTGATGTAGTTGGGGGCAGAGTTGTGGATGGCTTTGTAAATTATTGTTAGTACTCTGAATTGTATTTGTTGGGTGAGTGGAAGCCATTGGAGGGATTAACTTGGACTTAACTTAAAATGTTTAAATTTCAATAAAAACTGGAAAAATAGGGGTGTTCTACAACCTTTGACTGTAGTGTATATATACACACACATACACACACACACACACACATATATATATATATATATATATATATATATATATATATATATATATATATATATATATATATACACACACACACACACACACATATATATATATATATATATATATATATATATATATATATATATATATATATACATATATATATATATATATATATATATACACACACACACACACACATATATATATATATATATATATATATATATATATATATATATAACGAGATTTTGGGCACTCAAAGGAATTAAACAAAGAAGCAAAGTAACAGATAAAGAGTTTAATCCCTTTATTTTTTGTTCCTTCGCTAAAATCCTTGGAGTTCTCGGAATTTCTGCTACTAGTAAGTACTTCATCATATATATCAACGATCTCGTATAGCATAGTCAAGCGTCACACTTTGCTTCAAAACTTTCCACTGAGGTCGGGTAGCCAGTGGAAATTCACAGTGGCCTTCGTTTTATTCCTCCTGGCAAATAGCACCTCATAAGATAGAGAATTCACAGTGTGGCTGTGCAAGAACTGTGTCCTCCACATTAGCATTCAGTAAACACAGTCCTGCACAGAGAAGATGTTGTTTACTGCTCTACAAAGATCACCAAAAAACCTAATAAAAACGTATTCATGTTCTAACTGTGCTTTAACACCTCATCTCCTACCGGATAAATTCAAATATTAGAGAGCCAGGACACTGTATTTATGCTTAGATTCCATAAACCATAACGCACTATTTTCAGAATCAAATTATACCTCTCTTTATTGAAGGGTATAAAAACCCAAAAACAAAAATGTAATATAGTGCAGCTTACCAGTGCTTAGATGGGATGGCTGTATTAGGTTTCTTGTTTCATGGTTAATTTACCCCTCTATTTTCACCTGGTGATCCAGCAAAAGACACTTCCTGTCCCTGGGTTGCTATGCTCACCTTGTCCACTGTATCAATGGAGGGAGCCATAGTTGTCACAAATGTAGTTTAGCAGTTAAAAGAAGAAAGATAACATTGTTTGTGCTTTAAATTCAGCTCACAAGAATTGACAAGGACACAGCTTTTTTTGGCAAGATCTAAAGGTATTTTCTGTACTTACTTAAAATGTTCTTAGCCTAAAAATGTATGCAGCCATTACATCTAAATACTGGTAAGCTGCACTTTAGTAAATGTTTGTCCCTGGGGTTTGTGAAAGTAGATTTATTGAATCTGGAGAAAACTAAAAAGTGTTGGCTTGAAAAACCAGTAAGATCCCTGACTGATATCCACTGACAATGTCCCTACTACTATAGTCAGTAAAGAAAAAATATCTTATAGACTTGCTGGTTTGGTTTATTTCTTTCACGCTGTCTAATTTTTTATGATTTTTTTCTCCCATCATTTATAATGAAACTTGTTAAGGAGATTATCAAATGTGGCACTTACAGGGCCTTTTTTGTTGCTGGATATTGGGTGCAGGTACTGACCCTGCCCTTCCCAGCCCACTAGAAGAGGAGTAAAGTGGCACAACGAGTGCACAAGAACAAATGGTGGATGTGGCCACTTGTGTAAACAGTGGGAGAGTCCTAAAGTGGTGTTGCTAAGTATAACCAATGTGATTTATTCAGGTCAAATGTATGCTACAGTCCTTATGGTGGTCAGTGCCTGACTGTAAAAATACCCCTCTCCGCATTTGCGGTCAGCGCCTAACTGTAAAAATAAACCCCCACCCTGAAACCCAGAGACATTTTTCAGACTGGACCGTGTCTCCCCATGCATTTAGGGGGTCCCATGCAGCCTCCCTGTCATATCTGGACACCTGGATTTTCCTCCTGCTAGAATTGATTTTCCTCCTGCAGCAGCTGAAAGCCAGGTTCTCCTCCTTTCCCTCTTCCTGGCATTCAGCAGCTTCAGGACGAAAACGCTGCCGATCTAGTATATACCTCTCCCACTGCCCCTTCTGTTCAGGTTCCACTTCTTTCTGCTGCCTGCTGTTAGCTTCCCTCCTCTCTTCTCCCACTGGTTGCTGCAGAGGATGTTTCAGGATGAAGGGCAGGGAAGGGGCCATTAAATATGTGATTTACTGATCCCTTCCTTTTCTAAGTGAACACAGTGAGTGATCTGTACCAATTGTTCCTGTGTCCATTCAAAACAGAAGCATAGTAAATTTTGTTTATTATGCTTCAGTTTTTGAATGAATGGGAAGCCACTCAGCTCAGATATCCTCCCATTTAATCACTGTCCAGAGCAGCTGAGGCTGCAAAGGAGGGGACTAGATTATCTCGGTCCTCAGTCCCTTTCTCTGTCTTAAAAGTGAGACCTCAGGGGTCTGATATTTTACCAAAGCCCCCCCCAACTGGACTCCAGACAAATTGTAAAAAATAATTACAAAAATAAAATAGTGAAACAAAAATCTACTGACACAGTCCACTGTCCTACTAACACCAACCTGTGCTCTACTGACACTGTCCTCTGTCCTACTGTCAAAGTCCACTGCCCTACTGACACAGTCCACTGTTCTACTGACTGACACCATCCACTACTGCCCTACTGACACCAACCTCTGCTCTACTTATATTTCCACTGCTCTACTGACACTCTCTACTGCCCTACTGACACCATACACTGCTCTACTGACACCATACACATCCCTACTGACACCAACCTCAGCCCTCCTGACACCACCCAGTGCCCTGTTCACACCATCCACTGCCCTACTGACACTGCCCACACACTGTCCACACACTGTCCACTGCCCTACTGACAATGTTCAGTGCTCTACTGACTGACACAGTCCACTTTTAAGGTTGGCTAAGTTCATATTTTTACATTGGCATTTGTTTTATTATTCTAAGCATATTTTATTGGTACAAGAATGCTTTTGTTTTATTTGACCATGCTCCTGTAAGCCACACCCACTGTTAACACAATTTGGCCACACCTATTGTTCACCACAGAGCACTACGCACAACTCATTACTACTCTCCTTGGGGCACCCAAAGGTGTCCTAGGTCTTATACAAATCCAACCCTTTGGATTTGGCTTGAAGAAAAGGTGGCAACCCTACCTGTCCTGCAATACCATCCAGTCTTCTATCCACAGAGTGATTGTGTATGCTGGAGAGTACTGTCACTATTGTAACAGTACTGGCACCGTGCAGTTACAGAGCATTGTGTGGAGCCAGCACTTCTCTCCATCTGTTATCTAGAAGTCTCTTCCATGCATCAGAGGGAGGCAGCAGTAGCTCTTATAACTGTCCTGCGAAGCATCAAACAGGAAGCCTTGCAGCACAAAGCTGTCTGTACCCAACTCCCTCTGCCATCATCTGATTGGACGCTTGACAGGGGCTACAAGACAGAGTGACATCAGGCTTCTTTCAGTGTTGGGTTCTGGAATGCAGACAGTGTTCCAGTACTTGTGTAGCACTACCCCTTAGGAGCCACTAGTTAGTTTGGATCCTATGCCGTTGTCCAGTCCTATGAGGCCTCAACCATACTGACACCACCAGTATATTTTTTCTGTAAACCTTAACAAGCAATTAAGAAATAGACTAAGGGCATATATTGGCAAGTTAATGTTAACAAGCATGAACATAATAACAAGTACACAATCAGCTTCACATGGTCCTTTGCAAATATTTCAAATTCCAGCATATACTGTGACTCCAATGGAATAAACAGTAGCTCTCAGTATGAGATGAACTGCGACCAAAAAGTAATCATCAGAGATAAGGCTGTGTCACTAAGAGCTCTTGGTCAATGGGACTAAGTTTAGGCCTGAGGATGAGAACTAAAAGATAACTACACAAGTCTGCCCTCAGGATAGAGTTATCCAACGACAGTCCTTTACGTGAATCTTCTGCCGGATAGGATGGGGCCCTTGAAGACATTGGCGCGCGGGGGGGGGGGGGTATGTCTATATTCCAAGTGGTTAGTGTGCTACACCTCAGAAGTTAGACTGAGTAATAGAGAGGGATCTGTTGATACCATTTAGTACTTAAACAAAAGGGCAGACACAGTTGCAGCAGTTAAATGAAAATTGCATTGAATTGGGCCTAGTTTAGCAACAAATTGAACAATGATGTATGGGTAGCTTGCACTGTGACTTCTTGCAATTGGCGTCTGGTGACACTAGTGAAGATTCAGCTTAACAGTGGGTCTGTGACCAATTCACTGCTCTCTCTGTTTTTCTCCTGTAGCACCTTGGCAGTTTCTCCAGCGGATCTGAACAACGGGGGCCTGGGTCACAGATGGGAGGTCTAAAACCTAGAACAGGTACTGGAGCAGCTGATTTAGCTGCCAAGCCTAGCTCAGATCATCTTCCTGGCACAGGGTGCAACAGCGTTCAGCATACCACAGCTCACCAGCCTCTAGGATATAGCAGACCCACGTCCATAGTTCCTGGGAGCAAGTGCAGGAAGTCCACAAAGGATGTGACCTGGAGGCAGTACAGAAGCTGTCTGGCACTGCAGTGAACAAACTACAGACTTGGGGGGCACACCCTAAAAATGCGCTTACATTCAAGATGGTGCTACTATAAGACCGCAAACAGAACAAAATAGATTACAGCGCACACATGCAAAAATTATATTTAAATGCTGCAAGGCTATTTAAAACACCTGAACGTATTCAGAAAATATGTGGATTTGGTTACACCATATGGCTATATAGTGCTAAGCCCACTACT
This sequence comes from Lithobates pipiens, assembly GCF_037356315.1. NCBI lineage: Eukaryota > Metazoa > Chordata > Amphibia > Anura > Ranidae > Lithobates > Lithobates pipiens. Next base: position 280,089,401 of record NW_027507903.1, on the reverse strand, counting down.
GCGTCAAAGTACCCCATTATCAGTGGGTCCTTCACTATTCATAGAATGAAAGGTCCTGCATCTCAACCATGGGAGACAAACTGCTCTTTATGGGAGATCTAAAAGGACTCCTCCTATAACACAGTTGGACACTAATAAGAAGTAATGAAGGGGGATGGGGGATCTCCTGCCCAAGGGATCTGGTTAGGACCCTTACAATATACAAATAATAGACTTGGGGGGCACACCCTAAACATGCATTCAAGATGGTGCTGCTATAAGACCGCAAACAGAAAAAAATAGATTATAGCGCACACATTACATTACATTAAATTACATTTAAATCCTGCAAGGCTATTTAAAACACCTGAACATATTCAAAAATTTGGGGATTTGGTTGCACCATATGGCCATATAGTGATAAGCCCACTACTCTTCAGGTGTTTTAAATAGCCTTGCAGGATTTAAATGTAATTTTTGTATGTGTGTGCTGTAATCTATTTTGTTCTGTTTGTGGTCTTATAGCAGCACCATCTTGAATGTAAACACATTTTTAGGGTGTGCCCCCCAAGTCTGTTGTTTGTATATTGTAAGGGTCCTGACCAGATCCCTTGGGCCAGAGCACCCCATCCACCCTTCATTACTTCTTATTAGTGTCCACCTGTGTTATAGGAGTCCTTATAGATCTCCCATAAAGAGGAGTTTGTCTCCCATGGTTGAGATGCAATACCTTTCATTCTATGAATAGTGAAGGACCCACTGATAATGGGGCACTTTGACGCAGTAGTGGCTTAGCACTATATGGCCATATAGTGTAACCAAATCTCTATATTTTTGAATATGTTCAGGGGTTTTAAATAGCCTTGCAGGATTTAAATGTCATTTTTGTATGTGTGTACTGTAATCTATTTTGTTTTGGTACTGCAGTAAAGCATTCAAGTGAATGAATGAATGAATGAAATACTTATATAGCGCACAATGCGAACTGAATCGCCTCTAGGCGCTGTGGCGAGCTTTGATCAGCTGCTAAAAGAGGAAGGTCTTGAGTTTTTTCCTAAAAGCCAGGTGATTTTCTTCCAGGCGGATGTTGATTGGTAGAGCATTCCATAGCAGAGGCCCTTGGACAGCGAATCTCCGATCACCCTTGGATTTATACCGGGCTTTGGGCACGAGGAGGAGGTTTTTGTTGGCTGATCGAAGACTGCGGTTTGGTGTGTAATGATTTATTTTCTCCATTAGGTATTGCGGAGCTTCTCTATGCACGCATTTGTGGGTGAGGCAAAGGGTCTTGAACGTTATCCGATTTTTTACGGTTAGCCAATGTAAGCTCCTCAGTGAAGGAGAAATGGATTCCCAGGGTTTTTTTCCTGTTATCAGCCTTGCCGCCGTGTTTTGGATCAATTGTAATCGCGCAAGTTGATATTGTGGTAATCCTATGTAAAGCGAGTTTGCGTAGTCCAGTCCTGAATTAATGATTGTTCCAACTACCACTGCTTTGTCATTCTTTGGGATAAAAGGGATGAGTCTGCGAAGCATGCGCAGTAGATGGTGAGATCGACTGACTACAGATCCTATTTGCGCATCCATTGACATTTGTGCGTCTAAAATAACCCCGAGACTCTTCGCTTTGGTCTTTGGGGAGATAGTCTGCCCAAAGACGGTTGGTGGAGACCAGGAGGTTTTGGTTGCGGGCTTATGATTTGGGTGTAAGATAAGAAGCTCTGTCTTTGATTGGTTCAGCTGGAGGGAGTTGGTGGTCATCCAGTCCTCTATTGATTTGAGGCAGTTTTCAAGTTGTTGTTGGTGATCTTTTTTTCCATTGATCCGGAAATAAAGTTGTGTGTCGTCAGCGTAAGAGTGGAAGCAGAGATCTGAGCATCTGATGATTTGAAGGAGTGGGCGAATGTAAATGTTGAAGAGAACGGGTGACAATGGAGAGCCTTGAGGGACTCCGCAGGTGACTGCCCGAGTTTCGGAGAGGAATTTTCCTAGTTTCACTGTCTGTGACCGATTTCCTAGGAAGGACGCGAACCAATGGAGATCTATGTCTTGGACTCCGGCTACTTCTGTGAGGCGGACGAGTAGAGTATTGTGATCTACTGTATCAAACGCTGCACTTAGGTCTAGCAGTACGAGGAGACACGGCTCTCCGTCATCTGCTGCTTCGAGGGCGTCATCCCAAATCTTGAGGAGAGCTGTTTCTGTTCCATGACCCGGGCGGAAGCCTGATTGCAGCGGGTCCAGGAGTTTGTGAGTATCCAGGTGAAGTTGTAGCTGATGTACTACAGCTTTCTCCATGATCTTAGAAATGGTGTTGAGGCTTGTAATCGGCCTACGGTTGTTTGGATCCTGAGGGTCCAGGTTTGGTTTCTTGAGTAGAGGTTTGACAATGCCTTGTTTGAGGATGCTGGGAACAATCCCTTCGTGGAATGATCGGTTTATGAGGTGGGTTATGGTTGGAGCCACGATGTCGGAGCATTCTTTCAGTAGTTTTGTGGGGATGATGTCAATAGGTGAGGTACTGTCACGCAGTTTATTAATGATGTTTTTTGCGGTGTCTACGGTAATTGGGGATAGTGAAAATTTTGGCGGTTGCGGTATGTTGGTGCGGACATCCTCTTTATGTTTTTGCTGGCTGAGGTTGGATGTTTTCTTCTGACAAATTGTTTCCCTGATGGTTTTGACTTTATCGATGAAAAAATCCGACAGTTTGTCACAGTAATCCTGGGATTCGCTTTCTGGGGGTTCTAGACAAACCGGATTCATTGATTGATTAACCAGTTTAAACAGTTCCCGTGGTTGGTTTGCGGCCGTTGAGACTGTATATGAGAAGTGGTCCTTTTTGGCTTTGAAGATTGCTTTCCGATAATTCTCTGTCAGACCTTTGTAGTTAAATAGGTTTTCCTCGGTGGGATTTCTTCTCCATGTTCTTTCCGCTCTTCTGCGTTCTTGCTTTAGTACGGAGAGGGAGCTATTAAACCATCCAGCATTTTTCTTCCTGATGAGAGCCCTGCGTTTTGGTGCTACCGAGTCTGCTGATTGCAGTAATGTCTTGTTCAGGGAGTTGAGTGTTTCCTCCGTAGAGTGGTTTAAGGTTATTGTAGATATTTTTTTGGACAGAGTGGTTTTGAAGGCTTCAGAGTACAGTTTTTTATGCGATCTGGTCCAGTGCGTTGTTACAGGTTTCCGTTTTGCGTTGGTGATGTTGGTAGCGATTTTGAATTTGATGGCGTGGTGATCCGTCCATGGCAGAGTTATTTTGTCGAGTATGTTGACGTCGATGTTCTGTTTGAAAATGAGGTCCAGGGTGTGTCCTGACCCATGCGTGGGAGTCTTTATCAGTTGCTGTAGACCCAGTTCTTCTAGTTGATTGATGCAGGCAGTCGCGATGGGGTCTTTAGGCTCGTTTGCCCAAAGGTTGAAATCTCCGAGTGCCAGGAAATTTTTGAATTTTAGGGTGTGCATTGCAAAGGATTCCGTGAGGGGTGAAAGAAGATTGGACTTTGGTCCCGGTGGTCTGTAGCACAGTAGAATATGAGTGGTGTCATGGGGTATTGGTTGAAAATGTAGCGTCAGGGTTTCCATAAAAGACACTGGGTTCTGAGCTGATGGTTTAGTGAGATCAAGGTGACCTTTAAAGATCACTGCTAGGCCTCCTCCTTTTTTCCCTATCCGGTGTTCGGTTATGATCCTGTAGTTTTCCGGCACCAATTCGGTGAGGATGGTGTTGCAGTCAGAGGTTAACCAGCTTTCGGTGATGAAGAGGCAGTCTACATTGTTCTCGATGATGAAGTCGTGTACTTCCAGTCTATGTTTGACTGCAGACCTGGCGTTAATCAAGGCGCAATCTAATTGTAGTGGTCGAGTAGATGTCTTCCTGTGGTTGGGAGCTGGTTGTCGTCCGGTTTTTAATAGTTGTTCTCTTTGAAGTATTTTTTGTATGGAAGATGGCAATGTGGTGTTGATGTTCCTTAGTCTGTGCAGAACTTCAGCTGAGTATTTGAAGTAGCACATGGTTTGTGGATGCTGTTGATGGTACTATGGGCCTAAGATGATGATCCTGATCAGGGTATTGATCCTGAGGTGGGGCTAGGTATCAGGCTTGCCGCCGTGCTTGAGGCTATTAGCGCGCAAGTTGATCAGGGGATGCCTATATGGATGCGGAAGGAGTTGTTGTATTCGGTTGCTGGCTGTATTCGGTTGCTGGCTGTTCCAGCTGCCTTTACTTAAGGTTGAGGTCTCCGCTTAGAAAAGAAGTCTGGCTGTGATCTGGAATAGTCGTCCTAGGATAGCGTAAAAAATGGAAAGGAGGCCGGAGGTAGGGGTATGCTAACCTATGGTTGTTCCAGAGGAAGGCGAAAAACCCCCTGACAGTAGCAGCCAAATGCACCAGTGGGGCAAAAATTCCTTCCTGACCCCCGTAGGCGGTCGGACGGAGTCCCTGTAACAATCACTGGGGGGGGGGGGGGGGGGAGTGGAGGTGCGAGCTTACCTGGCTGCGGTTGTCCCCTTTAAACACTCTGGTTCCGGTGAATCTGGCTTGCTGTCAGCCTGATGTTTCTGGAAAGCTGTCTGGTTGCCCCTTGCAGTGGGATCTTTAAAATGGAGGGGAGGATGGAGGTTAGAGACTCCTGTCTTAACTCCTGTTTTCAACTCCTGGCTATTAACTCTCCACTTAGTTCAAAAAATCCACTTGTGTTCAGAAAATCCACATGCAAGCCACAATCAGGGAGCAAGCTCAAGGGGGAGTTTGTATAACTACCTTTATACACCTGTGAACAATTAACCCCTCCCCTGTTTTGGCAGGAAGAAAGAGGGGAAAAAAAAAATGCTGTTTAAAAAGTGTCAGAAAAAAAAAGGTCTTTTAGAAACTACTAGCAAATGTATCAAATAAAGGAGGGGAGAAAATAAAACACCCCCAAAAACAACACTTGCAAGCAGAAGCAGTCAAGCAGAAGCAGTCAAAGCACAACTCCTGGTTATTAACTCTCCACTTAGTTCAAAAAATCCACTTGTGTTCAGAAAATCCACATGCAAGCCACAATCAGGGAGCAAGTACCCAGGATGCAGTAAGTACAGGCCTGGAAAGATCTCAGAGACTGTCCTTTTGGGAAAGCTACTTCAAGTTTGATGGCTCGGGTTTTACTTTTGTAAAGGAGTCTCCTGAGCTGTAGTTCATTATTAATAGCTTTAAGAAGTTGCTTGTACCCTGAAGAGACAGTACAGTTAGAGAGTGTACTCCCTTACTTGTTAACTCTGGAGTATTCCAAGGCTCACCCTGCACCTTACCAAAGTTTATTAAGCAATAAATGTAAAAAAGACAATCTCTGTCCCTTTTTTTTGTGAGTCGATACCGTGAGCCAACCATGTGATTAGCTGTTTGCACCTACTAGGGAATAGAACTTAGGACAAATAGCGGAACCTGTTAGGGGTCTGTGCGCTACACCGGCATAATCACCAGGTAAAAAAAAAGTAAAAGAAGCCTAACAAAAGAAAACTAAATCAACCACCATCCCAAACAATTGGTAAGCTGAAGCGTATTACATTTTTGTTATTGGGATTAATACAGCTTTAAGAATGGTTGAAGATAGCTCCCATCATGCTGAAAACATCTTGCAACTAGTCTTTATTAATTTACTTGAGACATGCAACATTGTATGAGTCAAGAGTGATGATCACAGCAGAGCCTGGCACTCTATTGCTGGCTACAGATTCTGTTGGTCTATACCTGCCTTTGGCTATGGGAAAACATGGTTGTAAAATAAATTGTTACATGGCAGTGGTGGATTGTAACAAGCAAAAAGTATTTAGCTCCTTGAGATTCCATAGCTCTAAGGTGACTCAGACCTTGGCTACTGTAATCCATTATTTGAAGGAAACCCGAACTGCTAGAAATATGTAATGTGCCATTGTTGACCTTCTTCTGAAAATGTCACTTTCCAGTTAGTCCTTGGGTTCAATACTTCATATATCACTAAACTGGAACAAGCATAAAGTCAGTGAAATTAGAGTGTTTGATCTGCAAGTTTGTTCCTGACCGGTTTACGTTTTTGGATCAACATCACTGCCAAGCAACAAGTATTTAGAAGTTAAAATATCAGCTTGCATAGTTCTCTCAGTAGATGTTTCATTTAACTGATACTTTTCAATTTTCAATTCAAGTGAGGGGTTTGAAGTATGATTCTATGTACTCTTGTACTGCATCAGCATGGAAATATATTGTATACTAATCATGAAATTAACGTTTATGATTTCTCTGGTGAGTAGTCCTGAATAGGGGCCCATGATTAGAGTATCACACAGGGCCCATGATTATTATACTTCATTTTTTTTTTTATTACAGGTATTTATATAGCACTGCCATTTTATGCAGTGCCTCACTTATACTGTATATTGTACTTTCACATCCGTTGTGCCCTTAATAAGTTTATAATCTAAGGTCCCTAACTCACATTCATACATATACATAGTAGGGCCAGTTTAGACAGGATCCAATTAACCTACCGGCAGCACATATTCCATTAAACAAAGAATGCCTTTTTACAGTAGAATATTCAAAGCTGTATGTAACATAAAGAAAGGTGCTTGAAAAGATTTATGGACTATTATATAGTATACTGCATATACAATTCAATTATGTTATAATCATCGTAACAATAAGAACACCAACCGTGTTTATAAGGTAATAAAACAATATCAAATAAATTAGCTAAAGATGGAATGTGTTATAGTTCTTAAGAAAATAGTATGGAGCCAAAGGGACAGAAAAATAGATAGGCGGCTAAATATCTGGCATTGTAACTTTATCTCTTTGTATCTTTTCTCCTTGAAATCTCTATATATTTGTTTGCCCTGTATAGTGGATAAATAGACATTTGGTCTTGTAATTCACATACAGTTCAGTTTGTCAGAAAAAACATAATTAGGCCCGGCAGACTAGTATACTGGCTTATCTCGGTTAGCCTTGCCAAAGGTACACTGGAACCTTGAATTGCTCCTTTATGTTCTATGAATAAAGTACTTTACATTCATCTCTTTGTGTATTCTTCATTCAGGGATGTTATTGCCTATTGCAGTTTATGTCTTAGATATCTATGCATGTCATAGCTTGAAGAGCACACTTTATTTTTTTTTATTCATTAAAGTGAATAGGATTCTAGAAAGACATCAAAAAGCATATGGCTTTGATGTATTTTAATACTATATGTGCAGGGTTGCTCTTTCTGTATCTCAGTCTATATTTTTGTTTATCTAAGAATGTAATATTAAAGCATAGCTATTATTCATTATGTTTTCTATTTCCAAATTTTTATGTTTTTATATGGTTGTACTTCAATGTTGTGCGCCATTTATACTATTTATTAAAAAGTTGTATTTTGCACATAAGAATTTAATGTAATAAGAATTTAATAGTAGATTTACGTACCATTATGGATTTTCAAAAGAAAGTAATTCCTTTTTGACTGGCTATCTCTAATTGAAAGTCTTTATGTAGCCATCTGAGCATAGCAGAGAAAAGGAGGGTCCCCATACCCTTTTTATGGCCAATAACTTGCATATAAGCCTTCAAAATGGGGACTTTTGATTTTTCATGTTTGGGTCCCATTGACTTTAATAGTACTTGCACCTGGGGGGCCGAACTGGAGTTTGGGTCTATAGCTGCTCATATTAACCCTAAGGCCGCGTACACACGGGCGGACTGTTCGCCCAACTTTGTCCGCTGAACAGTGTTTGGGCGGACAGTCCGCTCGTGTGTGGGCTTTCAGCGGACAGTTTCAGCGGACAGTTGGACGGACAAGGTTTTTCGGAATTTCCGAAAAACTGTCCGCTGAAACCTTGTTTCAGCGAACAGCCCGCTCGTGTGTAGGCTTGTTCGTCAAACAAAGTTGCGCGCATGCTCAGAAAGGATTTTCACGCCGAAAGCTATAATGCAGTGTATAGGACGTCATATTTTTCGTCCCGTCGTACGTGCCGTTCACGTCATCGCGCACGGTTTCAGCAAACTGTTCGTTCGTCGTGTGTGGCCATGTCCGTCCATGCTAATTTTGAGCGGACTGTTTGCCTAAACTGTTGGACGGACAAAGTTGGGCGAACAGTCCGCCCGTGTGTACGCGGCCTTACAGTATCAGAAGGCCACTGCAGAGAAATTAAGATTTCTACTTAACAAAGTCGCCACCTGAGTCAACTAACCTTTAGTCCCTTCGATTAACCTTTGAGACATTCTAATATGCACAACAGTGGTGATTTTGAGCCCGTTTACATGGGCGATGTTTATTCTGATCAGCAGTGGATCCATGAACCGATTCCCTGCTAAATCTGAGCTATATGATGTCTCACTTTAGTTAGATGCTGGGGAAAGCAGTGGAAGCTGCCCACAACCTAGATGGCGTAAGTGTGGGGCTGGTGGGGGGGACGAGTGAGCAACGGGGGGTGGTTTGCCGAGTGACCGAGTGATGGGGGAAGGAGGGGGGTTGGGGGTTTTGACTGACGGCCTGACCAACTGACCGAATGGGGGTGGCGCGTTGTTTGTTTGCTGCCTCCCCCCCAAAAATGGAGCACCAGCCGCCACTGGACAACAGGCAGTTTCAAACTGATGTGCAACTATTTAAATATTTTTTTATCTCGGATTTAAATAGACTCAGAGGTAATCAAATGTAAACTGATGTATGTCTGTTTAAATTTGCCTGCCCATAGACTAAAATTGAGCTTTAGTTCAGATCTCCTTGAAAAACTGACAGGCAGATCTGATTGGAACACCGGTGTAGAAAGATCCTTACAAATATTTACTTTTCTATGTTGTTCATGGTGCCAGGGTTCTTTTTTCTTTCAAAAAGTAGTAATTGGTGGTTCTGTCATGAAGGTACTTACCGCTATGGGGTGACAATGTTCTGTCTCCTACATGTTCTCTTGCATTGTCATCCTGCCACACAGGCTTTTCATAGAAACAATTAACTGTTCCATTGTTGTTTTCATTTGGAACCCACTATTGAGCAATGATATAGAGCAGTGATCTTCAAACTGTGGCCCTTTGCTTGCTTTCTTTTTTTTATAATTCTTTATTTCTTTGCAAGAATACAAAACAACATCATTAATCAATGAAGTACAACATAATGCATTCCTGCCCTTTTTATGAACAAAACAAAAACAAGACAGTATCAGTACAATATCCAATACAGTATATAGTATCTATTCCTCATAGTGGTCCAACAAAACAAACAAAAAAAAAAAAAAAGGGGGAAGAAGGGAGGGGAGGGGGGGAGAGGATCAATCCCACCCACCGGCGGGTTTAGTTTACATTACTCAACCAGCTCACCTAATCTTCAATTTCTTCTCCAATCAGCCTCTTCCCCTCCTCTGACTGTAAAAAAATGTCCCATGGAGCCCAGATTTGCGCTATGGCTTCCCTTTTCTCAGAGGGCATAGGGATCAAGTTCTCCATGATCCCAATTTTCCTTACTTTGTTTAACCATTGTGAGATTCGCGGTGCTCCCTTTTCTTTCCAACAAATGGTTATGCAGCTTTTAGCTGCATTCACCAGATGGCATAACATTGAATTCTTATATCTCTCTAATGGAATATGTATACATTGTAATAGGAAGAAAGCCGGATCTTCCTCGAGATGATACTCAGTAAACAATTGAGAGATTTTCTGAACTTCTTCCCAAAACTGTCTAATCATTGGACAATACCAAAAAATATGGGCAATAGTGCCTCTCTCCTTACCACATCTCCAGCATTTATCTGATGTCTCTGGAAAAAAGGTATGCATTCGTGATGGAGTATAATACCAGCGCATTAGTACTTTATAATTTAGTTCCTGTATCTTAACACACCTAGATGATTTCAAAGTCAAGTGTATTATTTTCTGACGTTGAGTCGGGGTGAAAGTTTGTCCGAGGTCTCTTTCCCATTTATCCAAACTCACTATGCCATTATCCTCCAAAGGAGAAATTAGCAATGCATATATTTTGGAGATAATATGGGAAAGGCACTCCTTATTCTCACAGTACTTTTCAAACTTAGTAAGTGGCCGATCAAAATCCTTAGCCGGTCCTAAGGTATCCAAAAAATGTTTAACTTGTAGCGCCTGCCAGAGGGGTAATTCATATTGTCCTCCTGGTTGCATTAGCGTTTCTATTGATGGCCATTTTTTAGATCTCAAAAAGTGTAATGCCTGGAAACAACCCTTCTCTCTTAAATTTCTAAATATACCTGGTTCCATGCCAGGCGGGAATAGTGGGTTCCCTAGAATAGGAAATAGAGGAGATTTAACTGTTGAGATTCTGGGATTCCGCACTACTTTTATTCCCATCTGGAGCGTAGGTCCTACTAAGGGATGAGCTCTTAATATAAGAGGTATAGCTGTGCCGCACCACAAGGCTCTATCTAAGGGGATGGGACTTACTTGTTGTTCCATAGCAACCCATCTTTTACTGTCTCTATGGCAGCACCAATCCACAATTCTACCCAACTGGGTAGCTTGATAGTATTTATATAAGTCCGGTGCTGCGATTCCACCCGCTTCTTTAGGCATAGTTAGTAATTTCCTGTTAATCCTAGGGTGCTTACTTGCCCATATAAACTTTGTAAAGATTGTCCGAATTTTGCTAAAGAAGGCCAGTGGAATCCGGATTGGTAGTGCCTGAAACAGATAAAGAAACTTAGGGACTATATTCATTTTCAAAATATTACTTCTTCCAAACCAGGAATGTGAGGATTTATTCCACTCATTCAACCTTGTAATAATTTCCCTTAATAAGGGTGGAAAGTTCAATGCGTATGCATCTATTAGGTTAGGTGGGATCTGTATCCCTAAATAATTCAGTGCTGTGGCTGTCCATTTAAACTTGAAGTTATCCTCTAAATTTTGGATCCATGAACCGATTCCCTGCTAAATCTGAGCTATATGATGTCTCACTTTAGTTAGATGCTGGGGAAAGCAGTGGAAGCTGCCCACAACCTAGATGGCGTAAGTGTGGGGCTGGTGGGGGGGACGAGTGAGCAACGGGGGGTGGTTTGCCGAGTGACCGAGTGATGGGGGAAGGAGGGGGGTTGGGGGTTTTGACTGTCGGCCTGACCAACTGACCGAATGGGGGTGGCGCGTTGTTTGTTTGCTGCCTCCCCCCAAAAAATGGAGCACCAGCCGCCACTGGACAACAGGCAGTTTCAAACTGATGTGCAACTATTTAAATATTTTTTTATCTCGGATTTAAATAGACTCAGAGGTAATCAAATGTAAACTGATGTATGTCTGTTTAAATTTGCCTGCCCATAGACTAAAATTGAGCTTTAGTTCAGATCTCCTTGAAAAACTGACAGGCAGATCTGATTGGAACACCGGTGTAGAAAGATCCTTACAAATATTTACTTTTCTATGTTGTTCATGGTGCCAGGGTTCTTTTTTCTTTCAAAAAGTAGTAATTGGTGGTTCTGTCATGAAGGTACTTACCGCTATGGGGTGACAATGTTCTGTCTCCTACATGTTCTCTTGCATTGTCATCCTGCCACACAGGCTTTTCATAGAAACAATTAACTGTTCCATTGTTGTTTTCATTTGGAACCCACTATTGAGCAATGATATAGAGCAGTGATCTTCAAACTGTGGCCCTTTGCTTGCTTTCATCCGCCCTTGGGTAACTATTGCTCCCACCAATACAGGTCACTATTCCTCCAACTGACACCAATAACCGGCATAATTCCTGTCACTGATCCCAGAAATTAGGCACTATTCCTACCAATGACCCCAACAATGAGGCACTATTCCTCCCACTTACACCAATGATGGGTCACTCTTCCTTCTACAGATACCAACAAAGGGGCAATATTCCTCCCACCTATACCAATAATGGGGTATTGTTTACTCCCATTGACACTAGGGCATTTTCTGCTCTCACTGGCCACACTCTGAAAGACAGTAAACTGGCCCTTTGTTTAGAAAGTTTGGAGACCCTTGATGAATTGCTACACCACCTGTATTTAGACAGGAAATGGCTGCATAGAGACTAAAGGAGATTAGCATCACCGAGATGCAAAAAATTATTAATTCAAGATGAAAACATACGTTTCTTAAAAAAAAAGAAAAAAGAAAAAGGCACATGTTTATAATCATTATTGCTTTAGCAATATAAATGCAGTTAGGGTTTAAATCTACATTTATCTGGAAAATCTGTTTAATTAGACCAAAATTAGTGATTGTGGTCATTTCCTATGGGGTAATTTTAGAAAACTAGGTATACATAGTTGTGTTGACATACCAGACCTTGTGAGTATTTTGACCAGGCTATGTGTGTATATTTTCAGTACAAATAGAATGACATTCTTCCATAAGGAGTATGCATCACTTCCTGCAATCCCTTCTAAACCTCAGAATAGGCAATGTGGACACTGAGAGGCTAGCAGAAGTAAATCCACTAAATGATGCTATGTTTACCCCGTCTCTTGTGGTCTAAAGAAAATAGTCTGAAATATGTTATTTCTGATTCTATTTTGATCTATTTGATTGTGACATTCTTTAAAGTGGAATATTGGCTTTCGACAGCCTCAAGAATTTAGCAGTAAACAGGACACAGTTTGGTGTTTCACAGCTTGTAAAGTACACAAAATGCGCAAACATACTGCAATATACAGTACGTTCCAGATTGTTTGTTATCTAAAAATTATAAAATTTAACTGTATGTAAATTTTATGATTTAAGTTAAAGAGGCCCTGTCACCAACCTATAAACTGAAGGTAAAAACAAAGAAAATGTACGTTATTTTTAAATGCTTACTGTGATGGAACCGCTTATGCACCCCGCTTGGGTGCTTACTTCCAACAAATAGTGCCTGTTTTCCTCCAAACCGCTCCGAGCAGACTGAGAGCTAATACCAGCCCTTTTTACCAAAGGAATGACTGTTTAACCGTTTCAGCCCCAGAAGATTTTACCCCCTTCCTGACCAGAGCACTTTTTGCGATTCGGCACTGCGTTACTTTAACTGACAATTGCACAGTCGTACAACGTTGTAACCAAACAAAGTTGATGTCCTTTTTTCCCCACAAATATAGCTTTCTTTTGGTGGTATTTGATCATCTCTACGGTTTTTATAAACAAAAAATAGCGACAATTTTGAAAAAAACACAATATTTTGTACTTTTTGCTATAATAAATATCGCAATTTTTTGGGAAAAAAGCTAATTTTTACACACAGAGATCCCAGTTCTTGCCATGTTATGAGCGATCATGACTTGCATCGGCTCCGGGGGCGAGCTGCGGGCGATAGATAATCCCTAAATGTAATTAGAGCATGCTTCATTTTGTGTAACATACCTCCAAAATGTATAAAACTTTTTAAATATTTCAAAACCTGGATTCAGTGGTTTATGATAACATTCAGTCTGACCTACATTGACCTACATTGACAACAAATAATCTGGTTACATCATATTTAGTATGTATACACTGGCATCTTTACTTTTTTATCAGGCATTGGGCACCACCACTGTTTAGGACTAATATCTTCAATTATCCTTGTTCTGGATTAATCATTATAGATTCTGGTCTCATTTTTGATTAATAGATCACTACACAAATTACTACTGTCTGTGTGTTCTGGTAAACCTATAGGGGGATTCACTATAAGTAAGACACTGGGGGTTATTTACAAAAGGCAAATCCACTTTGCACTACAGGTGCACTTGAAAGTGCAGTCCCTGTAGATCCGAGGGGGACATGCAAGGAAAATAAAAAACAGAATTTTATCTTGCACATGATTGGATGATAAAAGCAGCAGAGCTTCCCCTCATTTCAGATCTACCCCTCAGATTTACAGCGACTGCACTTCCAAGTGCACTTGTAGTGCAAAGTGGATTTGCCTTTTTGTAAATCACCCCCACTGTGGGGTTGATTTACTAAAGGTAAATCCACTTTGCACTACAAGGGCACTTGTAAGTGCAGTTGCTGTAGATCGCTGTAGATCTGAGGGGAAGTTCTGAAATGAGGGGAAGCTCTGCTGATTTTATCATCCATCCATCTACAAGCAAAAATGCAGTTTTTTTTTTTTTTCCTTGCATGACCCTCTCGGCTCTAAAATGACTGCACTTCCAAGTGCACTTGTAGTGCACTTGTAGTACAAAGTGGATTTACCTTTAGCAAATCAACCCCTGTGCGTCTATGGCTTGAATTTAAATAGTAGTCTGCTACTGTAAAGTCTGATTTAAGTTGTCCTGGATGTTGTATTCCTTGTAGAGGTCAGCAATAAACTGCTGTGAACCAAATTAAAAGTTGTCTTTATTAGGCCTTCTTCTTTAGCAGACACCCTGTTACATCTGGCAGCTGCCATATTCCTCTGCGGGGCAAGTCACACTGTTGTGAAAGCCTTACACTCCTCATTATTTACACTGTCTAGCAGAATTATCTGCTCTACTAATTATATGGTCAGCAAAGGTTCCTCAATTCAGCTATCTATGTGAGGTAGTAAGAAAAATAAAGACGCTGTCTGGGATTTAGTAATACGATCTTGTAAGTGCCGATTAGGTATTATTAATCAATAATAATGCCACTTTTAAATGACAAGTCAAAGAAAAAAAAAATTCAACTATCATTTTCCAGAGCAGATTAAAAAAGTGATTTATGGAAAAGTGCCATTTGTATATCTGTTGAGATAATCCCTAAAAACAGAGCACAGTGTCCTGAATATGATCTGTATGGCACCAATACGATCCAAACATTCATTCAAAACAGTAGTAGTATTTTCTGTGATGATTTTTATGGGGCAATATAGTTTTAACGTGAACCTGTGAAAAAAAGTCAATCTAACCAAAACGTGTAGCAGGCAGCAAAAACGCTGTGTTGCAAACTGTGATTCCAGTGCCTCCTGATGTCTTGATGTGACTGCAAATACTGACTTACTGATGGAGCAGAGGTATGGGGACACCTCTGCACTTGACATGAGAACACTGAGGCCTGCTGATAGATCAGGCAGTACTGGAAGGGAAATCATGACACAAAGGTAGGTATATATGCTGTCTGCTAGAGCTTTTAGTTATCTTTGACATAATTGCTCCAAAGGATTTTATAAAGGCAATTTTTGATATTGAAGATCAGTGCTATATTTTTCTCTACCTACTCTATACCAGATCCTTTTCATGATTATTCCCATTGTTTCTTTCAGTGAACTGGTCCTATCTAGGGTGACCACATTTTCAAACTGCCCCACCTCTTCCCTATATAAGAACTGTCTGATGGAGGAGGAGGCAGTAGATGGCGAGCCTTCATGGACAATGGGAGCATTTTTTTTCTGGGTGCGGCAGGTGGTGTGATTGACAATGACTCCTGTGATCACAATGAAGCAGGGCAGCCACTCAGCATGGGACTCGGAAGCTAGTGCAGATCACTGGAAGTAGTCAGGTCTACAAAGTGCATTCCAGCTAGCAACTTTTAAGGTAATCTCTTACAATGTTTGGGGTCTCTGTTCTTCATGCAAGCGTAGCAAGCCGTAATGGGCACTGAAAAAGTCAGGGTCATAGGTGAGATTCCTGCAGGAGATGCATTTTACCCCCAATTGGTGCCTAAGCCACCCACTCATCTGTATAGTCAGTGGTTTCTAAAGCCGCGTACACACGTAGCCGTCTGTCAGACGTACTTAGTCTGGCGGACTTACCGCCAGACTGTCCGTCGGACTTTCCGAACGGGCTACTTGCCCACACACGGCACTTTTTCAGCGGACTAATACGGCGTACTAAGTCCGCCATACTATCCGCCCTACTTTTGAAATGAACGGACTCGCCCACACACGCAGAGGAAAGTCCGCTCATTTCGAGCACGTCTCCAGGTAGGCGGGGCCCGCAAAGGAGACGTTGCTGGCCCCGCCACCTGGTATGGACTTAAAGGGGAACCCCAACGCCGAAAAAATTGGAGTGGGGGTCCCCCCCAAGTCCACAACAGACCCTTGTCCGAGCACACTACCCGGCCGGCCAGGAAAGGGGGGCGAGCGAACGCCCCCCCCTCCTGAGCCGTACCAGGCTGCGTGCCCTCAACATGGGGGGTGCCTTGGGGAAGGGGGGGCCGCGCGGCCCCCCCACCCCAAAGCACCTTGTCCCCATGTTGATGAGGACAAGGGCCTCTTCCCGACAACCCTGGCCGTTGGTTGTCGGGGTCTGCGGGCGGGGGGCTTATCGGAATCCGGGAGCCCCCTTTAATAAGGGGGCCCCGGATACCGGCCCCCCACCCTATGTGAATGAGTATGGGGTACAATGTACCCCTACCCATTCACCTGTAAAATAAAAGTACAAAAAAACACAACACACGAGATAAAATACTTTATTGCACAGCTCCGGGGGTCTTCCGTCTTCGGGGGTCTTCTCGCCGGACTCCTCCACTATCTTCTTGTAGCTCTTTTGCTAGCGGAGGAGCCCGGCTTTCTTTCTCGCCGCCGGCCTCTTCTTCCGACTTCGGGGGTCTTGTCCCCTTCTTCGGTTCTTCTGCCGGGCCACCGCGCCTTCTTATAGCTCTTTTACAGGCGGTGGCCCGGTCTTCTGTCGCCGCCGCCGCCGCCTTCCGTTCTTCTTCTTCTTCTTCTTCTTCTCCAGGAGATGTTGACTCGACGATCTCTCCGGCCGCAATGCCAGGGACGTGCTGCGCTGCCACTTATATAGGGACAAGGGGCGGTGTCACATGGGTTTATGTCACATGGGTTGGTGTCACATGGTGACCCCGCCCCCTTACGATGTCACAGTCCCGGAGGATGCTGGGACTGTCGCCATGTGACATCAACCCAACCCATGTGACCAACCCATGTGACCAACCCAGCCCCGCCTACCTGGAGACCCGCTCGAAATGAGCGGACTTTTCTCCGGGCGGGAAAAGTCCGCTCATTTCAAAAGTACAGAGGACTGGCATACACACGGCCGGATTGTCCGCCGAAATGCGAGTCCGGCGGGAAGATTGGAGTGCAACACGGCATTCTAAGTCCGCCGTACTTTCGGGTCAAAAAAGTATGCCGGAGGCTACACACGGGGGGATTGTCTGGCGGACTTGAGTTTGCCGGACTTTTCCAGCCGCTTGTTTGATCGTGTGTACGCGGCATAAGCACCTCTAAGTGTAGGGACACAGCTATCGCGATCCATGAATCCTGTCCTTTCCAGCCCATTTGAAAAAAGTTGGATCCTCAGGGCCGGTATATTTTCTTGAAAGGTACCATTGCTGGGTAAAATGTTCACATTTGCCACAATTTATGCCCCTAATACGAACCAACATACCTTCTTGGACACAGTCCTGGAACAACTGGCAGACTTAAAGGAGGGCTCCCTGATCCTTGGGGGAGACTTTAACGTTAGTCCTGACCCTTTAATTGACACCTCTCATAGGCGACCTTCCTATTCTAATGAAACAAGAAAATTTGCTCCAGGTGAATGAGTCTCTGGTTAATCCCCACACACACTAGTCAGGTGCTAGCCCAGCTCGTATGCTGTGTAACATCAGAAAATTATTCCGGATGGCTACACTTCCAAAAATCCTTTTATTGAAGCTGCATATGGAGCTGCATATGGACAGATGGAGCAGGGGACAAAAAGAGAGACGGGTTTCGTGCAAATGTTAGCGATTAGTCATTACCATTGTCATGCTTTCCTCAAACACTTTCGCAAAAGCCCTTCAGTCTCACCTTTTGATGGATAGCGGGAGAGTGCTTCACCCTTTGGAAAGGGACTTCAGCTACTATTCTATACTAAAGTCCACAATGTATATACCCGCAATGACCTCATTTGTGTAGATCGTCCTACCCTTGTGCTTCTGCAGTCGGCGTCCATTGGGAACATTACTGTCTCAGACCATGCTCCGGTTATGATCACCCTATCCCTGCCACCTGGCACCCATAGGGCCTGGTCGTGACACCTAAATGAAAATATGTTGGACGACACTGCGGTAGTCTTAGGGGTCACGGATGTCTTAACCCAATACTTAAAGGAGAATACTACAGAGGGCCTTAGCAAAGGGATTGTCTGGGAGGGTCATAAAGCAGTGGTGAGGGGGGAGCTGATCTCCATAGGCTCTAAGCTCAAGAAGGCGCACCAAGAAGACTTTCAGAGGGTACTTTAAGCTCTTTAACAAGCTGAACTTTGGCATAAGCATAGCGGAGACTCCTAAACATTGACAAGGCTAAATGAACTGAGATAGCTGCTTTTGCGCTTGCTAGATTGCCAAGTCCATAAGCAGTTGAGATACCTGTCTCATCAGTATTATGAACACGGTAATAAGTGTGGTTGTATGCTTGGGAGAGCTCTCCGAAAGAAGCGCGCACAAACATACAGACATAAGTTTCACTCTCCTTCTGGAGAGAGCATGATCCAGGCCTCTAAAATTGCCTCAGGGTTTCGGGATTATTATGCTGAACTGTATAATTTACATTCAAGTTTGCACCCAGATGCCCAAGAATCTAGGCTGCCTGCTATTCAGGAATACTTGGCCACTGCTGACCTCCCTCCCTTGACAGATGAACAATGCTCCGCTTTGGACTCTCCTATTACATCTGCTGAGATTGGGTTGACTGTGAAGTTCTTGCCTAGTGGGAAAAACCCTGGCCCCAATGGGTTCACCAAGGCATTTTTTTCCCCTTCTGTCAGACTTCATGTGCAGTTATTTCAACTCCATAGCAGGTGGTAGTGCCATTCCCCCACAGGCACTGTTGGCTCACATCTCAGTGCTCCCAAAGGAAGATAAGGACCCTACTGTACCCCAAAGCTATCATCTCATAACCCTCCTTAATGTGGATATTAAAATTCTGGCAAAAATGTTTGCCAACCAACTGAAACACCTTATTCCCCACATCATCCACCCAGACCAAAAGGTTGTGAAGCTAGAGACAATTCCATTAGAGCAATCCAACTTATTCACTGGGCTTGTAATGGTCGGGATCCTCTGCCCTACATAATTTTATCAACAGATGCAGAAAAAGCAGTTGACAGCGTTAACTGGTCATACCTGCGAGCGGTGCTAGAGGTCCTGGGGTTAGGTCCGAATATGTTGACATGGATTATTGCTCTGTATTCAACCCCCAGCACACAGGTCAAAGTTAATAAACTTCTCTGTTCATGATTCTTGATCAGGAATGGCACGAGGCAGGGGTACCCTCTTTCACCCCCCCCCCTTTTTGCTTTGGTAGTTGAGCATTTATTACACACAGTGCAAGTGAACATGGATATTAAGGGTTTGCAGGTTGGTAATACTGAGTACAAACTGTCAGTATATGCTGATGATGCTATTTCATCTTACACATGACATATGGAATAAGCCTAGCACTTTGAACACCCTCAGAAGCTTTCCTCGAGGTTTCCATTTTGGATGTTAAAGGTCACGGCTGGGTTATAGCCAAAAGCTGTTTATACTTGCCCTTTGGTAAGCGGCTTTACATTCAGTGGTGGTTTTCACTTAATTGCGGATCACAGTGGTGTTTTTGCTTCAATTGTATCAAGTGACACATGTTTACTAAGAGACTGTAGTGAGCCATTTTATTACGTTCAAATACCTATCTTGGATAACTTTTAACCCATCATCTTCTGTTCTTGTGTGGACCTTGGTGGACTTATTGTTGGCGCAGTGTCTTTTCATCTAAGCCTATGGCTTTGGTCCATTGGAAATGTTTGATATGAGGTGTTATTTTGTAAAACTTAAATAAAGATTATACAAAAGAGTGTACTTACAATAGACGATCCGTACAATGCTTAAGCATGTTTAAGCCCCCAAAGTTCAGTTCATTTGACTAGTGTGATTGCTCCACATTGTGCTCAGGCACAGTTCAGCATAGCACGTCCTGGTCTGCTTGGAGATGTGGGCATGGCCATAGTTCATTTAGACTCCCCACGGTACACATCTGTGTGAAGCAGAAGCGATCAGGTAACTGTGCCTGGGCCTGGCAAAATGCAGGGCACAGGCAAGCTGGGTAGGAGGGAAATGATGCTTTTGTATGGTACAAGACAACCATGCCTACTATGAGTACATCCCAAAGCTAGGTACACACTATCAGTATTTTTCTTTTCCTTCAACCCACTGGGTTGAAGGAAAAAAAACACAAAAGAACTGAGGTGCTCAAGAGGAGCTCACTGTACTAATTATCCAGTGTTAATAGAGCAATCTCCCCCAATTGAGTTTTTGCCCGCCCCCCAGTCAGTGATCTCAGCCACTAGCTGAGAGTGCTGATCTCATGCAAATCGGCAGATGATTTTAGACAGAAGCAGGACGTTCGGTCGGCTTCTGTCGGACAGGCTGCTGTACACACGGGCTGAATGTAGAGGCGGCCCATATTTGGCCTATGTGTAAGAGGGTTTAGTGTAAAAAACGAATGATTCCAGATTTCTGTTAATGTCACAGTTTGGGTTAACCACTTAAGACCTGAAGCGATTGTACTGCAGCATCCTCCTCCTGTGTCATGTGCAATGCAATTCTCCTTCTCTCTGTTCCCAGTATCACCAATCACAAACAAACCATCCAAGCAGGTTTGAATCTAATTGGTGAATGCATGCAATTTAAAAAGGTATGCATATGGTGCTGGGGATAGGTGGAGGGATTTAAGGAAACCTGTTGCTTTGGTATGAATGGGCTAAGCATAGGTTTGCTTTAAAGAAAATATATAAAACTTCACTGTTATATTATGGAGTATGTTACCGGTTGCTTGACCGACATAACAAAAGCTAAAAAATACAACGGACACTGTATGTAATCAAAGTCTGCTGCCTTTCCTGTAATTAAACATAAACATATAATGTAAAACTGTTACAATTACTGGTTTTATTTTAGGACAACATTCACATCCCACACCGATCTGTGCTGTAAGCTGTCGTTTGCCCCAAATCTGCACTGCCAGCTCAGGCTCTCTGTGAATTTAATTGGCACTTGTGGAAAAGTAACAAGTTGTTTTCCTTGCTAAAATTGGCTTCTGTGGTTTACAGTCATTCACTGAAAAGAGGGAGCCTTTCTTGTCCCTTCTCAAGCGCCTTAATTACTTCTGATCCATCAGATGCCAGGAACTGTACCAAGCTTATTTAAAGGAAACCTGTGCTGAGAGAAATATGGAGGCTTCCTTTGCTGACCTTCACTTCTGAAAACACTGGGTGTCTGTTTGTAAAGTTGTTTAATTGATTCCGTTTTTTTTAGAAATTGTGCTTTAAAATATATATCTTTATTTCACCAAACTAAGCTTCATTGACGTAAAGCCCAGCTCCAACTAAAGGCAGCTGAGAATGTGGAAACTGGTCAGGTTTTATTGCTACTTGTGACACCGTTGGAAAGATTTCCCCTCACATTTTGTTCTTGTGACACCAGGACAAGAAAATGAGTCAGAAGGAGGTCACTAGGACAGATAGGCACAGGCAGCAATAAAGACCTGACACAAGGATTTGAATATTATGTATTCTAACCATGCTATGTATCATGTTATTTCCAGGTGAGTGAAATGCCAGATAGTGAACTAAAGATCGGTATGACCATAGACAGTACCCAGGCTGCTTTGCACTTGACCATCTCCAGAAACTGAGTTACCACCAAACTTACAGCTGCCAGGACACCCCAGCAGGGCTGGATTAACTTAGGGGCTATTGGAGCTTCAGCTCCAGGCCCCTACTTTAATATAGGCCCAGCCACCCAAAAAGGACAGACTGCAATGGAAAGCAATGGGCCAATGGGAAGAGATCTCTCCTGACGGGCCCTGCATTCCACAGGCACCGCCTGGGCAGGGTGGTGGGATTGATAGTGGGCACTGCATGAGCAGTCCTAACAGAGGCCTGGGGCACGCCAATGCAGGACTCTTACAGAAGTCTGGGGCTTCCGTAGCGTTAGGCCTGCGCAGCTGCACTCTTTCAGTTCACAGTGCACGCCGATGTGCGGCTCTTACAGAAACTTGGCAAATCAAATGTGTTATGTCTGTGTGGCTGTGCCCTTTTAAGTTTGGGCGCATGCCAGCACGGGCTCTTGGAAAGCAGAAGGGTGCCCAGTAACAGGTCCACCAAAATCCTCAGCACCAAGCACATGATGCTCTTAATCCAGCCCTGCACCCCAGATTCTTAGCTCAACCTGGTATTGTCCTGGCCGAAGGCCAAAGCTTCCCATCCTATTAACTTCTGTCCCGTTCCCAGGAGTACTCACACACTGGGGTGATTAGGTTGGCACCCAAAGATGCATTTCTCACTCCTTTCCCCCAGGCATTGGCTGTAATAAATACTTTTCTCCTAAATATTCACATAGAGGCCACATTTTTTAATTAACTTCTTTTACTATTCTAAGGCAGTAGTTGATACATAATATTCCATACAATGATAGATAATTCAACATTCCTGATATTGGCTAAAGTATTAAATGGTTTCATCTTTGGAGATGCTTATACCTCTGGTGAGGGTTCAAGTGAGTTTTCCGTAATCTCCATCATGAGCTCACCAGCCCACCATTATTCTGTCCCTGAGGGGAAAACACCAGTTACTGGCTTACTGTCCCTTGTAGAGCTATGCTCCATC
This sequence comes from Lithobates pipiens, assembly GCF_037356315.1. Lineage (NCBI taxonomy): Eukaryota > Metazoa > Chordata > Amphibia > Anura > Ranidae > Lithobates > Lithobates pipiens. The sequence continues at coordinate 280,066,946 of NW_027507903.1, read as the reverse complement.
TCAGGTGAGAATCACATTCTTTGCTTATGTGTTCTGTGTGGGGGACTCCTCAAAAATATTTTCTGTAAGCTTTCCTTATCCTAGGATCCTCTAGGCAAGACCCAGACCCATCTATGAAAGGGACTCCCAGAAGCCCTCTACAAAATGGAGGAGCAACTCTAAAGGGACCTAATTCTGACTCCACTTGCCTACAGCCCAAAAACAAATCAGCATATCAACCTTACATTACCTTACAGCTCCCACCACCTGAATAAAAAATACTGCGGTTGGCCTCTCGCCTAATCATTGTGGTAATGCAAGTGTTTTAATGACCAAACTGTCAGTGCAGTATGTTCATTGCAAACTGCAATGAACATACTGTGGTGTAGTCCCATTCATTTTGATTGCTAACGTACTAAGCTAGCTGATACCTGATGCACTTGCATCGCAGAGTACCACAATGCATAGTAATGCAACACTATGCATAAATGGTGCACTGTATCTGCATAAAAAGAATAGGCCTGTTGTGGTACATTATTGTTAAAACCCCCTCAAACTGAATAAGTGTGATGTTTTAACCAGTGGTGTGACCTTACTAAAACTATACAAAATAAGAAAAGCCAGCAACTCCATGTCTATATACAAATGAAAACGTTTATTGGTACATGTGAAAAGATACAAGGGCTGGCGCGTTTCAGCACACCGCCACTGTGGTGCTGTGTCCAAGGCGGTGTGCCAAAACGCGTCAGTTCTTGTATCTTTTTACATGTACCAATAAACTTTTACATTTGGATATAGACATGGAGTTGCTGGATTTTCCTATTTGGACTGTTGACAGGAGGACACAACAGCCTGAGCACCCTATCGTGGACTCTATTTCTACACTCAGAAGACTCCCTTGGTGTGAGCCCTGCATTCCTTTTCATTTGCTAAAACCATACTGCTTAAAACTCACCAGACAGTTGTAGACCTACCCTCACAGGAGCCGTTGTTTACTGGTTCCCTCTGTTTCTGCTTAGCCAGGCAACACGCATTTGCATCTTGCATTCAGGCACAAGAAATCAGTCCATGGGCTGTTTTTCGTTGTTGTAGTGGGAAAAACAACTTTGATAGGGTATAAGGATGATGGGATGCCCAACTTCACTTGAAGAACAACAGATGAGAACACATCCTTCTCTATGTACAAAAAGAGATGAAAATCCTGGACTGTACTCCCTCCGGAATAAACAAAGTCTGTATGGATCAGTGGCAAAGTTCTTTATGAACTAGTAGCTCTTAGTCCCCTTTAATGCAATAGCACAGAGTTGCAAACTGTATGAAAAAATAATTTGTCTCCTCTGTAGAACTTCACCCAGTTCTAATGCTTGCAGTTACTACCAGCTGCTTGACTACCAGCTCACCAGTGTTGCCAACCTACTAGACTGACACTGACATGACACTCAAAATTTACTGGCACAGCCAAGTTTTACTGGCATTTTCCAAGAGTTATAAAATTACAGTTTTTAAGATACAAAAACATATTTCTTTTTTTTTTTTTCACAAAATTTTATTGAAATAATAAAAAAACAAGCAAGTACATGTTTCCATGAAAGTTTACAGATCTAAATACATATGAGGTAAGTACATATACATTGAAACAGATGAGTTAGGATGGTATCGAAACAAGTAAAATATAAGGCCACATTTGCAATCGATAAGGGTGTATTGTAAGAAAAAAAAAGAAAAAAAAAACTATAACCTTAGAGACGGTGGTCACCAAAATACTGGAATACCATGTAAAGTGAATCTAAGGATCCTATATTTCTATTTTATACTGTGAGCAAAGGAGTAAAACAGACAATAATAGTTGTGAGAGGTATGGAAGGAAGGGAGTGGGACAAGATGGACACAGGTACATACATGGGTGTTCAGCCAAGTGGGTGTGCTTTAATTAGCCAGCACTCCTAAGGTATGCGTCTGTAGATTTAAAACTCTGCCAGTCATACCATGTCGCTGTAAATTTGGATACTGTTTCATGTGAAATGCTAATTAATTCTTCAATGGCCTCAGTGCCATTCAATCTGTGAAACCACTCTACCTTCTTTGGAACAGAAGAGGAACTCCAGTGACAAGGAATGCATTGTTTGGCTGCATTGATCATGTACATATTGAGAGATCTAAGGTATCGTCGTTTGGGGATTTTGGTGTAGTGAAGTAAGTAGGATGCAGGGGAGAATTCATTGCGCTGGGATGTGAGGGCAAGGATGGTTTTGTGAACCGTCCTCCAAAAATTCTGGATGAGAGGGCACGACCACCAAAAATGGAGTATGTTACCCTCATCTGCACCACATCGCCAGCACTTATCCGAGCAGGAATCCGAGAACTTATGGAGCAGTGAGTGGGTATATTTCTTATGTTATTTTCAATATAGTAAGGCAGGTTAATACAACCCATCAGATTTTGTCACCTATGTCCGACTGGAGAGATCTCACCTTAATTTCCATCACATGTGCCACCACAGAAAGTGAGGGGAAATAACTGGTAGCAACCAGGATCACCAGAATTTATGTCCCCAATTCTAAACACCTCCTGTTTCCATCACTCCATAACGTCACCTCCTGTCTCCATCAATCCATGACCTCCTGTCTCCATCACTCCATGACCTCCTGTCTCCATCATTCCATGACCTCCTGTCTCCATCACTCCATGACCTCCTGTCTCCATCACTCCATGACCTCCTGTCTCCATCACTGCATGACCTCCCGTTTCCATCCCTCCATCACCTCCTGTCTCCATCCATCCATCACATCCTGTCTCCATCACCTCCCATCTCCATCACGTCCATCAACTCTTGTCTCCATCACCTCCTGTCTCCATCACTCCATCCCTCCTTCAGCTCCTTTCTCCATCCCTCCTTCAGCTCCTGTCTCCATCCCTCCTTCACCTTCTGTCTCCATCCCTCCATCACCTCCTGTCTCCATCACCTCTTGTCTCCATCACCTCAATCACCTCCTGTCTCCATCACCTCCTGTCTCCATCACTCCATCCCTCCTTCACCTCCTGTCTCCATTCCTCCTTCACCTCCTGTCTCCATCCCTCCTTCACCTCCTGTCTCCATCCCTCCATTTCTCCATTACCTCCTGTCTCCCTCACCATTCCTCCTTCACCTCCTGTCTCCATCACCCCATCCCTCCATTACCTCCTGTTTCCATCCCCTCCTGTCTCCATCACTCTATTTCTCCATTACCTCCTGTCTCCATTACACCATTTGTTAATTACCTCCCAGGGGAATCACTCCATTACCTCCTGTCTCCATTACTTCATTACCTCCTGTCTTCATCAATCCATTCCTCAATTACCTCCTGTGTCCATCACTCCATTCTTCCTTCACCTCATGTCTCTATTACTCCATTCCTACAGTACCTTCTGTCTCCATCACTTTCTGTCTCCATCACCCCATTACCTTCTGTCTCCATTACCCTCTGTCTTCATTACCTTCTGTCTCCATCACTCCATTCCTCCCTCACCTCCTGTCTCCATCACTCCATCCTCTGCTTCATTACGCAATTTCTCTGTCTCTCCATGCCTTACTCCATCCCTTCATCTATCCGTTTCTCTGTCATCCAATCTATACCTCCCTACCTTATTCTTTCCATCTTTCTGTCCATCTCCCTCCCTCATCACTCTACCACTCTGTTTTTCCATTATTAACAAATAAAAATACTCTAGAGAGTTTCCATACCAAATGTGCTCACTACTTACTAAAAAGTATATGAATAATAAACACTTTAAGACCATCAGGCACAATAAATATTCAAATATACTGTATAATGATAATATAGTATAAATACACACACACACTATACAGCAGCACTTTTCATGTGAAAATCAGCCTGATCTATGATATTGCTGGTGCCTCCTGTCATGCTTGGATTTGTAGTGCCCCAGCCACAATCACATTGGGTGGTAATACAGGAGAGGAGGCTGTGTCTGTACTGGCCTACAGGAGGGAGGTGTAATAGTGATTGAGGGAGATTTCAACAGCAACAGCATCAGACAGGGCTAAAGAGAGGCCATCCTCTCCCCTCTCCCACTTCTCCTGCCCACTAAGACAAGCCACTACCGACACAAACACATTTCTTTTTGCTCAGCCCAATCAGCTTACCTTCTGCTAGGCTGAAGTCTATGCTCCACTGCAGGCTGTATCCACACCTCCCCCTCCTGGCATTTCCTGTGCTGAAATCAAATAAGTCATGTTGGGAAAGGGGGAGGGAACATATAGAAGCAGCACTCAGAGACAGAAAGAAAGCTCACCGGAGACTATCGGCCAGCTCCGGGCCAGAACTGTATATGCACAGTTCCAAGCTGAGACTGTCACAGGCTGACAGGTTATTTTTTTACTGGCAGGCTTTCCACCTTACGGGCTTTTACGGGCATGAAAAAAATGCCCATTTATTATGGGCTGTTGTCAACACTGCAGCCCACCTGTCTGCTCTGAAGAACTCCCCAGGACAAGGGATCAGGATTTAGCACAATGCTGTCCTTGAAAAGTATGCAACATCTGGCAGTCTTTCCCCTTGTATGCCCCTGGGTGTGGTGAGGTACTCACACTGCCCTTTACTTCCCACTGTGCAGGGCAAGAATCCTGTTCAGGCTTACAACTAATCAAATCTTCCCATGCCTGTTTGGATGTTCAAAGGTAATAGAGAATCCTCTCTTAGGCTTCCTCTCCTTCCTTTCCTCAGTTCCAGCCTGGAGGCAGAGCCCCAGCCTGGGTCCATCTTCCACCTGTCTACCCTGCTAGCCAGGCTCTACCATATTTAAGGTCTGACCTAGACATCCTGCCAGGCCCTCTGCCTGGAGATTGGCCAGATTCCACCAAGTATGCAGATCAGGACCAACTGGCCTCCGCCCACTAACCTCCATAAACTTCTTCTAGCTTCTAGATCCAGGGGAAGGTACCAGAGACCTGCCCTGTAGAACCATCCAGCCTGACTGGCAGTAATACGACCTAATTACAGACTCAACTAGCATGAGTTAACAAAATACATTTACCTACACTAGTTGCACATTAGAGTGTTATACAGCAATACAATGTGCTTTACAAATGTGTATTATCCTCTGCTTCCTTCTGACTCAAGTGGAAGGGTATTGCAATGAATGAGCAAAAACCAAAGCCCAGAAGAGAGGGCTACAGGCACTCATTATTGTACTACTCTCCGGCCCTTTGGCCAACAAACTGCCTCCTGCTACAACCAAATATTTCTAATTTTGACTCATCAGTCTAGCCCAAATATTTCTAATTTTGATCAGTCTATAGCACCTGCTGACATTTTTCTGCACCCCAGTTCCTATGTTTTCATTGATTGTTTCCACATCCTATGCACAAAAACATAGGTGCAGAAAAGTAGCAACAGGTGCTATTTTGAGTCAAAATTTGAAGTATTTGGCTGTAGCAGGAGGCAGTTTGTTCACTATAGGGCTGAAAATAGGTACAATAATGAGTGTCTGCAGGCAGGATTTAAGCATGGTGGAGGTACCTTATAAGTTGGGGCTGCATTTCTGCAACTGGAGATTTGGTATAGCATTAGTAAGAAAATGAATGCAGCCACCACATCTAAAAATTAGCTGCAATATATTAAATTTTTTCTTTTTGGTTTGATACTGCTTTAGGTTGGCTGCACCGAAGAACAGTAATACATGTTATCAGTCAGATTTACAATTTAAAGATCACAGCTTACTTCCTAATTTCACTGCTCTGCCATGTCTGCACTAATAGAAAAATATTTTCTGACCTCTTCGCTTCATGTGAGTTTAAGTGATAAAATGTGGCAACCATACTGATAAATCTTGCATAAATGTTTGTAAAACTATCAATCATCTGTCAGGGAATACACAAAAACCATCAGAAGTCTTTGCTAAATGAGAGCAGTCTGCATTTTATATTAGATCAACATCTGATTTTGTCAGGATCTTGTATGATGGATCTGTAGCTGTTTTTTTGACTGATGACTATCTTTATCCTACCTCTCGTTTTCAGAAAATGATTCATCCTTGTTTCCGATTATTTCACATTACACAAAATGATTGCCTAGCATGATAGCAATAACAGTCAACAATTTCTTCCAATTAACCACTTAAGCCCCGGACCATTTTGCAGGCCAAAGACCAGAGAACTTTTTGCGATTCGGCAGTGCGTCACTTTAACTGACAATTGCGCGGCCGTGCAGCGTGGCTCCCAAACAAAATTGACGTCTTTTTCCCACAAATAGAGCTTTCTTTTGGTGGTATTTGATCACCCCTGTGGTTTTTATTTTTTGCGCTATAAACAAAAAAAGTCAGTCAATTGAAAAAAACTAATTTTTTTTTTTACATTTTGCTATAATAAATATCCCCCTATAAATATATAAATGTAGCGGCCATAACCCTTTGTAGGGTGGCCTTAATTTACTGGGCTTACCGGTTGCCTCCGCTTGGCTTGTTCTTCCACGTCTAGGGGTTCTCAGGGTTGATGCCCAACAACTTGTACGCTGACACAAATAAAGTCCTTTTGAAAGGTTTTATTTTGCAGTGATAACATCCAATAACACAGTCTCTCATGGGAACAGAGGGCACGGGTGAAGAACTCAGGCACCTTGAACTGCAGATCTAACAAAGTCTCTAATTCCACCCAGAGAGTAGCCACTCGCAGCTGGGTACTTCAAGGTTGAACAGACCTCTAGCCAGAGATCATGGCAGTCAGCACGTTGACTCAAAACTTGAAACAATCCTAAGATCATGTACAAGTTGTAACTAACGTTGAACAGGAACCTTTTTCCTCAGTACCTGGAACGTTGTCTTACGGTACTTAATAGTACTGGAAAAACGTGAATTCGTCAATGTCCTTCCCAACTCAGTAACCAGGCACTTTTCAGGATGCCACTTGTCGGCCCTCCTCCGAAGAGTCCTCCCCCGGTCACTTCCATGAGCTGTGGTGCCTCTCCAACCCGAGAGCACACCCGGACACCTTGAATGCTCCCTCAATTACTGCGCCTCGGACCAGCCGGTTCCAAGACTCGGGAACAGACGGAGCCCTAACCCAGACCAGATGGGTCTATTAGGGACCTCTAACAGGAACATGTTGTGGGATGTCGAACACCCCGTGACCGGGACCCCTCATTGGTCTACCCCGGTCCTGGAACAAGACCAGACCACACGGGCCTCACAAACTCCTCTCTCCTTACCACATGACCCACACATCTTAAGTACCCCTTCCCAGACTCCCCAGCAGGGCCCGGCACTCCCACTAATTGGTTCTGAGAAGGTTGATACTCAAAATGTCCAACCAGGCCTGGTTCTGGCCTGTCATGTGCACCTCACTGTTCACATGACCAGGCAGAACTTCTAACACAAAGAGAGCTATATGTACACAGTAACACTGCGCAATGCCAGATATATAGGAAAAGCTGCCAACACGCTAAAACAAGGATTTTTTAGCCAGAAAAGTGTAAAATATAAAGTGTAAGCGCTAAATATATGATACCAAAATAGAAAATACAAACCGTGAAAATTGATACATATGAAAAAGTGAACAACATAAATGCTAAGGAGGGTATGAAAAACCCTGTAAAATGTATTCAAATATCTATGAAAAATTTGTGGAATATAAACACAGATAAAAATTAAATAAAGTCCATATCTCGTGAAAAGTGCAAAAATATACGTCCCAACAAAGTGTGATGAAAAAAGGAATCCAAATCAAATGTGGTCACAGAAGTTCCCCGCTGTGCGAATCCCACCACCATAAGAAGCGCAGGCTTACCAGATGGAATTGACCCAATAAGAAATATATCTAAAGGGTCACAAATCGCTTATGGTTCCAAATACTGGAGCACTGGTTCCGCGTTCTGTGGTTGCATGGATCATCAGAAGGATGGCTCTTTCTTTATGTTGGACTGTGTATGGTAACAGCTTTTATGGAGACAGCTCCGACATCAATCCAAACATGTAATGGAAGGATAAGGCCAGGATAGCGTAATAACATTTTTTTTATTTTTTATTTAATAAAAATAAAATATCAAACTCACATTCCAGTAGTCAATAGCGAGCATATCAGATAAAATAGGCAGTGGTAGAGTATTCCCCACGCATTTCGTCCTATGGGACATCATCTGGGGTGAACTACTACCACTGCTGCACTGTCTTATATAGGTTACATACCATAATACAATGAGGAACAATTGGAATCAACCCCTGTGTGTCACAGGTGTCCACTTCCGGTATAGGGGAAAATGGCGGCCAGGCGTGCGTTCCACGCCTCTATTTAATAATATACAATGCGTTCCACCTAAGACTCTTAAATGGTCAAACCTTATGGAAAACTATAAATCAAAATATTATGTCTCAAGTCGATATAACACCATAAAATGAGACAAGAGAGTGGTACCTCTAAAGTGTGCAAAGCGGGGAGCTGTCTCCCTAAAAGCTGTTACCATACACAGTCCAACATAAAGAAAGAGCCATCCTTCTGATGATCCATGCAACCACAGAACGCGGAACCAGTGCTCCAGTATTTGGAACCATAAGCGATTTGTGACACTTTAGATATATGTCTTATTGGGTCATTTCCATCTGGTAAGCCTGCGCTTCTTATGGTGGTGGGATTCGCACAGTGGGGAACTTCTGTGACCACATTTGATTTGGATTCCTTTTTTCATCACACTTTGTTGGGACTTATATTTTTGCACTTGTCACGAGATATGGACTTTATTTAATTTTTATCTGTGTTTATATTCCACAAATTATTCATAGATATTTGAATACATTTTACAGGGTTTTTCATACCCTCCTTAGCATATATGTTGTTCACTTTTTTATATGTATCAATTTTCACGGTTTGTATTTTCTATTTTGGTATCATATATTTAGTAGACATGTGCATTCGTTTTCGTCCGAATGCATTTTCGTCCGAATTTCAGCTATTTTCGTTTTCGTTTTGACAAACGATAACGAAAGCACAAAAACCGAAAAACGAAAGATCCGACATAAATAAATGCTTTATTTTCGTTTTCATTGTTACAACAGTTCGATATAGAATAGGAGATTCGACATGACTCTGACAACAATCTGTGTCTATAGAACCTGTGGTCGAATGTGCTTTACCTTACCTCTATTAGTCCAAGATTATATAGAGAAAATATTCGACAGAGAAAAAAGATTTGACAGAGAGAAAAGATTCTGCAAGTTACTGTCCTAAAAAGTGTTTGGGGACCCGGGTCCTGCCCCAGGGGACATGTATCAATAAAAAAAAAAGTTTTAAAAACGGCCGTTTTTTCGGGAGCAGTGATTTTAATAATGATTAAAGTGAAACAATAAAAGTGTAATATTCCTTTAAATTTCATAGGGGGGGGTTGTCTATAGTATGCCTGTGAAGGGGCGCATGTTTCCCGTGCTTAGAATTGTCCCTGCACAAAGTGTCATTTATGCAGGAAAAAAAGTCCTTTAAAATCACTCGCAGCTATTATGAATTGTCAGCTTCGTAATACAGAGAACACTCATTGAAAGTCATTGATAAAAAAATAAATAAATAAATAAATAAAAAAGCGTGGGGGTCCCCCAAATTCAATTACCAGGCCCTTCAGGTCTGGTATGGATATTAAGGGGAACCCTGCCTCAAATTTAAGAAAAAATTTGACGTGGGGTTCCCCCTAAATATCCATAACCAGACCCTTCAGGTCTGGTATGGATATTAAGGGGAACCCCGCATCAAATTTTAAAAAAAATTGACGTGGGGTTCCCCCTAAAAATCCATACCAGACCCTTTATCCGAGCACGCAACCTGGCAGGCCGCAGGAAAAGAGGGGGGGACGAGAGAGCGGCCCCCCTCCCTCCTGAACCTTACCAGGCCACATGCCCTCAACATTGGGAGGATGCTTTGGGGGTCTGTGACCCCTCAAAGCACCTTGTCCCCATGTTGATGAGGACAAGGGCCTCATCCCCACAACCCTGGCCGGTGGTTGTGGAGGTCTGCGGGCGGGGGGCTTATCAGAATCTGGAAGCCCCCTTTAACAAGGGGACCCCCAGATCCCGGCCCCCCCCTGTTTGAAATGGTAAGGGGGTACAAAAGTACCCCTACCATTTCACAAAGAAAGTGTAAAAAATGGTTAAATAAAACAAACACACTTTTGAAAAATTCCTTTATTAAAAATAAAAAAATAAAAAAAAGATTCCAGCGGTGGTAATCCACTCTTGCTATCCAGCGACGGACGGTCATCTCTCCAGCGATGTCTCATGTCATCCAGCGCAGCGAATACATCCTTCTTCTGTCTCCTCCACGGAGACACTGCAGGCATTCCGGCGGCTGACGTTTCTTATATACGGAGGGCGGGGCCACCCGTCACCTGACCCCGCCCCCTCTGACGCAAGGGGAAACCCGGGGTTCCCTGTGACGTAGGGGTGACCCGCACCCCTCTGATGTAACACAGGCAGGTTTCCGTTACATCAGAGGGGGGCGGGGTCACCCATACGTCACGGGGAACCCCGGGTTTCCCCTTGCGTCGGAGGGGGGCGGGGTCAGGTGACGGGTGGCCCCGCCCTCCGTATATAAGAAACGTCAGCCGCCGGAATGCCTGCAGTGTCTCCGTGGAGGAGACAGAAGAAGGATGGAGGATCGCTGCGCTGGATGAGATGAGACATCGCTGGAGAGATGATCGTCCGTCGCTGGATAGCAAGAGTGGATTACCGCCGCTGGAATCTTTTTTTTATTTTTTTATTTTTAATAAAGGAATTTTTCAAAAGTGTGTTTGTTTTATTTAACCATTTTTTACACTTTCTTTGTGAAATGGTAGGGGTACTTTTGTACCCCCTTACCATTTCAAACAGGGGGGGGCCGGGATCTGGGGGTCCCCTTGTTAAAGGGGGCTTCCAGATTCTGATAAGCCCCCTGCCCGCAGACCTCCACAACCACCGGCCAGGGTTGTGGGGATGAGGCCCTTGTCCTCATCAACATGGGGACAAGGTGCTTTGAGGGGTCACGGACCCCCAAAGCATCCTCCCAATGTTGAGGGCATGTGGCCTGGTACGGTTCAGGAGGGAGGGGGGGCCGCTCTCTCGTCCCCCCCTCTTTTCCTGCGGCCTGCCAGGTTGCGTGCTCGGATAAAGGGTCTGGTATGGATTTTTAGAGGGAACCCCACGTCAATTTTTTTTTAAATTTGACGCCGGGTTCCCCTTAATATCCATACCAGACCTGAAGGGTCTGGTTATGGATATTTAGGGGGAACCCCGCGTCAATTTTTTTCTTAAATTTGAGGCAGGGTTCCCCTTAATATCCATACCAGACCTGAAGGGCCTGGTAATTGAATTTGGGGGACCCCCACGCTTTTTTATTTTATTTATTTATTTATTTTTTTATCAATGACTTTCAATGAGTGTTCTCTGTATTACGGAGCCGACAATTCATAATAGCTGCGAGTGATTTTAAAGGACTTTTTTTCCTGCATAAATGAAACTTTGTGCAGTGACAATTCTAAGCACGGGAAACATGCGCCCCTTCACAGGCATACTATAGACAACCCCCCCCTATGAAATTTAAAGGAATATTACACTTTTATTGTTTCACTTTAATCATTATTAAAATCACTGCTCCCGAAAAAACGGCCGTTTTTAAAACTTTTTTTTGCATTGATACATGTCCCCTGGGGCAGGACCCGGGTCCCTAAACACTTTTTAGGACAGTAACTTGCAAATTAGCCTTTAAAATTAGCACTTTAGATTTTGAACGTTGGAGTCCCATAGACTTTAATAGGGTTCTAAAGTATGCTATATAGTTAGCTCCGTCAAATCTTCTTTATACATTCGACAGACACCATAAGCCTTCCAAGACAGATTCGACCGTAATTCATGTGGATTTTCGGACGAATGCAATTTTTGAACGAAAAACGAAATAAATAAAAACGAATTTCGGGAGTAACTAAATAAATTAAGTTTTCGGACGAAAATGAAATTCCGAAACAAAATATTTTACTCTGCACATGTCTAATATTTAGCGCTTACGCTTTATATTTTAGAACTTCTAACACAGCCCAGCCAGACTGATGTCAAGGCCAACCTATGTAATTAACCCTCAGAACCCCTACTGTTCTGAGGCCAAAATTTACATGCGTATGACACTTTGTCCAAAATGTCATCCGCTACATAAAAAAAAAATTTTCCTCAGTTTAGGGCGATACGTATTCTTCTACATATTTTTGGTAAAAAAAATCAGAATAATCGATTATTGATTGGTTTGCGCAAAAGTTATAGCGTCTACAAAATAGGGCATAGTTTTATGGCATTTTTATTAATATTTTTTTTTTTTTTACTAGTAATGGTTGTAATCAGCAATTTTTATTATGACTGCGACATTATGGTGGACACATCGGACATTTTTGGGATCATTGTCATTTATACAGCAATCAGTGCTATTCCTGATTCCTGTGTAAATGACACTGGCAGTGAAGGGGTTAACCACTGGGTGGCATTGTAGGGGTTAAGTGTGTCCTAGGGGCGTGTTTCTAACTGTGGGGGGGCATGGCTGTGTATGACATGTCACTTATCTCTACTCTGCTTGTTTACATTCGCCTCTCCCCATTCTTCCTCCCCATGAGATGGACTCATGGAGGTCCCGAATGGCGCGTGTGCCGACGGCACGCACGTGATGGCACAGCGGCAAATTTAAAAGGACGTACCTGTACGCCCATTTGCCTGTCCGTGCCATTCTGCAGATGTACATCGGCGTGTGCCGGTTGGCAAGTGGTCAAAAAGAGTTTCAAGGTTTTTTTAAACTACAAGCTCTGCTACAATTCTACTTCCTAAGGATCTATTTGCAGAACTTTTGAAGTAAACTAACTGTAAGTGCTTGTTCACACCACACGTACATAAAATTTGATGGAAACTGATGGGAAAACCGGCATCAATTTCACATCAGTTTCCATCCACACTGACATCAGTTTTCATGTGCGTCAGTTATGTGCCTTATTCACACCAATGTTGATGTCATGTCAGTTTTTATCCCGTGCAGAGAAAATCTGCATGTGATACCAGTTTTGTGGTGTGAACAGGGCATATAGAGAACAATAGTTTTTTTGTGCCCTTGCAGAACACGGTCAAAAAAACTGACGTCTCTGCACCATGGTGTGAACAAGGCCTAACTCTGTAAGGACTAGCACACATGTACCAGCTGAGCCCATTTAGCGTAACTGCCACTGTTTTTTTTTTCACCCATGCAGCTGCACCTGCAGTTACACTAAACGGGCACAGCTGGCTCATGTGCAAGAGCCCCAAAATTATTTTGGCCACAACAATTACATTTGTCGTATAGGCAGACTGAAGAGGTGATGTTTATTACAGGGAAATTATGCTGTATCTTTTCTATATTATGATCTTTAACTGAAGAAATGATAATGGAGCTTCTTGAGGCTCAAACCCCACCCCCCCCCCAAAAAAAAAATATTGATACATACTCTTTATTTTCATATTTTTCAAGAGGCTGAGAAGTGAAATTTTTCATTCTTTGCCCAAGTTGGAGTTTTAATGACTAAGAAAACGTTATTGTTGTACTCTTGGATAGTTCTGTTACGTTTTTGTTCCTAGCTTTGACCTGATTGGAGAGGTTTTCCTTCGCTTCCTGTCCCTGTCACATCTAAGCAAGAAATAGGAGATGCTGTTGTCACCAGGAACAAAAAAAAAACAGCTTTAACCCATCCTTACTTTACTTGTTTATATTCCTGTTTAAAGAGGGATTCCACCTAAAAAAAAATATTAAAAGCCAGCAGCTATAAATACTACAGCTGCTGACTTTTAATAAATGGATGTGAAACTGTAGCTGAAAAAAACAGCAACTAATAAACTCCGCGCCACTCAAATAAAATAAAAAAATAAACTAATACTCAGTGGATCAAATAGAATAAGGCCGCGTACACACGCGCGGACTGTTCGCCCAACTTTGTCCGTCCAACAGTTTCGGCAAACAGTCCGCTCAAACTTAGCATGGACGGACATGGCCACACACGACGGACGAACAGTTTGCTGAAACCGTGCGCGATGACGTGAACGGCACGTACGACGGGACGAAAAATACAACGTCCTATACACTGCATTATAGCTTTCGGCGTGAAAATCCTTTCTGAGCATGCGCGCAACTTTGTTTGACGAACAAGCCTACACACGAGCGGACTGTTCGCTGAAACAAGGTTTCAGCGGACAGTTTTACGGAATTTCCGAAAAACCTTGTCCGTCCAACTGTCCGCTGAAACTGTCCGCTGAAAGCCCACACACGAGCGGACTGTCCGCCCAAACACTGTTCAGCGGACAAAGTTGGACGAACAGTCCGCCCGTGTGTACGCGGCCTAAGTGAAACACTAGTAGCTGCTCCCTAAAAAACTAGAAAAGAACTTGTCGTGCTGAAAATATAAAATAATAATAGGGGCGCTAAACAAATATAAAAATCAGTTACAAATGTGAAAATTGATAATCATAAAACATCTAAAATAATGAACAACCTATCACCAAAAAATGGTAAAAAGCAAATAATTACAAAAAAATATAAACAATATTACAAAAAGTCCCAATTAGATACTAAAATCAAAAAATATATAAATATAAATCCAAAATCCAAAATAGTGATTTTTTCAGTGAAAAACTCCTTCTGAATCCATAGGCTAGAAAGCGGCTGGAATCTTCTACAAAGTAGTGACACGTCCCTTCACCAAAACTTATGGACATAGAAAACACCCCAACTGGGAAAGTAAAGTTGTCTTCTTACCAGATGCTGTTGACTACTTTATTTAAAAAGATAGTCAAAAAGGCTTATGCAGGTGAATTCTCTGCTCACATGGAATAAGGTGGACCTCGTATGGACAGAAGCTTCTCCTCATAGACTCAGACAGGTCATAAAAAAAGGGCAAACAAAATCCATAGTGTGACACCGTTTAATAATAAAAATAAATAAAAAAAAAACATAGGGCCAAATGGCTGTTTACATATGCCGGTGCCTGACCTGGCACTGGGGCTGCTCGCTTAACCACTTCCCGACCAGCGCACGACGATGTACGTCGACAGAATGGCACGGGCAGGCATATTGGCGTACAGGTACGTCCAATATTCGATGCCGCCCTGTCATCGGGAGCGCGCCGCCGGCGGCACGCTCCCGCGCTGGTCGGGACCCCCGAGAGTCCGGTCGCGGGACCCGCGGACTCGATCGCCGCGGGCATCCCCGCGATCGTCTCACGGAGCGGCCGAATGGAGGAAATGCTGTGTAAACAACATTTTTCCATTCTGCTTAGCAACTAGTGACGCTGATCTCTGCTCCATGTGATTGGAGCAGAGATCAGTGTACACTAAATGAAAGCCCAACCCCCCCACAGTTAGTAACACACCCCTAGGAACACTTAACCCCTACACTGCCACCCACTGGTTAACCCTTTCACTGCCAGTGTCATTTACACAGGAATCACTGCATTTATATAGCAGTGATTACTGTATAAATGACAATGGTCCCAAAAATGTGTCAAAAATGTCCGATGGGTCCCCCACAATGTCGCAGTCACAATAAAAATCGCAGATCGCCAACATTACTAGTAAAAAAATAAATAAAAAAAAATTATTAATAAAAATGCTATAAAACTATCCCTATTTTGTAAACGCTATAACTTTTGCGCAAACCAATCAATAATCGCTTATTGCGATTTTTTTTACCAAAAATATGTAGAAGAATACGTATCGGCCTAAACTGAGGGAAAAAAATGTTTTTTTATATATTTTTGGGGGATATTTATTATAACAAAAAGTAAAAAATAATGCGTTTTTTTCAAAATTGTCGCTCTATTTTTGTTTATAGCGCAAAAAATAAAAACCGCAGGGGTGATCAAATACCACCAAAAGAAAGCTCTATTTGTGGGAAAAAAAGGACGTCAATTTTGTTTGGGAGCCACGTCGCACGACCGCGCAATTGTCAGTTAAAGCGACGCAGTGCCGAATCGCAAAAAGTGGTCTGGTCTTTGACCAGCAAATTGGTCCGGTCTGAAAGTGGTTAAAACAATCGTTTCGAAATAGATGCGTAGTTCCTCGTTGTATAGGGCGTGCGTTCCACCAAGAAACAGCCGACAACCAAAGACGACCGGAACTGTGCGTGTACGAACGTGACTGGATACGTTCGTACACGCACAGTTCCGGTCGTCTTTGGTTGTCGGCTGTTTCTTGGTGGAACGCACGCCCTATACAACGAGGAACTACGCATCTATTTCGAACCGATTGTTTTAAGCGAGCAGCCCCAGTACCAGGTCTGGCACCGGCATATGTAAGCAGCCATTTGGCCCTATGTTTTTTTTTAATTTATTTTTATTTTATTTATTTTATTTATTTTTATTTTTATTATTAAACGGTGTCACGCTATGGATTTTGTTTGCCCTTTTTTTATGACCTGTCTGAGTCTATGAGGAGAAGCTTCTGTCCATACGAGGTCCACCTTATTCCATGTGAGCAGAGAATTCACCTGCATAAGCCTTTTTGACTATCTTTTTAAATAAAGTAGTCAACAGCATCTGGTAAGAAGACAACTTTACTTTCACAGTTGGGGTGTTTTCTATGTCCATAAGTTTTGGTGAAGGGACGTGTCACTACTTTGTAGAAGATTCCAGCCGCTTTCTAGCCTATGGATTCAGAAGGAGTTTTTCACTGAAAAAAATCACTATTTTGGACTTTGGATGTATATTTATATATTTTTTGATTTTAGTATCTAATTGGGACTTTTTGTAATATTGTTTATATTTGTTTGTAATTATTTGCTTTTTACCATTTTTTTGGTGATAGGTTGTTCATTATTTTAGATGTTTTATGATTATCAATTTTCACATTTGTAATTGATTTTTATATTTGTTCAGCGCCCCTATTATTATTTTATATTTTAATAAATGGACACTCACCTGTCCCGGGTTCCAGCGATGCCGGCAGCTGAGGCCGATCGATCGCTCGGCTCTCGGCTGCTGCCGTCACCATTCTAGGTGAGGGAATCAGGAAGTGAAGCGAATCGGCTTCACTTCCCGGTTCCCTACTGCGCATGCGCGAGTCGCGCAGCGCAATAGGAATTGTCCGCGCTGTCACTGGGACCCGTGTGTGTCCCAGCAGACAGCGCGGCAGGACAGGAAATGACATAGACTCCCATGGGAGTCTATGCCCGGAAGTGGGTGTAAATACCTGTCTTTGACAGGTATCTCCACCCCCCTCCCCCCTGTAAGGTGCCAATTGTGACACCGGACGGGGGGAGGGTTCCGATCAGTGGAAGTTCCACTTTAGAAACCCCGCTTTAAGTGAAATCTATCTCATTTGGACAACCTAACAAAGGGGGTTATTTAGGAAAGACAAATCCAATTTGCACTGCAAGTGCACTTGGAAGTGCAGTCACTGTAAATCTAAGGGGTAGATCTGAAATTTTTGGGGTTAAGGTTGCTTTCACACTGGGGCGTTGCGGGCGCTTTACAGTCGTTTTAGCGACACAATTCAGCTGCTAACGGGACAGTTTTAACCCCCGCTAGTGCCCTGAAAAAGAGTTAAAACCGCCCGCAAAGCACCGCTGCAACAACGCTTTGCAGGCGGGTTTACAGCGCTGCCCCATTGTTTTCTATGGGAAGGGGCGCTTTAAATACACTGAGCATACACCGTAAATAAGCTGTAAATACACCGCTACAAAGATGCGGCTTGCAGGACTTTTTTGACCGTCCTGCAAGCGCACCGCTCCAGTGGGAAAGCTCTCGGGCTTTCACAGTGGGGAGACAGCAGCGGCTGTTTCAGGGAGCTTTGCAGGCGCTATTTTTAGCGCTGTAGCGCCTGCAAAGCGTCCCAGTGTGAAAGGGGCCTAAAGGTTTCATTCACGCTTGTACGACTCCAAAGTTTGCGCCGACTTTGAAGTGCAACTTTGATGTAACTTTGACACAGCTTTGAATGGGTGCAACTTGGATATGACTTTTGCTTTGACCAGTGATGATGGGCAGCAGTTGACTTTCATCAACTTTTGAGGGTTAATATTGAAGCCTACAACCCTCCAGTTGCATGAAAGTCAGATCAAAGTAGTACATGAACTACTTTGAAGTCTCTGCAACTTTAAGTCGCACATATATGAATGGTTAACATTGGAAAACTTGAGGAATGTCTTGTCATGCGACTTTGATGTCCAAAGTCGCATGACAAGTCACACCAGTGTGAATGGAGCTAAAGATTCTTGTGTGTTTGAATGGACTGCCAATACACCACAACACACAATTAAAGTCTGTTGTCCACTGTTGTAATTGCACATTTGGGTGCCATTCAAAATGAAAGGCACTACACAAAGGTCTCATTTACACTAGCTTCGCT
The DNA here is from genome assembly GCF_037356315.1 of Lithobates pipiens. Taxonomy (NCBI): domain Eukaryota; kingdom Metazoa; phylum Chordata; class Amphibia; order Anura; family Ranidae; genus Lithobates; species Lithobates pipiens. Next base: position 280,048,625 of record NW_027507903.1, on the reverse strand, counting down.
CTCTAGAGAGCTATCTGTGTTGGATTGATTTGCAGATGGTGTTTGACAACTGGTGAGGAGGTGTTATGTTACCTCCTCACTGCCTTTTTAACCCCTAAAAATCCCACAACACCTCTCCACAATCATTGTACGCATTTATGCATGGTCTCATTCAATTTAACCACTTAAGCCCCGGACCATTTTCCAGCTAAAGGACCAAGCCCCTTTTTGCGATTCGGCACTGCATCGCTTTAACTGACAATTGCACAGTCGTGCGACGTGGCTCCCAAACAAAATTGGTGTCCTTTTTTTGCCACAAATAGAGCTTTCTTTTGGTGGTATTTGATCACCTCTGCGGTTTTTATTTTTTGCGCTATAAACAAAAATAGAAAAAAATTCAATATTTTTTACTTTTTGCTATAATAAATACCCCCCAAAAATATATAATCGTTTTTTTCCTCAGTTTAGGCCGATACGTATTCTTCTACATAGAACACATAGTACACAGAACTTCTAACACAGCCCAGCCAGACTGATGTCAAGGCCATATAAGCATATATAAAAATTGTAACTTAAATAAAAAGTCCACTTTTCATATATAGCAGCGCATGCACACTTTTCCCAAAAAGTGAGTTAATCAAAGTTCTGTTCAGTGTCCAGAAAAGAAGGTGCTTGTTCTATCCATTCCTATTGTGATTTAGGTACAGCTTCCACCATGTAGTTCACCACTTGTGGAACACAAACGATCCCCCTTTGGGTATGCACTCAACGAATACTTGAAATCATAAGCCTTTACACTGCCATTACACCATCCTTCTTTGGCCACTAGATGTCTCCCTTATTGGAATTCGGTTTTCTCATATAAAAGAACAAAGATGTCCAAACATAGCGTGATACTGTTTAACACTATTTATTATAAAAAACCCAACATATAAATGCGTACCAGATAGAAAAATGTTCAAGCATTAAAAAGTACTGTGCCTTATCCCGCTGGTTCAGTTGCGCTCGAGGAGAAACGAACGTTTTGCTATGCACAGCAGAAGCTTCACTTCCGCCTTCCTCAGCTCGCTGGAATGCAGGGATTGAGGCGCACTCGTCACTTCCGGTATGGTTCCGCTCTGACGCGTTTCGTCACTTCCGACTTCATCTGAGGGCGTCCATGTGTCAAGGCCAACCTATGTAATTAACCCTCAGAACCCCTACTGTTCTGAGGCAAAAACTAAATTTACATGCGTATGACACTTTGTCCAAAATGTCATCCGCTACATTAAAAAAAACATTTTTTTCCTCAGTTTGGGCCGATACGTATTCTTCTACATATTTTTGGTAAAAAAAATCTACAAAATAGGGGGATAGTTTTATGGCATTTTTATTAATATTTTTTTACTAGTAATGGTGGCGATCAGTGATTTTTATTGTGATTTTTTTGAAAACTGACAATTTTAATAATTTCAAAAAAGAAAGGGGAACAGAAATAGGAGCGCAACAAAAAAAAAAGAGAACATAGCATTTCCAATATGGAGCACAGGAGGATACATAGTACAATAATGATCACAACATCAGATTGCCAGTGTAACAAACATCGCAGCCAAGGGTAAGGCTTATTGCCAGTTCATGAAGCTTGCGACCCCTGACATCAGACTTAGCTACCATATAATAAAAGGGCCGCAATAGCGAACCTCCTGTACAGGGTCGCTTCAACAAATAGAAATAGGAACATTAGAGATGGGAAAAGCTAAGTCAAGAAAAGAAAGATAAGAAATAGAGTGGTAGAGGGGTAAGACAGCCGCCTGCCCCAGGGGTCCAGTATCATCTCAAAGGCAACCACCTCAGGCAGCATTAGGCTCCGAGAGGAGAGAGTCGCGGATCATAAGGCTGGGGGAGTCTCCAATAGGACCCAAGATACCCATATTCTATCGTGCTTATCAAGGGTGTCATTCAGGGAGGCTGTCAGGTATTCCATTCTTTTAACATCCTCTGATCCTGGTGTGCAGTTCGAACAGGGAAGGGGGGTCCGTCTGTTTCCACTTTAGGGCCACCAGACAGTGTTCTGCAGTTAACACATGCGACAGTAGTTTCTGTGACACTTTAGAGAAGGAGGTAGGTGGCAGGCCTAACAGATAAATTTTCGGATCTAAGGGCACCTCAGCGCCGAAGATGGATCGGAGCAAGGATTGCACCATCAGCCAGTATGGGAGAAGTAGGGGGGCAAGTCCAATAGATATGGAATAGCGTTCCCCTATCTTTATCACATCGGACAATTTTGACACATTTTTGGGACCATTGTCATTAATAAAGCAATCAGTGTGATTAAATGCACTGATAACTGTAAAAATGTCATTGTCAGTGAAGGGTTAACCACTAGGGGGCAATATAGGGGTTAACTGTGTGTGTTTTTTTAACTGTAGGGGGCATGGCTTGGCGTCTGATGTCACTGATTGTCTTTCCCTATAACAGGGAACAGACGATCAGTGACAACCTCAGTAGGAAGCACGAGGAGAGGTTTGTTTACACTTACCTCTCCTCGTTCTTCAGCTCTGTGACCCGATCATGGGACACCGGCGGCGATCGGGTCCACGGGTCCCGCGGCCAAGGTCATGGAGCTCAGGACCGGGTCGTGAGTGCGCCATCGGCGTTGCACGCGCGACCCGCGGCTGGGCACTTAAAGGCAACATACAGGTACGTGATTGTGCCCAGCCATGCCATTCTGCCGACGTATATCGGCGTGAGGCGGTCCTTAACCACTTCAATACCCAGCCATAGTCATATGACGGCCACAGATGGGATCTCCCATCCTGGGTAGACGTCATATGACGGCCTCTGTATTTCTCCACTCCTGCGGGCCCCCGGGGGCCTGCAGCGCGGCGATCGTGGATGAGGTATGTCCCTTGGACACAGCCCATCCCCGATCTGTGTGGTTGCCCCATCCAGCCCCCCGATACATGTGACCGGCTGTGTCCAATCACAGCAGAATGTATTTTGGGGTGTCATTTTTGCTATGTACATGCTTTGAGTTAGAAATATCTTATAAACTGACCACTTTGTGTAAAAAAAAATAGGTTTTCATTTTCTTTCCACGTTTTCCGAAGACTTGTGGAAAAAAATGAACTGTTCAAAAGACTCATTATGCCTCATAGAATATACGTTGGGGTGTCTGCTTTCCAAAATGGGGTAATTTTCTGGGTAATTCTACTGTCCTGGTGCTCCAGGGCCTTCACAAATGTAAACCCCTTATGGTGCTCCCTGCATGTTGGACCTCTCTGTGTGGCCAGGCTGTGTAAAAGTCCCACACATGTGGTATTGCCATACTCGGGAAGAGTTGCAGAATGTATTTTGGGGTGTATTGGAAGTATGCATATGCTGTGTATGAGAAATAACTTGTTATTATGACAATTTTGTAAAAAAAAAAAAAAAATTCTTCTTTTTCCCAAGAATTGTGGGAAAAAATTACAACTTCAAAAAACTTACCATGCCTCTTACTAAATACCTTGGACTGTCTACTTTTCAAAAAGGGGTCATTTAGGGGTATTTGTACTTTCCTGACATTTCAGAGCCTCAAGAAATGAGATAGGCCGTCAGTACATCAGGTGTGATCAATTTTCAGTGATTTGCATCATAGCTTGTAGACTCTATAACTTTCAAAGAGACTAAATAATATCCACTAATTTGGGTTATTTTTACCAAAGAGATGTACCCGTATAAATTTTGGCCCAAATTTATGAACAAAAATGACTTATTTGCTAAATTTTATCATAGAAACTAAAAAAAGTGTTTTTTTTTCAAACTTTTGTTTGGGTACAGTGTTGCATGACTGAGTAACTGGCATTCAAAGTGTGAGAGCGCTGAAAGCTAAAAATTGGTCTGATAAGGAAGGTGTATAAATGCCCTGTATTGAAGTGGTTAAGCGGTTAATAGGTTGAGTTCAGTTCCACCCACCAAATGTGATTGGATAATAATTTTTGTTGAGCTGAGCTCATTATTGCTTATTATGACCCTCCGGGACATGGGTAATGGCCCAAAAACTATGAACAAGGTTAAAATCAAGAGCATCACTTTTTTTTAGCAGTTTATGGTCGTCCTTCTGTTTCTGTCATATTGCTGCTGCTGACATTAAAGTGATTGTAAATGATCACCTTGTAAAACAACTCAATCAGTTTAAAATAGAAATGAAAGGCACAACATTTTTGTATAGATATAAACAAAATGATACATACCCTCTGTTCTGAGCTATATACAAGCTGGGGGGGGGGGGGGGGGAGAAGCAGCTGATCAATGGAGGAGAGCAGGCTGAGTTACCAGCATAGACTAGAAATCAGTGTGTTCTCCTGCTTAGTGTGGTCAGTTTTTAATAAAAGAAAGCAGAGGGACTGGCAGGAACACCAGGGATTTCACTCAAAGGAAGTAATACAAAGAGAAGAGGATACATTTTCATCCAAGTACATGAATGGGGGTAATGGGGTAAATGTTAGGTTTACATATTCTTTCATTTTTGTAATGAGTGGCCATTACTTTTTGCATGAAAAGGAATGAGGTTTTTGTTAGGATTGTTTGTATATTAAAAAATTGTGTATGTCTTGTATGTATGAGGCAATCAAATTTCAGTAAAATAAAGTATATACTGTTTATTCATTGCATGCAAAGTTTATAGTGTTTATGTGGGGAGGGGCTCCATAGCTTTCATTGATTCTTAAAGGGGTCCATGACTCAAAAAAAGTTAAAAATCACCTTTTGTAACATCCTTATTTAGGGTATAACATGTAACATGCATAACCAAGTGACCAACTATACATTAATAACTCGTACTGTTACATAAATGGTTAACCTCCCTGTCGGTATTCCCGAGTCTGGCTCGGGGTGAGACTTCAGTACCAAAAGCGGTAACCCTGAGCCTGACTCGGGATCGCATTGCAGGATCCATGTAGAGGTTACTTACCTTGTCCCCTGGATCCGGCGATGTCTCCCTGCTGTGATCTGCAAGCCGCCGTGTCTTGCTCGATCTGTCACAGGGCCGGGCTCCGTTTCCTGCGAGCCTTGCAACGTACGGGAATGGAGTTTGGCGCCAAATTCAAAAAGTAAAAAACCTCTGTTTACGTCAAAAGTGCTTTTAGACCAGCTAGAAAACAGCGATAATAAATTAGAATCACTTGCAGAATTCAGCAATAGTGATTTGTGGGGAAATTCTTCATCAAACACTAAAAGTAATGACAGCGACAATTCTGAAACTGAGCAAATTTCAGTGTTTTTGATTTGATTACATATTGAACAATTTTTATTATTATTATATTATTATTTGTTATAATTATTTATAGTTATTTATTATAATATATATATATATATATATATATATATATATATATATATATATATATATGTATATATATATATATATATATATATATGTATATATATATATATATGTATATATATATATATATATATATATATATATATATATATATATATATATATATATATATATATATATATATATATATATAATTGTAGAGCCCTGCTACTAATGAGCAGGCCCTATTGTTTTGTAAATTTAAGTTTGTCTGAAGCTGCAGTTTGGCTCAAACTAATTATGTCAAAGTTCTGGTTTCTGTACCAGTTCAGCCAGGTTGTGCTAGTTTCTACTTGGCCGTGGGTGTTGCTGTCACCACCGGTAAGTGTTGGAATTGCAACAGGCTGAATGCATTGGGTACCCCTTTTATTTAGAAATAGCCTGGTGGGAGTGGTTCACCTGCTGTGCATTCTGGGTAAGGGTACTTAAGGTACAGGTGCCATATTTTTGGGTAGTTTGTGAGCCCTCCTGGCCTGAGGTATGTGTTGCCTGTCTCTATGTCTCGGGCCGGCTGACCCAAGGCTTTGTAACTGAAAGGGTGGACCCAAAAGTCTTGGGGCCTACCGATTCAGGGGTGGTCCTGTGCTGTCTTGCCTGCGGGGATAAGCCAAGCGACTGGAGAATCCAGGGGAGGACTTTTTCAAGAGGAGGACCGAGCAACAAGGCTGGTATCTCTGGAGGAGCCTGGAGACTCAGTTGGAGGACGCATCCCAGGTCACCTATCATACAGTATTGCCGGACTGGCTGAAAGAAACTGGTACTGTGTGACAACTCTTTAATTTCTCAACAAGTTTCTGGTTGTACTTTCCTGTGGCAGAAGATTGCACAATGATTCCGTTATACTGACAAGTCTGTGGCAGAGACTTTGTTTGAGCATCTCCCCAGCTGCTAGGTCAGGGAGAGAGGCCTATCCGGTGATAGCTAGATCCAGCCTGTGGAAGCTGTTTGTCCTCTGGATCAAGGAAATACCTCTAACCCGCAATTACAAGGTACCTGAACTACCCTCTACCCCTCTATTGCAAAACCTAATGTTTCTTTCAAATAAATTCAAAGTATCAGAGTCATATTCTTTAATCTTTAATCTACTTTACAATGGGACCCCTAAGACAGACACAGTGAGCAGGTGAGGTAACGGTAAGCCCAACAAAAAACCAGGAGCTCCTTCGGTTCAATTTATGATTTTGTATTTCAAATTTTATCATACCCGGGATGTCTACTAGACTCTTGTTTGGGCGGATTTAAGTGAGTTATTTCTAAGAATTACAGGCCAAAATGACAAATTTCCATGCAAAATAATGGTACCGTTTTCAGCACCTAAGATCTGAAATAATCATACCACCAGGGAGGTTAATATTAGTGACTTAATTTAAATAATAAAGTGACTTGAGATGATATGTACAAATTCAGCAAAACAAAGTGATTGGTGCTCCGTACTCCAAAGGTGACTGTAATTCCACCACTGTGTGGGTCCGCACTCACCAGATGGCTTGGACTCCTCTGCCATATGGCAAGAAGAGTCAACTGTGCTTTAGGTCTTTTAAGGGGGGGGGACCTACCCCTCTGTGGTTATCGTCAGATGCTTTCACTGTATGGGCTGGTCTCCTAGAGTGACGCTTAGAATCCAGGATATGCAGGCATGGAATATATAAACAGAGGTCTCCTCATAGGGTAAGATCCTTAAAAATCTTTATTCAGCTTAGGCATCTTATGACAAAAAAATCCTTTAAATATATTAGGATAAAAATCTCTGGTAAGAAACATCCCCATGCATCTATCAGTGTCTATTGAATAACACAGTCTGCAGCCCAACGTGTGTTCCAACATCTGTGCCGGTTATGATGTATTGGGACTTCAATCTTGACGCGTTTCGTCATCAATGTGGGACATTATCAAAAGCAGGAAGTTCCCTTGCGTTCCAGTCCATTCTATAGGGTGGTCATAATAAGCTAATCTCCTCCCCTGTGTCTATTTAGAATATACCACCAAGAAGTTCATTCATTGGAATAAATAGCAGAGTGTCTTAAAATCCCCCTATTGCATTGTGTTGTGTCCTCCAGTGACATCTTGTGTTAAGTTGTGTTATTATATACTACTAGTGAGTACTTTCTGTTTACTGTTTCTGTGAAAACTTTGTCTACTATTTCTGTGAAAATAATATGAAAAAAGTGTGTGTTAAATGAAATTAACGTAATTTGTGAGGTAAATGTTAATTTTAAATGTAAAGTTAAAAAAAATTTTTAATTAAAAATGAAAATAAAATAAATAAAATAAAAAAATAATATGAAAAGTGAAGAAAATAAATAGAAATAAAAATAAAAATAAATATAAAAATAAAAATAACGTTAAAATAAATGTAATTAAAATAAAAATAATAGTAAAATTAAAATTAAAAATTAAAAAAGTAAGAAATAAAAAATGAAAATTTTTATAAAAAATAGAAATGATAATAAAAAATAAAATTAAAAATAAAAGTAAAAATAAAAATAAAATAAAAATAAAAGAATACATTTAAAGTGATGATGGGTGAAAACTCATTGTGACATCTTGATGGTTACCCTCCGCAATTATATTTACACCTTTTATGATAAATCTCCCTGGTTGTCTCCGCTGAACATACACAGATTAAAAATTAAAAAACAAAACAATTTATATCAATATCGATATTGAGGCCTGCTTTGATCATGCTACCTAATTCATGTGTCACTTTGTTTAAACTTTGGGATACTGCCCTAGTCATGTTTATACCCCTCCAGTGTTCATCTATTTTATCTATCCCACAAACTTTGATGCAACTAGGGTCCCTGTTATGGTGGGTTCTAATAATGTTGGGATAGACTGTGGTATTTTAACTCTTTCTCTATGTTATTAAGGGGTTCCCTAATTCTTACATTTAGTTGTCTTGTGGTTCTGCCCACATATTGCAAGCCACAAGGGCAGGTCAGTAAGTACGTGACAAGCGTGCTCTGGCACGTAATGAGGTTATTTATCTTGTACTCTTTATTGGTGGCAAAGGATGTAACTAGGTTGTCTTTCTACTTCTGTCTTTGAATTTTACTATTATTTTTATTTTAATTACATTTATTTATTTTAACTTTATTTTTATATTAATTTTTGTTATTATTTTTTATTTTTATTTATATTTATTTTCTTCAATTTTCATTTAATTTTTTTATTTTTATTTTTTCATTTTCATTTTTAATTTAATTTAATTTATTTTTTTTATTTTAAATTTACATTTAAAATTAATATTTACCTCACAAATTACGTTAATTTCATTTAACACACACATTTTTCACATTATTTTCACTTAGACCACAACATATATACACTAGTGTATATCACGAGTTGTTTTTGGAGTAAACAGAAAGTACTCACTAGCAGTATGTAAACTTAACACAAGGGGGTCGATTTACTAAAATTGAGAGTGCAAAATCTGGTGCAGCATGGTAGCCAGTCAGCTTCTTACTTCAGCTTGTTCAATTATCTTTGACAATAAAACCTGCAAGCTGACTGGTTTCAATGCAGAGTTGCAGTGGATTCTGCACTCTTTAGTTTTAGTAAATAGCCCCCATAGGGACGTGTCCGGATGTGAGCAGCGGCAGACGTCGTAACAAAGAGCTTCAAAAACCTGATTATTAATTCGCTGACATCCGTGTATATACTGACCTGCTAAGCACCCAAAAACCTGCCAGACTGCTCATCTAGGTACCCTGCAATATCATCTGTCAATATTTCCCAGCAACTCAGCCTGTAATTGGCAGCACTCCCACGGCCGCCGCCATCTTGCCGATCTGAGGCCTCCCAGGGGGCTCTTGATCCGGACGGATCTGGAAGTAAGGGACCCTCATCTGTCCCCATACCTATCCATCTGCCCACCTGGCATGGTCCGGAGGCCTAGTGCCTAGTGCGGCCTAGTGAGGCCTGTGGATCATCGCTGTTTCCTGTGGCTGCTTCCCCACCAGGAGTCACCACAGCAGCACCAGCCTACATCTTAAGCACAGGCCACCTCTCTGCATCCGCTCTGTCAGCCCCTCGGGTCCCTGCAAGGGCCTGGGGTGCCACCAGGAACTACCTGATCGTGTGGTATTCGATGGCTTGGTGTGCCCTATCTGCTGCTGCCTCTGTCATACTATTCTGAGCCTTCTGCACCCTGGCACTCCCAGCCCAACATCCTTATTGCCTTGCCTCTACCTGTTTGTTACTGTGAAGGGGAGGCTGCTGGTGACCATTGACTGTAACATCATCCTTCTCCCCTCTGTTTGGGTGGCCCTTGGTGCCCGCAACAGACAGTACTTGTCCTTGTGCCTCCATTCATGCCAGCAAAAAGTAAAATCGCGGCCCCGAGCAAAAAGCAGCCACCGGCGGCAATCGGACACACAGACGCCATCTTAGCCGACAGGCTCCACATGGTACTGGTGGAGCTAAACATGGCCGTGAGCCAGGAGAGCCTGATCGCTCGGGCGGCCCCGGAGTCCTCCACCTCTGGAGACACGGCGCCATAGAAAATAGTAGATCCTCTCTGCTGACCCGTATATAAGCTCACGGAGGAATGCAATTGCATAAGATCTAGATAAGTTCAGAGGTCGCCTCATAGAATCTGAATCACGTATATCAGCCACAGAGGACCTGACTGCCAGTCATGACCCCGCCATTGAAGTGCTAGAGAACATGGTCAAATCACTGGTAACTAAATCCGATGATGCCGAGAATCGCCTCAGGAGGAACAATGTGAGAGTGCTTGGCCTGCCAGAGGGATCAGAGGGCGAATGACCTGCAGAGTTCGCTGAAGCCTTTTTCAAGGACATCTTTGAGCTGGCATCTGTTCTGCCGACCTATGTAGTGAAACGTGCAGTCGACCCCCTGGGGTACCACCTAGCCCATTCCCCGTAAGTTTTCTCAATTATCGGGATTGCGACCGCATATTCAGCGAAGCCAGGAAGCACCCTGCCCTCAATATGAAAATGCTGACATCCACTTTTACCCTGACTTTTTGGTGGACCTACAGAAGAAGAGAAAAACCTTCCAAGACATCTGCAGATGCCTCAGAGAAAAAGGCCTGCCCTACAGCATGCTCTACCCGAGCCGCCTGAGAGTTGTCCACGCTGGCACTGCAAAATTATTTGACTCCTCGGAGGAGGCTGACTCCTGGTCTTCTGCTCTGAGGTAAGCTGTTGTTACCTGAAATGTCCAATGGCATTTAACAGATACATTATCCTACCCTGATGGGTCTGAACATCCTGGCTCTTAGTTGGGTTCTTTCCTTTATACTACTTTTATCATCCTTTAATAATTGGAGTAACCGGAGCAATACACAATGGAAGATCTTTGCACCCTTGGATGTTGCCCCCTATTGAGTTTAAGTCTGCTCCACTGTGTGTTGCACCACAAAAGTATAGGAGGAATATGATTGACTAGTGGATTACAGACTGTTCCAGTTTTTTGTTCAGGGATGAAACTGACCTGTCCTAATGGTTCTGGTGGGTTGGCAGGGGTTTTTTGCTTGCTGCTATATTGCTATCCATTGACACTGTTTATTTGCACATGTGATTGTGACACTAGATGACACCCATCTGACGGACAGTAGACATTTGGCCCTCCGCAGGAGATGAGTGAAACATTCTTTCCATGCCACATACTCTAACTATGCCAGAGGGGTGTCCATTCTCCTGAACAGATCTCTGAACTGCCTGGTGGAAGATGTTGTTTCAGACCCTGGGGAACAGTTTGTCATATTGCTGTTACCAATAGAGACCCATATGTTCGCCTAAGTGAACATATATGTACGCCCCTTTTTCCACGTCTATTCTATACATGGTGTATGACAAGCTGGCTCCTTATTTGGTCACTAGACTCATCATAGCAGGGGATTTTAATGGCATTCTGCACTGGACTTTGGACACCTCTAATCCAACCTGGCTGCTGGCCCCCAAATTAGGGCAATGGGCCTCGGCCCTGCAGCTTACAGAGGTCTGGATATGGAAAAATCCACAAACACAGTGCTACTCCCACTTATCTGCAGTCCACCACTTGGGCTTCAGAATTGACCTGGCTTTTTTCTCTCCATCTACACTCCCATATGTGACCTCAGCAGCCTACCTGCCGGCGGGGATTTCAGACCATTCGTCCCTAGAGGTCATTCTGCAGCTGGGGGGGGGGACACAAAGGTTGCTGGCAACTGGCAGCGCATTGGCTACAGGACAAAAGAGGTGAAGAGAATTTGCAAGGGAAAATTGCCCAATATTGGGACTGTAATGACAATATGACCAATGCACAGGTGACCTGGGATGCCTTTAACCTCCCTGGCGGTATGATTCAGTCTGGAATAAGGTGCTGAAAGCGGTACAATTATTTTGCATGGAAATCTGGCGTTTTATTTTGTAGTCCTGTAATTCTTAGGAATAACGCTCTTAAATCTGTTCACCAGAGTCTAGCAGACATCCCGGGTATGATAAAGTTTATAATATAATAAAGAATAATAAAAAATATTCAATAATGTAATCAAATCCTAAAACACTGAAAAAGGGACACTTTTTGGTTGCTATGGACAATCTCCAAATTTCAGGCAGAAAAAAACAGTATTTATAATATAAAAGTGCATGCAGGGCACTGCCCAGACCACTAGGGACAAAGGGGGTGTGTATTTTGTAATACAGCACTGTAATCTGTAAGATTACAGTGTTGTGTGTGTTTTGTGTACTTTTACTTTTTTGAATTTGCCGCTGCTCTCCGCTCCCGTGCGCCGTAACGCCGCAGGGAACGGAGCTCGGCGGCATTCGGCACTGTGAATCGAGCGCAGGACGGCTCGATCACACAGCGCGGCGGACATCGCTGGATCCAGGGGACAAGGTGATTAACTCTCCCTGTGTCCTCCCCTGCATCGAGCGAAGCGATCCCGAGTCTGGCTCAGGGTTACCGCTCCTGTAATTAAAATCCCAACCCGAGCCAGACTCGGGATTACCGCTAGGGGGGTTAAGGCAACTATAAGAGGGGACTACATATCTGCAATTAAAGCTGCCAGGGTGGATTATGCCTCTGAGACTAAAGAACTAGAGTCTCAGGTGAGTACGGCAGAGGAGGTGTTCACGTCGGACTCTTCTCCTGGGGCACATTCTTCCCTGGCTCAGGCTCAAAGTGCACTCTCTTTACACCTTTCTGCTTTGACTGCCTCAACAGAGTGGTTGCTCAGGCCCATAATCTTTGAGTCTGGGGACAAGAATGGGAGTATTCTAGCCAGTGTTGTGGCTGACCCCAAATTTCAAACAGTTATACCCACAATACTTACTGCTGCGGGGGGGGGGGGGGTGATGTCACTTCAAACCCGTCTGACATCCTTAACGAATTTAAAGATTTTTACGCCTTGTTGTATAGCTCTGCCGCCTCACAAATATCCCCTGACCACCTCTTGTATCTCCTCTTGTATCTCCATGAACTGACAGCCTTGACGGAGGAAGACATTGCCTCCTTGATTGCCGAGATCTCGGTGACCGAGATTGAAGTGGTAATTTCGTTCACTTCCCCATAACAAGACACCGGGCCCTGATGAGCTTCCGGGAGACTGGTACAAAATGCACATAGCTGACTTAGCCCCGTGTCTCCAAAAATGGTATGCCCTTAGTTTAGAAGCAGGAAGCCTACCTGACTCAATGTCGCAAACTCACATAGTACCGATACAAAAGCCAGGGATGGATGCCTCATACTGTTCAGCATATCAACCCATATCTCTTCTAAATTATGATTTAAAAATACTAACAAAAGTGCTTGCCACCAGGCAGATGGGAACCCTCCCATTCTTAGTAAATACAGATCAAAGTGGCTTAATGCCAGGGAAGTCGATGGATGTTAATATTCATAGGGTATTCACTCACAAATTCCTGCTACAGAACAGAGTACCAGAGACTTGGTTGCCTTTGACCTTGAAAAGGCATTTGATTCTGTTGCCTGGCCCTACATGGAGGAGGTACTCAAGATATGTGGTTTTAGCCCCAGTTTTAGGAAATGGATTCAGCTCTTATATCAGAAACCGCCAGCACAGATTAAACTTGGAGGGGTGGTATCCTTTTCATTCCCTGTGGAGCAAGGCACCCGACAAGGGTGTCCTCTATCCCCTGCCCTTTTCTCCCTGATGGTAGAGCCCCTGGCTGTTGCACTACAGTCCTTGGATGCTGTCGGGGGTTGCGGGTCAGATCCCTGGAGGAAAAGATAGCACTTTATGCCGATGATATTATCCTTTTCCTCCAGGATCTGGGACCCTCCCTTCGGGCAGCGTTGGAGCGCCTCTCACACTTTGCTGACATGTCAGGACTAAGAGTTAACTGGGACAAGTGGCAGATCATCTCAGTGGATCCGGGTGCTACACAGCTAGCGGATCCATCACTTCCACTTCAATGGGCTGAGAGTATAAAATATCTTGGTATCCATATTTACCCCAGAGTACAAGACTACTGCAGGCTTAACCTTCTACCTCTCCTACAAAATGTCCATAATAGGTTGAAAGGTGTAACCTTCCACTCACATTGATTGGAAGGATCAATTTAATTAAAATGAAATTACTACCCCCTCTTCTGTATGCAGTGCGCCATTCTCCAATGTGGATACCCAAGGCACTTTTTAAGCGGCTAAATTCTCACATATCCAGTTTTTTGTGGGTCTCCGGCCCCCCTCGTTTCCGATTGTCCGTACTCCAAAGAACCTGGACCCAGGGGGGCCTAGCCTGCCCTGATTTCTTCCTTTATTTTATTGCAGCGATGCTTACCTATGCTCGCAACTGGCTCATATCGGATACCACCAATGCAGCAGTTGCTTGGAGGCTGCTGTTGTGGGGTCATTTGAAGCACTGCAGAATATTTTATTTCGGGGGAACTAGGGCTCCACATCTCCTAACTATCTCAATGAAAACGGTGCTTAGAGCATGGTCTGGGGCGACCGTCCCTCGGGTAGCCGATCCACAGGTGCATTCCCCAAATACTCCGCTATGGATTAATCCCCCTTTGCCTGAATTCTATTCCATCCAGGACCCAGTAATATGGGCATCATGGGGTATTCGATATTTACATCATATCTGAGAAAAAGGTGCGCTGCTGACATTTGATCAACTTAAAGCTAGATTCGACTTACTCAATGTGTACTTCTACTGCCTGCAGCTCCGCCCCGCCTACAGAGCATAGTTCGGGGGCTCTCCCCTGACCCTTTACCAGTCAAACTTGGAGTCGCTTCTACGTCAAGAGACATTAATTAAACCTTTATCCACAATTTACAAGGCTCTGCGGCCTACCGTACATTACGGCTTGGAGAGACTTTGTGACTTCTAGGTGTCCGAGCTGCTGGAGTTGAAGCTCCCTGTGATCGGGAGCAGAAATCAGTGATGTGTCACACACAGCCACGCCCACCCCCTACAGTTAGAAACACGCCCCAGGACACACTTAACCCCTACACTGCCACCTAGTGGTTAACCCCATTCACTACCAGTGTAATTTACACAGGAATCAGTACATTGTATAGCACTGATTGCTGTATAAATGGCAATGGTCTCAAAAATGTGTCAAAAATGTCCGATGTGTCCACCATAATGTCGCAGTCATGATAAAAATCGCTGATCGCTGCCATTCAAAAAAATAAATAAAAAATTAATAATAAAAATCCCCTATTTTGTAAAAGCTATAACTTTTGCGCAAACCAATCAATAATCGCTTATTGCGATTTTTTTACCATAAATATGTAGAAGGATACATATCAGCCTAAACTGAGGAAAAACTTTTTTTTATATATTTTTGGGGGATATTTATTATAGCAAAATGAAAAAAATAATGTGTTTTTTTTCAAACTTGTTGCCCTTTTCTTGTTTATAGCGCAAAAAATAAAAACCGCAGGGGTGATCAAATACCACCAAAATAAAGCTCTATTTGTGGGGAAAAAAGGTGCCAATTTTGTTTGGGAGCCACGTTGCACAACCATGCAATTGGCAGTTAAAGCGACGCAGTGCCGAATCACAAAAAGGGCTCTGGTCAGGAAGAGGGTAAAATCTTCCGGGGCTGAAGTGGTTAATTACAACCTTCATCGCTGAACTGACCATGATTCCTATACCCTATGCCTGCTTGGCTTGGTTGATGCTCTTGCCCCCTTGAGGGCAGTTCGTACACTATTAGAATTGCTCAGGGCCATCTTTAATATTAATTGGACCCTGGGCAAAAAATTTCTTGGGCCCCCCCCCCCCCATGCAATTTCCCTCTCCACCTGCTCTGAGACATACAATAAATAGCAGCTAGACTTAAAATCAGTTTACTGTATCAGATCAGGCAGCAGTTGTGATTGGTTGCCAGCAGTTACAGCATATCATTAATGCTTACTGACTGGTTGCTAGAGGTTATAGCACACATTACGGCTCACTGATTAGTTGCTAGAGGTTACAGCACAGCATCTCCTCACAGCAGGGGAGCATGATATACATGCCGCCTTTATTTACATATCAATGCCGTTGGCCACAACGATTTACTTAGTATTGTCACCACTATTTACATATGCATGCCGGTTATTTACATGTAAACACAGGGTCTACAGGTGAGTCATCTGCACACAATAGGGAAGAGCTGGGCAGCATTCGTAGCAGCACTTCACACTGAGATATTGGGACACAGCACAGGACCAAAACTTCAAGGGACAAGGGCATTTAAACCTGAATAGTTGGCAAGTATGAGGCAACTATTTTGGCCCCCACAACAATGACAGGGCCCAGGGCAGCTGCCCCTTTTGCCCTGCCTTAAAGACGACCCTGGGATTGCTTCTCTTCTATGCCAGGAAACTCATCATACTCAAGTGGAGGGCTCTCACATCTGCCCTTACCCTAAATGCATGGAAATCTTTAGTCAACCTTGCAGTACCCTTATATAAAGAAATGTACTCTAGTAGAGGATGTCCCCATAAGTTTCACAAGGTCTGGAACATATGGCTAGAGTCTGAGGCAACAACTGTAGAACAAGAAGACTCTGTAAGACTATAGGTCTGATTTATTTACACATGAGATGATGGTTGCACTGATTGCCATCCACTTGTTGTAGACCCTTTCTTGGGCGATACCTGTCGTATATCAGATTTCTATGTAAATTCCTGAGCATTACACTTATCCTGTTATTTTTAGCAGCAAGCTATGGGGTTGTTTTGTTGTTGTTTTAACTTGTTTAGGCAGTTTAGGTAGTTAAGGCATGATATGCCTTTCCTGATGTTTTTATGCATCTTGAGCCGGGTAATGCCCAGAGGCTCTGTTATGTAACCTTTCTTTTTTTCTGAAATAAATAAAAAGAATAAAAAAAAAAAAAAGTAAATAACCCCCATAATGTCACTGGAGGACACAACACAATGCAATAAGGGGATTTTAAGACACTCTGCTATTCATTCCAAGGGATGAACTTCCTGGTGGTATATTATAAATAGACACAGGGGGAGGAGATTAGCTTATTATGACCACCCTATATAATGGACTGGAACGCTAGGGAACTTCCTGCTTTTGATAATTTTGCACTTTGACGACGAAACGCATCAAGCTTGAAGTCCCCATAAGTCATACCCGGCACGGGCGTTGGAACACACAGTCTGCAGACAGTGTTATTCAATAGACATCAGGGAACGTTTCTTACCAGAGATTTTTATCTTAATACTTTTAAAGGAGTTTTTATCATAAGATGCCCAAGCTGAATAAAGATTTTTAAGGCTCTTACGCTATGAAGAGACCTCTGTTTATATATTCCATGCCTGCATACCCTGGTTTCTGAGCGCCAGGAGGAGGCCAGCCCATACAGTGGAATCGTCTGGCGATAACTGCAGAGGGGTAGATCCCCCCCCTTAAGAGACATAAAGCACAGCTGTCTCTTCTTGCCATACAGCAGAGGAGTCCAACCCATCTGGTGAGTGCAGACCCATAAATTAAGTCACTATTATTAACCATTTATGTAACAATACGAGTTATTAATGTATAGTTTGCCACTTGGTTATGTATGTTATTTTTGACAGTGTATCCATTGCTTTGGTGGAGCTTTGATGAGTCTTTGGTGGCATTTCAATAGGGTTTTGATGAGCCTTTGGTGGGGCTTCGGTGGAGCTTTGATGAGGCTTTGATGAGACTTTGGTGGGGCTTTGGTGAGGCTTTGTGGGGCTTCGTTGGGGCTTTGATAAGGCTTTGGTGGGGCTTCGATGAGGCTTTGGTGGAGCTTCGATGGATCTTCGATGAGCCTTTGGTGGGGCTTCAGTGAGGCTTTGTGTGGCTTTGGTGGGGCTTCGATGAGGCTTCTGTTGGGCTTTGGTGGGGCTTCGATGAGGGAGGCTTCATGGGGCTTCGATGAGGCTTCGGTGGGCTTCGAGGGGCTTTGATGAGCCTTTGTTGGGGCATCTTGGAGCTTCGATGAGGCTTTGTGGGGCTTCGTTGGGGCTTTGGTGAGGCTTTTGTGGCGCTTCAATGTGGCTTTGATGAGCCTTTGGTGGGGCTTCAGTGGAGCTTTTATGAGGCTTTGATGAGCCTTTGATGGGGCTTTGGTGAGGCTTTGTGGGGCTTCGTTGGGGCTTTGATGAGGCTTTGTGGGGCTTTGATGAGGCTTTGGTGGATCTTCGATGGAGCTTTGAAGAGCCTTTGGTGAGTATTTGGTGGGGCTTCAGTGAGGCTTTGTGGGGCTTTGGTTTGGCTTCAATGAGGCTTCCATTGGGCTTCGGTGGGGCTTTGATGAGGCTTCAGTGAGGTTTCATGGGGCTTTGGTGGGGCTTGGATGAGGCTTTGGTAGGGGCTTTGGTGGGGCTTCGGTAAGGCTTTATGGGGCTTTGATGAGGCTTCGGTGAGCCTTTGGTGGGGCTTCAATGAGGATTTGATGAGCCTTTGGTGGGCTTCGGTGAGGCTTCGTTGGGGCTTCAGTGAGGCTTTGGTGGCACTTCAATGAGGCTTTGATGAGCCTTTGGTGGGGCTTCGGTGGAGCATCAATGAGGCTTTGATGAAGCTTTGATGAGCCTTTGGTGGGGCTTTGTGGAGTTTTGATGAGCCTTTGGTGGGTCTTTGGTAGGGCTTCAGTGAGGCTTTGTGGGGCTTCAATGAGGCTTCCATTGGACTTCAGTGGGGCTTTGATGAGGCTTCAGTGAGGTTTCATAGGGCTTTGGTGGGGCTTGGATGAGGCTTTGGTAGGGGCTTCGATGGGGCTTCAATGAGCCTTTGGTGAGGCTTTGTGGGGCTTCTATGAGGCTTTGGTGGGCTTCAATGAGGCTTTGGTTGAGCTTCGATGGGGCTTTGATGAGCCTTTGGTGGATCTTTGGTGGGGCTCCGATGAGGCTTCAGTGGGACTGCAAGCTAGTATCATTTTGGAAGTAAAGCACAAGCAAGGTGTACACAGGACTGTAAGGTAACCATTTTATTTAGTGACAGGAGTTTTGACTGGGGTTCAGAGAGCTTAAACAAAGCGTGTTCCGAAGCCATGTTTTGAAGCAAGCCGAAGCAAGTGTAAATGAGTTCTTAGGAAGCCCTGCTGTGGTGTGAATGCATCCTTCTCTTGTAGAAGGGGAGCTGTGCACACACCTGCGGTGCCGGCAGATGTAAGGCCAGGCCGCGGGCGGCAGGTGGCGCTGTGGAAGCTGCAATGGCTCTCCATAGCGGATAAACAAAAGAAGGCGGAGCGCGATGTGCCCGTGGCCGGCGTCAGGCTCCGCTCTCCTACTGCTGCCTGTCAGAGCGGCTGAGCCGGTGTGTAGACACACAGACACCCGGACAGACGGAGGGACCGGCAGGCAGCTGCTCTCATCCACATCAGCACCGCTGTGCTCTGCTCCTATATACATGCATACACTCCGAGCATCCTCCAAGCAGCACCCCGGATAGGAGCATCCTCATCCCCCCACCATAGAGAGGAGCATCACCCGGTCCTGTCACCCCCGGTCCCCGGACACAGAGGAGGTACTGGGAGGACATGTGACTCCATCACCAGGGACAGCTAAGGATAGCTATGGTCCCCCGGATCCATCCTTCGTAAGAAGCGCAGTGTGTGTCAGTCTATCACAGGATCACCCACAGCAGGACAAGTCCTTCAGCAGCAGCAGCAGCCCAGTGCTCCATCCATCCATCCATCCACACCCTGCAGACCACAGCTCAGCCTGGCTTGCTGCCTCCATCCCACCCGCACTATGAAGCAGGCTCTGATGGAGGTCATGAGGATGAATCGGATCTGCAGGATGGTGCTGGTCACTTGTCTGGGGTCCTTCGTCCTGGTTATCTTCTATTTCCAAAGTATGTTACATCCAGGTAAGACAGGCCTTCCATGGGGGCGGGGGGGACACTGACAGCACCAGGGATCAATGACACATCACACCCTGCCTGGGCGATCGTATGGTGTATGGTGGGGAGATGAATGAATAATTCATGACAGATCAGTCCAATCTAGCAGCCAGATGGAACCTTCAAGGAGCCAAGTGACATGTGCTTCTGTTGACAACAATAGACACATAAAGTTGGCCAATGGCTCTCCTTGTTGGCTGAGGCTCCTGTGCTGCCTGGCCTCGTTGGATTTTTGGAAATCAACATTTCATACTTCGGATTTGTGTTTTTTTTTTTCACCCCCTTAATTGTATTTGTTGTGATCAGTATGGGCATTGCGATAACTGAAATGATTAGAAGGTAGCGGAGGGAATTTACTAAAACTGGAGTAGACAGAATCAGGAGGGGCCGTACGTAGGGCTTGATTTACTCAAACTGGAGCAGACAGAATCTGGAGGGGCTCTGCGTAGGGCTTGATTTGCTAAAACTGGAGCAGACAGAATCTGGAGGGGCTCTGCGTAGGGCTTGATTTGCTAAAACTGGAGCAGACAGAATCTGGAGGGGCTCTGCGTAGGGCTTGATTTGCTAAAACTCGAGCAGACAGAATCTGGAGGGGCCATGCGTAGGGCTTGATTTACTAAAACTGGAGCAGAACTCGAGCAGACAGAATCTGGAGGGGCAATGCGTAGGGCTTGATTTACTAAAACTGGAGCAGACAGAATCTGGAGGGGCCGTGCGTAGGGCTTGATTTACTAAAATTGGAAAGCACAAAATCTGGTGCAGCTGTGCATGGAAACCAATCAGCTTGTACCTTTATCTTGTTCGATTAAGCTTTGAAAATAAAACCTGGAAGCTGATTGGTTTCTGTGCAGAGCTGCACCCCATTTTGCACTCTTCGGGGCTTGAGTTACTAAGATCAAGTTCACAATGAGAACGGGTTTGAAATTGTTCAGCTGAACTTCAAACCGGCAATGCAGTCCAACGTCAGGGGCGATTTAACAGACTTCTGTGCACAGATGTCTATTCAAATCATCCCCAAAGTCTTCAAAAGTAGTACAGGAACTACTTTTGGAAATCGTCGCGGCACCGCTAGATCAGCATTGCACCGATTCAGACAGCGCAGTTGCAGATGTGAACGTGAGCTAAAAAACTGGAGAGTGCAAAATCTGGTGCAACTGCATGGGAGCCAATCGGCTTCCAACTTCAGCTTGTTCGATAAGCTTTGACAATAAAATCTGGAAGCTGATTGGTTTCTAGGCAGAACTGCACCAGATTTTGCACTCTCCAGGGGTTGATTTACTAAAACTGGAGAGTGCAAAATCAAGTGCAGCTGTGCATGGGAGCCAATCAGATTCTAACATCAAATTTTTCAATTTGTTAAATTAAGCTTTGACAAAAAAAAACAAAAAACTGGAAGCTGATTGGTTTTCTATGCAGAGCTGCACCCGATTTTGCACTTCACAGTTTTAGTAAATCAACCCCTAGTCACAAGTGAGCTTCAGTTAGGATTGGCTCACCCTAGAGCGATTTCAGGTGCAACTTCGGTCGCACAGAATCGCACAATAATGGGCATTGTATTGTTTTCAATGATGCCTATATATATGAATGCAGCACATTTTTGGAAAAGGAACACATGCTACGTTGTTGCAGTTGCAGTGTGATTTTGGCCCAATAGACCTCAATGGAAACATACAATAAAAAAACTATGTAAAATGTGTTTTTAGTGTGTTTTGTTGTACAATGCTGTATACAATGTATACAATGTTATATGTGTAAAATCCAGTCTCTTCTTGCTAAAAACACACACAAAGAAAATCGCACTGAAAATCGGAGATGAATTAAAGCTGCACTAGTGTGAACCTAGCCTTAATCAAGGAATACATGGATCGCAATTCAATCATTTCAGCAAAGACAGGATTGTACAGAAGTTGATCTACCAATTGACTTCTATGCAACCACCCTTTCAGGTTTATGTCATTTGATCAGCCCCGTGGGCTATACCCAGCAGCACTGATCTGTGTATTTTGACGGTGGAGAAGTTTCCTGATGCCAGAAAACTATTTAATAGTGCAGAGGGAGGATTGACATCGAATGAATGTATGGATGGGGGGGGGGGGCTCAAGTTATTTTTGTTTTACTTTCAACCCACTGGTTTAGTGTATGGGCTGCTTTAAGCTTTGAAAATGAAAGCTTTAAACTAGTTGCCTCGCATGGCTGCTCCAGATTTTGCCTGCTCCAGCCTTAGTAAATTCCCCCTTATTACAATATTTTTTTTTGTTTGTTTGTTTTGCTGATGTGTAGAGTTTTCACAAACTGGTCCCTAATTACTGATAACAGGATGTGATTTCTAATTATTATTACTAATGGTCAAATTATTAGTTCTCTTAGTTCCACAAAGTTACTTATTAACACAGGTGTGCTTCAAATGGAGTGCTGGAAAACATGACCTGTTATGGCGGCTTCCATGTATACTCCAATTCATGTGCAATACAATCAAAACAACTTAATCAGATCCAGTCGAAGAGCCATCCTTTCTGTTCTGATCAATTTAGATCAGATTCGGTCAGTCAGCCAGATGGGGAAATTATCAATCTTTTTTTATAAATCGGCAGCATGGAGATGATCGGGTTGTAAATTTGGAACAAAATATAATTGATAACTTCTGATTGTATCTTGCAAGTATCGATCAAATTTCACTTTCTTGTGTGTAGCATATTGATCGATTGTGTTGTGGACTATTGATCCTTATATTGATCGATTGTGTTGTGGGTCCTTATATCTATCAGGAGAGGGTAATTGAAAAATAAATTGATAATTTTATTGACGTGTGTATGGCCACAATTAGGATGCACAGAAGTGGCATAGGTGACAGCACTAATGTGATAATAGTAGGGCTATACACATAGCAATGAAAGGACTGGTAACGGCTCTGTTTGTAATCGCATGACTTCAGTGCTTTAACTTGAGAATCTATTGATTTCCATCCCATGCCTCTCTTCTGGAATGCAGTCCATCACATATTTCATGTATAGTAATGCTAGCTGTAGTAAATGTTTTGATTTTGTAAAATATAATGGATTAATTAGTAACATCTTCAGTTTATATCTAACTAGTAAAGATGTGCTTGGGGTCCTCCAAACTCGTCTCTAGCTGAACCGTGAACTTGCACTCTACTCTAATAAATTGCAGACTGAGTCATTTGCCACCCCACAGCCACCTTTGTTCACAAGAGAAATGACCCGGCCTGCAGCTAACTGGATTAAAGTCAGGGGTAAAGTAAATTTGGAGTAAGGGCGCAAATCTGGAGTCCGGCTAGAGGTGTGTTCAGAGGACCGCTCTGCTCATTAGTTTGCTGTATGTTTCAATTGAGAGTTAAAGTGGTTGTAAAGGCTCAAGGTTTTTTACTTTACTACATTCTATTCATGAAGGTAAAAAACCTTCTCTGTGCAGCAGTCCCCGCAACCCCCCTAATACTTACCTAAGCTCCCCTCTTGATCCAGCAATAGGCACAAGAGCCTCAGCTTTCCTCCATGACTGAGACAGCAGCAGGAGCCATTGGCTAAGGCATCAGAGGGAGCCATTGGCTAAGACAGCAGCAGGAGTCATTGGCTAAGACATCAGAGGGAGCCATTGGCTAAGACAGCAGTGGGAGCCATTGGCTAAGACAGCAGCGGGAGCCATTGGCTAAGACAGCAGCAGGAGTCATTGGCTAAGACATCAGCGGGAGCCATTGGCGAAAACAGCAGCGGGATCCATTGGCTCCCGCTGCTGTCAATCTCAGCCAGTGAGCCAATGAAGAGAGAGTGGGTGTGGGACCAAGCCGCAGCTCTGTGTGTAAATGGACACGCAGAGCCACGGCTTGGGAAGAAGCCTGCTTGGGTGCCCCATTAGAAGCTGGTTGCTCTGGGGCACTCGGCAGGAGGGAGGTACCAAGAGCACCAGCAAGGGACCCGAGAAGAGGAGGATCCAGGCTGCTTTGTGCAAAACCACTGTACAGAGCAGGTAAGTATCACAGTTTTGTAAAGAAAGTCTTTAATAACACTTTAAGCTGGCCATAGATGGATCAAAATTCATCTGGTTCAGCAGGGACCAGCCAAATGTCTATTCCTTCTATAGTGTGGCTGTTCCTGCTTGACAAAAGTTGATTTAGGCTCTTTTCACACCTAGGCAATTCTACCCGCGATTCCAGAATTGCGGAAAAACACGGGATGCGTTTGCAATGCCATTGTTTCGTAATGGGACCCCAAACGCAATGCAATTTTGCCGCTCTTATCGAGTGACTAAACACCAAAATTGCAGCAAAAATCACAATGCCAAAAGCTCCTGGCTCTGTGCCAAGATTTGGTACATGAGCTTCTTTGGAGCGTTTTTGGAGCAGAGGGAGACCCATTCAAATTAATTGTAACGCTCCACAAAAAAGCTTAAAAAACGCGGTGTAGCAGTTGTCGCTGTGCTATGCTCATGTGTGACTGGAGCCTAAAAGGTCCACTTTTGTCGAACAGGATGTTGAATAATGTTCGTTCGATCAGCAGATGCAGCCAATTGTAACACTGATCAGTGTATTTTGACTGCGGAGGAGTCCCCAATGTCAGAGTATAATCACACAGAAGATTCCTCCATCCGCCTCACTTGTGTGGCTGGCTTAGCTCTTTGTGCTGAACTACCAGTCGCTCTCCTTTAGTGATTTGTGGGTAAGTACAGCGATTACTGCAACATTTCATTAAAAAAAAACAGTGACAGTAATTGGTGCTAGCGATTTCACTGGCCAGGATGAGATGCTGGTGAATCTTGATCGCAGTGACAGGGCAACCGATCGATTAAAAAATATCACTGTTAGCGCTCCTATAGATAGAAAATCATCATGATTTTCTTAGCGACCAGTCGCTGTAACAAAACAGGGAGGGGGTGTCACTGCAATAAAATCACGTCTGTCTCTTCAGCCTTACTATTGAATAC
This sequence comes from Lithobates pipiens, assembly GCF_037356315.1. Taxonomy (NCBI): domain Eukaryota; kingdom Metazoa; phylum Chordata; class Amphibia; order Anura; family Ranidae; genus Lithobates; species Lithobates pipiens. Next base: position 280,024,074 of record NW_027507903.1, on the reverse strand, counting down.
CTTTTTCAGATCACCCACATATAAGTCAAGCATTCAGTACCTCTGAAGTGATCTTTGTTACCATCGGCTTTAGGGCACACATCCAGGAATTTATAAAGTGTCATAGATTACTTTTTAGAAATCTGCCTCGCATTAGTGCAACAAACAGCAGTTTGTGCCACAGATCGGGGTATGTGTCGGGAAGGTGAATACGGCTCGGACATAACTGTCATAAGCATCTCTCCTGCAAAGCCGTAGAGTTGTACAGATAAAAAATAATATAAATCTATTTTGGGAAGTTGGGAGAGTAATGGAAACAAATTCAGTTCAAGAGGTAACTTTTGTTGCAGAATTGTCTCAAAGATGCGACACAATAATTACATGTGCGACACGATCAACAAATTACTCCAACGTGGAAGAGGTCTTATTTTTTTTGCATAGCTTCCTTGTTTGTCTTGGCAACATTTCAGTTACATTACATACTCTGTGCTACAAATTGTACATTGTACTATAGATTGTTAAATGACATCACATATTCACTGACCAATTTAGATAATCTAAAATGGCTAAAGCTTCCTTGTCACTGGGGTTGATTTACTAAAGGCAAATAGGCCTCCAAGAGCTTAGTGATTGTTAGTGAATAAGGTAAAGTTCTGCTGACTTCCATCATTCATTCATGTCAGTGTTACCAACGTCCTGCAGCATTTTTTTTTTTACTGACAAAGCATGTAAAATGTATTGGCGGAGCACATTTTTTACTGACAACCTGAAAAAAATGACAGCATTCCTATTAAGAAAGGAGACAACAGAAACAGTAGAAACATAATATGGAAACACTGACAGTACCCCTAACAAGTAATTTGCCTGGTTTACACTTAGACAGTCAAGACAGCATGACACATTATCAGCCCCTCATATTTACAGACAGTTGAAAAAAAAAATTACTGATTTTTATGAACTGTCAGTAAATTTATTAGCAGTTTGCAACCCTGATTCATGCACACACAAAAATGCTGTTTTTTTTTTTTATTTACATTTTTTTGCACATGATTGTGTATTCTCTGCAGAGCGAAATGTCACCATATTCACTAAGCTCTGCAGAAAATTCCCTTACAATGTGCAGCTTCCCTTGCAAAGTAAACTGCCTATTTGCCTTTAACCTCCCTAGCGGTAATCCAGAGCCTGGCTCGGGCTGCAATTTCAGTAGCACGAGCGGGATCACATCGCTGGATACAGGGAGAAGTTACTTACCTTGTCCCCTGGATCCAGCGATGTCCTCCGCGCTGTGTGTGCGAGCCGTCCTCCGCTCGATTCACACAGTGCCTGAGTGCTGCCGAGCTCCATTCCCTGCAACGTTATGACGCCAAATTCAAAAAAGTTAAAATAAACAAAACACACACAGTACTGTAATCTTACAGATTACAGTACTGTATAAAAAAAATTACACACGCCCTTTGTCCCTAGTGGTCTGTGCAGTGCCCTGCATGCACTTTTATATTATAAATACTGTTTTTTCTGCCTGGAATTTGGAGATTGTCCATAGCAACCAAAAAGTGTCCCTTTATGTCAAAAGTGATTTTAGACCAACTAGAAAACAGCGATAATAAATTATAATCACTTGCAGAATTGAGCGATAGCGATTTGTGGGGAAATTCGTCATCAAACACTAAATCTAATGACAGCGACAATTCTGCAAATGAGCAAATTTCAGTGTTTTTAGATTTGATTACATTATTGAATAATTTTTATTATTATTTATTATATTATAAACTTTATCATACCCGGGATGTCTACTGGACTCTTGTTTGAACAGATTTAAGAGAGTTATTCCTAAGAATTGCAGGCCTACAATATAAAACGCCAAATTTCCATGCAAAATAATGCACCTAAAATCAGAAATAATCATACTGCCAGGGAGGTTAATATATGAACCCCATTTTCTCAGTTTTTAACTATAACAGAAAAAAGTCTTATGCTATTCATGAACAGTTAATTTTTATTTATTTTTTGATCAGCCAGTGGGTTGATTAGAGAAAAAAAACAAAACTGATTCCTCCATCTACGCAAGCAAATTGGATGGAGGAATCCCCCTCTGCTGACATATCCTATTCTGACAGCAGGGGGGGGGGCACAAGTTAATACTAATAATGACAATGTCACAAATCTGTTGCAGAGGCTTTATTGAATCACCATGTTCCTTGAGATGCATTGATGAGTATAGATCCACACAGACACAACACAAGGGCACCTAGAAAACAATTGTTTTCCATGTGCCCTGTTCAAACCACAAGGCTGTGTTGAGGTGCGTTGCGGTGTGCTGCATATAAATTCAGAAGGTCTGCATTTTTTTGCAGCACAATGCATGGCACCACATGTAGCGGCAGCACATCACAATGCGCTGTGAAGCACAGAGTTGAATGAAATGTTTTTTTCTGTAAGATTAACAGTTGAAAAAAAAGCAAACTTTATGATGCATTTAACAACACCCTTCACACCACACACGCATTATATGGCACATAATGCATGCAAGCTGGAGTGAACGAGCCCTAAGTGTATCTCCTAAACAGTGATGACAATTTATCGTTGTAATCGCTGGCAGAAATGCTTTATTAGGAGGTGGCAAAATGTAGTATTGTTGATAGTCTTTCCACACTTTTGCCTTATGTGCTTGATTATGTGCTGGCATGCCGTCTGAGATGTGAGGGGACATTAATCCTTATTGGTGTGCATGTCAAAAAATTGCAAATGCACTGTTTTTAGAAATGGCATCTATTATATTATACTATGGGGTTGATTTACTAAAGGCAAATCCACTTTGCACTACAAGTGCACTGAAAGTGCTCTTTGAAGTGCAGTCGCAGAGAGGGGAAGCTCTGCTGATTTTATCATCCAATCATGTGCAAGCAAAAATGCTGTTTTTTATTTTCCTTGCATGTCCCCCTCGGATCTACAGCGACTGCAGTTCCAAGTGCACTTGTAGTGCAAAGTGGATTTGCCTTTAGTAAATAACCCTCTATCTCTGCACCCGATTGGAGGTTTTTGTATTTACCAAGCACAAAAAAAAGCATGAACATTTTTAGAAATGTTTCAAGTAACCTATACAGGATAATGCAGTGGTGAACACATTAATATATAATAAGGGAGCCAGGCTGTCTGATCTAGGAAACAGCGCACACTTTTAGGGAGCCAGAGAGCAGGAGATTCTATTAACAGCACTGTTTTAAACCCATTGGCTGGCTGCTGTGTTCTTTCCAGCCCGAGTTTTTGAAATGTTCTTCCATCTAACATTTAAGGTATGTACAGTTTGGCACACAGTTCAGGATATTTGTAGTACCTATTTAATTCACTTGTGACTTGTTAAACGTCTGTCTGTTAAAATTGCATACGGGGGGAAATGCAGATTGATATATGGGTGTGTGATCTTTTATGCAAAGGTTGGTGACTTCCTGAGCAGAGATCTTTCTGCAACAGTAATCTGAAATCTGTTTGCTGCACTTTGCACATCATTAGTGCTCTTTGGAGCTGTCTTATTCGTTGTACAGTACGCCTGAATGATTGTCAGACAGATCATTTACATGTTTGTAGATGAGGTTTGTGTGCGTGTATAGATTTTTGTGTCTTATGGCATTATACATGCTGGCCCTGGTGCAGAACTGTACTAAATAGGAACCCTCTCTTTGGAATACATCTATAATATTTTCACTATTTCATTCAATACATTTATTTGTTTTAATGGGAATCAGAGGTGGTCCATGCATTGGGGGCTCCGGGCCCCTCCTCCCTAACACCACCGCTGCCCTCCCTATCCATGTGCCCGGCCCCTTTCAGGACAACGGGCACATTAATTCCTATGGTGGGGGTGTGTTTTTTGAAGCACCTGATTAGAGCCAGAGGATCTAATAGGCTTTAAAATAGGGTGGGCTGGAGGCGCAGAGAGTGTGCCCCAATCCCACCCAATTGTGTGGGGCTCACAATTTTTTCATTTCAATATCCACGTTATATTGATACGTTTTGAATGTTGGTAATGTTGGTTAGCTGCTAGCTTTGCCCTGGAACTATACAGCCACCATCTACATATGGGAGGTCAGTCAGCCACAGCTCAAGAAACCCTAGCCACCTCTGGAGGAACTCTTGTGGTCCATAGAACCCTGTACAAGCGTAGCTGGCTTAGACAATACAGTTGTCAACAAGTAGACAAGCAACAGTGTATATCAACTTTACAGTCAGACCACAGGGTGGAAAAGTACACATAGGGAGTTATTGTGGAGAGTGCTAAAGTCTAAAGGCCGAGGTCACCCCACTAAATTGCAGAGCAGCCGGAGGGACTCAGTGTTCCAGCTGCTCTGCATTTCCGGCTGCTAGGGAGCAGTGTGGGGTGTAATTTAGTGCTGGACATTGCGGTGCAATTCAGGCCAGTGCGCTGCAATAAAATGCAGCATGTCAGCATTTTATCGCAGCACACTTCTAGGCTGCATTGCAGTGTGAATGGGACATACAATTGCTATCATTCAGATGCATTCAGTGGTGTGAAAAAAAGCAAAACGTCCCTGAACGGTGTGTTTTTCTGTGTGCATGAGGCCTACAGAATTGTATCCACTCAGATTGTAATATGTAAAGTGAGCTTAAAGCGGTAGTAAACCACTGTTTTTTTTATTTAATTTTTTTTTTTACCTGCAAGGCAATGTCATAATGTGCTAGTATGCATCACTTACTAGCACATTATATGAAACTTACCCTCCAGTGGTGCACTGTCACCGCTGAAGGTGCTTTCATTTTTACCCAGCCTTCCTTCCGTTTATGGCACAGGACTCTGAAGGAGCAGCATGGGTATGCATCCGCCGGTGATGTCACTGGCTGCATGTACAGTAAATGTCTTCTAAACTGTGCACGTTTAGGAGATAATTGACAGTAGCTATAGGTAAATTTTAATACAGGCTTACCTATAGGTAAAAATCATGCATGAGAATTTACTCCCACTTTAAAGCAACTATCATTTAAACAAATTTGCTGAAAAAAGCACTTACAATGAAGCAAGTGCATACTTACCTTTTATCCAGGTGTGATGCACCAATCGAGGTTGCAATTCTCTGCAGGCTTCAATTGAAAAACTAAATAAATGCTCTTTGTTTTATATTAATATGGGTGCATTTATGATTTTTTATTCGTTTTTTTCTATTTGTGAACTATGTCGTTAAGCAACACAATTGCTTCAAGGGAACAGAGCGATATTTTTAGTGTTAGCTGTGTAACTGGCAACAAGACAGATATACTGTACAGGTAATATTGGGAATACTACTAGTTCGGTTCTCGTTTATGACTAGATTGCACACGGTACATTTATGACTTTTTGCCAAATACTATTGTTTCTCAGCTGTTCCAGCACGGAAATAAATGGAAGCATCCGAGTGCCAATGCCTCCCTTTAAAGTGTACTCATGTGTCACTGTAGTATGTCTGAACTCCCACCATGCTTAGCACAGCCAATGCAGGCCGGTGAGAGCAATTCTTCTTCTGACAAATGGCTCAGACACTTATTGCTATATTACCTTGCTCTGAGCATTTTCTTCCCCAATTTGTTATTCTAGACTATCCACAATGAGCAATCAAGGGAAGTGTGCAAATTGCTAGCCAACAATAAGCTACATTATCTGGTATCTCTGTATTACTCACTCAGTGGGGGTGATTTACTAAAGCAGTACATTTTTCACTTAGTCAAGTGAACCTGTACTTTAAACACAGGCAAAAAAAAAAAATCAAATAATAATGTTTGAGTATTATTGGATAAAGCAACTTTAACTTCATTGAGCCTCTTTTAGTAAAGAAGTGCAGCAAAATCCATGTAAGTTTTGCAACCGTTTGTTGCTGCACAGCCCATGCATTGTGGGCTCACAGGTGCCACCCCCCAACACCTCCTTAGCCATGCACATTACTAAGGCAGGTATAGGCGGCGGGTGTGTATTTTGAAGCACCTGATTAGGGCTCGGGGCGCAGAGCATTGTGTCCTGATCTCACCCTGTTGTGTGACCATAGTGAATTCATTTTCACTATGGTCACACTACAGTTCCTCCCCACCAATCAGGAGGCAGGCCTGTAAGACTTGTTTCCCGATTGGCCAAAGCGACAGGCGCTGCCGGAGCTGCCGCTGACACCACACCACAGCAGCCTGCGCCGAACCAGGGAGGGTGGGGGTTAAGTGCCACAAAAATCTGTGCTGGGGGATGCGTGCTGTCGGGAGGGGGGGGGGGGCGGCTCTATATAACCTATCTGTGATGCTGGGCTGTATACCCTGTCCTGTGACGCTGGGCTATATATATGCCTGACACTACGGGTGGAATACACATAACAGAGTAGGTGGTTTCTATAAAGGGTGGGGCTTATGGGAAGTGGGAGGGGTCAAAAAGGAAGGGACCCCTCCATCTGAAAACTTCACCAGCCGCCACTGGTGTTGGGGGGGGGTGGTGCAGCGGTGGTGGTTCCCCCTCCCTTTCGCTCTATTTTTTTGGCATCGCTTTTCCCCCCATGCTGTATGCTTTTCCTAGTGGCAGATGCTGTAAAATGCATAGGTTATCACTGGTCAATAAACTCCCATTAAAGACAAAAACTGATAGATTTCAGCTGGTGTCTTGGCTTTCCATTCCTTTTTGCACCTCCTTTTCTTCATGTGTTCAATACTTTTTCCCTGTGTCATTACATTTTGTTACACATAACTTAATTTCTGAACTTATTTGTTTTGGTACCTTTGTATGTATGGAGTGCATGGGTTGTTGCAGACAGGTGGGGACAATTTCATGTCAATAGCATTTACCTAGAAACAAATGGTGACGTGTTCAATACTTATTTTACTTGCTCTGTGTGGGTGTGTATGTGTGTATATATATATATATATATATATATATATATATATATATATATATATATATATATATATATATATATATATATTCTTATGGGAAATGTTTGGTAAAAATTAATATATTAGTTAAAGTGTCTCTTTAACATACATTTATACGATTATTTCCATCACGATGATCTCTTCAGCACATTGATAATGCTATATAGTCTTGTTTTTTTTTTTTTTTTTTTTTTTTTTGTAAATCCAACTCCAGCACAAGTTATGGTGTATAGTGGGGAAGAGTTTGAACCTTATTCAGGTTGCTTGGACAAAAGTAGCTTTAGCTTTGGAGCACCTTTTGGGACATACAAGGTTGATTAACTAAAGGCAAATAGGCTGTGCACTTTGCAAGTGCAGTTGCTGCAGAGCTTAGTAAATGAGGTAAAGCTCCACTTTGCAAAGAATGCCCAATCACATGCAAGGAAAATTGAAAAAAATATTTTTTGCTTGCATATGATTGGATGCTAAAAGACAGCAGAGCTTCTGCTAATTTACTAAGCTCTGGAGCAACTGCTCTTGCAGAGTACAACTGTACTTTGCAAAGTGCACAGTCTATTTGCCTTTAGTAAATCAACTCCACACTGTGCAGCTACTTTTGAATTTAATTTATGAACTTTTGAAATTTTCACCTTTAAATAAATATCAATAAAACAAGCATTTTGTACTAATTGCTATTTATAATAGATGTCAAAAGGATGTGACTGTGAAACACAGAAGTCGTTTTTGCAAGCTTCATTACCCCATATAAGTACTGGTTTGTAATTTTTGCATCCTTTTGTGCAACTTCATAGCTAAAGATTTTGACACATAATATTTCTTTGTTATTTTGTTTAGTTTTTTTTTTTTCTGATGCGTGTTTAATTTTTTTTTTTTTATTACAACTTTGCTACTATTTTCATGAACAGAATGGGTATTCTTTATAAAAAACAAAAGCTGTATTTTTCTAATCACGCCCAACAGACTTGTGCCCAGTAGAGCGTGTGTCACATTTTAAAAGGCTCATATCAGGTCATGAGCATAGCTGACTTGCCTCCCTGAACATTTTATTTTAAATCCTAGCGTATAATTTCCATCTTACAATGTGGACCACATAAGGTCCCGTGGTTAAATATAACCACCTTGGCTTACCAAATACTGGCATGCTTGACCAGCTAGACACCAAGATTGGATAGAACGGTATCTATTTTTTCTTTTCATGTCATAGGACCTATTCATACAAGCAGTGTGCATTACTGGGCAGTTGCTGGTGTGCCCTGTGAAGGAGTCATACAATGCATTGTAATGACACATCACACTGTAATTTTACTAAAATGTCATAAAATTATATTTCATTGGTCTATATACATCACAGTGTGTGGTGTAGTGTGTCACAGCACTCTGCACAAAAAAAAAAAAAAGAAATGGTATCATGTCAGGGCTGGGGCAATATGTTGGGCAGGAAGGGAGGCTGCCTTGGGCAGTGTGGTATCATGTGAGGTGGGGGGCGTTACATGGAGATTGGGGGAGGGGGAATTTGTGTTGGGAGGGGGGATTTGGGAGGCAGCAGGGATACAAATTGTTCTAGGAGGAAATTTGATGGAGGGTTTGTGCTAGAAGAGGAGATATGGTAGAGGGGGTGAGGGGATTTGTGCTAGGGGGGGGCATTTTTTGGGGGGAGGGGGATTTGTGCTAGTAGGGATGATTGGGCGGGGGGGGTTTGTGCTGGGAGGGGGGAAGGGACATGTATTCGGAGGGGAAATTTGAAGAGTAGAGGATTTATGATTTATGCTAGCAGAAGGATGGGGGGGGGGGGTGTTTGTTCTGTTGGGATTCAAGGATATTTGAGGTTTGGGGGGGGGGGGCAAAGATCTTTGCAGTGTGCTGTGCTGGTGCTGTAAACTGAACTGTTCATGCACAGCTTGATGCATATTTTTTGGAAGACTGTGATGCAGGCAGGTTCAACCTCATTTCCAAAAACAGTTTGGGCACTGGGGTTGACTTATTAAAACTGGAGAGTACAAAATCTGGTGCAGCTCTGCATATAAAACAATCAGCTTCCAGGTTTTTTTTTTTGTCAAAGCTTAATTGAACAAGCTGAAGTTAGAAGCTGGTTGGTTTCTATGCAGCGCCGCACCAGATTTCGCACTACCAGTTTTAGTAAATCAACCCCACTGTGTAGAATTTACATAAAAACAGAATGTAATCATTTACAAATCTCATAAACCCATATTATATTCACAATTGAAAAGAGAATACATATCAAATGTTTAGACAGAGAAAATTGTATAATTTTAAGAAAAAAAGGTAGTGGCAGCAACACATTTAAAAAAAAGTTTGGACAGGGCCATGTTTACCACGGTGTAACATCGCCTCTTCTTTTAATAACACTGTAAATGTCAGGGAACTGAGGAGACCAGTTTTTGGGAGAGGAGTTTTGTCCCATTCTTCCCTGATATAGGACTGTGCAACAGTCTTCTTTGGTGAAAGGTCTAGACTGCAGGCAGGCCAGTTAAAGTGGTTGTAAACCCTTACAGATCACTTTTCACTACAGGTAAGCCTATAATAAGGCTTACCTTAGGAGATATCTCCCTATCAGCATGTGCCAAGCGTCATCGGGACACATGCGCACTAAAGCAACAGCTCATTAGTGTGGTGCTTCAGCCAATGTGCTGCGTGCAAGAGTGGGAGTGATGCCCAATCACAGCGCCGGAGTCCGTGATACCTTGAAGTAACTCCGGGAGACATGTCGCTGGGCAGAGCAGTGTGCTGGGACCTCCGCAGGGACTTTGATCTAAGGTGAGTATTTCATATTGAGCTAGTATGCTATGCATTATGCCTTTGTCTTGTAGGTTGTTTTATTTTTATTTTTATGGGTTTACAACCACTTTAGGCACCCAGACTCCTCTACTACGAAACCATGCTGTTGTCATAGATGCAGTATGTGGTTTAGCATTGTCCTGCTGATAAAGATGTCATCTGGATAGGAGCATATGCTGCTCTAAAACCTGGATATATCTTTCAGCATTGATGGTGCCTGTCCAGATTTGCAAGTTGTCCATTCCATACGCACTTATGCACCCCCCTACCATCAGAGATGTAGGCTTTTGAACTGAGCACTGATAATAAACTGGAAGGTCCCTCTCCTCTTTAGTCTGGAGGACACTGCACTAGTTGCCAAAAAGAATTTCGAATTTGGATTCCTCTAACCATAGAACAGTTTTTCACTTTGCAACAGACCATTTTAAATGAGCTTTGGTCCACAGAAGATGACAGCATTTCTGGATCATGTTCTGGTTTCCTCTTTGCATGATAGAGCTTTACCTTGTATTTTTGGATGTATCCCAAAAAGCAATTAGCCCATGTGGTAATATCCATTACAGAATTATGTCTGTTTTTAAAGTAGTGCCGTCCTAGTGTCTGAAGGTTAAGGGCATTCAATGTTGCATTTGGGCCTTGTGCGCAGAAATTTCTCTGGATTCTTAGAATCTTTTGATGATATTATGTACTTTATATGATGATATATTTAGAGTTTTTGCATTTTAACGTTGAGGAACATTATTCTGAAATTGAAAATTTTTTAGATGCAGTTTTTCACAGATTGGTGAACCTCTGCCCATCATTACTTCTGAGACGCTCTAGGATTGATTTACTAAATGCAAATAGGACGTGCACTTTGCAGTTGCACTCTGCAGGTGCAGTTGCTCCAGAGCTTACTAAATAAGGTAAAGCTTCACTTTGCAAAGAATATCCAATCACATGCAAGGAAAATAAAACAAAAACCTGTATTTTTGCCCCCACATGATTGGATGATGGAAGTCAGCAGAGCTCCTGCTTATTTACAGTCTATTTGACTTTAGTAAATCAACCCCTCTGACTCTCTAGGAGGTTCTTTTTATATCATATCTTGTCAGTGACTTGATGCCAATTAACCTAGTTAAATGAAAAATGTTCTTCCAGTTCTTCCTTGTTGGTACCAGTTACTTTGCCAGCTTTTTGTTGCCCTGTCCCAACTTTTTTGAGACATGTTGCCGGCATCAATTTCAAAATGAACTTTTTCTTAAAATGTCACATTTTCTCATTTTAAACAATTGATATGTTTTCTATTTTCTATGAATAAAATTGCATACCTCCCAACTTTTTGAGATGGGAATGAGGACAAAAGTCAGCTTGTGAGTGTGCAGGCATAGGACACCCCCCCTGGTCACGCCCCTTAAAGGAGAATTGTACATAAAAAAACAAGATTGCTTAAACCCACAAGTGCTTTTTTTACCACTACTATTCTTTTACATTGGCTTTCAGAATTTACAAATGCAGCAATTTAGATGAATCAGATGAAAAGTTTAGTGTTAGAAAACACTTTTTGATAGATAAAAAGTGCATTTTATATACATCGATATAGATCAGACCAAAATGAGGGGGAATGAGGGACAGAGGGACATTGTTCCAAATCAGGGACAGTCCCTTGAAATCAGGGACAGTTGGGAGCTATGAAATTGGGTTTATGAGATTTGTAAACCAATTGCATTCTGCTTTTTATGTAGATTGTATACAGTGCTCCGAGTTTTTGAGGAATTGGGGGTTAGTAGATTTATTTTATAGCAAGGTACATTACATACATGTGATTAGTAGCCTAGAAAGTAAACTGAAAAAAAATAATTTTGCATTTATTTCCACTTTAAGGGCAGATGAGTGGCCATGGACGCAGACAGTTTATGTCCAAACTCTGATCCTTGGTGGTATACGGGCCAAATCAGCCATTTGAATGGGACCTTAATAGTAGCAAACTAATCTTTGGAGACAATATATTCAGGTTCCTCTGTACACTGGCTGCTCGCTGTATGTGCTTGCTTTGTCAATAAGAGAACCAAGGCTGAGAAAGCCTGAAAGCACCACACATTGGATGTATGGCAGTAGGCAATTAGAAGGAACCGCCATACAGCTGCCTCTTTGACTAGGGTTAATGTTATACAACCCCTTCTCTGGTAGGGGCTGATTAATCACTGCTGTGCACGTCTCTCAATGGGAGGTAGGTAGCTTTTATTGTGCTGTATGCAAAAACAGGGAAAATTGTAACCGAGATGATAAGCATGAACAAACTGACAGAGTCAGAATAAAGGCTGATCATAGGCTGCCTCAAGTGGAAAATATCAGATTAATTCAAAAAAGAATACTGGATTCTTGTATCATTTCAATGACATCATGATCCAGAAAAAACAAGTATAGTATAGTATAATGTATTATCATTTATTTTTTCATTTTTAATTACCCATGAAGGTTACAAAAGTTTTTTATTGTCTTTTACACTATTAAACAATTTGCTGGGAAAAAAAAGGTAATATAAATTGAGATCACTTTTTTCTAATACTGAGCTTTCTTTGAAGCATATGTAAAACAACAGTTAACGAAGGTATGTATTTATAAAATCATTACATGGAATATTTATTGCAGCTGGTGTAAGTACCTAATTTCGGTTTAAGCAGAACTCTAGGAAGTAGGAGGAACAGCGCTGGTGGCCAATCGGGTGAGCTGCACACACATGGGATGACAGAACATAGGAGGAGAGGGCAGAGGGATGAGATCATCAGTCTGTTGCTGCACCTTGATTATCAAATCACAAGCTATGGGCAGGGAGGTGATCTGGCTGGACAGCGCTAACTACAGCAGACAAAATTCACGTCATCAGACTGTCTGTACTGTCTATTAGGCACAGGACTAGAAGGAAAGATATAAAGATCCATTGAGGGGTAAAACAGCTACAATGTATATTATTGTCAACTATTCCACCCATTGATACCAACAGTGGGACACTATTTCTCCCTTTGATACCAACAATGGGGCACTATTCCTCCCATTGATACCAACAATGGGGCACTATTTTTCCCATTGATACCAACAATGGGGCACTATTCCTCCTATTGATAACAACGATGGGGCACTATTCCTTCCACTGACACCAATGATGGAGCACTATTCCTCCCATTGACACCAATGATAGGGCTCTATACCTCCTACTGACACCAACAATGGAGCTGTTCCTCCCATTGATACCAATAATGGGCCATTATTACACCCCCTAATACCAATGATGGGATATTGTTTAATCCCACTGATGCCAGGACATTTTCTACTCTCACTGGCCCCCCTGAAGTCTGAAGAATTGTAAACTGGCCCTTTGTTTAGAACGTTTGGAGACCCCTGTTTAGGAGCATTGTTATAGCAATGTGTTATTCTTATTCTGTTTAGGACTCTAATTAAAATGGAAGAAATCTATATTTATTCTTCAAAATGTTCCCCCCCCCCCCCCACTCCTCCTATCTATCCTGATTAACCTGTATTTAAAAGATCTGCGTACTTATCTGTTTTTAATTTGATTTGGTCTGGTCACATGATCCTGCACCTCTATGCAAGAGAGCGCTCAACAACGGCCCAGAATTCCAGGAGCCATGACTTCACCCATAAGTTCCCACAATCCATCTGCTGTCAGTGCTCCCTTCTCTCCCCTACAACAGCTGCTCACTGACATAGGGGAGCTGGAACCATGAGACCATGTGACTTGACCCCAGTGGATTAAAGATAGGTAAATATTCAAATTAGTTTTTTATACAGGTTAGGCAGGATAGGTAGGAGGAGGGTGGAGGGAACATTTTTAAGACTAGATATAGTTAGACTGGCCATACACAGTGAAAAATGTTCTCCTGCAACCATCAACACAGACAGTCTTGACAGGGGAATCCCTCCTGCCGGGCAATTGTCTGTTCCCAGCGGAAGAAGACAATGTCTCAGATTCTCTTGTGATTTTCGCTAGCAGCTGCTATAACCACTCACGAAAATCGCAAGAGGATCCAGCAGGCTGGTTGTACCCAAGTTGATTGATCGATCAACTTGGTACATTCAACCTGCCCATAAACGGTTTGAATCCTGCCAGATTCCTGCTGAACCCTGCTATTTTTTTTTTATATCTGCTTGGGGGGGTCAGTTTTTAAATTGTGTGCAGTTACCTATCATCGGCTGTTGTATTTCAGTTTCCAGTAACTCAGTGACACTAAAAGAAAAAAAAAAGGAAATTGCAAAAGTCCACCTTTTGCAAAACAAATAATAAATGCACATATACTGAATTTGCATAAGAAAATGTGCATTCATTATTTTTGAAAATGAGCCTGCAAAGCATTACACCGGTAATGCCCTGTACACACGGTCGGACATTCCCGACCACAAAATCCCTCTGATTTTTTCAGACAGATTTTGTCCGAAACTTATGTTGCATATACACGGTTGGACAAAGTTGTTGGAAAATCCGATCATTCGGAATGAGGTGACGTTATACACGTACGTTGGGACTATGTAGAGGCCAGTAGCCAATAGCTTTCGTCTCGTACTTTATTCTGAGCATGCGTGGAACTCTGTCCATTGGAATTCTCTACAAATGATCAGAAAAAAGTACGATCGGATTTTGTTGTTGGAAAATTTTAGATCCTGCTCTCAAACTTTTTCCTTCTGAATTTCTGATGGAAAAAGTCAGACACAATTGGATTTTCCGACAACATAATCCGATTGGACCTTTTCCGTCTGAATTTCCAACCGCGTATACAGGGCATTAGAGGATTATGGGTACAGTACCAGGCTCCGGCTGACTCTTCCTCCAGCTCTATTTGTATCCAGTTATGGACTGTTAGTTGGGAAGCTGGAGGAATTGCTAATGGGCTACAAGTGTGGTGATCACCGCACTTGTGTACCAGTGATAACAGTGACAGACAGGGTGTAAAATGGTCTTAAAGGTGGAGCTAGACTTTAAGAGTCCCAAAAAAAAAACAGTTGAGGTTGCACTTGCGTTGACACTTATGCTTCTGATCATTACTCTAGGAACCATCAAGTCACATAACAGTATGTTCATGATAAAGGCAACCTGGCTTCTATGGGTTGCAGAAGTTTGCTGTACCAATTAAAGGCTGTAATAAAATTGTAGTCTTCTCTGATGAGTGCCTGGTAATCTCTCCCACGTATGCGGTATAACGCTGCTTTCCACGAGTATGGAAAATGCTTGAGGAACATTGCATGCTCCCATCATGGAGGTGATCTGTCGTCACTGAATTTAATCTAATGAATAGGAGCCACACACAGTGCTATGTGGATGATACAGAACGCCGTTGTATTATTGCGTGTTACTAGCATTGTCTTTGTGCACCTGGTACATTTAGATAACATAAATCCTACTTCTGTTTATCAGCAATTAACATGGTAGGCTTGCAGATGCTGGGAAGCCAATATTCTTATCAACGTAACAATATTTGCTAACATAGCCCATATTTTTCTCAGATGGAATGTCCAGCATATAACTGTCTCCTTTGCTATAGCAATATTGTTAAAGAAACTGCATAACTATATTTTTATTTTTATTTTACCTCATGATATTTTTTCTCAGAAAATATTCAGTTCACCAACATAAATATCGCATGTATTTTTTTTTTTTTTCACATAAAAAGGATATTTATTTATTGAAAGCCTCAGTTTTTCGAGAGACTATATTTATCACCAACCCAAGGGGGCTCCTCTTCTTCTTTCTACCCTCAATAGACACTTCTTCAAACTCCACTATTATCGCCAATGTTTTAAAGAGAATTCTTGTGTGTGGGAATTTTTGAAATGAAAAATCTGCATGTAACATTTGCACTGATAACAAGGGGCATACAAACTTGTGAATTCGCCAATGAGAAATTTCTACGTAGATGGTGAAAATAAAAACACACTTTTGTGAATTGACGTCAGAGTATTTTGGAGCTTTCCAAATGCTTGGGATATTTAACCGCTTCAACCCCGAAAGATTTGACTGCTGAATGACCAGGTAACTTTTTTGAAATTCGGCACTGTGTCGCTTTAACTGACAAGTTCGCATGCGTGCGGCGCTTCACCCAAACAAAATTTATGTCCTTTTTTCCCCACAAATAGAGCTTTCTTTTGGTGGTATTTGATAACCTCTGCGGTTTTTATTTTCTGTGCTATAAACAAAAAAAAGCAACAATTTTGAAAAAAAAACAAAACAATATTTTGTACTTTTTGCTATAATAAATATCCCCCCTTTTTTTTAAAAAAAAGCTATTTTTTCTCAGTTTAGGCCGATATGTATTCTTCTACATATTTTTGGTAAGAAAAATCACTATAAGCTTATATTGATTGGTGTAAACATTTAATTGGCAGGGAAGGGGTTAACACTAGGGGCCGATCAAGGGGTTAACTGTGTTCCCTCTCTGAGAAGGTTTTTTTTTCTTTTACCTTAATGTATTCTATGCAACAAACTGTTAATAAACCCATAGCAAACAGTAAAATCAGTCTGTATATGCAGTAAAGCATGCTTGTTATACTCACTGTGGAACCTAAGGGGTTAATCCTTTGCATTGTATGAAAAGACTGCTTGATCCTGTCTTCTCTGATCCTCTCCTTCTCCCATGCTTGGTAAAACTTTAAATGTGTTTCAAATTTGTTTAAAGATGTGTGGGGACTTATCTCAAAGGTGTCTGACAAGTGACAGGTCCCCTTTATAGAGACATGAGTGCCTTCTTTGTACTTTACCTTAACAGATCAAGTACAGACTGCACTGGACGTGGCACAGTGACTTTATAGCCACCAAAATGATTTCTGCTGGAGATTCAGGAGCTGGCTCATTGAAATGTAAATGCAGCTGCTATTGCAGCCACAAGTTTGTTTACATCCTGATGCACTTATGGTGGCAGCAGTTAAAGGGTTAATACATCGTTGAATGCATTTTGTAAATGCAAGCATTGCAAGTTGAAGTACCTGGATTTGACCTGGTATCAGCTTCTTGCATAGCTTTTACAGCACAGCTGGAGTGTGAGAGAAGAAAACAGCACAAGAAGCCAATCAGTTAATGTGTTGGGAAGAAGCATGCTAATAGGCAGAAAAAGCAGAATGATGGAGAGATTAATTCATCTCTGTGCTGCGTCTTCACTCACAAGGAGGATTTGGGCTCAGAGGAAGTGGGTTGAATGAAGCTCATCACCACACTGTGGGGATCTTTTGTCAGAAAAAAAAAAAAAACGGGAAATCTCTGCATTAAGGGTTAATATTGCAGTAAAAGCTTTTTATTGGGCAATTTATTTGTAAATTTTTTTGGTTGTTTTGCGGTAATTGTTTTAATAAGAATAGCTACAAGTCCAGTGAAAAACACCAATACTTTGGAAAGTCAGATTTCATTATTATTTTTTGGCACGGAAGCTATAGTGTGCGTTTTGCTGATAAAATGTAATCCCAATGGTATTTTAATATTTTGTGATCTGTGAAATGGTCTTTGGGCTGTTAAATTAATTGTAATATGCATTGTTTAATTGCCACAGCCATGGATAATCATTCTTTCTAATAAAGAGCTTGTATTTTATAACACACTGAGATGGCCAATGGTGACATAAAATGTTTTACAATGCTCTCTGGTTTGCCTTTTGTTAAAGCAGAGGTTCGCTGATTTTATTTATTTTTTTAAAAAGTCAGCAGCTACAAATACTGCAGCTGCTGACTTTTAAAATATGTACACTTACCTGTCCAGGGCGCCTGCAATATCGGCACCCAAAGCCGATTAATCCCTCGGCTGTCGGGTGCTGCCGCTGCCATCTTGGGTAAGGGAATCAGGAAGTGAAGAATTGCGGCTTCACTTCCTGGTTCCCAACTGCGCATGCGTGACTTGCGCTGCGCTATCCCACTAGTCCCTGCTGCCTTCTGGGACCTGTGTGTCTCCCAGAAGACAGTGGGGGGGCGGGCGGAGAAGGCGCCGGTAGTGGCGTAGATACCCGCGGGTGGCTCCGCTATCTATGCCCGGAAGTGGGATTAAAATACCTGTGTTACATAGGTATCTGCTCCCCCCTGAAAGGTGCCAAATGTGACACCAGAGGGGGGGGGGGAGGAACCGGAAAATTGGAAGTTCCATTTTTGGGTGGAACTCCACTTTAATCAATTTTAATTGTTCAAAATTGTTTGTGCTTGCACATGAATTTCAAGGACGAATGCATATTATAATAGTGTTGAACTGCAAGGTTGCATTAGTTTTCTTTCGTTCCTTTATTTTCACCTAGTGATCTGGCCAGTAACTTTGTTGTTTTTCAAAAGAACATGCTCTCTTGTAGCTGTTACAGGGAGGAGAAGAAAAGTGAAAAAATATATGGACTTTACAGTGCCAACGATAACCCCAAAAAAGGAAGGACAATAACACAGATATTACACACACAGCACACAGTTTCATTACAACATATTATTAAAAGGTTACAAAACATATTGTGTAAGCATTTGAGCAGCACAATAAATTCCCTGATAGAGCACTAGTCCTATCTGGCCAAAAAGATCATATACACAAATATCATGGAACTATGAATATAATGATATAACAAAAAGCACCAGTGGTTCAGGAAAATGTACAACAGTCTCAACGCATTTCAAGAATGAAACAAACCATTTACCACTGACAGGGGTGTTTACAATGATCAGTTTTATTTAGTCAGTAAAACCTTTATCCCCCCCCCAAAAAAAAACTGTTTGCTGTTACTGATACATATTAACTGGAGTCTGGTTTTGATTTGTTGTTAAATATGCTAGTACATCTAAGCCCCTGTACACACGGTCGGAGATTTCCACAACCAAATCCGTCGGATTTTGTCCATCAGATTTAGTCTGACGGATTGTGTCCGAAACTGTTGCATACACACGGTCGGACTAAGTTGTCGAAAAATCCGATCTTTCAGAACGTGATGACGTAATTTCGTTACGATGGGACTAGATTCAGGCTAGTAGCCAATAGCTTTGATGTAGGAATTTGATCTGAGCATGTGTGGCACTTGGTCCGATCAAAATTCTCTACACATGATCGGATTACGTCCGACCGGCCCAGGTGGTCGGGAAATATTTCTAACATGTTGGAAAATTGGGTCCGACGGAGATTCGGACGGAATCAGTCCGATGCATACCACACACAGTCGGATTATCCGACGACACGGTCCGATAAGACGCATTCAGCACTGCCAGTTAGTACAGCGAGCTCCAACTGAGCGCCACCTGCTGGGTTGAATAAAAAAAAAAACTGATAGTGTGTACAAGGCTTAAAGGGGTTGTAAAGATAAATGTTTTTTCACCTTAATGCATTCTATGCATTAAGGTGAAAAAACATCTGACAATGCCGGCCCCCCCAGCCCCCCCGTTTTACTTACCTCACCCCTCGAAAGTCCCGCGCTCGCCCCGACTTCTTCTTCACCACTCAGCCTGGCCGCTGATTGGCTGGAGTGGATGGACTGAAGGCAGCGCAGCCATTGGCTCGTGCTGCTGTCAATCACATCCAATGACGCGGCGCGCCGGGGGGCGGGGCCGTGTGATACAGCGAGCGGCTATAGCCGCCGGCTGTATCAGGGGAGCGCGCCCACAGGTGCTTCTCACCATGCGAGGGAGCTCGCATGAACGTGAGAAGTACCTGTGGTAAGAAGCAAAGACAGCCGCCGAGGGACCCCAGAAGACCAGGTTCGGGGCCACTCTGTGCAAAACGAGCTGCACAGTGGAGGTAAGTATAACATGTTTGTTATTTTAAGGAAAAAAAAAATACCTTTACAATCCCTTTAAGTCTTGCCAGTTGACAGGGATAGGAAGGTGGTAGCAGAAGACAGTTGGCTAGGTGGGGGAGCAGGAAGGCATTGAATGCATGGGATAATTATAAAAATGATAAAGACATTGTCAATTGAGAGAAACATGACATTTTGATATGTAGGTGTAGGGCATAGGTAGTTAGAAAAGTTATGCTAATATGATGAAATAGTTTAACTGTCCCCCAGTTTAAACACACCACTTTCAGATGTTCTTGACATACATTTTCACACACAACACACTGTTCGAGTTTTTCTGTCTTTGCTGTTAGGGCAGTTACTGCAACATGGTGGTTTTTCTGAGGTAGAAGTCTGAGAAATATGAGGCCCCTCAGATACTCCAGACAGTGTTTTCCCAAGATAGGTAAGGAAAACCTTCCTTATGTGCAATTTACTTGCATTCCAGTCTGGTTTTAGCGACATCCAGCTAATGTAGGCGTTGATAGCACTAACATCCAACATGTTCTAAAATATAACCATTGGCCATTTTCTGGTCATTTGTTTAGTACTGTAAGTACGAACCATCTGATCCAACGTATCGACGCCTCCTTTTGTTTCATTGTATGACTGAATTATCTCAGTTTTTTTTTATCTTCTCAGTTTTGAACAGTAGGTTGGGAATGCATAGAGCTTAAGAGGGTAACAATGTTATTTTTTGGGACAATATGATGCAATCATCAGGTCTTTCTGGAAACCAAACAGAGTGAAGTAGACATTTCGGTTTTTTGTGGTCACAAATTCTTGGGGCAGTTCTTTTTTGTTTTTACCAATTGTTCCAACAACTGTGATCTTCTTCTCCGGTAATTTTTTTAGCTAACTGCATGCTCATGAAGAAGTCACAAGTGATGTTTCTTCTAGAATGAAATATTACTTGAGCCAAATTCATTACCACTTGCTCCCCTTGATTCCCTTTCCTTCCTTGGTCTCGACATTTCCCGGTGTACATCTGCATAGTAAATAATTCTATTCGCAGATGAAGATGGCAAATCAGTGTGGGTGGTAGGTGCTGTGACAGTGCTATCATCAGAATACAAGGATGTCATCTATTTCTTTTTCATCATCCGATGGCTTGTAATCTGATGTATTTTTTCATTACTGAGGCATTTGCGAGCCATGATGAAACGACACCACCAAATCAAGAAAGCATAACATATCTTCAAACGCTAAGAAAGCATGTCCAAACATGCAGAAACATGTCCTAACTTGCCGACTGAAAATGTCTCACAAAGTGCAATACAGTAATCATGGATTCAATGGAGAAACCATTGAAGAGCAACATGGGTCTGATGGACCCTGCCAGTGTACGATTCTATAATTTGAATTTACAGAAAAAGTGTAAATACAAAAAAATCATGTTTTCAGATTTATAACTAATTAGCAGTAAAAAAGTCGAAAGTTCTTATCAAATAATAATAATAAATCCCATTAAAAAAACACAACACAAACTACCTACAGGGTCCATTGTACCCTGCCGGTAGACCGAATGGAAGTGGTAGTAAACCTCACACATGAAATATGAACAAAGTATATCTCTCTATAGTGTGTACTTGTCTCAATTAAAGTGGTTGTAAACCCTTACAAACCACTTTGACCTACAGGTAAGCCTAGATTAAGGCTTACCTGTAGGTCCAAGCAATATCTCCTAAACCTATATGGTTTAGGAGATATTTGCCCGAAAACGGGCACCGCTGTCTACGGCACATGCGCCATAGACAGCGGCGCACACTGAGCACGGCATTCTCAGCGACGGAGCTGTCGCGCGCGTCGGCTCCCGTGCGCATGCGCGGGAGTGACGTCATAGTGGCTTCGCCAAATGACAGCGGCGGAGCTGCGAGACCCCACCAACAAGATGGATGCGGCGGACTACAGGGGACAGCGGCGACTTCGCTGGCTCCTGTGTCAGGTAAGTGACACATAATGGGCTACTATGCGATGCATAGTAGTCCATTATGCTTTGCCTCTGCAGGGAATGAAAGAGGAAGTAAACTCATCAGGGTTTACTTTCTCTTTAAGAGCACTACCTGTGATTTCAGTCTGCTACTTCATTTCTGTGCTATCAGCATGAATCACTTCTGACAAGTTTTCCTGACACTAAGAAAGAAAAAGGTGACAGGAGAGTGATGTTCAGCACATACCCTGTGACTGACAGCCTCAGCTGTTTCTGTGTTCTGCGTGAAGGGGGGAGGGGGCATGTGCCTTCCCTCCAATCAGCTCTCAGAACTCACCTTACTGAGCTCTGCAGTGTGTAATTTCAGCTTTATGCTATAGTGAGATGTACATGGATATTAGTATATACCAGGTACACATTGTCAAGCAAATTCTGGTAGCTATAAAGATGGCCACCCACAGAATAAGATGTTCATACAACACAATTTTTTATTAAATTTTTTTCGACGGCCTTACTTTAGGATAATGTATTGCCAGCCTGTACAGTGCATGGCCTGCATAATTGTACAATATTGATCAATAATAATTTGTTGGCTTGTTTTCAGTGATTGAGAAGAGACCTTCTGTTTTCTATTGAAACCAGCATAGCTTCACGAAAAGAAAATATATTATTGCCTAGCACAATATTTTTACATCAGTGCATGAATATTGTGTTTGTGCTTCATCATTTCCATGTTGTCTTGCCTAATATAAACTGCATTCTGCACCTAATCAGTTTTGCTCAATGCATGAAGACTAGTAGACATCTGCACAGTGCGGCTCTGCTGGAACAACTGTTGGCGACTTCCAAACTGCACAGACTGCTAGGAGGCCAAGCGAATTAATAATTAGCTTTGTTGTCACTAAACATAATTATGTTTGCATAATGAAATTTACTGTGCTGTTGTCACGTTTAATAAAGATGGCCTGATTCTTTCTATTACGGGCAATCTGCTGTGGCAGATTTAATAAATCTGAAATATACAGTAATGAAACTGGTCAGGTGTGAATTTGGCATTGCACAGATGGCTATAGTACTTCAGTTCTCATTGGCGGTTTGGACTATTGAGGCCGACCACAGTGGGGTAGAGGCAATGAGCAATTATGCAGGATGAAAATTACTAAGCGGAGATGCGCTTTATTATAATTTATGTTACTAAGCTTTTGGAAGTATATTGCCTAGGTTCTCCTGTGGTGTACTGTAGCACTGAAGCCATGTTATTTGAACAAGATATTTTCTTGGTTATTACTGGGTAACGACAATCACAGTGTCTCATTTATAAGAATCTGAGGAAGTGAAGCAAATGTGTTGCCATTGCACATTCTAATCAGCAGTGAGCATCAATGACAGTTCCACATTATAGATCATTTTGTTTTGTACCTGGGACCTTACTGGGACTGATTAAAGAAAGTGCCTGCCTACAGCATCCAAATAGATTAAATCTGTTTTTATCTCTCAACAAAGAGCGAGAGCCTGCTTCTATTTACACACGTGCTGTAATACACAACCATAATGAACTCCATTACATATATTTTATATACATTTCTGTTCGTTAGTAAACTATTGGAATGCATGTTAAGCTGTGTTAGAAAGAGCTATATCTTTTTTATTGTGCTCAGTATGGAATTTTAGGTAGAGAAAACGCATGTAAATGCATAGATTTGTAGAAACCTGCATTTAACCACTTAAGGACCAAGCCTCTATCTGAGATTTGGTGTTTACAAGTTAAAAACACGTTTTTTTTCTGCTAGAAAATTGCTTAGAACCCCCAAACATTATAACATTTTTCTAACACCCTAGAGAATAAAATGGCGGTCGTTGCAATACTTTTTGTCACACTGTATTTGCGCAGTGGTCTTACAAGCACACTTTTTTGGGGAAAAATTACACTTTTTTGAATTGGAAAATAAGGCAACAGTAAAGTTAGACCATTTTTTTTTATATTGTGAAAGATAATGTTAACGCCGAGTAAATTGATACCCAACATGCCACGCTTCAAAATTGCGCCCGCTCGTGGAATGGCTACAAACTTTTACCCTTAAAAATCTTCATAGACGACGTTTAAAAAATTATACAGGTTGCATGTTTTGAGTTGCAGCGGAGGTCTAGTGCTAGAATTATTGCTCTCGCTCTACAGTTTGCGGCAATACCTCCCATGTGTGGTTTGAACGCCGTTTTCAGGCACTACTCACATATACGTTTGCTTCTGCACGCAAGCTTGGCAGGACGGGGCGTGTTTAAAACTTTTATTTTTTTATTTTTACACTGTTCTTTTAAAAAAAAAGTGTCACTTTTATTCTGTAAACATCCCTTGTAATAGAAAAAAAGCAGGACAGGACCTCTTAAATATGAGATCTGGGGTCAAAAAAACCTCCGAGCTCATATTAACACTAAAATGCATTTAAATTTTTTTTTTTAAAATGACCCTTTAAGAGGTATGGGCAGAAGTGAAATTTTGACGTTGCTTCCGCCCTGCAATGTTATGGAGACAGGTGGGGGCCATCTTCCCCTCACTCGTCTCCATACCAAATAAGGAGCAATATCCGATCGCCTCCGCCGCTGCCGACTGCTCCGGTAAGCGGTGGAGGGCCCCGGAGCTCAGCGGGGGGGCCTCTCCCGCCGCTGATAAAAGTGATCTTGCGGTGAACACGTCCCAGATACCACTTTTATTGGAAAGTGGACCGCCGGCTGAAGAAGAGGATACCAGGGTTATGGCAGCTAGCTGCTGACATAACAACAATATCCCTCTTCAAACGTAGGACGTATATCGGCGTGTGGCGGTCCGTAAGTGGTTTAAAATGCACAAGAGTTCATTTAATTGCAACAGGCCCCTTAGATAGCCATACTTGGGACATACAAACCACAATAGAAACCTGATGAAAGGAAATCCCTATTGCGTATGGAAGCTGTTTTTGCTGACCTCTCCATCTGACTACAGTACTGATGCAGTCAGTTCAGTATTATACTACTACCTGGCCTGGACAAGCTTGCAGATAGGTGTTCTGACATTCCTGATCTGCTTAAAGGGGACATAGGAGAGCACTTCTAAGTGCAGCACATGAAATAATTTATTAGTAAATAATGCAAATTAGCCACACCCCTGAAGTAGACATAAAAGCACGTATCAAGCTTAAAAGCCATTATCTATGAGGACCTGGGCCTTCTGAAGGAGAGCAACACCCCCAGTGTTAGGAGATACACAAGCTCAAAACCAGAGGATACATCAGCTCAGGAGCCAATCTGACAGCATGGAAACTTGGCCAATGACATCAGACGCCAGAGGGTGCGAAGCGGGTGTGACTACGTGTTTTGAGGCAGCAACCCCTTTTTCTTAAGCCTGTCATCTCTTGTGTCTTCTTTTTATAAAGGTATTCCTTCTATCTGCTGAGGAGCTGCTCTAAGTCCTTTAAATCTAGCTGCTATCCCTCATTATGGACTATTCAGCTAGAACTTCACCACTCTAGAGTGTACAGGCTTGTTTCTTTGCACTATAATCTATTCACGATTTGCATCTTTGGTCCATGTCAAGGTCTCAAAGTAATGAAGCAGTAGATAGTCAGGACATTGGATAGCAATGGGAGCCTCTGAATTTCTGTTTTCTTTAAAGAAATGTTACTGATCGTAAATGTGTGATTCATTTAAAGTGTACCTGTGCTTTTTTCACATTTGGGCAAAACAACAGGTTACTTTAACATCCCCATATCCAATAGTATAAACGTATCTTTCCTTCACTTCCCCACCACTCAAGAGTTGAAAGAAGTACCCAGTACTTATGCGTATGGAGGAACATGTAACATAACAGTGCTGGCCCAATAATTGATGTCCCAGGGGAGTCCATAGTACTATGTGAGCTATGATTCCAGTGTCTCCTTTTACCCCAGTGACAGGGAAAATAGTAGGAAAGTATTAAAGTGAACCTGTTGCTTTGCTCTGCATTGAAAATGCACAGATTGACTTTAAAATGCTATACCCCTATACTTAACTAGAACACAGTTCTGACATGGGGACTAGCAGAGGAAACAGCAGAGTTCACTGGGGGTCCAGGCTTCCAGCACACATGGAAGTGTGGCAGATGCTAAAGAATTGTCAGCCTTTGGTAGCTCATGAATACAGTGGAGATCAGCTGTACTTAAGCAGGACAAGAAAGAAAATATTTCAATTCCAGGAACATTACCCTATGTGTCTCTCCCTGCAGCAGCTGAAAGCTGGTTTCTCCCCCTCTCCCTCCCACTGATATGTAATTTACCAGCCCCTTCCTTTTCTGAATGAACACAGTGAGTGATCGGTAAAGATCACGCACTGTATTCATTCATAGCCAAACCATAGGAAACTGTGTTTGAAGGAACATGAGCCTCTTTCTCCTGTTCATTCATCTTCAATACAGCTAGGGCTACAGAGAAAAGCATTCAAGAATCTGTGTCTTCAGTTCCTTTCTTTGTCTCAAAGGTGAGATGGCAGGGGTCTGTTTAGATTGTTATTTCAGACAAGCTCCCCAGCAGCGTTGTAAAAAAAAAAAACAATTGAAAAAATTATTAAAAATGAAAAAAATAACATCATTGTAAAAAAAAATATGAAAAAAGTTGTAAAAATGAATTAAGAAAAATTGTTAATCGTTTAACAAAAACTGTAAATGTTAAAAATGAAGGGCTCATTCAGTGTGAATGAGAGGTTTGTTTTTTCATCTAGAGCCGCCTGTTACTCTGATGTAGTGGCTGTATGAACACAGCCGCAGGTCCTAATTTGACAGGTGTGCAGGTGCGGGTGAGTGGTCCACAATGTCAGTGTTCAGGGGGGGCATCCACATGCCTGTCAAATTAGGACCTGCATTTCATACAGCTGCTGCATCCCCATAGCATAAGATAGGCTGCCTGCAGACAGCATTAACCACCTATGTGAATGAGCTCCGATGCCAAATTTACACACCAGACTTTATTTATTAACGCAATACAATTTATCTTTTAGATTTATCAGGAAATTTGAAAGTTATGTTATGTTTGTGTCCGCTAATAATGATTTTAGTGTATTTTTAGTAAAGATATTGTTTTTGGTAGGCTGTATGGGGCCCCCGTGAATGTCTGACTATTTTTTATTCACTGCGGCCAATTTTATTCTAGAGAAGATATTGAATCTGTGCATACGACCTAAGAGAATAAACAATTCAGTATTATTCTAGTGCTTCAAACCTTCAGTGACTGTGGTGTGACACTCTCCTATGGCAGTAGAAAACACACACACACTTAAAGAATAGAAGGAAGAAGAGCTCACCCTGCTGTTCTCAGCACTTTGATGTAGTGCTGTGGACCCACGACTAGTCTTTTGCTCCGGTAATGTGAGTCGGAATGAACCCGTGGGATCACGGCATCCTGCGGCACAATTAATATTTCATAAAACGCTGAAGAGCAGTTTTTAGCCGCTCAAGCAGTTTAGGATGTTTTCATTCAGAACCATCAATGTTCGGGTTCACCGTCAGCATTCCTCTTCTAGAAGCAGTAGCTTTTTTTTTTTGTCTGATGGCACAAAAACAAACAATGATTAAACCAATAAAAATATGAAGCCAGTGGTCAGCCGTTGAACATAAGCTGCTCCATAGTTCCAAATTGAAAATCTGAGCTTTGGGGGTAAACAGGAAGACAAACCTGCCGCTGACGAGCCGCTTTTAAAAAACATCACGTTTAAAAAATAAAAATAAATAAAAAACAAAAAAAAATTAAAATCACGTTGCAAAGATCAGAAATAAAAAGTGGGGGTTCAGTCAGCGCAAAAACAAAACACTACAATGCTAACTTAAGCAGCTGACCACTCAAGGTCAATATATAACAATCCTTGGATAAATACATAAAAAGAATACAAAGCAGCGCTAAAAACAAATCTACACTAAAAGTAATTAAAATAATTATGGCAAGAGAGAGGCCATATAAAAGTCCCAGTTCATAAGATTAAAGCCAATCCAAAAGGTTGAAAACGGAATACCACACAGAGGTGTGGCACTAGAGAGACATAAGTTGTCCTCCTCAATGGTGACCAGGGTGCTCAGAAAATGAAAACCCTCTATGTGCATCCATGCCAGTGCCACCACCACAGACAATGCGGGCCGCTCACCTCAGATTGTGGACCCCTGAATTAACAGAAAGGTCAGTTAAGCATTCCCATTTAAGTAGGTAAAAAGGTTGTTGCCTTTAAAGAATCCAGGGATTGGACTAATACAGTTCCACAGCAGTGGCAAAATGGCACACTCATCAATACCAGATGGAAGATGTGGTAATCATGCAAAATCAATGAAAGGTACATAGTGCTCTCTGGTTGGCTTGAAACATCATTTATTTAAGTAAAAAATTCACTTACATACAAAGCACTGATATCCCAGTGCTTAGATGCGAAGCATACAGCGAGCATCTCAACGAGACAATGGAAGGTGGCTGCGGATGATGTCACAGAGTCCTCCTGCGCGCGTATCATCCCAGTGGGAGGGACTTCCTCAGCGAGAAGATAGGGGCAAATACTATAGATCCAAAATAAGAAACGGCTGCACCTCATGTGGGCTCCAAGTAAAATTTATTTGAATATGAAAATATCCAAAATGACACCAAGGGACACACTGGCAGTGGTCAAGGTACACGCGTTTCACATAACAGAAATGTGCTTAATTATTATGCACATTTCTGTTGTGTGAAATGTGTCTACCTTGACCACTGCCGGTGTTCTCTGGTGTCATTTTGTATATTTTCATATTCCAATAAACTTTACTTTGAGCCCACGTGAGGTGCATTCATTTCTTATTTTGACAATTTACCACGAAGGCGAGCCAGTACTAGCACTCAGATGCGTTGTGTGTTCCAGTGGGCGATTCAGTTACACTTGGAACAGTGAGTTCTTTTCATTTGGACTAATTAAACCCAGGAACCTAGTTCTAACACACTGATCCAATAATGCTATATTTTTTCACATATGTGTTTTTGTGTGCTACATACCCCATAATCCATCTTGGGAACAAAAGAGGGTAGCTATATTCCTACATACAGTGAGACTGTGGGGAATGAACGTAGCCACCCACTAACAGGAAGTCACAAAAAAAAGAAGGAATTTGGAGGAGTCTGAGGGCAATAGAAGGTGACCACTTCAATACCGTGCACTATTACTGCCTTCCTGCCTAGGCCAATTTTAAGCTTTCAGCTCGCTCGTACTGAGAATGACAATTGTGCGGTCACGCAACACTGTACCCAAACTAAATTTTTATAATTTTGTTCACACCAATAGAGCTTTCTTTTGGTGGTATTTAATCGCCACTGGGTTTTTATTTTTTGCCAAATACACCAAAATACAGAAAAGGCCAAAATGTATTCTGATGCATTTCCTTGGTGAAAATAACCCAAATTAGTGTACAGTATATTATTTAGTCTTTGGGAAAGTTCTAGGGTCCACTATGATATATATATATCTATAGAAATTGATCAGTCCTAATGTAATGCCAGGATAGTACAAACACTCCCCAAATGACCCCTTTTTGGAGAGTAGACAATCCAAAGTATTTAGTAAGAGGGCTGGCTGTTTTTTTTGAAGTTGTAATTTTTTGTCATAATTATTTCTTTATTGAGTCCTTTACCGGTATGACATTGTATCTTCAAAATACATGGATCCATCAGCATTATGCTGTAATGGGAATGTTTGAAAATGGAACGTCTTTAACATGCTGTCCATACATAGATCAAAATTTCACCAGTTCAATGGGGACCAGTCGAATTTCAAACCATGCATGGGCAGAGAAGTCAATCTACCAATTGACCTCTCTACAAACACCCTGTCAGGTTTTCCCTGCTTGATCAAAGGCTATAGCTGGCAGCGCTGATCACGGTGTTCTGACAGTGGGGGAAGTCTCCATGCTGTCAGAATACAATAGCACAGTGGAGAGGATTCCCTCATTCACCTTGAATATGTGGAGGGGGCAATCAGGCCAGTTGTTTTCGTTCAACCTACTGGTTGAACGAAAAAAACTGATCCTTCTATAGGCTGGTTAACTAACATTTTGTACTCTATAGTAGACCTTTTCTGTTTTAGTGGTATTTCCCATCAAAGTTATCCTTTTTTTTATTTTATTTTTTTTATTTTATTTTATGATTTTCAACTTTAAAGCACACAGATTTCCTTTTCAATTGGGATCATTAAGGAGATAAACAAAACATAAATGAGAAGAGATAATTGTTCCATGCTTTTCCCCACAGCCAAGGATTTTATTAGATCTTGGAATTTTTAAAAGTCTGCAGTTTTGTAGAATTTTGTAAAGT
This sequence comes from Lithobates pipiens, assembly GCF_037356315.1. Taxonomy (NCBI): domain Eukaryota; kingdom Metazoa; phylum Chordata; class Amphibia; order Anura; family Ranidae; genus Lithobates; species Lithobates pipiens. The sequence goes on along the minus strand of NW_027507903.1, from coordinate 279,994,396 downwards.
TGTATCGACTTCTGGAAATCTTTGCAGAGCTTCTCTTTATAATTATCTGTCAACATTGCTTGCTAATTTATTAAACTAAGAAATGGAAAATATGCATACATAAAGGAAAAATTGCATTGAGAGACGATTACAGAAACCAGCACCACAGATTAATGTTCATTTTTAAGTGAGTAATGTAGCCTTGAAGCTGAAGTTCGGGCAGATATAAAAGACAAATTAATACAGCTTTGTATTCATAAATACATCATCATGTATCTAAAACCATAGCTTGCTAATAGAACACATATGGCAAAAAAAATAAAAAAATTAGCTGAACAGGGGTTTTAACTTTTAAAGCAGAGTTCCAACCTGTAAAAAAAAAAGTTAAAAGTTAGCAGCTACAGATACTGTAGCTATTGACTTTTAATATAAGGACATTTACCTGTCCAGGTATCCCGCAATGTTAGCACTAGACTTGTGCACAACGGAAAATTTTGTTTAGTTTTGGTTTGTTGTCATTCGTAAAATACATCATTTCGTTCTGTTATATTCGTTATGTTACGTTAATACGTTTTCGGATAATTCGTTATTATTCGTAGAGTGTCGAATTCATTCGTCCGTATTAGTTGAAATTCGCTATTTATGTATGTATAGACATTCCTGATAATGATTCGTAGTTTGGAAAGTCGTTTGTTTATTGAATCTTTTAACACACACAATGACAACGTCTCTTTTCCTCGGCTCAAATACAATACAACACCCTTCTAACTCAGTTTTCAGGAATGCACTTTGCCAGTAATCCAACCTCCGGCACAAAATTAATTAGCTTATTGGACTATAAGATTTACTTTGAGCTGACCTTTTGCTTTATTAGATCTTTAAAGAATTACCGAATCATGTCGAATTCATTTGTTGTATTTCTTTCGTATTCGTTGTTATTCGTTATTTGCAAAATTTGGCCGAATTTCGATTTGTTACGAAACGAATTGCACAAGCCTAGTTAGCACCCCTAGCCGATTCGTCCATCGGCTGTGGGTGCAGGCACCGGCATCTTCACAGCCTGTTTCCTACTGCACATGCGCGAGTTGCTCTGCGCTTTTCTGAATAGTCCCGTTGTCTTCTGAGACCTGTGTGTCTCCCAGAAGGCAGCGGGGAGGGGGGAAGGAGGAGGGGCTGGAAATTGCATAGATTGCTGCAATCCTTGTATGGCAATTTTACCCGGAATTGGGAGCAGGTACCTGGTTTTGACAGGTATCAGCTCCCCCTGAAAGGTGACAAATGTTGCAGCGGACGGGGGGGGGGGAACAAATGGTGCTCCCCCTTTTGGGTGGAGCTCCGCTTTAACTACTTTAACTTTAACTACGCTTTAAATATCTAAATTTTGCACAGTATCTGCCTCTTGTAGGCTCCTGTATAGCAGAGCTCAGATTGGCTGAGGAAAAAGAATTGGCCAAACAGTGAATGCATCCTATCAGAGAAGTCACAGTTCGGTAATGCCAGCAACTGCGGGAGCTGCAGCTGCCTGAATACAATGAATATTCCTCCATTTACGCTGTTTAGCATAGGTGAGGGAGTAAAATAATATTCTCTCAACTCTTGCAGGCTGAACATCCAAAATTTGAGCTGTCACTGCCCAGCTTTAGATTTTCCCTCTCTTACTGCCTTGTTGACCACCACTGCCAGTTACAAACATCTTCTTATGACACCAAGCTCTTGCCTTATCAGCATCAGGCTGGTGACTTTGGCAGTTTTTTTTATACAACACCCAATGTATATGTTGTATTTTTATAACTTCCACTTCTTATTCCACTAGAGGTGGGTAAAACTCAGTTTCACGACGAGTGAACCACATAAATTGCGTTCACACGTAATCCAGTTTCCCTGGATTCTTCACTGGGGCATGCACCTATTATCTCTGGTTTAAACAAGCTGCCTTCACCGATCTTCATATCAAAAGCCCCTTTGCCTAGCTATTCTGTGGGATGCCATTATTTAGCTGTAAAGCCCATACAAAGGAATAAAGTCTCAATTTTCAATAAGCATTTTCAAGCTTGCCAGCTTAACTGCCCTATAAATGTATCCGTGTCTATTCCAGCCACACACATTTGTCAAAACCTACTACTTAGCATATTATTTCTTGGCTGCATTTTATTTTCAGGGCATCTTACACTTGAATTTGTTTATTCAGTCTTCCCCATTACAAATTCCATTGTAAAGCTTGTGAGCCACCAAAAATATTTTCAACAATATACGGTTTTTACGTTATTGGGTTTCATTATACGAAAACACTGCTAAGTGCTCTTTGCATTTCTACTACCCACTTTATATAAACCTTACTGCAGTGCCAGGAAAAAAAAATGCTTTGAAATAAATTAGCCTCTTGAGTGTTCCCTGACTAAATGTCAAGCATAGGAGAAAGAAATACAAAAACGTAGAACTGTGTGTGCTAGCTTCTGATTGGTGGACACAAACTGCAGAGGGCCTTTTTAGGCATGCAAGATTGATATTTAGGAGTCTACATGCCCCATTTGCAATTATCCCATGTGGGCAGAGTCTTATAGAACCCCTACATTTTGTGAATGCAAGAGATCATTTTGTCTTAGCCATTTATTATCATATTTACTCAAAGTGTTATCATAGATACTAAAGATATCACTTCTGTGACCATTACTTGCATCATCATAAACAGCATGGAAAAGAAGAAAGGTAACAGCGCTCTCTGCAGGGACAACTCAATCCATACACCAGATCCACTCACAGGTGCCGAGGCTCAATGTGTCCCAACACACTCCAATGCAACAGTAGTATGAAGAGCCGGCAACATTGTAATCCTTGAAGTTTCATTTATTGGTACATCAGAGTGACAATAAAAGAAAAAATCTGACGCATTTCTGCAATATCCTTAGTCGTAGCCATACGACTAAAGATATTGCCGAAACGCGTCAGTTTCATTGTACCAATGTACCAATAAACGACACATCAAGGATTGCTGGTTCTTCTTACTACTGTATAATCATAAACAATCTCCTAATCCCATGTCATGGCTCCTTAAGTATATCATAAGCCAAAACCTTTTTGTATATTTTAATTTTAGTTATTTTGATATTTTAGGGGAGGGTAAATTAATTTTAAATGATCACCTTGCAAAACAACCCATTCAGAAAACGAAATGAAAGGCAAAACATTTGTGTATAGATATAAAAAAAAATTATAAATACCCTTCTTTTCTCTTTTTTTTTTATAAGTAATCACATTCTCTCTGTTCTCAGCTGCATAAGAGCTGGGGGAGGAGAAGCAACAGCACACTGAGCTTCTCAGTGAGAGGCTATGCAGAGAGGGTGTGTCAGGACAAGTCTAATCATTGGAAGAGAAAGGGCAGAGTTTGCAGCATAGCTAGAGAACTGACCACAATGTGCGGCGTGCTCCTGCTTAGTGTGGTCAGTTTTTAATAGGAAAGCAGAGATACTGGAAGGAACACCAGAGATTTCACATAAAGGAAGCAAAACAAAGAGAGCAGGAGACTTTCTTATGCCAGTACATGGTACAGCAGCCGCATATCAGGAATATGAAATGCTTTAAAACATTTTAAACTCACTTTCAGTTTTCATTTTTTATTTTATTTTTTGCAATCTGCATCTAATTAGGGAGATTGCCCTTTACTTGCAGGAGAAGATATCTTTCCAATGTGAGGGACATCTCCTCTTAGACAGCCATTCACTAAGCTAAAGGAAATTCCCCTTAGCGGAATGAACACGCTCTTCTCTTTTGGTAAATGAAACCTAGTAAATCCCTATAATGGGGATACATACAGTAATAAAAACCTGACAGTGGTCGTAGCCCCTTACCTCTCTATCCCAACCTCTAACCTCTCTATCAGCATGATGTAGTGGACAGATATACAAAAACATCCAATTTTTCGGAGTGTCATGTCCTAAATTTCATATTTGTATCTCTCTCAAGTAAAAGAATTGAGTTAAATATGTTCCCACTGAAAACAATACACTGATTTTCTATAACAGTTTTTCGTTAACGGAATCTAGCAGAACTGCCTGCGAATCATTTGTTTGAAGCTGCGAATGTCTGACTCCCGTCTGGATAGAGGTCCTGGGGAAGTAAGGCAATTGGTCAGCATTGCTAGAAGTGAGGAAACTTCTAGGGAACTAATAAGAAGCCTGGGAGTTGCACAGTGGCACCATACATCATTGGCTTCTTAGACAGATAATTAAGCTGGTCACAGATTCCCTTTAATAGCAATAGTAAGAGGAAAGATATACTGTTCCCCAGAGCAGCCAAAACAAAATAAGGTAGAACCACACACCTTTTATGATATCGCTTGCCAAGCTTTATTACTATAACTGGCTAAATAAAACCATAGACGAGCAAAAATGCAGGTAGATCGACTGATACGTTTTGATTTTCGCAATTAGTATGCTTGTTTCAACAGGCTATTTTCATGCCGCCATTGCCGCTGAACAAACGCAATGTCAATTTTCTACTTGTTATTAGGGGACTTGTTCAAGGGAAAAAAAAAAACGATCGAAAAAAGATGTAATTTTGCTGCAGTCTGATGCAAGTAGCCAAGCTTCATGACCATGTTATATCTCTGTATACCAGATCGTACAATTTTCAGTACAGTCATCATCCGAAAATACAATACAAATACACTACAGCACATGACATCACTTCCGATTTTTTTTATTCTGTCATACAAGAACTTTCGTTACTTTAGTAAACTCTTCCGGTTCGATATACGACTAGCATGCAACAAAAATAAAAAAACGGACGATCTGTCATCCAATTTTTCGGATCATGTGTACGGGACATAAGCTTTGACAATAAAACTGGAAGCTCATTGGTTACTAAATGCATAGCTGCACCAGATTCTGTGTGCACCAGTTTTAGTAAATCTCCCCCTGTATACTTTGCAAATGTTGGTGCACTCTACAAGGGGATTTCTCCAGAATTGAATGAGGTGGCTCTCTGCTGACTACCCTGTTTCCCCGAAAATAAGACCTAGCATGATTGTTGGTGATGGCTCAAATATAAGCCCTACCCCCAAATAAGCCCTAGTTAAAGTCCTTGTAGGTCTTTTTTTCAGGTTAGGGCTTATTTTCGGGGGAAAAGGGTAGGGCTTATTTGGGGGATAGGGCTTATATTGCAGCCATCACTGACAATCACACTAGGTCTTATTTTCGGGGAAACGGTACCATTGACCAATCAAATGCAAGCAGAAACTTATTTTTTTAATCTTTTTGCACATGATTGGGTATTGCAAAGTGAAGCTTCACCACATTCACTAAGCTCCAGAGGAAATTTCCTTGCAAAGCAAATAGTGTGCTGTTAGTAAATCAACCCCTATGTGCATTTATAATTTCTGTATTAAGAGTATTGTATTGTATTGGCCACCAATTTATGCAGAAAGTTTGGAATTTGATACCCTTTATTGGCTTATTTGTATATAGCATTTTGGATGTTATATACAATTTGGAGACTTTGTGCAACTCCTGAAGAAGGGACCTTAAGCTAGGTACATGCGGATTTAAATTTGTCTAGTTCAGCAGGGACTGGCCAAATTTTGATCTGTGTGTGGCCTTCAATGTGCAATGGAAGTCGATTGGTAAGTCGACTTCTGTTGAACGAGACTGCTGGAAAACTTACATTCGATCAGCTGTTGAAGCCAGTCGGTTGCAATGCTGATCAATGTATTCTGGAAATAGAAGAGTCCTGCTATCAGAATACAATAACACAGCAGGGAGGATTCCTCCATCCACCTCGCATTGTAAAACTGACATTAAATATGAACAAAGCACCAATGTAGGAGGATTTGTTTTCATCTTTGTGTATCACCTCAGGCCAGTCACAAGGTTCAATGTGTATATGTGAGGGTTTACAATCACTTTAAGATTTGAGTAAATAGTTTACAGTGAGAAAGCTGGCTGTAGGTGATTTATTATTCTTTTTTATTTTTTATTTATAAAAAAAAAAAACTACAAATAGATTCCTCCATCCACACAAGCGAGGAGGATGAATTCCTCCACATCCTGAAGGCTTGCAGCCAACATAAATAAATGAAATTGGTCAATAAAGGGTATAAAACTCAAAATGTTCTGCATTAATAATTCTAATCCTTTCCAAATTTGTATGGAACTTTTCTTGGTGCAATTTTATTAAACATCATCATTCTTAAATCACGTAAGGTGTTCTGAGTCATCGTTGTGCTTTGTTCCTTTATTTATTTATAAAATTTTTCCAATAAATAAATATATATAGATAGATCTAGATCTATCTATATATCTAAATATATCTATCTATATTTACATCTATCTATCTATATATATATATATATATATATATATATAGAGAGAGAGAGATAGATATAGATAGATAGATATAGATAGATAGATATTATATATATATATATATATATATATATATATATATATATATATATATATATATATATATATATTGATAGATAGATATAGGATCTAGATCTATCTATATATATTTATTTAGTGGAAACATTTTATAAATAAATAAATAACGGAACAAAGCACAACGATGACTTAGAACACATTAAGTAATTTAAGAATGATGATGTTTAATAAAATGTATATGTATATATATATATATATATATATATATATATATATATATATATATATATACTATATGGTATATACACAGTTTTCACTTGTTTCATCTAACACTGGTATCCTTTTTATGGGGGTGGGTAATGTTTGATTTAAACACACACATTTCAGTGCCAAGGACATTTGGGTGCAGTTTGTCTAGTGGGCAAGACGGTAACGAGAGGCGGTTAAATAAAGTGCTCGTTGTGTTAACCTGTGTGAGGACAGGACTGACTTGTGCCCTGGTAGCTGACAAATATCTTCCAGGGATGGGAACAATTTATCCTTTCTGCAGACTGCAAAATCCTCCTGCTACTTTTTCCATTGCCCTCGTTACATGGGAATGAAAAGGGTGTATCCATGAGGAAGGAATACTTCTATTTGCCCACAGCATGTGTGAATGTATTAAAGACATTGAAAGAGGTGGATTTTCTTTTGGACACATTTATTTCTCCAGCAAATCTTTGGATTTTAGACTATAGGATGATTTTTTAAATCTCCTCTAAGGAGCTTAATGTCATTCAAAAATTGTATCTTTTTATTGGGGTTTTGCTTTTTTTTTTTTTTTGCATCTGCCGTAACATATTTGCGATAGAAGAGTGAATATATATTTAGTGTAAAAGGCTGGACACATCTCCTGTGTAACGGAAGGGAAAGCCCTGTGTAAACTTAGGTTACTCTGCCGAATAAATGTCCCATTATGTATTGCCTTTTCTCTGTTGTATCATGGTTTAAAGATTTTTTTTATATATATGCAGAGTACATGGTTTATAGAAAATGTAACTATACCGAGCAGAAATGCTTCACCCACCATATGGAAATAGAGGAATAAACCAACAAATATTGCATTGTTTCAGGGTGTAACTCCCATCATGCTATTCTCATCTTATAAGGGGGTTACATTGCAACATTTGGTTCTTCCTTGGTAATAGTATAGTCAAATGGTCTCCTTGCTTGGGGTGCTATTTTATCCACTGACACCAATGAAGGGAACAATTCCTCCTAATGACACCAACAATAGGACTCTATGACACCAATGATGGGGCACAATTCCTCCCAATGACACCAACAATGGGGCTCTATGACAGCAATGATGGGGCACAATTCCTCCCAATGACAGCAACAGTGGGGCCCATTGACACCAATTATGAGACACAATTCTTCCCAATGACACCAGCAATAGGGCCCAATGCCACTAATGATGGGGCACAGTTCCTTCCAATGACACAAACGATGGTGTCCAATGACACCATTGATGGAGCACAATGCCTTCGACTGAGACAAATGATGGGGGATGGGTATATTTATGTGTGTAAGAGGTCGCATTAGGTATTTAGTAGGTGGTGAAATACACTTACACTATTAACCTCCCTGGCGCTACGATTATTTCGGATTTTAGGTGCTAAAAGCGGTACCATTATTTTGCATGAAAATTTGGCGTTTTATATTGTAGTCCTGTAATTCTTAGGAATAACTCTCTTAACCACTTCCCGACCAGCGCACGACGATATGTACGTCGACAGAATGGCACGGGCAGGCATATTGGCGTACAGGTACGTCCAATATTCAATGCCGCCCTGCCATCGGGAGCGCGCCGCCGGCGGCGCGCTCCCGCGCTGGTCGGGACCCCTGTGAGTCCGGTCACGGGGACCCGCGGACTCGATCGCCGCGGGCATCCCCGCGATCGTCTCACGGAGCGGCCGAATGGAGGAAATGCTGTGTAAACAACATTTCTCCATTCTGCCTAGCAACTAGTGACGCTGATCTCTGCTCCATGTGATTGGAGCAGAGATCCGTGTTCACTAAATGAAAGCCCAACCCCCCCACAGTTAGTAACACACCCCTAGGAACACTTAACCCCTACACTGCCACCCACTGGTTAACCCTTTCACTGCCAGTGTCATTTACACAGGAATCACTGCATTTATATAGCAGTGATTACTGTATAAATGACAATGGTCCCAAAAATGTGTCAAAAATGTCCGATGGGTCCCCCACAATGTCGCAGTCACAATAAAAATCGCTGATCGCCGCCATTACTAGTAAAAAAAAAAAAAAAAATAATAAAAATGCTATAAAACTATCCCTATTTTGTAAACGCTATAACTTTTGCGCAAACCAATCAATAATCGCTTATTGCGATTTTTTTTTTACCAAAAATATGTAGAAGAATACGTATCAGCCTAAACTGAGGGAAAAAATGTTTTTTAATATATTTTTGGGGGATATTTATTATAACAAAAAGTAAAAAATAATGCGTTTTTTTCAAAATTGTCGCTCTATTATATAGCGCAAAAAATAAAAACCGCAGGGGTGATCAAATACCACCAAAAGAAAGCTCTATTTGTGGGAAAAAAAAGGACGTAAATTTTGTTTGGGAGCCACGTCGCACCGCGCAATTGTCAGTTAAAGCGACGCAGTGCCGAATCGCAAAAAGTGGTCTGGTCTTTGACCAGCAAAATGGTCCGGTCTGCAAGTGGTTAATAAATCTGTCCAAACCAGAGTCTAGCAGACATCCCGGGTATGATAAAGTTTGAAAAATGAAATCATAAATTATAATATAATAAATAACTATAAATAATTGTACCAAATAATAATATAACAATAATAAAAATTATTCAATAATGTAATCAAATCAAAAACACTGAAATTTGCTCAGTTGCAGAATTATCGCTGTCATTACTTTTCAGTATTTGATGACGGATCTCCCCACAAATCACTATCGCTCAATTCTGCGATTGATTCTAATTTATTATAGCTGTTTTTTAGCTGGTCTAAAACCATTTTTGATGTAAAGGGACAGTTTTGGTTGCTATGGACAATCTCCAGTTTCCAGGCATAAAGAACAGTTTTTATAATATAAAACTGCATGCAGAGCACTGGACAGACCACTAGGGACAACGGGGATGTGAAATATTTACATACAGCAATGTAATCTGTAAGATTACATTATACTACATGTATACTGTGTGTTTCACTTTTTGAATTTGGCACCGATCTCCGTCCCCGTGCGTCGCAACGCTCGCAGGGAATGGAGATCGGCTCCGTGATAGATCGAGCGAGACACGATTTGCTCGTACAGCGGGGAGACAACGCTGGGTCCGAGGGAGAAGGTAAGTAAACCTCCTCCTGGATCCAGCGATGCGGTCCCGAGTCTGGCTCAGGGTTACCGCTTTTGGTATAAAAATTCCACCCCGAGCCAGACTCTGGAATACCGGCAGGGGGGTTAATATTGTTTAATAGGCTCTTACTATATTGTTTTTTGGGGATTCTTGGGATAATTAACACAGTGTGGCTTCCTTGTGTTTACTTTAGTGCATCCACAAACAGTGGGCATCACTAAGCTGCAGCTGGGAGATTCACATATAGGGGGCATATATTTGATATAGTGCCTGTAACATAATACATTTTTTTAATGATGGGGGATTGTTTACTCCCACTGACGCAGGAATATTTTGTACTTCTGATGGTCACAGTCCGGGCCCCCTAAAGTCTGAAGGACAGTTAACCGGCCCTTTGTTTTGAAAGTTTGGAGACACCTGGTATAGTCTATTTCCTTTTTTTTATGTTTCAGGTCTTTTGTTTATCACAAACGATGCTGCGGTACTAATAGTAATGCATATTGGTGGTATTATCAGGAGGAACACTGATGTATAAAAATTAAATAGCTGCTGCTCTATATAGCTGCATTTTGTATAGAACTATACTGTATATTTTGCATATTTGGATGGTAACTGTACAAATGTTATACTGATACGCTTGGGAGCCTTTTTCATAGAATTTTTTTTGCAATTTATCAACTAGGTCACTAGGTCTTTCCTCATTCCCTTCTTGCCCTGAAAAGATGGCATCATTCTCATTGTTCTCCCCTCCTCGTTCTTTCTAAATTGAAATTTTAGGCTGGCCATACACTGACCAAAATTCAGCCCTGCAGAATATCGAACAGTGTTTGGCCTCCCCACTTGACAGAAGCTGATTATTTAAATTACTTCTGTAGAAGGGACACGTTAAAACATTTTCTGATGATCAGTAGCCGCAGCCACTGATCAGTTTATTGTGACAGTGGCGGGTGCTGCTTTCAGAATACAATGTCTTGTGGGGGATTCCTCCACCTGCCTTTTTTCTCTTTTGGCTTACTGGCTGAATGGATTTTTTTTTTTTATATATCAGTGTATGGCCAGCCTTAGCAAAGCTTTCCTTACCCATCAAAGTATATGGGCAGCTTTAGTGCTGTTTAGAAGCTACAACATATACATCTCCTTGTATTCATTAACTATGAAATAGTGTCGGCCAGCAGCCATTAAAGGAGCCCTGATGTTTCCGGCAATGGTCTTTTATTACACTGATCTAATTGTTCAGTTTTATCACAAGATCCCCAAGGCTTCCCTGAAATATTCCAGTGAGGAGGTCAAGAATTTCAGCTTGTTTAGATTGCATTAAGATTCATGCACCGAGTGAAATAAAAATATGCATAGGGTCAGTGTGCTTAGGCCAGGAGAGCTGAAGGAGGCCGGTGTCTGAAAGACTACCACCTTTTAGTCAATGGGGTTGAGAAATCCCAGGAATGTCCTGACTAGTGTGGTAACAGGGCAGTGTGAGATTTCTTTATGCTATTCTGACTACATCCCAGTCTTGTGTTTTCTCAACTCCCATAGTGTACTAAAAACCGGCACTAACTCTAAAACTTATGCCGAGGTCTGGATTAATTCAAAGTGATTTCTCTCAATTTATGGTACTTAGATGCAGTGAAGATCCGCTTTAAACTGTTGAGATAAGATACCGGCCACAAAGGAAGTGCATAGTTTTCACTGAGTTTGCTGACTGGTAAATTTCCATTGTCAGAGGAAATCAGGATGCAATAATTGTGTATGAACAAATTATATATACTGTACAAATAAGCAGTTTAAACCATAGTTTCTACAACTTGTATTATATTTTTGTGACATCTGATGTAAGGTCCAGGTTAACTGAGTATTGGAAAATCTGTTTAAAAATTGTCAAATTCAGGGGTTTGCTATCCTTCTTCTGTGACTGCTAACATTCTGTGTGTCCTTCAGTGCAGACATCAGAGACTCGAACCGAGTTTATGAGCATGTTTACCATCTGTGTTTGCAGCTGGCATGGATGGTTTCTCTTCAGCCATTCATTCCATTCTTGAAAGTCAGGAAGTGCAATGTGAGCTAGATATGCGATATCTACCACAGTATAGCTACCATGCATAGTCAAAAGTAAATTCAAAGTGTCTTACTGCTTAGCTTATTTTTTGGTGCTCCATAGGCATTAACATCACATCATTGTGTGCCTTCTAACATAGTAGCTTGACAGTCACACACTACCAGTGTAGAGCCCTCCACAATCACATGCAAGCAAGTTGTAGGATCCCTAAGCCCTCTCTTATTGATGAATTTCATCCATGGTTCCATCAGGCGGTGTCCATAAGTAAAATGATAGCATAAATTATTATAAATATTATATTATATTATTATTATTATTATTATTGAAGCATGTACTTACCTCAGAAAGTATCCACTGTATGTATCTTAACCATGCTTCCTAATAGGAAAAGTTACTGAGAAAGTGAAGAGGATTATTGGGTGTGTTAATGCATGTCACAGTCTTCTTCTGTTTATGACTTTTGGGGTGATCGGGCTCTGGACACTTTGATTGTGAATTGCTGACCAGGGTTCTCTCTATATAGTGCATGCCGTATGTGCTGTGGTTCTTTGTGAACTTACTTGTCCTGTTTTATTCTGAAAATGAGTAAAATCTATTCTTTAAAATAAAATAAAAAAGGTTACTGAGAAAGGAATTCTAGCGTCCATTACTCAGGGAGCATAGGTGCTTTGAACGGCAGCAGCAACATGGTCCCAACAAGCAGCATCTATACCAGTGATTCTCAACCAGGGTTCCATGAAACCCTAGGGTTCCTCCAGAGGTTGCTAGGGGTTCCTTCAGCATTGGGCAATTTCTGCCTCTCAGATAAGTTCCCACTGACACCATTGATCTTTTTAGCTATCTATAAGGAGGTAATTCTTCCCAGTGACCACAAGTGTAAGGACCATTCTTCCCACTGACCATCACACTAATGTATCATGAGTTGTAGACTTCTAATTTTTAGCAGCGGTTCCCCCGAGACTGGAGAACTATTTCAAGGGTTCCTCTGTGTTGAAAAGGTTGAGAAAGGCTTTCTGGTAGTCATCTGTACATAATGGCACATCCGTTATTAACCTAGGGCACTGAGGTGCCTAAGGCATCACCCAGTACCCACATCTCTTTCATGATTCCATTAATCAGCATCCATGCACAGCCTGCCACTAACTGGCTAGTATTAGTTAAAGTGGAACTTTTTTCTTAATCAACTTTGAATATTTAAAATCCTTATACTGCTAGCATTAGAAAATAGATAGACGTAAAGTACAGTAAAACCTTGGTTTGAGAGTAACTTGGTTTGAGGGTGTTTTTGCAAGACAAGCAAAATTTGTATATCACATTTACTTGTGTTAAACTTTTTTTTTCTATTATTTCTTCAGTTGCTTCCTGGTTTCTGGCCTAGGCAAATTATGTCATACATCCCGGGAGTTTTCAGGGGGGGCAGGAGGGGTTTTCTCATCTAAGCACACCCTTCTGTCTTCATGTCTGAGCTAAGGGCAGATGGACTACAGGAAGTAAATACTACATGGATCATCTGCCCTTACTCAAGATGGCCACAGCCAGAAATGCTAGGGTGGTGTTTTGCAGAGGGATTTCTCAGCAAAATAAAGCTTAGAGCCATGGATGTGTATATTAGTACGCACATTAGCTATGAGCTGATGACTATATTTATCATATGAAACCAATGAACCAGTGCTGTCAGGTAGACAGCATGTATCCTAAAGACCACATTTTAATTTAATAAAAATAATAATTACATTACATCAGTGCAAAAAATGACATCAATCAAAGACCAGAGACAGTCCACATGACAATCACAGACCAGGGACAGCCCAGATGACAATCACAGACCAGGGACAGTCCAGATGACAATCACAGACCAGGGACAGTCCAGATGGCAATCACAGACTGGGGACAGTCCAGATGACAATCACAGACCAGGGACAGTCCAGATGACAATCACAGATGGCAATCACAGACCAGGGACAGTCCAGATGGCAATCACAGACCAGGGACAGTCCAGATGGCAATCATAGGCCAGGGACAGTCCAGATGGCAATCACAGACCAGGGACAGTCCCGATGGCAATCACAGACCAGGGACAGTCCAGATGGCAATTACAGACCAGGGACAGTCCAGATGGCAATCACAGACCAGAGACAGTCCAGATGACAATCAGAGACAGTCCAGATGACAATCACAGACCAGAGACAGTCCAGATGACAATCACAGACCAGGGACAGTCTAGATGACAATCACAGACCAGAGACAGTCCAGATGACAATCACAGACCAGAGACAGTCCAGATGACAATCACAGACCAGGGACAGTCCAGATGACAATCACAGACCAGGGACAGTCCAGATGACAATCACAGACCAGAGACAGTCCAGATGACAATCACAGACCAGAGACAGTCCAGATGAGGGGGTTTTGACTTCCTCTAATATGTCTGCATGCTTTTTCTTGGTTCAGTATTTCATCAAATATTGGAGCTAGTATGACAGTCTGCCAATTTGCATTGTCAGGGGGAGGACAGCAATGACAACACATATATTTCTCCAATGACAGGTTTAAATTTAGTGGCAGGCGCTATAACCTTGCATCTCCACCATCCTGTTCAGTAAAAGCTGAATTCTGATTGGTTGCAATACTATATTTTGCATGTTATTTTTTGCCCTACTGCAGTGGTGAGTAAAATATGCTACGACTCACAAATATATCATTTTTAAAATGTAGTCAAGAAGTCATATTTCATGGGGCTTCATGTATATGAATATTGAGTATTTTACGAGGCTTCATATATACCGATAAATCACCAATGTTTCATGCATAGAAACACTCACAGGGCACTGTTAGGCCGCAGAACGGATTACATACAGAAGTGGCCATGGTCCCAGAATATTATACCCAAACAGCCAAATTCAGTATTTCTTTCCTATACAAATCATGGGCCTGAAGGGAACATCTCTGGAAAACTGGCTGCTTTAGAACATAAGGAATGTAGTTGTCACATGAACAAAACAGTGCCCACATTTTTAAAACTGGCATCAAGATAATTTCTGTTGCAAACATGTCGCTTCAAAGGTTTGTAGATTAGCAGTTTTGTCAGACTCCCTGCTGAGCAGGTGGCATTTTACAACCTAGGATGATGTTCACATGTTACATTTTTTCTGTATAACACAAATGCAGGTGAGACGATGGTGAATTTTTCCAAGCTTTTACTGAACAGTGAATTTTAACAAGTGACTGTATCTGCTTTATTTTTTTTATTAAAGCACATGCAACATTTTTTATTGTTTTTAAAGGAGAAGTCCATCCAAAGCTCATTTTAGGAGTGTGAAAATCAATAGGAAATGCTGTATTCCTATCACATATACAGCATTGATTAATAGATAGGCTCTTCTGACAGGACAGCAGGCAAAATGTTAAGGCTGTCATCTGCCATCACTCTAAATGATCCTGTGGTTTGTAAGAGCGCAGGATTGTTTCAGTAGTCTGTAAACAAGAAACTGTCTTGCTGATTAACAATACCAATCGACAGATGAAATTACCATGGGGAGTTTCTTAGATTTATGATTTGTGTGCAGTGAAAAAATGCACCTTACATTTATCAAATCATTGATCTGTTTGAGATAACCCAAGAAGTTGATTAGGCAAACATTTGCGCTGCTCTCAAGCCCAAGGTCGGGTCACGGTCCCAATTGCCCAGGTGCTAAACTCTGGCAGAGGCTTGTTCTATAAATCATGAGAGTCAAGAAGGGAGAAAAAAAAATTTGCACTCCAAGAATGTTTAAACGCTGGCAAAGTTATTGTTCCTGACCAAACCAGCAAAGAGTCTCTACTTGGGACCTCTACTGACGCATTTCAGCTCAGCTTAATCGTAGAGACAAGGAGGAGCAAGAGTGCAGATGGCATCTTCTCCTTTTTCCCCTACTCCCCCTTTCTTGCCGCTCCCCTTTCTCTTTTCTTCTCCTTGTCCTGCCCTCATCTCTTTTTATTTCCCTTCTTCCATCTCCCTTCCTTTCCCTTCCCATCCCCTGCTTGCCTATTTCTCCTTCCAATACAGTGATTGCTAGCCAAGTACCGTATTTATCGGCATATAACACGCACTTTTTTCCCCTTAAAATCAGCCTTCGGCCCTTCCTGGGGGCCGAGAGCGGTCGAAAGCCGCCGAGAAGGGCCGAAGGAGGCCGAAAGCCAACGAGAACGGCCGAAGGCGGCCGAGAACTACCGAGCACCGCTGAGATACACAGGACATCTCGGTGGCACCATTTTTAAAAAGAAAAGCTAAAAATAAAACAGTCAAGGCTGAAAATGGCACAGACAAGGGGACAAGGCTGCATTGATGGACAAGGCTGCAATGGTGGACAAGGCTGCAATAGTGGACAAGGCTGCATGACAAAGCTGCATATGACACTGACCATGGTGCAATGATGGACAGGCTGCATGACAAGGCTGCAAATGACACTAACAAGGCTGCAGATGGACACTGATAAGCCTGCATTAATGGGCATTTAAATGTAAGTTTTTTTTCCTTAAACTTCCCCCCTAAAAGTTTTTTTACTTAAAATTCCCTCCTAAACTTGGGGTGCGTGTTATATGCTGATAAATACGGTATGTTTAATTCCTTCTGTCAGACAAAGCTCCAACACGTTGGAGCTTGCCCCCACACATTCATATTTGCCCATTTTTATGATAGGCAGCCTCAATAGCCAGTAGGACTATGCAGGCAGGAGGAAGGGATGGGTCTCTATTGGCCAGTGAAGTGGCACCCATCATAGTCAGGGGCCAATAGAGATGAGTGATGCTTAGCAGCAGTTTTCAGGCAACCTGGCATTCTGCAATGTCAGGAGGCTGTCACAAGTATATAAAGACCTAGAATGATCTGCATGTCATACCTTTATATTTTTTGTAATATTTGTAAGTGTTTTTTTTAAAGTGATACTAAACACACACTGTCTAACTTACAGTTTTTTTTCATATATGAATGATTGCACTGTAATTATTTTGATGAAAAATGCATGTTAGTAGCGTTTTCCTAATCGATACACAGCTGTCACATGACACAGCTCTTTCCCATCATGTCTACAGGGAAACATAAACAGGAGGAGCTTTCAGTCCTCTGCTGCTGGTCACGTGTTCAAAAAAGAAGGCAACCTTTGGAATACAGAGAATAAATTAATTAATATCAATAAACTGTTTTAAATTGTCATACACATATATATTTGAAATCAAATATATATATTTATTTAAAATCTAATCTTTATTATATTTTGACAATAACATGATGTGGGCGGATTCCTGCCAGTCATAGGCTGTGTCACGCCCTTCCAGCCTGTGTCCTAGAATAAGAGGGAGGTGAAGCCTCCATCAATCTACTTGTAATATCCCACCCCCATTCTGTTTAGCTGGTTAGTGGGCATGGAGGAGGAGGGAGGAAGTGGACTGTCATTTACCACTGTGTATATGCCCACATGTGTGACTCTATAGTCACATGGGCTGCCCACATGTTATAGGGAGGATATAGAAACTCACTGAAAACTGAGCATGTGTAGAGCTGCCAACACTGCTCTGCAAAATCCCTAGCTGAATTGAGGACATGAACAGAAGGTGGCGATAAAGCAGCAGGATCAACTAGGTTTTTTGCAGAACACAGAAAACAAATCTCATAGTGACTGAGTGAGTATGAACATGTAATACAGCATTTATTGATAGTTTTTTTATGATGTGGGCTTAGTGACACTTTAAGGGTCCAGTACCGGCTGTTGTATTGTCTATAACAGTGTTTCTCAACCTTTTTTTAGTCAAGGCACCCTTTAAAATTATAGACACTCTTAAGACACAATCTAAAATTATGGACAGTCTCGAGGCACCCCATTCTAAAATGTAAAAAAATATTCTAATAGTTATACATAATACATCAACATCCACACACTTAGGACACCCAACGTTAGAGGTGATTTATTCTTCAAAATCCAATACACTTTTGCATACTGGTACTGACTAGTATTCCAGTGTTTCTCTTCTCCCTCAATTTTTCTCCATGACTCAGCTAGTGACCCCAGCACTGACAGAGGAGTAGGGGAGGGTAATTGGTTGTTAGGACGCCAGCGGCTAGAAGGTTGTAATGGTGCACAGTAAAAACCTGTGGCTTTGTGTAACGAAAAGGCAGGCTTTGTTCATCTGCTGGCTTATATACAATTTTGAGGCAATTTTTAGGCATTTGGCCAAGGCACCCCTGAAGAAACCTCAAGGCACCCTGGTTGAAAAAGGCTGGTCTATAATATAGAATAAAAAACTGATTGAACAAGAACAGGATGGCCACAGCAGGCGTGCAGGCCTTGGAACTAGAGTAAAGATATCTCAATAATAATCCCTGAGAGAAGTAAGAATCTGTCAGGTAGTTTGACAATTTGGCATTTACCGAACACTGAACGATCAGTTTTGGGTTGGGCTAGTTCTTTAGCCTGAACGCGTGGAAGACTTCAGAAGCCTAGTTTACAGTGTCAATAAACATAGTTTACTTGACAAATAAAAATCTATTTTAACGATTCCTCTGCTCGCTTTAAATCTGTTTAGCTTGGAATGATTCTTTTCAGAAAGCTCCTTTAAGCAATGTAAGCTGTAATGAAAAGCAATGCTGAATAGCTGTACATTCTTGTCACATATTCTGTAAAGGTCTCGCTTTTGTGAGTCACTGGACAGGATCTCATCAGACAGCCATCAAAGCCAACACAAAGGGCATTCTGGATCTCTTGAAGGACGCTAACATTGAATAAAAAGAACGACTCGGTTCTGAGCTGCATTGCTTGAATATTTAAATGCTGAAAACCCAATACACAATACAATACTTTTAAAGATGTTTGCAAATCTGTAACCTTTTCTAATTGTTTGGGTACCAAGTGCTTTTTTTTTTTATATATCCTACGTGTTCAAATTGTAAAAGCCTAAAGTGAGTGGGTTGATAGAAAACAGTAACAGAAGGCACACACCACAGAAATGTATACACGCTACTAAGTAAGTGCAGTGAAGCACAGAAAAAATTTCCATTTAAACCTCTGAATTGTGATTCCTAAGCCTGTGCCCGCTTCAGTGACCAGATTAGACACCCAGCTTGCTGCTATGTTGGCTTAGAGTAGGGGCATAATACAGATCTTCTCAAAGCTGGCTGAAGGCCGCCAAGCTATTTTGGCCAGATTCTAAAATTATATTTATTCCCAACAATAGTGATACGTGCACTTAAAATTAATCTAATCTAATTAGAATCAAATTAAAGCCTTATCATAAATGGGATTACATGCAATTGATTGATTTTTGTGAACAGTAGCTTTTTTACTAAGCTGCAAAAGTTATAGGACGCAAGTGTCTTCAGTAGATGCCGACGCAGGCAAATAAATGTTTTTGTTGCAATTTTCTGTTGTGCACCTCAGATGGAAACCTAAAGAAAAATTGATCTTGTATTTCCATTTAGTAGAAATGTTATTAATTTATGTATGGTGTCTGACCAGATCAGGCACAGGATCTGCCCTTGTTAGCTAGGGCTTTATATAGTGATCATGTAGTCCTAGGCCTGCCTGTGATATAAATACTGGTATATATATATATATATATATATATATATATATATATATGTAACATTGGGGGTTATTTACTAAAACTGGATAGTGCAAATTTTGGTGTGGCTTTGCAGAGAAACCAATCAGTTTCTAGGTTTTATTGCCAAAGCTTAATTGGACAAGCTGAAGTTAAAAGCTGATTGGCTACCTTGCACAGCTGCATCATATTCTAAATGCCCCAGTTTTAGTAAATCTCCCGCCATGTACCAATGAAAATTATGTAGTTTGCTTTGTATACAGCCACTGTATAGTCCTGTGCACGTCAGAGAAGAGATGGCCAACAATTATTTGAGGTGCAGAGACTCTTGTGAATTTTTTGCCAAGCCCCTACACACACTCTCTCAGAAGTTCTTCTCCCCCAAAATGTAACCAGGAAAGTTAAAGTGGTTGTAAACCCTTACATATAGTCAGGGAAGTGACTGGCATCAGGTGATACACAGAGATGAAACAAATCCTCCTACATAAGTTGAACCTGTCTATCTGCAATCTCCTATTCTCTACATCTGTTCAAAGACCAGAATTTAAAAACCTTGTCTGAGCTGTCAGAAAAGGGAGGTGGAGCGGAAGTAACACTCTGCAGAGCTCCGTGAGGAAAGAACTCTGAGAGCTGATTGGAGGGAAGGGACACACCTCCCTTCACACAGCACATAGGAACAGAGCTGAGGCTGTCAATCAGCTGGAGCATCCTCCCCTGTCACCATTTTTCTCTTAATGTCAGGAAAACTCGTCAGAAGTGATTCATGCTGATAGCAGAGGAACAAAGCAGTAGACAGAACTGACACTTAGTGCTCTGGATTGAGACAAGTACACACTATAGCTCAGTGGTCTCCAAACTGTGGCCCAGGGGCCAGTTGCAGCCCTTTGTTTTCCTTTATCTGGCCCTTGGGGCACTGTTCCTCTCACTGATATGACACACTATTCCTCCTACTGACACCAACTATGGGGCACCATTCTTCCTACTGACACTAATGTTGTGATACTATTCTTCCTACTGAAACCAATAATGGGGCACTACTCGTCCTACTGACTCCAATGGTGGATTATTATTCTTCCTACTGATACCAATGATGGGACACAATTCTTTCCACTGACACCAATGATGGGGTACTATTCATCCCACTGACACCAATGATGGGGTACTATTCATCCCACTGACACCAATGGTGGGATACTATTCTTTCCACTGACACCGATGATGGGGTACTATTGTTCCCTCTAAAACCAATGATGGGACACTATTCTTTCCAGTGACACCAATGATGGGGTACTATTCTTCCCACTGACACCAATGATGGGGCACCATTCTTCCTACTGACACTAATGTTGTGATACTATTCTTTCTACTGAAACCAATAATGAGGCACTACTCGTCCTACTGACTCCAATGGTGGATTATTATTCTTCCTACTGACACCAATGATGGGACACTATTCTTTCCACTGACACCACTGATGGGATACTATTCATCCCACTGACACCAATGATGGGGTACTATTTATCCCACTGACACCAATGGTGGGATACTATTCTTTCCACTGACACCAATGGTGGGGTACTATTGTTCCCACTGACACCAATGATGGGACACTATTCTTTCCAGTGACACCAACGATGGGGTACTATTCCTCCCACTGACACCAACAATAGGGTACTATTCCTCCTACTGACAATAACATCTGCCCCCCCCCCCCCCCCCAAGTAAACTGGCCCTTTGTTTAAAAGGTTTGGAGACCCTTGCTATAGAGGGATATTCTTTGTTCATATTCCATGCCGGAGGTTTACAACCACTTTAAGAAAAAAATAAAAATACTTATAGTTTGCAAATGGTATGTTTTGGTATGTTTTTTCCCATCCTGCCTCATTGGGTAAGTAGTGACCCATGCTAGGCATTTACACTATCCTTCTGTGTTTGATTTACTTAAATGTAGGAAAAATTATTTGGGAAGTATTAAAAAAAAAGAAAATATCCAGATGCTTTCTTAGATCACGTTCCTCTGCTTTTAAACGTACTTGCATTTACATGTGTTTAGATGTGTTCAAAGTATCCAATTTGTCCCAGAAGGCACAGAATTCTATATTTGTAAAATGCCGCTAAACTTAATATGTCTAAATGCAGGTAAATGCTCAGTGTGAACTATATCATTTAAAATCATTACATATTTCTATGCATCTAGAAATGTCCTATAAAGGCATATAAATAAATGTATGTCATTGCCAGTGTGAATGAGGCCTTATCTTAAGACTGTGCTGGATAATGTTCCTCCTACTTGGAACCAGCCTTCTGTATTACTGTTTCTGACAGCATAACATTGATAATGTTTAAAGTTATGCCCTTAATAAGATTAATTTGAGGAAAGAAAAACAATAATTGCACTTTTGTGAGCATCAGCATTATTACACTGCTTTTCAGGATCAGTCATTTGTTTTAGATGTCAAATGACAATTTAAGAGAATAAAGGCATTTATCTTCTGAAATGAGCTGGTTCTTGTTTGTCTTATGAAAACGTTATCACTTGGCATGTCGTCCACCTTCCCAACCCACAGCGCTCCATTAATTGGGATTTCCTGTCATTGTCCTGCCTGTAATCCATGCCAGACTTTACCCCTAATTTGTATACTGAGCAAGAATCTGGAAAGGAGATTGGTTCATGCTCCTGCACATTTGTAGAGCTGTCATTGCTGGCGGTGAAGTCTTTGACCCTATGTGAGTTTCTGTAAGACGTAGTAAGGTGATTGTGGCTGTATTACTAGGAGGTAGCACATCTTTAAGCTGTAAGCTTGTGCAGATAGCGTTTTATCACAGATTGGGCTCAGTTCACAAAGCTAAAGCTGCTGATTGAGGATCCTTATTTCCAAAAAAAATAGTTATATTAAGTCAAAGCCAATAAGACTTAAAAACTGCATGGCTGAAAATAAAGATCCTTATCCTTGTGTGAACAGTTCAAACGCCTAAATCCACAACCGTAAAATCAGTCCCATAAACCTAAACCCATAACAGTAAAATCAGTCTGTAAATGCAGTAAAGCATGCTTGTTATACTCGTTGTGGAACCTAAGGGGTTAATCCCTCACATTGTGTAAAAAGGCTGTTTGATCCTGTCTGCTCTGATCCTCCCCTTTGTCAACAGTCCCCAAACCATCTCCTGCTAGTACAGAGCCTTGGGGGCAAGCTGCACATGCTCAGTTTGGCGTGTATTGCTAGAGAGTTTTTTTTGGGGGAGAGTTCATGTGATCAGCACTGGGCCAATCAGCACTGTCCAGAGGGTCAGGGGTCCTTCAGCCTCATAGTACAGTCAGAGTAGAATGCAAACTCCTCCTATAAGCTTTAACCAGACACTGATAGAAGTCACAAGACTTTTCTACATGCTGATTGAGAAAAGGTATTTAGCAGTTTATATTTGCTAAAACTATTGAACTATAGAACTATTGCTCAAAGATGAGTCTGCTCAAATGGCAAGATCTCCTCGTGCAGGGTGCCCGCTCATTCGCAGCTGCCGCAATCAAGGAAAAAGAAGTCTGGATAGCTGCACTCCCAAGCTGAGATCCAATATGCCTTTGTTAGCATAAAATCATGAAACGCACATTAGCTTCCAGTATCCGTACCGAGTTACTGCACTGCTGCAATGTGAACGCAGGCGGTCTCTCTCTCGGCAAGGGCATTATTCAGGGAACACTGCATTTTTTTTCAATGAATGTCTTTCCAGAAAAGGCTTAGCATTTATTGAAAAAAAAAAAAAAAAACTGTGCCTACTACCGTGATTTCCAGCTTCTACATGATATGGGGCATACACACTTTCATCAGTCCGAGCTGGATGAATGAAACTTCAGATTTAGGGGACGGTTCACACCAGAGAAATTCATTCTAGATGTGTTTCTGCATGCATGTTTTTTATGCATTTTTGCTGCATTTTTGTACGCTTTTAATTTGCTGTAAATGTGTTTTTTTCAGTTTCCTGTTTTATTTATTTTTTTGTTTTTTGCTGTAATGCATTTTTGATGCATTTCAGTTCAGTTCAGAAGAAATGCAGCATGTTCTACTTTTTTTTCTGGAACATACTGGAGCTGACTACACTGGTGTGAACTAGGCCATTGAAACACATATAATCTACTGTCCATGATGCAGAAAAATAACCGCACTGGACTGCATCAGTAAAAAGCCGCTAAAACTAGCAGCGTTTAACCGCTAACGGACCCGCCGCCCCAGTGTGAAAGCAGCATAAATGCATATAGTTGTATGCATTTTCCATTTGAAAGGTTTCTATGTATTTGTATTATGGTTTTGTTTTGTTTTTTTACTCAGCTTTGCTTGTATCACTTGTTTTTGTAATAACAGTCTGAAATGATATACTTCTATATAAATATTATGTTGGTCTTGTATAATAAAACAATACTTTGTCAAGGTTGTTGGCAGTTGGCCCATAGTGATTGTTAAGCATGTTTATCAGACTGTAGAATTCAGCAGGCTTATTATGCCGGGAATTGATTTAGCTTTGATCAATGTCTAGGGCCGTATTGCAATAATGATGGCGTAGCTTGGTCTACTCACCCCCAAATACAGGAAAACAGACCAATTACCAAAAATATGACTAAAGCGAGTGTATTCCTTCGCTTCAGGTAAAGAAATGATAAATGACAAACATTGCTCAATATGCTACTAAATTGATTTGGTAGTTGCCTCTTGCACAGATTGGCAAAGCTCACATGTTCTGTACCAACAAGATGCATTGTGGGATATTCAATTGTAGTTCTTGTCCCAAGAGCTGCCATTTCTGGCATGGTCTGTCTTGTACTTGTGACCATTAAGAGACTCGGATTATCTCCCTGGAGTAGACTTCCTAACAACATCTGCTCTCTTGCTAATGAATGTGACGATGTCAGAGCAAAACTGTGAGACAAAATATTGAAAATATTAAAATAATGTACAGTAAGTAGTGGAACCTCAGGAAGACAAAAGAAAAATTGAATAATTTATTTGATTTTAATTCATTTATTTTATTTTATAGTTTTACTTATAAAATGTGTACATAGATAGTTGTTTTGGAGTCACTAAACCTTTTATTGCACAGCTTAGCTGAGTTTTACACATATGGTATAGTATTGGTTCATATGGGATTTGGTATGCAAAAGTCAATTCACAAAGTTTACTGCTCCATAAAAACCTCTAGCTGCTGTCAGATTTTCCCACTTGATCGGCGCTGCAGGCCATAGCATGCAATGCTGATCAGTGTATTCTGTTGGCGGGGAAGCCACAGATCGTGCATCAATAGAAACACACACTGTAACCTAGAATGACAAGGCACTTCTCTGCTCCTCCCTCCTTCCTTTCTCTAAGCTAACACATTGATTGGAGACTGTACTGTCCACTATTAACTCTTTCATGTAGAGACTAAAATTTCAGGGAAGCAGCACTGAGAGAGCAGGAGCCAACAGCACCGAAAAGCTGTAAATTTTAAAAACTGGGGTGAGAATTCTAATAAATAGCTTTTGGACAATGTTTATTTTATTGTGCTCAATGTGCTAAACTAAATAACACTGAGGGTTTAATACTACTTTAACCACTTGCTGACCACCCTATAGCTGTTTTACTGCTACAGGACAGCAGCTATGCACATCTAAATATGTGATCTCACACTTTCAGGTAGGGGGCGCACACTGTGATCACACACAGCGGAAACAGATCTGCAGGTACCGGGTACTTGATGTCCGCCGGCACCCACGCTCATTAGGCACAGACACAGAACTGCAATCTGCCTATGTAAACAAAGCAAATCGATGTTCTCACAAGAGGGAAGGGATTAAGTTTGTGGCCCTGAAAAGCAGAAAATAAATTCCATGTCTTCCTCTAGTAAAAACACCTCACACATTTCACATTAACATTGGTTAGGCACACAGTTAACCCTTTGGTCGACATTAATGTTAACCCCTTCCCAGCCAGTGTCAGTTCAGTGAAAGTGCATATTTTTAGCACTGATGACTGTATTAGTGCCACTGATTCCCAAGTGTCAGTTAGTGTCAGAATGTCTGCCGCAATATCGCAGTCCTGCTATAAGTTGCCGATCGCTGCCATTAATAGTAAAAAATTAATTACCAAAAATCTCCCATAGTTTGTAGACGCTTATAACTTTTGCGCAAACCAATCAATATACATGTAATGGGATTTTTTTTACCAAAATATATGTAAGAGAATACATATTGGCCTAAATTGATGAAGAAATTTGTTTTTTATTTATTTTTTATTTTTTGCATATGTTTTATAGCAGAAAGTAAAAAATATATTTTTTCCAAAATTGTCAGTCTTTTTTTGTTTATAGCACAAAAATTAAAAACGCAGTGGTGATCAAATACTACCAAAAGAAAGCTCTATTTGTGGTAAAAAAGGACATAAATTTTATTTGGGTACAACGTCGCACGACCTAGCAATTGTCAGGTAAAGTAACGCAGTGCTGTATCTCAGAAAATGGCCTGGGTATGAAGTTGTAAATCTTCCAGAGGTCAAGTGGTTAAAGTTTATATACAATGTAACCATTGTCATCTTTATCCAACCCCCCTCCCAGATTAAATACAGTTCAAAGTTGTTAAAGTCACGCACTATAAGGAAAATTAGATGCCGGTAAATGAATTTTTATTGCTTGAACAAGTTTGACTGTAAAGAATGTGGATATTGTTGTTGCCTACCAATGTGGCTGCTGCCAGCTATGCCATGTTCTGAATTGTCATTCCAATTTATATTTAGTTTCCTGCTGACAAGAGCTTTACGTTGTATATATTTGTCTTGTTAACAATGTATACCTCTGAATTGTGTCTCAAATTCTTTTCTATTTTGGTCCTGTTTCTTTAGAGCCATACACATGCCATGTTTTTCATATCTGAAAGTGTATATTAGATACAACTACTCTCGTATGACAGTCTGAACAAGTATGAAATCCAGTCCATGTGATGCACAAGCATCTTAAAATAGACAAAAATGTTCTTTACCTTCCCTGACTGAGCCGAATCCTCCTTGATGTGTCTCACACGCTTCCCCTCTCAGACACTGCAGCTCTCGGAAACCCACAGGTCATTGTGTGACTTTGCTGTGCTGGAGACCATAAATGGGAGGCAATATTTCCAATTCATCATGGATTCTATATATGGAGTCCTGCAAGGAACATCAATACGGATGATACTTGAACTGTATGATAAAAAAAAAAAGAATGATTAGAGAATATCTTGTTGCTGAAAATTGTAGAAAAAAAAGACAAATCCTTAAATCCATTTGATTCTGGGTGCCATCTGCTTGGTACATAATTGTGTCTATTTATTGTGAAACTTCCCAGCTTGTTATCTTGATTTTAATATGGTAAGCCTATTTTAAAAAAAGGCATTTTTTCTGACACAAAAGCTGTAAAGAACAACATTATTATATGATAAGAAAACAGGATTTATGTTACCGGGATTACAGGTTTCACCTTCTGGTCCTCTTATAGAATTATAATTAAACGTTTCAATGCATTGTAAAGAGCCGGAGGAGAGCTATTACTCTTGGTGTAGGGGGTCTCAATCATGTCAGGGTAAATGTAGGATTTTGAAGTATTCCAGCTCCATCATTTTAACCTCCCTGGCGGTATGATTATGTCAGATTTTTGCATCTCAAAACGGTGCAATTATTTTGCATAGAAATTTGGCGTTTTAAATTATTGCCCTGTAATTCTTAGCAATAACACACTTAAATCTGTCCAAACAAGAGTCTAGTAGACATCACGGGTATGATGAAGTTTGAAACACAAAAATAAATAAAAAATTATATTATAATAAATAACTATAAATAATTATAAAAAAATAATAATATAATAATAATAAAATGAATTTCCCCACGATTCACTATCGCTCAATTCTGCAAGTGTTCTCATTTACTATCGCTGTTTTCTAGCTGGTCTAAAACCGCTTTTGATGTAAATGTACACTCTTTGGTTGCTATGGACAATCTCCAGTTTCCAGGCAGAAAGAACAGTATATATAATATAAAACTGCATGCAGGGCACTGGACAAAGCACTAGGAACAAAAGGGATGTGAAATGATTTCATACAGTAATGTAATCTGTAAGATTACACTGTACTGTATGTATTATGATTTTTCAATTTTTTTTAATTTGCCGTCGGGCTCTGCCCCAGTGCGTCGCAACGCTCGCAGGGAACGGAGCCCAACACAGAGAGGCATCAGGTGGAGGACAGAGCCCGTGGACACAGCGGGGGGGACATCACAGGATCCTGGGGACAAGGTAAGTACACTGCACCAGGATCCTGCAATGCAATCCCGAGTGGGTGGCTAAAACTGCCAGGGAGGTTAAAGTGAAACAAAAATGTAATAAACCTGAATTATTTACACCCCCCTCCCAGTGACTGCCATCCACAACCCAAATTGCTAGGAAAGGTTGTGCATTTGGGCTGAGGGGGGTTACGCTGCTTTCACACTGAAAGCGCCCAGCGTTAGCGGTAAAGCACCGCTAGTTTTAGCAGTGCTTTACCTTAGTTTTAGCTGCACTTTTCGGCCACTAGTGGGGCACTTTTAACCCCCACTAGCAGCCGAAGAAAGGGGTAAAAGCACCCATGTTGCTGCCCTGCCGAAGCGCTTTGTAGGGGCTTCAGCAGTGCTGCCCATTCATTTCACTGACTGCAAAAATGGCTAGATTGGACAATCAAAAACTTGATGCCTATAGACACTTTGGGACTGATTTACTAAAACCGGAGAGTGCAAAATCCGGTGCAGCTCTGCATAGAAACCAACAAGCTGAAGAATCTGACTACAATGCGCAGTTTCATCAGATTTTATACTCTCCAGTCTTAGTAAAATCTACCCCTTTTTGTTCCAAAAATGGTAAACTCCAGATTTAGAAAATTTCCTTCAACTTGTCTCGTCTAATATTTTTACATAGCTATCATATTTAGGCAAAATGAGAAATGTAAATTTCTATGGTTGATTATGTGACTTCTGTGTAATATTTAGTGAACGATATTAAAGTTCTCCTTTGCTATCTATTCTTCTATTCAGTACTTTAAAATGTTACTCCAGCCAAAACTGTTTTTGTTTTGGATGGAACAGATAAGGTTTTTATTTCTGTCTGTGGTTTTTAGGTTTCTCTACACTATCTGTCCAAGTGTCAATAGGAAATTAGGAAAAATCTGAGAGCAGTAAAGGGGATCTTGTCCTTTTTTTTTCTTAAACGCAAAAAAAAGCCCCAAAAAGTTATAATATATGGGACTGTTTGGGTATAGAACAATATTGAAATTCATATCAGTAAAATGTTACATATTTATTAAAAATTTAAAACAAAAATTACATTCTAAGGGCTCTTCCACACGGGTGGACTAATCAGTTTTTTTGATCGGACCCTCCAGTCTCTTCTATGGAGAGGCGGGTGTCAAGGGACATATGTCCATTGACACCTGCCTACATCTGATCCTATCTGGTAAAAACAAACATTCCCCATTCATCTGGCGGATTAGATGGCAGTCGGGTGTAAATAGACAGGCGGTCCGTTTGTATCCAACCGCCCATAGAGGAGAGCAAGCGGTGTCCATGTCCACTCTGCATAAGCGGAGCGGACACGGACCAGCTATCTGCTCAGTGGGGACCAGCAGACAGATTCTCCACTGAGCAGGTAGCTCCAACTGAGCCCATCCTGTGTGTAAGGGGCCTAAAGCACATTGAAAGACTGATATGTAGTTCCTCCAATATCCCACACATTCTAATTCCAATATTCACTGGGTACAATCATTGTGGATGTGTACTTTGGTTGGAAATGTTCTTTCATTTCCTGGTAAAGAAGCAGATGATACATGGTCAACTGGGCCTAGAGTATACTTTAGTGTACAGTGTTCGCTGTTGTACTGTTAGTAGGAGCAGTCATCCTGGTTGTGCTTGGGTGATGTTACATATAATAAAACTGAAGGTCATTGTATGCTGTCTTTCTCAGGGACATTGGTTGCAATGTCTAGCTATCTTTCAGACATGACCGTCTCCAGCTGATTAGGGGGTCAAGCGTTATAAATAAAAATAGCATTGTAGACTACATTTTCCTTTTTTTTCTCACTCTTTCTGTTTCTTATGTGTTTATTACCATGTTGCATTTTGTTTAAAAAAAAGTAATAATTATAAAAACTGAGTTATCTGTAGCGATCCCTGGCTGTCACAAATACCCCCACAACGGCTGCATCAGACTGGATGTTCGCACTGTTGAGCTGACAATTTTCCGCCTGGCTTCTCTGACTTTTCTCGTTCAAAGATTTTATTATGATTTTCAGGAAAAGACAGGGCCATAGCAACTGTCACACAGGGGCTTTGATATCAGATAAATTGAAGCGAGAGCCAATATGGCAGAAATAACAGAATGTTATGAACTCTAAGATGTTAGACAAGAGGTAACAAGTACTGAGTAATATTGATTATTGCTGAGCAAATTAATATGAGAAGGTGTAGAGGAATTATGCTAAAGAAGAGGAAGGGGGCAGGTTAGTGGCTGGCATGACAGGGAATAGGCAGGGTGGTGGGGTGGGAATCCCACAAGCTTAGGTTCAGTCCAGGTAGGCGGTTAGAAGAATGTTAGGCTAGCTGGGTCCAGAGAAGGTAGGGCATAATTGAGCCATGGGCCCCAGGTTTTAAGGAATTTGGGCTGGCAATCGTTAGGATGGTGGACATTTTTTTCATGAATCAGCCTAATGCCCAGTAAACACGTTCTTGGCGATCGGAATTTCCGACAAGATTTGTGTGTATGCAAGACAAGTTTGAGCCAACATCAGTCTGAAAAAATCCATGGATTTTGTTGTCGGAATGTCCGATCGTGTGTACAGGGCATAAGGGTCATGCGGTGGCTGATTTGGCAATTGAAGTTTATTGGATGAAAAGATATTGACAGGTCCCCATGTAGCAACTTTTGGCTGGTTCATTTTGGAACCAGTCACAATTTGCACAGAGATGGGCCAGCTTTAATCACTGAACTGGAACAAAGATGCAGATTAGGAGTCCCACTTTACTCTGACTTTCTAACCTGCAAGGTTGTTCTGGATCAGTAAGAGTATTGAAAACCAATATATACAGGCTAAAATTATATAATAGGAAGTTATTTGAAGCTTTTTGTGCTTCTGAGTTATTGAGACTATATATGATTGAAGTGATTGTAGCCGTATTAGTGTACTTTCAACAAAAAAAATTGAGTACTATACGTGATACTTTTATTTGTGTATTAGTACTTGGGCCTTACAAAAAGGGGGTACACCCTGAATGCTTGTCCTGATAATGTGAATGTTAGTGTAGATAAAAAAAAAATGATAACAGACAGTATTCAATAGTTTGAGACTATATAAGAAAGTACAAGATAATTCTGTACTGGTGGGATATATTCCTTTAAAAAACTGACCAGTATTGTATTTCTCTTGTGTTTTGTGTTTGGCAAAGTACATAATTAATTCACGATTGAAGTGAGCAACTGGAGTGCTAGAATAATACATATGTCTATGTTTTTTGCTAATGTTTTCTTTCCTTGGCTATTTACACTAAAGCCAAATGGGAATGATTGGTTCCAAATGCCAACCTCTTCCAGCAAATGGATTCTTGGCAGTTTTTCATGCTTGGGATGAACATCAAAGTTGGCCCCCGTGCTGAGATACACAAAGCCACTATCATTTTATTCTCTTTAAATGTCTTCCTCAGTGGGTGTTTAGCTGCTGTTGTACCTTTACCTGCACGTCCAGAGGCATTTATAATTGACGAGCGAGGGCAAGAATGTTGGGAAATAGGACAAAAGATGACATTTTCAGCTGTGTTGCCCATTTGGTGGCGAACAAAGCAAAACAGAGGTCACTGGCAGTCTGAAAAGAAGAGAGATAAAATGAGATGCAGACCTAGTAATTTAGTCTCATAAGAGGGTCGAAATGTCAACAAGCTAGCAACACCATGTAGTGATTAATGATAATCTTTTTTCTAGGCACTGTGCTGTTTCAAAATATGCACAGAGAAATCACTATGCTGCATGCAGGGGTGCTGATCAAAATACCGATCGGAGAGGTCATGGATCAAATGCCTTTTCTCAGCTCTCTGTTTGCACTTCTCCGTCTAAAGTGATATTTCGGTAACAGGTTGAGTCCGGTGGATTAAATCACCTCCAGCTTATTATTTCTTCTCCCTTCAGAACCCCAGTGGTGAAGGCACCCTTTAATAGTTTCTTGATATTTGTTCCTGCCTACCTAGTGGTGTTCTCACTCCACCTGCTGCATTCTCCATAATATAAAAAAAGTCTGATATTTGGCAATACATCAGTTGATGGGAAACCTACTATGAAACCATAATAAGCTTCGTCAGATTTTCCTTTCTTCAATGAAGTCATGAAGATTTATAATGGAGATGACTAGATTAGTATACATGGCGTTTAATTTCTGCCCCTCATCACTAAAATGTGATAAAAATCTATGCCATTTATATGTAGACATTCATGCAATGATTAATTTAACTAGAAACACATCAATTCATGCACTAAATCGGTTATAATTAGGAAAGCGAGAGGACCACAGTTATGTCTCTGTCTAAAACAGGATTATCTATTAGTTTCTAATTTCTAGGTAAACCTAATTCATGAAATGTCTAGGTCAATCTACTTGATTTGATCTAAGACACCCTCACAACTGACCTATCACCTATGCTTTGAATAATAAAAATGGAGGCCATACAGTATCTTACAAAAGTGAGTACTCAACTCACATTTTTGGAAATATTATATATTTTCATGTGACAACACTGAAGAAGTGACACTTTACTACAATGTAAAGTAGTGAATGTACAGCTTGTATAACAGTGTACATTTCCTGTCCCCTCAAAATAACTCAACACACAGCCATTAATGTCTAAACAACTGGCAACAAAAGTGAGTACACCCCTAAGTGAAAATGTCCAAATTGGGTCCAATTAGCTATTTTCCCT
Organism: Lithobates pipiens; assembly: GCF_037356315.1. Lineage (NCBI taxonomy): Eukaryota > Metazoa > Chordata > Amphibia > Anura > Ranidae > Lithobates > Lithobates pipiens. The sequence continues at coordinate 279,962,067 of NW_027507903.1, read as the reverse complement.
CCTCAGTGTCATGTGACTCGTTAGTGTTACAAGGTCTCAGGTGTGAATTGGGAACAGGGGTGTTAAATTTGGTGTTATCGCTTTCACGCTTACTGATCACTGGAAGTTCAACATGGCACCTCATGGCAAAAAACTCTTTGAGACTCTAAAAAAAATAGAATTGTTGCTCTACATAAAGATGGCCTATGCTATAAGAAGATTTCCAAGACACTGAAATTGAGCTGCAGCACGGTGGCCACGACCATACTGTGGTTTAACAGGACAAGTTCCACTCAGAACTGGCCTCGCCGTTCCTGTGGTTGGATGAGACCAAGATAAACGTATTTGTTTCAGATGGTGTCAAGCGTATGTGGTGGCAACCAGGTGAGGAGTACAAAGTGTGTCTTGCCTACAGTCAAGCATGGTGGTAGAAGTGTCATGGTCTGGGTCTGGATGAGTGCTGCCAGCACTGGGGAGCTAAAGTTAATTGAAGGAACCATGAATGTCAACGTGTACTGTGACATACTGAAGCAAAGCATGATCCCCTCCCTTTGGAGACTGGGCCGCAGGGCAGTATTCCAACATGATAAGGACCCCAAACACACCTCCAAGACGACCACTGCCTTGCTAAAGAAGCTGAGGGTAAAGGTGATGGACTGGCCAAGCATGTCTCCAGACCTAAACCCTATTTCGCCTCTCTGGGGCATCCTCAAACGGAAGGTCGAGGAGCACAAGGTCTCTAACATCCACCAGCTCCGTGATGTCCTCATGGAGAAGTGAACTCCATGCCCAAGAGGGTTAAGGCAGTGCTGGAAAATAATGGTGGCCACACAAACAATTGACACTTTGGGCCCAATTTGGACATTTTAATTTAGGGGCGTACTCACTTTTGTTACAAGTGGTTTAGACATTAATGGCTGTGTGTTAAGTTATTTTGAGGGGACAGAAAATTTACATTGTTATACAAGCTGTACACTAATTTACATTGTAGAAAAGTGTCATTTCTTCATTGTTGTTACATGAAAAGATACAATAAAATGTTTACAAAAATGTGAGGGGTGTACTCACTTTTGTGAGATAGTATATGTCCCACCTCTGCAGCTATGTCCAGGTACAGCAGCAGGAAGGAGTTTCTGACAAGTATGTGTTAACTTATGTGTTAACTTATCTTCTTATCTTTGCTGTGTATAAGGTGGGCCATACATGGTGCAAATTTCCTTCCTGCATCCACGATTCCCTCATCAGCACAGACAGTGCAGACAGGGGAATCCCTCCTGCTGAGTTATTGTCTGCTCTTGGTGGGTACGGGAAAGATAGTGATTATCACTAGCGGCTATAGCAGCAAATCCGGCGCCTGGTTATACCCAGGTTGGTTGATCGATCAACTTGGTACATTCAGCCTGCCCATTATTGGTTCAAATCTCAGCCAAGCATGGCTGGCCACAGCAGGGTGTATTATAGTGGGGTGTAAATTAGATCAGTTTAAAGTGGTACTAAAGGCAAACGCAAAAAGCACATATACCATACAGACTGTCACTAGCAATAACAAAGCAGTCTTTGTTTTTCTGAGTACCCCCTTTAACTTAGATTTTCCAACTGTTTATCCTGCTGTTACGTGACAGTTAGGGGTTTACATTGATCAGCTTTTATTCATTTGTGTAAAACCTTTATCTCAAAAGGTAAAAAAAACTAACTATTTAAAAAGTAACAGGAGTTAGGGTTTTGTTAGTTACATATGTAAAGTCCATCTAAGACTACCTTCTCTAGACAAGGGTGTCTTTGTTGCCCCTTCATGCATAGAGGAGCTACCCTTAAGCTGGCCATATACTAGTAGATTTTCATGCAAAAATTCATACAAAATTATGTTATGAACATTTTAATATAATTAATGAATATAAATAAATACAAATAAAAAAAAAAAATCACATAAAATATTAAAAAGTCGTTTATTAAAGAAAAAAAAAATTCATCCCGCTCCTTAAAATTTCCTTGTCACTGTGGTAAAAAAATGAATCTCAATTTGATCCCACTAACAATTATTAAATCAAACGAACAGTCTTAAAACAGAAAATTTCAAAAAGCAGTTCTACTAGTGTATAGACAGTTTGTTCCAGGCCAGATCACCAGGCGAAAATAAAGGCAAAAAAAAAGTAAAAAAAAAAAAAACAACCTTTAGGCCTCATGCACACAGGACATTTTTGAAAACGCTCCTAGAAGCCTTTCCTAGAAGCGTGTGTTTTACAGACGTTTAGGCACATTTACAGGCATGAAGCGCTTGGAAATAAATTAGTTTCATTGGCCATTGGCTAGAAGAAGCAGCTCACATTACTGGGCAGGGCGGTCTACAAGTGAAGATTTATTGTGTATGCATAGCAATTATAGCATACATGTCAAGATAGGACTCTGTAAGCTACCATTAAAAACTATCGGAATATGTCAGTTGCCCGGCTGTCTTTGATAACAGTTGTCACACTTTTTTCAGATCGTAACCCAAGATATTGAAACCTTTGGACTGACATGACAGCCAGGCAACTGACAGTTTTAGTAGTTAGCACCGGCACCCTTCATGTAAGGAGATGTAAAATGTGCTTATTATATTGTTCTAGCATAGTCATGACCTACATTTATGAAAGGCTGCCATTGTGAATAGAATATTTAATTTAGTAGATGGATTTGTAACTAAGCAAACTTAAACTCACAATGTCCGAAGGATCTTACGCTCATGACAGATTTGAATACTTGTGGTTATCTTATAATACGAAATTCATGGATAAATGGATTTTTGCTGTTAGCAGTATCCACAAACCTCCTTTCCAGAATGACCTTTTTTTTTTTGGTCAGGTACAACCAACAGCATTTATCAAGAATGATTCCTATTAAGTCTTCGTTTTCAGTCTTCACATACCAAGCCATTAAAGACACAGCTCTGTTTCATGGCTTCTTTCTGTAAACATTATTGCACAGCGGAGCTATTCACTGCTCTTGCTGGGCCTTTAAATTGTTTGTCATAGCAGATTACTAGGTTTATCTGCTGGTAGTACTTGCATTTTACTGGTCTCAGTAGGTGAGCATGCTAAGTTCACGCATGTGCATCTGCAGTTTTATGAGGTTTTTTTTGCCTTTTTTTGTGTTTTTCATGCATTTATCATGCTTTGTTGGGTTTTTATGCATTTTTCATTTGCTTCTGTTGAAGTCTATGAAGATTATTTACTAAAAATGCACAGTGCAGCTGTGCATAGAAATCAGCTTCCAGATTTTAGTCCACAGCAGTGCAAATCACATGCAATGTCTGTGCGATGTGAATTCAGCCATACAGATTGTCGTGCAGGACCCTTTTTTGGTTTGCACCAGTATCGGACCACATGGGTGTTTACACCCATGAGATCCAATTTATGTCCGAACTGACAGTTCACACTGCAATATGCGAACCGATCTGGGGGTGTCATTAATTTTGTATTGACACTTCCAGTGGTTTGCACATGGCTGTGTGTAACTGCCTGCGAGTCGGGTATGATGCAGGAACCCGTGCTGGATTCGTGAACCAAGCCTGAGGCCGGGTTCACACTGGTGTGACAAATGCTCCAACATTGGGAGCTAATGTCGCATGATGTGTGAAAATTAATGTTTCCCTATGGGAGCCGTCTTAACTGGTCCGACACAAGTCGGTCCAACTTTGAAAATGCTCCCTGCACTACTTTGGTCTGACTTTGATCCTACTTCAGCCCATTGAATATCATTGAAGTTGGATCGTCGTCTTGCCTGATCCGACTTTGGCATGCAACTTGTGCTCTGATGTCCTTGAGGGGGAACTCCACGCCAAATTTTAAATAAAAAAACGTTCTGATATGGATTTTAAGGGGAACCCCCTATGCCAAAAAAAGGCATGGGGGTCCCCCCAAAATCCATACCAGACCCTTATCCGAGCATGCAGCCCAGCCGGTCAGGAAAGGGAGTGGGGATGAGCGAGTGTCCCCCCGAACTATACCAGGCCGCATGCCCTCAACATGGGGTGTGTGTGCTTTAGGGCAGGGGGGCGCACTTCGCCCCCCCACCCTAATGCACCTTGTCCCCATGTTGATGAGGACAAGGGCCTCTTCCCGACAACCTTGGCTGTTGGTTGTCGGGGTCTACGTGAATGAGTATGGGGTACATCATACCCCTACCCATTCACCTAGGGGGAAAAAAGTGTCAATAAAAAAAAACACACTAGACAGGTTTTTAAAGTAATTTATTAGGCAGCTCCAGGGGTCTCTTCCAACTTCTCCACGCTCTCTGGCCTCTTCTCCGTGCTCTCCATCGTTTCTACTACTCTCTGGTGTCTTCTGCCGGGTTCCTCCGCTATCTTCTGCTCTTTTGCCACACTTTTGCTAGCGTTGGCCCGATCTTCTCCGTCTTCTTCCCTCTTCTCTTCTTCCGATGTTGACACAGCGCTCTCTCCTGCTGTAATGCCGTGTGCAAGGTGCGCACATTTTCCTTTACTGCTCCCTCACTATGGAAAACAACACAGGTATACGATTCTTTTTTCCTGTTTTATTAATAGACACCTGTCATGACCAGATTTTCAGTGTAAAACATTTTTCTCCACTAACCACAAGGTATAGTAAAGCATTACTAAGAGACTGTTGGTAATTTTGCTGTGTTTCTGCCACACCATGTCAAAAGACTTCCTTTTTTTTTTTTTTTTTACAACATTGTTTCCTACCATCTCCAAGATGCTAATGCTACTAGTTTACTGATAAAAATTGCCCCAGTGCCAAAAGAAAAATCCACTTTTGCCTCTTTTGATATTTTTACCTGGAGGCTTATAGGAACTCAGTAAATATTACTTTTGAGTATTTATTTTCCATTGGGAAAAAATGCATAGTTTGAATATTTGCATTTTTTTCCACAATGAAACAGATTAAAAATCAAATAAATGCAAATGTATTCAAGGCTGATAACAGTACGTGCCCATCAAGTTGACTCAATTGTTCGATTTTAAGTTCATATTTGTCCAATAAATGTATGTATCTTCTTAAATTACTTTGTGACTATAAGCTTTTCTTCAAGATTGGCTGGCATGCCAAAAATCTGTAATAACGGAGAACTGTCGGCAAAGTAGTCGGCATAGTAATAAATGTAAAGTGAAAGAAACTGTTTACCAGCACCTGATTTTTGGTGCCCTGGAAGAAAACTAATGTTCTGTAAAATCGTGAAGCCCATCTCAAGCAAAGTTCTGATGTTGTGGTTTCTAAACAACAGCGTCATTATATTTTCTCAAAGGGCTTTGTAGCAAATCCCACTTGCATTATTGTAGCTATAGTAAAAGATAAGGCAGGTATTACAGCCTAATATAAATCTACTGTTGAATTGTCTGTAGTGAATGTATAGCTACAAAATACATACATTTTTGTAGTTGGGATAGATTAAAACCCCCATCGGGTTATTTTTTTTTTGCTGTCTATACTAAGCTGGAGAACTTCCAGCCCCAGAGACACAGCAGGAATGACAGGAAATCTCAAAGTAAGGAGAATTCGTATCTTAGACAGTTGCCACCAGAACATTTTGTTCTCATTGGATTGTCACCTCTTGTGCTGGTGACAGCTCTAATGGTCACCAGGACAAGAAGAGAAATGAATCTTCCCAGCAAGTGGACACAGACAGCAATAAAAACTTGACTGAAGGCCTAAACCTTCCCTATTCTATCCAAACCACAATTTTGTGCTTTTTGTCTTACTGACGAGAACTCTTCTTTCGATGCATAGATCCCAACTGTCCTTCATTTGGAAAGTCTGACCCTGTCTTGGAACCATATCTTTCTATCCCCCTTTTCTCCTCCGTTCTATTTTGTGTGATGGCAGGATCTCTTAGTCCTCTAAATTATTGCATATGTTATTTTAAAAAGCCAATATAAAGTTGTGGTTTAAGAAAAAAAAAAGAAAAACACTTGTGGATTAAATGTATAATTTTTGCTTATTAATTCTTTGTGGTAGATGTAAGTGGGGGCATAACAGGGATGTGCCCTTTGTCTACATATTTCTACTAGAGGGTATCCCTCTTTCTCATGTCATATAATTGGGAGGTATATAGATGTATTGTGTTTGAGGTGTTTGCTTTTCTTATTTACTGAGAAATGTAATGAGTATGATAATTTAGGTATTGTATGCTCAGGAACGTAATCTGTGTCAAATCAATATCAAAGCCTCACAAGTTAAAAAGACTGCGCTGTTTCTGTCACACTGATAACTAATTATTATGTGATTGCATGGCCACATGATGGATAAAATAAACTCAGTCAGCCAGCAGGAGGTGGCCTCATTTTCAATGGGTCCCTGGGTTGAGAATAAATTTTCAAACATGTTTTGCTGTTAAGCTAAAGTTGGAATTTCCACACAGGATCCAAAATGTTGGTTTTGATGGATAGTTCCTCCCCTTTCATCTTTTTATAGCTTCTTCGTCTCCTTTACATTGCTATAATTTTTGCTTATTAATTCTTTGTGGTAGATGTAAGTGGGGGCATAACAGGGATGTGCCCTTTGTCTACATATTTCTACTAGAGGGTATCCCTCTTTCTCATGTCATATAATTGGGAGGTATATAGATGTATTGTGTTTGAGGTGTTTGCTTTTCTTATTTACTGAGAAATGTAATGAGTATGATAATTTAGGTATTGTATGCTCAGGAACGTAATCTGTGTCAAATCAATATCAAAGCCTCACAAGTTAAAAAGACTGCGCTGTTTCTGTCACACTGATAACTAATTATTATGTGATTGCATGGCCACATGATGGATAAAATAAACTCAGTCAGCCAGCAGGAGGTGGCCTCATTTTCAATGGGTCCCTGGGTTGAGAATAAATTTTCAAACATGTTTTGCTGTTAAGCTAAAGTTGGAATTTCCACACAGGATCCAAAATGTTGGTTTTGATGGATAGTTCCTCCCCTTTCATCTTTTTATAGCTTCTTCGTCTCCTTTACATTGCTAGACTGAAAGCAGCAGTGAAGTTGTAACCTGTAGTTTCCTCTTGGTGATATTGTATTTCCTTGTGGAGTGTAGTGTACTTAGGTGTATGCCCATGTGAAGGCCGCGTTTGTCCGCACAAGGATGCATATCCCTGTGTGGACAAACATGGCCTTTGCATGGACATACACCTAAGTACACCCATGTGAACGATGCATAAAAATACACATGCCTTCTGCATTTAAACAATTTTTGCGTCCATATGTTCACTCTGTTCTGGAAAAAGGTTTCCACCATCCCTATTTACATACCGTAGTTATTTGTTCATATAAAATGTCCCTTTATTACAAAATTATTTAAAAAATACATATTCTTAAAAACACACAGGGCTATATTTTGGCCTGAAGGACATTTTAAAAGTATATACAGATAGTAATGGTACTTCTCCAATACTGTATATGCTATGTAGTTTGATATTCAGCAGAATGCTTGCTTTATGGCATGTAGCATGGAATCGCCCCCTTCCTTGTGCAAGTGGAAATTGAAAAGAGCAGACATTTTTGAGAAGTGGTGGTATATCTTGGTATGTTTAGTGGCATCTGATTATCCCCGAGGAAAAGATTAATTGATTGAATGAATCTAGAACATTGGATGTACAATGCCATTAAGCAAGCAATCTGCTGAATATCAAACTTTATAACATATGCAGTATTGGAGAAGTACCATTATTATCTGTATATATTTATTTATATTCTGTATTTTTATTTATTATTTTATAAAATGTCCTTTAGGCCAAAATTAACCCTGTGTGTTTTTAAGAATATGTTTTTTTTAAATATCTTGTAATAATGGGAAGTTTTATATGAATATTGACTTGGTGGTTTGGTTACGGGCAAAATCCAATCAAGATGTTTGATAAAACAAACAATTTTTGCTTAACCCGAAGTTCAGGTTTACGTGTTAGAACTATAGATGTATTTGATGCTTAGGCACAGAAATTGTTATATAACAACTATGGGCACAAGAAAAAAAATGCAGTGCTCCCCCCACCCACTACAAGAGTAACTGCTCATTGGGACAACTTACTCCTCACTCCTGTAGGCTTCCTCCATCCAACCTCTCCCGTGAATCCTCCTCGTTGAGGCAGGATGCCTGCCTCCCCATGTACAATGCAAGGTTGATAGTCCTGCGATATATTTGTTGCTGAAAGACTACCTAGAGTGCCGAGGAATAGATTATTAGTGGCCATTCATGGATCAATTTTTTTGTCAATCAGCCAGTGGACTAATTGAAAAAAGGTGAAGATTCCCTCACCCACACAAGTGAGGTCGCTAGAGGAATCCTCCCTGCTGTGTTATTGTATTTTGACTATGGGGAGCTAATTGGCTGCAGCTCTGATTGAGCAAAAAAATCCAACAAGCCTGTTTGTGAGTAGATCAATTTCTCATGAATAGAAACAACCATAGATGGATTGAAATTCAGCCATGTCCTGCTAAATCAGCCGAATTTTAATAAATCTATGGCCAGCTTAAGAAATACTGTCTTTTTTTTTCTACCCCTTAGGGTTCATTCACACCTGCGAATGCACCATGCCTGCGATCAGATGGGACAGCCCCAGCGGCGGTTGAAAGCAATGGGAGTCTGCCAGCTCTCAAAGCTAATCACACCCACTTGCATGTAATCGTTCATGGAAGTGATCAGCCCTGGATGCAGACTGCCTGCATCCAGGGCCGATCACTCCTGCTCAAGCAAATATTTGTAAGTATTCATGATTAGCTGAGAAAGGCAGTAGCCTCCTATTGCTTTCAATGGGGCTGTCTACTCACATCTAATTGCAAGCAGGGCACATTCATAGGTGCGAATGCACCTTAAGCCCCTGTACACGGTCGGAGATTTCGACAACCAAATCCGTCAGATTTTGTCCGTCGGATTTTGTCCGTCGGATCTTGTACGAAACTGTTGCATACACACGGTCGGACTAAGTTGTCGAAAAATCCGATCATTCAGAACGTGATGACGTAATTTCGTTACGATGGTACTACGTTCAGGCTAGTAGCCAATAGCTTTGATGTAGGAATTTGATCTGAGCATGCGTGGCACTTGGTCCGATCAAAATTCTCTACACATGATCGGAGTATGTCCGTTCGAACCAGTTGGTCGGGAAATATTTCCAACATGTTGGAAAATTGGGTCTGACGGATTTTCCGACGGAATCAGTCCAATGCATACCACACACAGTCGGATTATCCGACGACACGGTCCGATAGGACACATTCCGACGGATTCTCCGACCGTGTGTACAAGGGCTAAGGCTACTTTAACACTCAGACCACCCAAACGTTAGCTGTAAAGCGGCGCTAGTTTTAGCTTTATTGGCACTGTACGGGCAGGAGCGGGACGCTTTTAACGCCAAAGAAGGAGTTAACAAGGGGTTTTAAAGCACATGAAGATCACTGCTGCCCATTGATTTCAAGATGCTGCTTTCAAAGATGCTGCTTGCAGGACTTATTTTTCGAGTTTTGCAAGCGCCCCGCCCCAGTGTGAAAGCACTCTGGCTTTCACACTGGGTAGCCTTGAGAGTGCTTTACATGCGCTATTCTATTTTTTGCACTAAAGCGACTGAAAAGAGCCTCAGTGTGAAAGTACCTTTAGACTTAATGAGCATTTAACCTATGTGGGGGGGGGGGGAGACAAGTCCTAAGGTTTGATCACTTATTTTTTTTTTATATACCTGTATAATACAGCTTAGCTAGTGCAGCATTTTAACTGCCTAAAAACAATGGGGGTTATTTACTAAAGGAAAATCCACTTTGCCCTTGGAAGTAAAGTCGCTGTAGATCCGAGGGGGACATGCAAGGAACATAAACAGCATTTTAGCTTGCACGTGATTGGATGATAAAATCAGCAGAGCTTCCACTCATTTCAGATCTATCCGTTAGATTTACAGCGACTGCACTTCCAAGTGCACTTTCAGTGCAAAGTGGATTTGCCTTTCGTAAATAACCCCCAATGTGTTGCAATTAAAGACCTTTTGATCATAGCATATTTCTTAAGAGAAACATCAGGTTATTCAGCAAGTGAAGTCAGTATGTCCACATCATATCATTTTACAGGGACATGCAGGAGTCAGCAATCCTGTGCCGCGAGCAGTTGGCTATGGTAAGGGCACACTGTCTATTACACTTTGATGAGGGTACTGATTTTCATTCTTTGCTTATACTGTAGATTCCAGGTTGTTTATGTTATAAACAGGACTACTGAAGAGGGTGCACCCCCTACGGTGACATAGACAATACAAACCTTACCACTGCTTGCTCAAAACTAAAAGAAAAAACTTTTGACTTTAGATATACTTTAATAGCCCAGTCAGTCCTTTTCATTTTTTTGCATTTGAAATCAATGGGCTCTAAGGGCATCAATGTTCAGCATTAAAGAGGAAGTAAACCCTGATGAGTTTACTTCCTCTTTCATTCCCTGCAAAGGTAAAGCATAATGGACTACTATGCATCGCATAGTAGTCCATTATGTGTCACTTACCTGACACAGGAGCCAGCGAAGTCACCGCTGTCCCCTGTAGTCCGGCGCATCCATCTTCTCGGTGGGTCTCGCTGCTCCGCCGCTGTCATTCAGCAAAGCCGCAATGACGTCACTCCTGCGCATGCGCACGGGAGCCGCCACGCGCTGCATATCGGCGTTGACGGGTGCCACGCTCAGTGCACCTGCGCGCCGCTGTCTACGGCGCATGTGCCATAGACAGCGGTGCCTGTCTTTCGGCAAATATCTCCTAAACCGTGTAGGTTTAGGAGATATTTCTTGGACCTACAGTTAAGCCTTAATCTAGGCTTACCTGTAGGTCAAAGTGTGTTGTAAGGGTTTACAACCACTTTAACACACGTTGTAATGCCATTACATTGCACATCAATGTGTGTCATAATAACCCGCCAACGTGTATTAATGTGCTTTATGATACGCATTGACATGTGTTTCCATCGCTTTTAATGGAAAACTTTTGGACAAATTTACAAAGGTGAAACCTTGCCTAAAACCCTAGTCTAAGCCAGTTGTTGCTACTGGACTTACAGAACTGAATATCTACTGCAGAATTTGCTTTACTGATCTACAAAAACACAGATTAACGCAGCTAGACATTAATACATTGTTATGTATGTTTTTTTATTAATGCAATTAATGTATTAAGCTGAATTTGAATCTGAAAACTTTATGTCAGCCTCTTGCAATCCCCTATACAGCAGTATTCGGGCAGGTGTGAAAGTATGAGGAGCAGAGCCGAGAGCCAATCAAATGTGTTGCAATCAAATGTAATGACAAATACTTTGCTTATAGGAGAAGGACACAGCAGCGATATAATTTAATCAGTCTCCTTCTCCTTCCAAAATAGCAGGCTGGGGGTGTAGAGAGGAAACTACTGTATCTACTCTACAGTCTATAAACTGTACCATGGTGTCAACCCCCCTACCCTGGTTGTTCTGTGTGGCAGAGCCATGTAAATCTCAGAACTAAAGGGACAGAAATACTTTGGCAGGAAAAATGGGATATATATATATATATATATATATATATATATACATACAGGTATTGGAAATTCTCAATATAAATCGGAATTTTCAGCATGCTCGCACATTTTTATGGCCAGTCAGCAGTGAAAGTAAGACCATGCTGCAAAAAAAAATGCAAACTTGAAATTTAGGATATACCATACCCCACCTTTTAAATGCTGCCTCCCCAGTGTATTTTATAAATTTTTGCATACATCACAATTTTTCCTTGTTTTCCTATGCGATCATGTGACCACAAAGCTCTGTCTTCTTTGTGAAATGTGTGATTAGTGGGAGGGAACCATCTCCCTCTTTAACAATGCCTAAAGCAGGGGATGCCGATGGGTGACATCACTGCTCTATGGAATTCAGCCCTGGACATTGCATGGAGGAGCTGAAGCTTTAGATAAAAGGAAAAATAAATTGTGATTTATGCTAAAATGTATGAAGGCCAATAAGAGGCAGTTGGGAGCATTTCAAAGTTTAGGGTATGGTATACGTTAATTGCTAGTCCCACATATTGAAGTAGGAGCCATGTTTGTCTGGAAGATTTCTATTGTGCTTATTTAATCAGGATATAGTTAACATCTTGAATGATTTAGAAAATGGAGTTACTGGTGAAAGCCCATGGAGTTGTGGCAATAGGGTTAGCAGCTAGAGTCAAAGCTCAGATCATAAGCTTTGCTGGTTGTGTTTGAAGATTAAAACGTATGATGTGTCAAGGATCTGTATTATTTTTATTATACAGGATTTTTATAGTACAGTTTGCTCAGCGCTTTACAAAATGAAGACAGAGATTACAGTTACAATACAATTTGGTACAAAAGTTATGGGAAGGGAAATGACCATCTCTGTTTGCCAAGACTGCATTCAGCTCTGTAATAGCGAATTGCATTCCTCCTTAGTGCTGCCCTTTAACTGAATGACAGTTTACAAAGTATATATTTATTGTGATATTTAACTTTTCACTTTCAAATTACTTCTGCTCCCCATTTTGCCATCTAATTACAGTTATAGAATTTACCAAAGCTTCATCTTTGTTTTTACCAACTTTAATAGTGAGTTTCTGTATGGTATGATGTGGCAGCAATACATCTGGCAGAAATAAGCAAATAAAACAAGAATGCATCATCCACCCCATCATCTCCCCCTAAGCAGAAAGGTGACTTGTGCAAGCCGGCAGAACAACCGGCTTTCTGTCTACTGCTAGAAAAAAAAATAGCAGGCAGCAGACAAGGCTGACGTTCCTTTGTTTATTCTCAATAAACACACAAACACTTTAAAAGTTAACCAAGCATGTGATTGGCCCCTCAGGATAGCCTGTAAAGTGGGACACATTTAAGACTTCAGCCCCATAGTATGTAACACAGCATTGGGGTGTGAACGTCAACTTAATAGACTGTGAACTTAAAAGCTTGCTTGCAAACCTGAGAATAGTTTTCATGGGTTGTAGACTTGAGCTGTTTTCAATGAGAAGGGATATTATCTGTCTATATGGATATAAAACTTGCAATGTGTGCATTGTATTTGAGTTGTTTCCATAAAACAAATAGGCATGTTGTGTTTAGAATCGTAGTAAAATTAACTTTTCGAACAAAGAAGGTTCTCCACATTCTAGAAGGCAGGCACCACTCCTGTCACTTTCATGTGTAACATTAAATTACAACCACACTTCACAGTTCACTAACTGAGAACAATTTTTTTTATTTGTTCTACATGTAGACTGAAGTTATATTACCCTGTAGCTATACTAGGCCCCAAAGACAAAATGTAGTCTGTACCTCCAGCCACCCAACCACAGAACAATGTGGCTGCTTTAATGTAATGGTGCTGCTGCACCTAGACTACGTCTGATAAGTCTTGGTTCAGCTGATAATTTTCCACCTGGCTCAGCCAATTTTTTAAATTTAATATACAGGGCTACCCATGGCTCAAGAATCAGAAAACAATTTGAGCTATTTATGGCGAACTTTAAAAGATAGCCCGCTTGTATGGTTACTATGGATAGAAATGTACTGCCTCCCTCATTTCCTTTGCACTTGAGAATCCTACGTAACAGAAGATTTGGAAATGACTGACACCAGTATTTCGATTGGATATAAGTGCATTGTTTGGAACAGTCTACCCTAATCTAGCAGTTGCATGTTTTCCAAATGTCCTTCATTTGGAGGGACTGTCCCTTTGTTTGGAACTACTTCCCTCTCTATCTCACAGCTCCTCAAATGTCCCTCTTTTAGTTTTGGTATAGTGATCTGTATGAATAGCAAAGTTAATGACAAACAAGAACTCTTTGAGAGTATGTGGGAACCGTGGATTAAATATATACCATTTAATTAAAGGTCGAGGCCTTCTAGGGGATGGAAAACCTCTTTTAGAATATTTAATCTGTGGAGTTGCAGGGCCAGGATCCAGGAGTGGGGGAGCTGGACAGTGGCATGTATTTGTTCCTTCTTCTTTCTTGCTTCTTTTTTCTTCCTCCTTTTATCTTCTTCTTTCTTTTTTTCTTCCTCCTTCATTCTTTCTTCTTTTCTTCTTCCTTCTTTCCTTTCCTTTGATTTGCTTTCCTTTCCTTCTTTGTTTTTGTGTTCATATCCCTGACGATCTCCGTACGGCTTTGTGTCTTCTCGCCTTTCTCCGCTCTCTTCTCATTATGCATGCAATACTGTACCAGTTAACCTTGGAGCATCAATTTAAACCTAGATTATTTGAAGTAATTTACAATAATAGGAGTTACACTATAATCATACACTTACACAATTTAGTTAATAAGTCAGCTTTCTTTATGACTGGCACAGGACTTTGACAGAGATATAATGGCTCTGAATAGAGAACAAATGTCAATAGTCCTAAATATAACATTGCTATGAAGATCACTGAAAACCCCACTGTTCACAATTTGATAGCCTCCTTCAACTGCCGGGGGTTCCGGGGGGGCCGGGTGTTGGCCATGAGAGCTTTTCCTCTCTAAATGTGTATACAATGCCAAGAACTGAAAAGCTTTTATTTGTCATGGGCGATGTGACTGGAGGTGTGGCAGGAGTATTATTTTATTTTTCAACTTCTTGTGCGCTGCTCCCCTGAACTTACTAATTAATAATTTTATTTTATTTTATTACAATTATCAGGATTACATGTCCCATCATGCCTTAAAATTTCTCCTATCTGAGGAACCTGTCTGTGCTGACGCATAGAGGCAGATTGAGGGGATCCTGGGAGTGACTCCATTAGACCCTGCTTAAAAAGGAGCCAACCTGAGAGCCGGTTCACACAGGGGCGACCTGGGATCCGACTTCAAGTCGCCCCAAGTCGCGCGGTTGAGAAAATCAATGGAAGTGAATGGAGCTGTCTTAATGAACACTACTGAAGTCGCTCCGACTTCAGAAAAGGTTCCTGTACAACTTCAATCTGACTTCTAGGTGACTTGTACCCATTGATTTCAAGGGAAGTTGCCTCCAAGTTGGATCTCCTGTCTTAACTGAAGCAACTTTCCAGGAAGTAAAAATTGTTTTCTAGGCAAACCTCTCCCTTCCACAGAGCTGATTATTATGTGATTGGCCACTGGCAAAGTCCCCTGTCCTGGAAGCAACTTCAAGTTGCCTTGTAAGTTGCCTCAAGTCACACTGTGATTCATACTCAAATCATGCCCAAGTTGCCTCCAAAAGTTGCGCTGGAAGTCGTGTTGCCCCTGTGTGAACTGGCTCTAAATCTGCATATTGAGGCCAGTGCCTATTCAGATAGAAATGAAAACAAGGATCAAGGCGCAGTGTACATTGTTAGTTACTTCAGCAGCCTTATTTCAACTGATAACAAGTATGCTATGAGGTTGCACCTTTGCATTAATAATACATATTGACACACTTTGAAAAGCACATGAAAACACTTGTTAACACACCTCATAGTGTTAAAAAACAAACAAAGGTGAATTAATTACTGTCATTTAAACCACCTAGAGCTGCACGATTCTGGCTAAAATGAGAATCACTATTTTTTAGCTTAGAATAAAGATCAGGATTCTCAAATCATCTTTTACATTATACAAATAAATTGGACCAACTTTATTTATTTATTTTTAAAATTCTTTAAAGTGTATTTTTTCCCAAAAAATTGCATTTGAAAGACTGCTGCGCAAATATGGTGTGACATAAAATATTGCAACAACCTCCATTTTATTCTCTAAGGCAGTGCTCGACAAAACCCGGTCGCCAGGTCGCATTGGCAACTAGAATCAGCGACCTTGCGCCTGGGGCAGCATAGCTGGGGGTACCCCATCTCCGTGGACCCCCCCCCTGCGCGATCGCGTCGGGCCGCGCTAACGTGTCGGGCCACGCCACAGGCGGCCGGTAATTGAGCCCCCGGCTTTGAGGCCTTCTGTGATCCTATGGTTCCTTCTGGAATCTGGCGCCCTCTTGTGGTGGCCGTTGGAATTACAACCAACAATGCTAATGGGATTGCCTGCCAGTCTTTCTCCATCCCTTTACTTAGAACCCCTAAACAAAACAAAAAAAAATAAAAAATATATATATTATATTATATTATATTATATTATATTATATATATATATATATATATATATATATATATTTTTTTTTTCTTTTATTATTTATTCTAACACCCTAGAGAGTAAAATGGTGGTCGTTGCAATACTGTCTGTCACACCGTATTTGCACAGCGGACTTACAAGCGCACTTTTTTTGGGGAAAAAAATTTTATTTAATAAAAAAAAAGACAACAGTAAAGTTAGCCTAATTTTTTTTTTTATATTGTGAAAGATAATGTTACGCCGAGTAAATCGATACCCAACATGTCACGCTTCAAAATTGCGCCCGCTCATGGAATGGCGACAAACTTTTACCCTTTAAAATCTCCATTGGCGACGTTTAAAAAATTCTATAGGTTGCACGTTTTGAGTTACAGAGGAGGTCTGGGGCTAGAATTATTGCTCTTACTCTACCGATCGCAGCGATACCTCACATGTGTGGTTTGAACACCTCTTTCATATATGCGTTCGCTTCTGCACGCAAGCTTGGCGAGACAGGGCGCATTTAAAACATTTTTTTTTCTTATTTTAACTTTTATTTTAATTTTTTTCACTGTTCTTTTAAAAAAAAAAAAATGTGTGTCACTTTTATTCCTATTACAAGGAATGTAAAAATCCCTTGTAATAGAAAAAAGCATGACAGGTCCTCTTTTATATATGAGATCTGGGGTCAGAGAGACCTCACATCTCATATTTACACTAAAATGCAATTTAAAAATGTCCCTCTAAGAGCTATGGGCAATGACTTGGAGACAGGTGGGGGGCTGGGGGCTATCTTCCCCTCACTCGTCTCCATGTCAGGCCAGGGACAGGTCCAGATCGCCGTCACGGACCTGGCTCCTAACTTTTTTAGCTGGCTCCTAGATTCCAAGCAAATTTGTCAACCCCTGCTCTAAGGTCTCTGCTAAAAAAATATATTACTTTGAACCCCATTTTTCGGGGATGCAGCAGTGACACAACAAGGTAAGGGACACGGCTGCAGCAGATGAGTGGATGCCCACTAACATACACTGCCATGATGGATCTGAAATCACAGGTGCTCTTTAAATGTAAGGACCTATTTTGGCTGGTAGTTAGAATCTTTAATATTTTCAAACAAAATGAAGGTTTCCTGCTTAGAACAATAAGCTGTCAGGTTAGTAAAACAGCAATTTCAGAACTGATTCAATCATACAGTTTGTATTGTACATAGATTTCCAAAGCAATGGGATAAAGGAATATTCTTGAACTGTTATCTCATTTATCTCATGGTTACTGTGAAATTGTGTGAATGCATCAATGCAGTGCATGTTAGCTTAGCTTGCAGCGCTGGGATTCGTTGAATAATTTTACCAAAAATGTAAATATTGCAGAATATACAGCCTCATGCTACAGGCAGACAGTACAGTTCCCATAGAATTCAATACACATAAGTATGAACCTATCCAATATTACAGGATAGAATGTTTTTACATTAAAACTTCTGACGATTCAAAAAAGTTTATTGTAACATTTTATGGCATTGGGAAGACTATGTGGACAAGAAAACCTTCAGTAAAAACATTAGGTAAAAGTAGATTATTGCCAACACTTAAAACAGCTGATTCATCTCGATCAAGTGGGCTTCATTCCATCTAGAGAAGCTTGAGATAATACAATTATAGTATTAAATCTTATCCACTACACTCAGGAAAAGCGCACCCCGAATGTTTTTATAAGTACGGACGCCGAAAAGGCATTTGATCGGGGTAAACTGGAGCTTTATGTTTGTGGTTTTACGTCACATAGGTTTAGGAGAACGAATGCTGCAGTGGATATTTAAGATCTACTCACACCCGACGGCCCAAGTAAAGGCCAACGGAGATCTGTTGGATCCTTTTCCAATAACGAACGGGATGAGACAGGGCTCCGTTGCTGTTTTCTCTATCCCTAGAACCCTTTCTTTGTATGATTCGCTCGAACCCAGACATCTCTGGAATAATAATAGTAGATGAGCAACATAAAATTTCTGCATATGCAGATGACTTACTCTTCTCCCTCACCAACCCGGCAATATCACTCCCCAACCTAATACGCAAATTTGAAAACTATGGCTGGTTGTATAACCTAAGAATCAATTTCAGTAAATTGGAAGCTATAGGGGTGGGGGTATCTAATGAAATGCTTTGAATCTTACAATCTAACTTCAGGTTTAAGTGGACAGATAAGGCCCTGAGGTACCTGGGTACGCATATCCCTTCTAATTTATCTTGAGTCTTCGAACTCAACTTTCCCCCCCTGCTAACCAGAACACGTATCTTCTTGGAGACTTGGAATCAGGGATTGCACTCGTGGTTTGGCAGATGTAATCTAATAAAGATGTATATCCTGCCTAAATATCTCTATCTCTTTCAAACCTTACCAATCAAGATACCGTCCCAATACTTTAACCAATTTCACTCCTTATTCATAAAATTCATATGGGCCAACAAAAAAATGCGCACTCCCCGATCCCAACTCTCCTTACCCAAAAACAGTAGATTATCGAAAGTGTTGGCAGTGTGTAAGTGAAGCTTTCATTAGCAATATTTTTTTTATGGATTTCAGTTTAATAAATCCAAAATTGTGAATGTTTGGAGTGATTGAGCTCTCAAATCCATTAAAAATGCAAAGAAATGTCTTTAAAGATTTTTTTTTTTGAGGCCAAGATTTGTACACTTCATTAAATGATGCATGGGGTTTATTTGGTTCTTTAGTAGCATGTGTTGCTTTGTAGTATGGCCATTAGATTAAAATAACACAGGTCACATGACTGATACAGTGTCGTTGCCGACTTCCTTTGCATCACTCTCATTGCTGGAATATGTCACTCTAATACTTATCCTTTTGATGTTCTTGTTTTCTCTAGCTATAAGATTACCGCTGTAAAGTGTGAAAGGGTTCCAAGCAGCTGAGCATTATTAGTAGCAAGACTGGATGGGGAGGTTGTCACAACTAATACTGATTCGTAATTATTTTCTTTGGATAGGCACTTTTGACATTGGCCATTAAGTTGGTTGTTGCCCATCTACACTATCATTGATTCACAGAACCACATTGAATTTAAAGTGTTATGAAACCCAAATCGAAAAATCTATTATCACACTTATTTACATTATGGAAAGTTCATTATTATTGTAGCTCTTCTCTTGGATTGATCTCTCTCTCTTTTTTCCATAATTCTGACTTCTTTTTTGCAGTGGCTACATTCCTAGCAGGATCCCTATGGAGCCACTGCAAAGTGCACATTGACCTCACCCTAACCCCCCCCCCCCCCCCCCCAGGACTACAGTGAATAGTTTAATACTATCCTTGCACCACCGTAACCCATGGTTTTGTACACAGTAATAGATATAATGAAGATACAGGTTGATTGATAACTAAAATGTTCCAAAGATTAGTATTTACAGTTCAATGAAGTATAGTATATAAGTATAGTAAGAATTAGGCATGCCATGCATTAACCACTTTAGCCTCAGAAGGTTTATCCCCCCTTCATGACCAGGCCATTTTTTGCGATACTGCACTGCGTTATTTTAACTGACAATTGCACGGTCGTGCAATGCTGTACCCAAATAAATTTATGTCCGTTTTTTCCTCGCAAATAGAGCTTTCTTTTGGTGGTATTTGATCATCTCTGCGGTTTTAATTTTTTTGCGCTATAAACAAAAAAAGACTGACAATTTTGAAAATAAAAAAAAATATTTTTTACTTTCTGCTATAAAACATATCCAATAAAGTGTAAAAAATCAAATTTCTTCTTTAATTTGGACCAATATGTAATTCTGCTACATTTTTTTGATCAAAAAATCCCAAAAAGCGTATATTGATTGGTTTGCGAAAAAGTTATAGCATCTACAAACTATGGGATATTTTTATGGAATTTTTTTCGTTTTTTATTTTTTACTAGTAATGACAGCAATCGGAGACTTCTAGCGGGGCTGCAACATTTTGACAGACAAATCGGACACTAAGTGACACTTTTGATGCTTTTTTGGGGACCAGTGATCCTAATACAGTGATCAGTACTAAATAATATGCACTGTAACTATACTAATGACACTGGCAGGGAAGGGGTTAACATCAGTAGCAATCAAAGGGTTAAATGTGTGCTTTCTATATGTGTAGGGCGGGGGTGCCTGTACTGTAAGAATATAGAGATCCGTATTCCTGCTTAGCAGAAACAGACAATCTCTGTCTTCTCCTGTCACAGAACGGCAATCTGCCTTGTTTACATAGGCAGACCACCGTTCTGTCTGCCTTGAGAATGATCGGCAGGTCAGCTGATTGACTCCTGCTCTGTCCATTTACAGCAGGAGCTGGTCACTGGTGCCCCAGACCAGGAAGAGCAAAAACACGTACAGGTATGTCAATTTCATGCAGAGAGGCCGCCCTGCAGCTGTAAAGGTATGTGGGGCGGTCCAGAAGCAGTTAATCTTTTCTTTTTTTTTTCATTCAGCCAGCAGGTTGTGCTGTGACCAAGGCTTCTTGCCAAAACACGTAAGCCTTTGTGTATTTTACTCACTGTAAACAATAAAGTTATCTTAAGGATCGTTTAGAGATTGATGTTTGAGAGGACATCTGAGCCGGAGCAGCCATCAGTGGATTTCATTACAGACCTGTATTATGATCCCACTGCTCTCAGTGCTGCACCTGTTTTTTCTCCAACCAGCGGGTTGAATGAAAAAAAAAAGGTTAACAGATTGTGGATGGGGGGGCTCCTCCCACTGAGTTATTGTAGACTCCCCCTACCATACACTGATCAGTACTGCCAACTCTAGCTGACGTTACTGGTCGTTCAGAAAAATACAAGAAGCTGGTTGTACAGAAGTCGATAGTTAAGTCAATGTCTGTACAACCAGCCTGCCCATACATGAATGGAAATTCTGGCTGGTTCCTGCTGAACCATCTGAATTTTCATCCATTTTTGGCTGCCTTTAGAGAGTGGGTTCTGCCCATGTGAACTTACAATCTGTACACAAAATTGCAGAAGCACATCGTAAGAATACACTTGGTTGGTGGAAGCCTGCTATTTTTCTGTTATGAATGGGTTTTTACAGACCAGTACAAAATCAAACAATAGTGACCTTTTTTGGGATCCAGTTAGCAGGACAGGAATACATTAAAATAAACGATAGATGTAAATCAGCATTATATGTATAACACTGCTGAAGCTAGTCTTTCTGCAGTTGTTGTCAGGGCTGGTTTGAATTGTAACACATTGTAAAGAAATGGCAAGAATAACAAATTTATAGTGTGTAAATATCTTGTAAAATCACAGCCATAGCATTTACACTGAGCAACAACTGGATTGACTATTAAGATACACTAGGAGGCAGCCAGTCTGCAGTAAATTTGCTTATTTCTCACTTAGCTTGTAAAAGATAAAAAAAAATATATATAAATAGTCTATAGAGACCATTAACCAGGGAAGACTGCAGATTGCTTATTATACCTTGACCTCTGTGCACATAAGCTTGTAACAAATGTATGAATCAGTGAGTGCCCACAAGTGTTCTTATTGTAATAATATAAAATATGTGTGTAAATTGAAAACATACAGTACATATTATTTAAGAATAATCTTAAAATTTTGAGTAGATTACTGGCAGACAGACTTACATCTATTCTTTGTATGCTGATCTCTCCAAATCAATCAGGTCTTATCCTGAATAGGAAAATTGCGGATAACATATGTTTAGTAATCAATATAATTCAGGGTGCCAACTTAAAGTGTTACTAAATTCAGATTTTTTTTTTTTTTTTTAAATAACAAACGTTATACTTACCTGCTTTGTGCAGTGGTATTGCACAGAGTGGCCCAGATCCTCCTCTTATTGGATCCCTGGTGGCGATCCTGGCTCCTCCTCTTTTTTTTTCCAAAAACATTGTCTGCGCGTTCCTGACCTGTGTGTCTATGGAGCCAGGCTCCATAGACTTACACTGCGGGGCTTAGACCTGCCCCCACTTCCTACTCACTGCATTCGGTTGACAGCAGAGAAAAGCCAATGGCTCCTGCTGCTACTCGAATGCTGTGTGAAGTGGAAGTAAGGGAAGAAAAGATGCAGCTGTGCATAGCGCTGATCACTTTCCCCTCTCTTACTCTTCACACAGAGGAAAGGGGGCACAGGGAAATTGAAAAGTTTTTTTTTTTTTTTTTACCATAATACAAACAATGCATTAAGATAAAAAACATTTTTAGGTTTAGTGACTCTTTAAGCTTAGTACACACCACTAGTTCTTTTTTTTCATTCAACCCAGTTGGAGACGCTGTACTAATGATCCAATGTTAGTACAGTGATCTCCCCTGCTGTTCTATTGTGTTCTGATAGGGGAATGCCCTCCCTCCCCACCAGAACACTCCGATCAATGCTCTGCCATTGGCAGAAATCGTTGATTGGGAGCTGGTCAGGTACTTGTTTTCCAGCATGCTCGATGGCTGGCTTCTGTCGGGCTGGCTCCCATTCACACGGGCTGAATGACAAACGTTTTTTATTGAACTGAACAATGTTGCCTGACATTGAGGCCCATGTGTACTAGGCTTTACACTCATGCAAGGTACTACTGTTACCTTGAGCCAGTTGAGGTATGTGCTTTCTTCTCCATTGCCAGAACTATCAGTTTTAATTTGAATTATTGTTCCTTGTGGATAACTGTACTAGATAATCAGCATCTCCTTGGCAGTGGCTGTTTGTTTTTATTGGGATTCTGGGGCATTTGAGTAATCTGTGGTCACCCTTATCTGGGTGGTCTTATGTAGCCTTAACTCCTCTACGTTATGCTAGAGTAACTTTTAGAAAAAGTCAAATCTGTTTTGTCTTTTATCGTTGTCGGTTCATGTTTCATATTTGTTTGGAATTTGCATTGCATTTTTAATCCATTTGAATTTTGAAAGTTTTACTTACCGTATATACTCGAGTATAGGCCGACCCGAATATAAGCCGAGGCCCCCAATTTACCCCCAAAAAAACTGGCAAACTTATTGACTCGTGTATAAGCCGAGGGTGAGACATGCCTGTCCATCCCTGTGTGTGTGTCCGTCCATCCCTGTGTGTCCGTCCATCCCTGTGTGTCCGTCCATCCCTGTGTGTCCGTCCATCCCTGTGTGTCCGTCCATCCATCCCTGTGTGTGTGTGTGTCCATCCATCCATCCATCCCTGTGTGTGTGTGTCTCCATCCATCCATCCATCCATCCCTGTGTGTGTGTGTCTCCATCCATCCATCCATCCATCCATCCCTGTGTGTGTGTGTCTCCATCCATCCATCCATCCATCCCTGTGTGTGTCTCCATCCGTGTGTGTGTGTGTGTGTGTGTGTGTGTGTGTGTGTGTGTGTGTGTCCAGCCTACCTTTGTCCCGAGCCTCCGTCCCGTGCCTTGCCTCCTTGCCTCCGTCCCGTGCCGTGCCTTGCCTTGCCTCCTTGCATCCGTCCCGTGTCGTGCCTTGCCTTGCCTTGCCCCCGTCCCGTCCCGTCCCGTGCCGTCCCGTGCCCTCTTCGTCGGCGGCCATTGTAAAGTTCAAAAGCTGCGCCGCCGCCTTCGCCTGTGATAGGCGGAACACTGAATTTCCCAGCAGCCTGTGTTCCGCCTATCACAGACGTCGTATCATCCTCGTCCGTAGTACGAGGATGATACGACGTCCGTGATAGGCGGAACACAGGCTGCTGGGAAATTCAGTGTTCCGCCTATCACAGGCGAAGGCGGAGCCGGAGGCGCGGCTTTTGAATAGAATGGCCGCTGTCTGTCTGCTCGACACGCTGATCGAGCGGGCAGACAGCGATGACTCGAGTATAAGCCGAGGGGGGCACTTTCAGCCTCAAAAAAGAGGCTGAAAATCTCGGCTTATACTCGAGTATATACGGTACCTCATACTTCTTACATTTACTATATGGATACTCTACAATCTTGCACTGTCAATTTATTATCTGGAGAACCCACATATAGACTTACTATGTAGCATATTTTTTTTATTACTTCTCTTACTCCTATGTCACTTTATATTGTATTCCATTGCTGAAAAACAAGGTGAGTAACCTGCAACATAGTTATTAGGGCTGCATTATTCATCCAAGTTTGTATTGGATACATCCTCTGTGTTCTAAGAATAAAGAAAATTAAAAAAAAATCCCTTCCAGGTCTCATAGTGTGCTACAGGTTATATATATTTAGCACAGATTTGGCACCAGTGATATCCAATAATTAAAAAGGGATATAACCATGAAATAGAATATAAAGGGACATAGAGAAATGAATATGCAATAATGATAGACATATATCAGGATGTCCATATAACATTAGAAACAAACAAAAAGCACAAATTCAGACCGAGGGGCACTCACAGTACATCTAAAAAGGGGCAACCAAAATCCACACACAAAAAGAAAGAAAAGGGTATATGATAACCAATAACCGTAAGCAAAAAATTGCAAGCAATAAAAATATCAAGGGCTATTGACACAAGTCGATAGATTGACTTGTGTACAACCAGCTAGCCCATACGCAATCACCTATTGCAATTCGGCCAGTCCCTGCTTAATGGGACGAATTTCGATTTATGTATGGCTGGTTTAAGAGACAAAGTCAGAGAGGGGTATAGTAACAAATGTGTAATAACAAAGCACAGGAAACAAACAGAGACGCAACTTACCCTTTTTCAGATTTGTCCTTTAAAGTGGTTCTAAAATGTAAAGCTTCCTATACATGGATCGAAATTTGTCTGCTTCAGCATGGATTGACTACCGATTGACTTCTGTACAACCAACCTGTCAGATTTTCCCCACTTGATCAGTGCTGCAGGCTATACCAAGCGCTAATCAGTGTATTCTGATGGTGGGAAGTCTGTTAGTCAGCGGGGAGAACTCCCTCATCAACCTTGAATGTGTGGATGGGGGAATTGGGTCAGTTTTTTTCATTCAATTCACTGATTAAATGAATAAAACGGTATCATCTATGGGCTGCCTAAGTGTTTTTTACATTAGCAGGCATTCTATGCTATGCTAAGATAAAAAAACTGTCTGTCAGTCAAATCCTTTGAGCGGGGGCGTGGCTGAGCCTCACTGGACGCACACAGCCCAGCTCGGCGGGGGACTCCAGAAAAGGAAGTAAGGGACTGCTCTGTGCAATACCATTGCACAGAGCAGGCAAGTATAACAATTTTTTTTATTATTATTTTAATGTAAAAAAAAAGCCTTTACAGACACATTAAATATTTGAGTCTTGAAATCGAGTTGAATGCTTTTTGGTTGCCTTTTTTATAAACAAAAAACAAAAAAAAAAACATATTGTATTCTGTAAAAGGCCTGCCTTTCCTACACTTGGCAACTCCAGTTATGTTTTTCTGTATCTGGCAGTTGTGTTACCTATTGCTTGTTCATTTTCCACATTGGATCATGCCCAGTTGAGAAAGAGAATTGAAATCCAATTACATGCTCGTGTTTGAACACTACAAGAAAGCAGGATAACGTTTTTGTGTTCAAGACTTTTCATGAGCTCCAAAATCCTTGCCCGTTGAAACAAAGAGTGTTTATTCACAGTTATACACAGTATGGAGCTTGTACTGAATTTACAGCAACACATAAGAAATGCTGGCTTTCTCTCAAGAAGCTAAAGATCCAATTGATTTAAAAACTCTTAAGTAGAACCTGTTATTTGGTATTACTGTAAATGAACAGGACTCTGACTGACTGGTAGAAGCCAACAGTAAATATCATTGCCTTGGTATGAATCCAATCCAGCGCACTTTAAGTTCCCCAAAACTTGGGGCTCACACAGTATCAACATTGCACCTTCCTGCAATTTGTGTTCCTTTCAGTAGGTTTTGGAAATGTACGAAGGCAGATAAACCTGGAGAAAAGGTTCAAATTGCGGTGGATAGAAACGAGGCAATGGCATATATTGTGTATGTGTATGTGAATTACAGCAGTCCAGCAGTCAGAATTATGATTTCCAACACAAGTCATAAAGTCACTGCATTTCCTGTCATTTTGTTTAGATGATCTCACTTTTTACAGGTGTTCCACAGTTGATTTTGGCATGACGCACTTATTTTGTAATTCCGTTCAATGCTGGGAAATTATGTGTTTCATTTTACAACATCCACTAGTGGTTTCATTCCTAAAACAATGAAAGGCTAGACATGACTTTTTCCAAAGTTGTTACTGTTTATGTAATGTAGTGACCATAATAAATAAGGGTGCATGGTGTGGTGTGTCATGCTGTGCATGTTCAAATGGGTAAATGTCTGCATTGTTTTAACTATAAGGGCACTTTCACACTGGCAACACACGGGTGTTGGCGGTAAAGTACGTAGTTTCTGTGGCACTTTTCAGCCGCTAGCGGGGCACTTTTAGCCCCCGCTAACAGCTGAAAAATGGTTAAAAGTACCCGCAAATCGCCACTGCAGCCTTATCATTGTTTTTGCTGCACTTTTCATCCGCTATTGGGACGCTTTTAACCCCCACTAACAGATGAAAAAGAGTTAAAGGCGTCCGCAAAGCGCCATTGCAGCTTTACCGTCATTTTTGCTGAGCTTTTCGGCCACTAGCGGGGCACTTTTAACCCCCGCTAATGGCCGAAAAAGGGTTAAAAGTGGCCGCTTCGGCAGCGATGCCCATTGATTTCAGTGGGCAGAGGCGCTGTAGGAGCTGTGTATTCACGCTCCTCGAAGATGCTGCTTACAGGACTTTTTTTAGCGTCCTGCCAGTGCACCGATCCAGCCCTCGTGCTTTCACACTGGAGTGAGAGGAGAGGCACTTTACAGGTGCTTTGCATGCACTATTTTTAGTGCTATAGCGCCTATAAAGCGCCTCAGTTTGAAAGCAGCCTAAAGACTTACACGTACCTCTGGTTTCAATGTATGCTTTAAAGTAGAACTGCTACAACACAAACCAAAAATTCTATTTAAATCATTTTAAAATTCTAAGCAAATTCCCCTTACCATCCATGTCTCCAAGCTTTATTTTGCTAAGAAATCATTTTAACCCCCCCCCCCCCCCCCTGCATTTCTGTCTGTGGCCACCTTAAGTAAGGGCAGATGATTCACATAGCATTTGCTTCCTGGAATCCATCTACTCTTAGCTCAGGCATTCACGTAGAAAGGTGCGCTTAGCTGAGAAAGCCCCTCCTCCTTTCCGGGAGACTCCTGGCATGTAAGACATCCTTTGTCTAGGCCTGGAAACCAGGAAGTAACTGAAAAAATGTAAAAAGAAATAAGTAAATATGATATTGTTTTCTGTTTACTAATGCTAGTAGCATAAAAATTAAAAATGTTGATGAGAAAGTGAAGTTCCATTTTAAGTTCTCAGATCATTTGATGACTTGATGACTTGACGTCATTTAAAATTTCTCCAAAATGTAATTTGCTTTTAACATTTTATTTTAGAAAAAATTGACTTTTGTTAATTTGAGAATTTTCCCATTCTGCACCTTCTAATTTTCTTCTCACTCAAAAGCAAATGTCGATTCGACCCCACTAATCATTAGAAAATTGAACATATGTTCTTAATACGAAACATTTAAAAAAAATTTCTACTAGCGTACATTGCACCGTAGTTTTGAACTTACTGTATGATAACATTAATCTCCTTACAAAACACATGGCCTCTCAGACCCTTTAATAAGTTATCGCCAACAAGCAGCACTGGTAGTAGTGCTAATTTATTTAAATTTGAGGTTTGCGCTAAGAAACATTGCAACATTTCATTTAATAAGAAAATGAAAAGGTGATATTACTGACAGATGTTCTTTAATCTATAGTGACTTTGCGGAAATTAAAGTAACATCTCTACCAGGCCTTAACAGAAAACCAGCTAACCATCAGAGTTCTATCTGCACTGGATAATCAGTTTCATCTCGGTAATAACTGTTTACTGAGAGCAGTATCATTTCTGCAGCAAGAAAATGAACTTTTTTTTCCCCTAGAAATCTTCCTTCTACATCTTATTGCTGTGCATCAGGCTACCAGCAAGAAAATGACAGCAATACATTTCCATAAACTCTCAACAGAATATTTCTGCTGCCTGTTTAAGTATTGTCCTTGTCATGAAACCTTCTGCTATTTCAGTGTAATTATTACTAATTTAATTATGATTATCCAAAGCATGAAAAAGGATTAGTCTCTACTCTAGACCGTTATATAGTTTCCCAAGTCATCCTCCATGACAGCAGAACTGTGGAAATGGCCCACCTACAAAAGCAACTTACTGAAAGCCCCTGACACTCAGTCATGTATTTCCCGTTTAATGTAACAGAGCCATAATCCTGAAAGAGTCCAGTAAATTATTGGGTTTGACTATTTCTTTTTTCTTTTTACTTGAATGGTGTGCAGTCCCTTGTATTTACTGAAATTATAGCATGCCATCTTCCCACACCAGAGGATTTCATTCTTTGTGGTTTGCTTATGGCTTAATGTTGTGGGTGGTGACCAGGGTGTCCTGGAAGATGTCATCTAGCTTTGTCAGGATGACGATGCAACAGGCCAGTCAAATAATGAACTTCACTTCAGTTCTTTAACAGAAGGTAGGACATGCGGACAGCAACATATTTTATAATGCTACAATGATATAACATATACCTACACTAGTTACAATATAACTACTCCGTTCAGTAAACAAAAAAATACATTTAAATGTGCTACGTGTGCCTCTAAGAGTAATGATGATCCATACTGAATCTATATTTTAACCACCTCAATACAGTGCACTTATAACCCCTTCCTGCCCAGACCAATTTTCAGCTTTCAGCGCTCTCACACTTTGAATGACAATTACTCAGTAATGCAACAATGTACCCATATGAAATTTGTCTCCTTTTTTTTCACACAAATAGTTTTTTTTTTGGTGGTATTTAATCACTAGTGGGTTTTTAATTTTTTGTGCTATGAATAAAAAAAGACCATAAATTTTGTGGAAAAAAAATGCTTTTTTCTTTGTTTCTGTCATCACATTTTGCAAATTTGTAATTTTTCTTCATAAATTTTGGCCAAAATTTATACTGCTACATAGCTTTGGTAAAGCCCCTGGGCTTTCACGCTGGAGACAATGGAGCAGCTGTTTGAAGGCGAATTGCAAGTGCTATTTTTATCGCTATAGCACCTGCAAAACACCCTCAGTGTGAAAGGGGTCTTAGAAAGTAGACATTCCAAGGTATTAAGTAAGTAGCATGGTGAGCTTTTTTAAGTTGTATTTTGTCCCACAATTCTTTGCAAAATTAAGATTTTTTTTTTTTTTACAAAATTGTCAAATTACCAGGTTATTTTTCACACACAGCATATGCATACAACAAATTACACCCCAAAATACATTCTGTTATTCTTCCTGAGCATGGCAATACCACATGTGTGAGACTTTTACAAAGCCTGGCCACATACAAAGGCCCAACATTGAAGTAGCACCTTCAGGCGTTCTACAAGCATTAATGACACATCTCATTTCTCAACCACCTATTACACTTTTGAAGGCCCTGGAGAACCAGGACAATGAAATTTCCCACAAAATTACCCCATTTTGGAAAGCAAACACCCCAACACACAATCTATGAGGCATAATGAGTCTTTTGAACAGTTAACATGCCACCCATGTGTACTAGGCTTCAGACTGTGATCCCTGGAAGGACTTAATGTCCCCACTGGAAGATTTCCTTTTGTTCTGGGGACAACTTTCTTTTTCGGTGGCAAAGGTCATCGGTACCAATAAGGAAATGGAGGGAGAGAGAAAATGCCAAAAAATGCGATAGATGGTGGTCTAACCCTTCCCCATTCCATCCAACCATCCAATACTAGAAAAAGAAATAACAAGGTTTGCCTAAAAATACACATTAAACAGTTTAAAGAAAGCAATCATTCCAATGTGGATTTCAGACCCAACAGATGATTTTCTCCTAGTGTGCCTGTTAGTGCGGAGCTACACCCAAAAGGATAAGTTCCACTTTAAGTACTCCTCCCCTCCTCCCCCGCTACTTTTGGCATGCAATTTTTTCTGGGAGGTACCTAGTTTTGACAGGTACCTGCTCCAACACGGAGTGGAAGTTCCCCTCCTCCCCTCCCTCCCTGCAGTCTTCTGGGGCACGTCACAGGTCCCAGAAGACTGCTGGACCATTCAGGAGTCACAGTGCGATTCTCGCATGCGCATTGGGCAAATGGCAGTGAAACTGCAAGCTGTCACTGCTGGGTGCCCACAGTTGAGATGCCAGGATGGGATGGCTCTGGTGAGCACATCGCTGAATCCTGGGACAGGTAGGTGTGTTTATTGTCAGCAGCTACAGTTTTTGTAGCTGCTGACTTTTAATAAACACAAAACCATCCCACTTTAACTTCCCACGCCAGTGCTCCTCGCATCCACGAACTAAGTTGTATTACGTTTGTCTATATACTACATCAGCAAACTAATAATAAATAAAAATCTGTCACAGAGACCAGTATATTACATAAAATCCACTGATTAATGTGTTTCATTAGTTGAAGACTTTGTCAAGAGCTGGGGCGATGTCTACCTAGTATACATTTATAGCTATTACGTTATATAAACCAATACTGCTCCCAACCTGCTGGGAGTATTGTAACAATGTAATATAACCTTTTTAAAATGATGGGGAAAATATGTGTGGCTAATAGCTATACAGAAACAACAACTCAG
This sequence comes from Lithobates pipiens, assembly GCF_037356315.1. Lineage (NCBI taxonomy): Eukaryota > Metazoa > Chordata > Amphibia > Anura > Ranidae > Lithobates > Lithobates pipiens. The sequence goes on along the minus strand of NW_027507903.1, from coordinate 279,931,430 downwards.
TTAATGCCGTGGATGTGACAGAGAAAAGAGGCAAAGTGGGCAACTATACATACAATGATGAATTGACTTTGGCCAGGAGGTACTGTAGAAAGAGGGCACTAAGCACAGATCAGTGATAGTGGCCATGCAAATGGGGCCACCTGTTTTCTTGTATAGAGCACCTGTGCAAATGGTTATGTAATCAGGACTGTCTTCTTGCTTTGAAAAACCCACTGGAAAATGGTCATATATTTTTATATTGGGGGTTGCCTATAGGAAAATAAATATATTATAGGGTTATTTTACATTGCAGATATTGACTTTATTTACAAAACCAATTTATTAAAATTCATATTGTTAATAAAAACAGATGCTTCTGGTCAAAAAGGTATGTTAAAAGCATATACTTTGTGTTAATTACCCAGTCCATGACAACCGTGTTTGTTTTGTAAAGGCCCATTGTACTAAAGCTTTGTAAAGAAAATAAGCCCTCGCGCCACTCGGTGATAAAAGCCACCCAACCCCCACCCCCAGTCCTAGCAGTGTCCTCCCCGCTCCGTGTCTTTATATACACCGTCCATGTAGAAGGAACAGACACTCCCCAGGACCAAAAGTTGTGTGCCATTTCCTGGAGTAAAAAAAAATCGTACCCTCCAAAGGGATTAGTGGGAGATATTTAAATCAAGAAAATCAATACTTAAACGGCCTATCATTATCCCCATGAAGAAGTCACGTGGTATGACGTAACGCGTAGGGAGTGGCCGTAGGACGAACCGGAAGTAGAGTAAGACTGGCGGAAGACGCCAGACAACCATCTTCCTTACTGTGATATATACTTTGTTTTAAATGTGAGAGTCTTGGATATTATTTTAATAAATCGATCTGCTTATCTCAAATACTACACCATTGGAGTCCTCTCTCTCTCTCTCCTTCCCCTCTCCCTCTTGTTTTTGAGCCATACACTACGGAATAGATTGGAGGATCTACAGTGCAAAGCCTATATGCTGGGATTGGCCCTCTAGTGGCGGAAGTTTATTATTACATCCCTCATCTGCATTTCCTTAGTGGCTTAATACAGTGAATTAAATGAGAGATTCCTGGGGTTATTTTTGATCTGCTTGTTTATCCCATCTTAAGGTGAGAGTTCTGAGAGCCCGGACTAGTGGACTTTGCATCATTGGTCCCTTTTTCCATATTTTATCTTCATCCGTTTGTGTGCTTTTTTATGGACATTTTTTTCTTCTTTTTCATATGTTGATTATTTCACGATTTACTATTTTGAGTTTTTTGATTACATTATATGAGTGGCACGATTTGCGCAGGACTCCTTTTTCTATTATTTACTAAAGCTTTGTACCTGCTGATCCTGCTATTAGAACCCTTCATGTCCAACTTCTTTTCATAGCCCACTGTGACATACTGTAGGCTTTGCATCTGGTGATTCTGTCAGTAGAACCCTTCATGTCGAACTTCTTTTCATAGCCCACTGTAACATAGGCTTTGTATCTGGTGATCCTGCTAGTAGAATCCTTCGTGTCCAACTTCTTTTCATAGGCCACTGTAACATAGGCTTTGTAACTGCTGATCCTGCCAGTAGAACCCTTCATGTCAAACTTATTTTCATAGCCCACTGCAGGGCAGTCTTTAATATTGATTGGACCCTGGGCAAAACTTTTCTTGGGGGCCCCCTCCCCATGCAGTTTCGCTCTCCACCTGCTCTGAGACATACAATAAATAGCAGCTAGACTCGAAATCAGTTTACTGAATCAGATCAAGCAGCTATTGCGATTGGTTGCCAGAGGTTTCAGTGTATCATTACTGCTCACTGACTGGTTGCTAGAGGTTACAGAACACATTACAGCTCACTGGTTAGTTGCTAGAGGTTACAGTACATTAATTCTGCTTGTTGATTGGTTGCTAGAGATTACTGTGGCTATGACCTCAGGGGGGCATGATATACATATTAATGCCACCGGCCGCCTCTATTTACATATGAATGCCGGTAATTTACATGTAAACACAGGGTCTCCAAGTGAGTCATCTGGGACACAGCACAGGACTAAAATCTCAAGGGACAAGGGATATTAAACCTGGATAGTTGGCAAGTATGAAGCAGCTGCTTTGGGCCCCACAACAATGACAGGGCCCAGGGCAGCTGCCCCTTTTGCCCTGCCTTAAAAACGGCCCTGGCCCACTGTAACATAGGCTTTGTATCTGGTGATGCTGACAGTAGAACCCTTCATGTCCAACTTCTTTTCATAGCCCACTGTAACATAGGCTTTGTACCTGGTGATCCTGGCAGTAGAACCTTTTATGCCCAACTTATTTTCATAGGATGTCAATGTTCTTACTCTGCAGTAAAACTACTGCAGCATTTTCACCCTTTTCAGCATGATCATCTCCTACCATGGGCTTTAGTAAAACACTTCTTTTAATAGGGTGATAACATTTTTACAAGCAGTGAAATCACAATGTCACCCTTTGAAGCAAGCTTTTCTAATACTATGGGCTTCAGTAGGCCCTTCATGTCCCACTTCATTCTATAGGGTGAGAACATTCTCAAACAGCAGTGAAATAACTGCAGCATTGTTGCCCTCTGCAGCACGCTGATCTTCCACCATGGACTGTAATGATAGACAGCACACACTGCTCCATCCAAGCTGAGTTGATGTGCCTCCATGTGCATTAGCCCTTTCAACTCATCCATCCAAAGTGCTTGGGATATGTAGTATGAGCAGAAGCTCACACATGAGGAAAATTATGTACAAGCTTCTGGATACCTTATACTCCCTCCTTCACTGTGCCATTTGGCTGGCTAAGAACAACCATTCAGTGTGAAAGTTAAGGTATATAAGAAAAGCATTCATAAAATAGATGTTTTACCTCCCCCATTCTAAAGGGGAAAAAAAAAACAGTAAGGTTAAGGTGGATTTGAAGGGCCCATAACCTTGAGTCTTTTTTTTTTTTTTTTAACTTAATGCAATTTGCTGTGTATTAAAAATGTAAAACTACAGCAAAAAATGTTTTCCTCATGAAACCTATACAGGGAAAAATAATGTATAATCTACCAGGTGCACGCCTCTGCATTTTATGTACGTTATAGTAATGCATAATAAACGTGTTACAAAAAACATTTTGATAGAATTACCTAAGCTTCCTGCGCCATTATAATGGAAACTGTCAGAAGTGGCATGCCCCACATAGATCAGAGCAGATAAAGCTGTTTCAGGTCTATCTGTGCCACCTCTATTTCAAAGCAAAATAGAAGCTAGTGCAGACCTGCACTGGATTAACAAAGAATAGATGGCAGTTTTCCATATAGAGAACTGCCACATATACCTGCCAGTTGTATAGGATGCTGTCAGTAGAAATCTCCCATCCCTCTCTCTGCCTGTGCAGTTATTACACTACACAGGCTGAGCCTACAGAATGGAATACTCCATAATGAAGATGGCAACAGTTGTTGCGGCAGCTGCAAACACTGGTGTAAAATCAGCCATGCTACCACAACTCCATACACTGAAAAACAGGAAGCATATTCCCTCATGATGTCACAAGAGGAAAAGTATCCTCATCGCTTAACAAAAAAGAAATGCACAACGTATGTGAAACGCACAAGAACTAACATTTAAAAATCGCAAGCATGACAGTGGATTCGAAGAGAGATGAACAGGGCTAAACTGAAACTTTTTCAAGAAAATCAGCTTGCTTAGGAAAAATTAGAACTCATCTGTGTATATCATCAGAAGCTGCAAGGTGCTGATTGCTGGTCCTTGATGTGACAGAACGGAGCACAGTAATTTACTCTGCTTCTCACACTCCTGAGAAATATATGTCTACTGCTGCCTAAGCTCTGTGAAGCGACACATTAAACATTGCACCTCCTCAATCCTTCACAAGTCGTTGCTGTTTCTGCACAAGACATTTGTTTGTGTCGGTGATGAAATAAGATCGCTTTGTGTAGGGCTCTGGCCAGCAGCCAGTGTACCACACATCTTCATTATGTAAAAACTTGGCCGGGCACAGGACCACCACTTATAATAGGTACTATGGGCTTGATTGAGCAATGAATTTTTCGTTTGGTGGAAGATCTGCCGTTTTAATTTAGCTGTGCAGAGAATATCAGTGTCCTTATGAAGGATGCATTGCACCTATTTTTACATTTATCACCAAGGTTTTGTTCTTTGCTGTAAGAGTCCAAGATATTCTTTTTAACAAAGTACTTTTGTTTGGTGAATTAAATTACCAATTATTTATTGTATGTCATGAGGTGCTGGCCACACTCTCACTTATGCTGGTGAGTCTCGCTCTTGCATTTATATAGTACTATTTTGACCCTATCCCCCGCTTAATAAATTTCTTGTAAAAGCACTGTAAAAAGTTTACTGGCAGCATTTCTCCTTTCCATAAACCAGGGATGTCGAACTCCATTTCATCACAGACCATGTTAGCAGTATGGTTGCCCTTAAAGGGCCAGTAGTATCTAGGATGTAAAGAGTGCAGGGTTCAGGAGTATGTTATGTACAGAGTGTGGCATTCAGGATTACACTACATACAGAGTTCAGGAGTGCATTACATACAGAGTGCAAAGTTCAGGGGTGCGCTATGTGCAGAGTGCAGGGTTCAGGAGTGAGTTACATACAGAGTACAGTGTTCAGGATTACATTACATACAGAGTATAGAGTTCAGGAGTGCGTTACATACAGAGTGCAGAGTTCAGAAATGCGTAATGTACAGAGTGCATAGTTCAGGGGTGAGCTATGTGCAGAGTTCAGGATTGCACTATATACAGAGTGCAGAGGTCAGGGGTGCGTTATATACAGAGTGCAGGGTTTGGGAGTGCGTATTGTGCAGAGTTCATGGGTGTGCTGTGTACAAAGTGCAGGGTTTAGGAGTGTGCTATACCCCCAAGCTTTCTCACATCTTTCTCCTACCTCAGGGATCCTCAAACTGCGGCCCTCCAGCTGTTGCAGAACTACGCATTCCATGAGGCATTGTAAAACTCTGATATTCACAGACATGACTAGGCATGATGGGAATTGTAGTTTCTGAACAACTGGAGGGCAATAGTTTGAAGACCCCTGTCCTACCTGGCCCAGCTCTACACACCTCTCTGTGTGGGTGGCTCTGCCTCTACTTACTGGGAGATCGTTCTGAGAGAGAGAATGAGAGAACTGTCCCTATTGTGCCCCCTGTGGTCAGGGATAAGTTATTTCTGGGCGCCACTGGGAGCAAAGTTATCCCTTGTAAACACAGACGTCTTCTGTGTTTACAAGCAACAGCAGGGAGCAGGAGCACAGGGTGAGAGCCAGAAGTGGTGAAATGGAGTTCCTCTCTGTTCCGGCTACAAAACTCTTTGTGAGGGCCACATGACAATACCTGTCGGTCCTTGTGGTTGACATATGTGCCCATAAATCATTGTTTATGTAATTGCAATGTGCCTAATAACTTGGTAGGAATATTAACCACTCCAGAAGGAGTCAATTCCATAGCCACAACCACAACTCCCCTTCCTTCCTTTCACGTCTTATTCCTCTCCTCTTCTGGGAGTGGTTAATTACTATGTGCTGGCCAAGCTCCTCTGCCCCTCCCTTCAGCTCCATACATAACATTTTATATAGCAGTCAGGGGAAGAGCAAAGGGGAATAATATTGAATGACCACTCTAAGTCTGCTGGGGCTTCTGACATCAGATCCAAATTGGTGCTGCCCAGCAACAGTCTCAGAGCTTTTAGGTGTCCACACAGGGGAGGCTAAATAACATAAATGCATATAAACTTATGGAACTTATTGTTGAAATAAATGGTCTGGCAGCAGGGTCTCTTTCAAGCCCAAATGCGGGCAAAACTTATTTTGCATGTCATGTTTTATTGTGGTCTGTACCTCTACTGGAAAGATCCTCTTATCAAGACATGACCTGATGAGAAATCTCTCCAAGGACAACAAATACACTTTTTTTTCAGAAGGGTTAGAATTTATGTATTTTTTAATTGCTATCTGTATGTTCCTGTCCCAGTGATGTCTGCAGCGCATATTTCTTGTATGTGTATTTGGGACTGGAATTAAGCAAAATATATTTTGAAAAAAAAAATGGCTGGAATGAGGTTTTACAATTAATGTTATAAATGTCTAACACATTTTTTTCATTTACGTTTGGAAGTATTTGGCCCAGACATGTGTGGTCCTTTTTCACTATATTTGAAAAATAACAATAATTACAGGGTGACAAGGCAACGGCAGTCTCTAATACATATGGGTCTCTCTCCACAGTCTTGCAATTAGCGCTGCATAATATATTAGTACTTTATAAATAAAATAATATATTGGTAAAATGGCTCCTTTTATTTGCTAATTCCACCCCTGAAGGAGACGCTGTATATGAAACACTGTAAACTGTTTAATCATTTATGTTTTGTTTTTTCTTTGTGGCTTCTAGAAATAGACTGTTTAAATGAATCTGGCAGCTGGATGGCTCACAAGTATGCAAATGTATATACATGCCGTATGGTTTCAGCGATACAGCCGATGATCAAATGCTTAGTCAGTTAGCAAAGCTAGAGTGGTCCGTGCAGCTTCTATATGGCAGTCTGTGACCAATGCCAAGCATTACAGCAGCAGCCGAGCACAGACTGGAAAATGTTACTCACACTCTATTGCGGGTTGTAATAACACCGGCCAAGTTCATACACATATAGATTATTGAAACAATGTGAGGCCTTGCTGAAATAAGTTTAAAATCTGGTGAAAAGGTTTAGTATGTTTTATTGTGAGCTTTCAATGGTGCTGATGTTAGGTGTTTGTAATATAAAAAGCTTTAGATTTTTTTTATAGATTAATAACAATTCCTCTGTACAATTCTAAGCACCATTTGAGCCAATGAGAGCATTGCTGTTGCTTTCTAGGAAACAAATGTCGCACTAGCCTTGTAGGTGCTGCTGGTAAATGATGGGTTCTATCATTTCCAGGGATGACTCTGACTAGACACAACAACATATTGGCACACTGATTTCCATAAATATGCTTTATTTAAAGCAGAAATAAGCTGTGAGAAAAGGAGGGGGTTAACGGGATTGACACAAGTAAATGCAGCAGTTCAGTTCAATAACACAGCAAAGTGAATCGGGTTGGTGTCTGCTTTTTACTGCCAGGGAAAAGCCTAGCCTGAAATGGCTACTGCCTACTAGACCAGTGGAGAACAACACTCAGAGTAGCCATAAACAACAACCAATGCAACAAATATCTCTGATATGTAGAGGGAATGGATGCAGCTATCTATTAGAGCCTAACTACAGTCAAACAGACCCTAGTTAACTACTGGCCAGGGGGTAAATCTGGGCAAGGTTTGCCAGCAGGGGTTCCTTGAGTATAACACTGCAGGACTCAATCGTCAAAAGAAGATATTTGTAATCCATAGCGTAAAGTAGTTGTATAGCAAACCAAAACAAAGCAAATGTGGATCTGACACATGCTATAGACTAATACAAAAATATTTATTTATTTCAGGAAAAAAGAAATAAATATATATATATATATATATATATATATATATATATATATATATATCCAGTGCTAAAAAAAAAGCCCCCCTTCCTTATTCCCTCCCCATGATGTTGGCTCACCCTCCCTCCCAACCTATATCCCAACATACCCTGAAGAAGCCCCATAAAGTAGGCAGGGCGAAACACGTAGGCGTCAGGGGACATCCCCTAGAGCATGGATCCATTCTTTGATCATCGCCAATGAGCTGGAGATATACCAAGTCAGCCATGACTATGCCTTAACTGCTGCATTACTGGTAGACAGCGAATTCTGCTTTTGGTTGTACAGTAATCTGGAGGAATTATAGATATGGTTTGCCAATGGAGAGAAATTGTATGCTATCCTTCATTTTTCTCTGTCCACTAACCATTAGCAGTATTAGTCACGTCAGCTGCTTACTGGAACTTTACACAGAGCCAGCACTTGCATGCAGACAGGACCTACTGCAATTAGGGACATGATACACATGATTACCAGCGGATAAGCATAGATTTCACCAAGGACCCTGATACAGTGTCAGCCCCAAAGGACTATGGACTGAGCCCACTCTTGGCTATAAATATATCAGCTGTGTTACTTGTGGAGCAATCACTTTCAAATATACTACAAGCTGCTTTTACATATTTCCAAGAGACTTTTATCCATCATTAGTCCCAGCAAAGTGTCCTTTTCCACATAGGCTCTGAGGGTTTTTTAGAGGAGGGAGTTACAGAAGGGTTCGCGATGGGGAGAGAGGGTGGGCCAATATCATGGGGGGGGGGGCTTCTTAGTTTTTTTTTTTTTTTTTTTGCACTGGAAATAATTATATATATTTATTTTTTAAATGAATAACATTTTTGCATTAGGCTCGGTTCACACAGGGGGCGACACGACTTGCCGCGCCGCGACCTGCCGCGACCTCAGCGGCGACTTGCAAATGACTTCTGTATAGAAGTCAATGCAAGTCGCCCGAGGTCGCCCAAAAGTAGTACAGGAACCTTTTTTCTAAGTCGGAGCGACTCGAGTCGCTCCTCTTAGAACGGTTCCGTAGTACAGAACGGGGGCGACTTGTCAGGTCGCGGCGCGGCAAGTCGTGCCGCGTCGTGCCGCCTCCTGTGTGAACCGAGCCTTAGCCTATAGCAGGTGTCAGATCCGTATTTACTTTGTTTTGGTTTGCCACTGAGCTTTGGGGACACCTCCCCAAACCAATTTGAGTGCAATTTTTATTTAGGGATTCGCCGGCATATACACAAGGAGTTGTATACAAACTACTCTTCGCAAAGTGTCCCAAGCAAATGAGAGTGAAAACATTTATAAGTCTGCTTTATCCATTGGCAGTAGCGTCCCCAGACAGGTGTGGACAAAGTTCAACACATAGAAGGATGACAAATGCTGCCTCCCAATATCCTGCTTCAAAGAACAGGAAAGTATGGCCGCACACTGTCACCAGGCTGGATCCAAAACGTTTTATTTCTCCAAAGTCAGAAACATACAGTGACAGGACAAGCAGACTTTGATCACTTGATCACTTGATCACTCGTTGACACTTAATTGTGTGAAACATACTAACAGTCTGCTTGTCCTGTCAAGCTCCTCCCCAAACTGAGAATTCTGCTGTGCCTCCTGTGCTCATTTCTCATTGAGTTGTGTCTCACTAATACAGGGGGTGTGTTACTTGGCAAATAACCAGGTGAAAAAAGAGTGGAAAAAGAAAAACTCATGCAGCGACCACATTGAATGATTGGTGGGCTGCAATACAGGGCTTGACAAATTTGCTTGGAATCTAGGAGCCAGCTAAAAAAGTTAGGAGCCAGGTTTTTTTTTTTAACGGACAACAGCTTTATTTTCAATATAAAAATTAACCAATCTTTAATTTAACATAGAAAGACAACTAGAACCAAACATATATAGGCATTTAACTTGTGTAGGTAATGAATATATTCTGATGTGGCACCAAGTGTTTAATGCAATGTCATTTTTTTTCACTTGGCTTTTTGTGGCCATGAATATGCCTTGTACTTTGCAGGATCAAAATCCTTCACTGATGGTCCATTCATGTTGGTCATCAACAAATCACCTAAACTTTCTTGCTGCATTACAGATCTGAACTTATTTTTTACAAAGTTCATCAAGCTGAATCCTCTCTCACAACATGCGGTTGAGACAGGCAAAACACACACTATAGACAACAAGTTTCCCAAAACTGGAAACCTGTCTGTGTTGGAGAGTGCCAAATCCAGAAGTTCACACAGTTTCTTTCCTTTTCCAAGAACTTTAAATTCATACCACTCATTGTGGATTGCATGCATGCATTTATCATGCATTTCAGGCATTGAAAGTTGTTTCTGGAAATGCTGAGCCAATATTGTGATGTCATCAACACCATAGTCCTGTAGTGATTTTCCCGATGGCCAGGCAAAGGTATCAAACACTGCAGTGGAGCGTTCAATATTCCTTTGAATCAGAAATCGCTCTTCTAGGTATTTTGCACCATACTGAATCAATTTGTCCTTTTCATTTTGGATCAAAGAAGTTACAGTATTGCTGAGTCCGTGCAACTGTACATCTTGATACTGTCCTTTGAGTGATGTTCCAGTTAAAAATCTCTCCTCATATTTTTTTGGCACATCTTTGAGTGCTTTTAAAGAAGAAATTGTGTTTTTCACATGCAACTCAATTGTGCTTAAGAAAAGCTCTTCCCTTTGAAATAAAAGGGAGAGGTTCTTAATAATTTCTAGATAGTCCAGCAGAAAATGGAGCATGTGAACAAATTTAAAATCAGTTAGTTTTTTCAACAAACCATGTGCAACTGCAGAAGCACTGTCTTTTTCTGCAGCAACACCTTCAAGGTGGACCGTCACACATTTCCAATCTTTGACAAGTGCAGAGAGAGCACTGACTTTGCTTGACACCCATCTTACATTATGCAAGTATTGAAATTTCTGGATTTTTTCATGAAAACTTTCAGCTACCTGCTTTAGCTGTCGCATTCTCTTGGGTGAATGCTGGTAAAATTGGTACAGCTTCTTTAAAACCGAGTCAAGGTCATCAATACATTTTCCATCTTTTACAGAGCTTAATACACTTAAATTTAATCGGTGTGCAACACAGTGAATGCCAATTACATGGCTAAGATTTTGACGTACTTTTTGTACCAGTCCATTTTCAGCTCCAATCATGCTTGCAGCACCATCTGTACCAATTCCAATTAGCTGGTTTGAAAAAAGCCAATCTGAAAGACCATGTGTCTTCAGCTCTCTAGTGATGGTTTCTAAGTACCCATCTGCAGTTGCCATTTCAAGAGGTAAGACTGATAGAAATACTTCTTTGATCCTATTGTTCTTGATGTATCTGACATACAATATTAATTCTTCCACTCCTCCTTTGTCAGTTGATCCATCTAGCATCAAACTAACATATTTGGCCTCCTTTAGCTCGCAGATGAGTTCTTTCCGGATTACAGTTGCAATATGTGAAATGAATTCCTTGCATCTCTTGTCATTTGCATACTCCTCTCTCACAGCAACCCCTAGTTTCCCTGTCAGCTCTAACAAACCTTTAAAGTCTGTATATGGCTTGTTGTTTTTTGCAATATAATAGGCCACATTAAATAGAACTTTCATGTGGTTGAACATCCCTTGGTCCATTTTCTTAACGCATGCAGCCAATGGCGTAGCTTCTGGAGCCAACAGGGCGTGTTTGGCTTTTATGCATTTGTCATGCTGGAGTGACTTTCCATGTTTTTTGAAGGTCTCCAGTTTAAATGGTCCTGAAAACCCTTTCACAATCTTGGATGTGTGGTCAGCAATGCCAGGGAAGGAGGCACAAATCTCACATATGGCTATGCCTGTATTATGGTCAAATTTAAGCCATGTGAGTTCCTTGCACCAATCTTGTTTAAACTTCCTTCTTCCTTCATTTTGAGGGTGACTTGTTGAAGAGGACTTCTCTGCTGGTTGTTCTTCTCTTGTGCCACTTGATTCTGCAGTAACATGTTGCACTTCACTTTCTGAACAAGAAGTCTTTGCAAAGAAATTTGTCATCCGCAGTTGCTTGGCATCTTCTGGTGTCACAGCTTTTGCGGCACGTTTCATTTTTTCTGAATTCCCAAACAAAGATGGTTTTGTTGAATTCCCAAACAAAAAAGATTTAGTACACGTTATTACTTAAAGTGCAGGGCCACCCTGAAAAAAAAAAATACATAAAAAATTAGAAAAAAAAAAATACATAAAAAAAAAAATGAAAAAAATATATTTTTTTTAACTTACCAGAAATGCCTGTTGCTAGGCACATTGTCCTAATCTGCCTCTTCCTTCTCCGTGGAGATCTTCTATCTTCTCTCCTCTGTGCGGTGTCTTCTTCTGGGTAATGGGTTGCGCTGTGTTCTGGGAACTGTGTGTCCCAGAACACAGAGCGACCCATTCACAAAGCGCTGCGCAGTAGGAAATGGGCAGTGAAGCCGCAAGGCTCCACAGCCTATTTCCCTTAGCCAAAATGGCGGCGCCGAGGGACGGGTCAGCCTCGAGCGGCCGACATCGCGGGTGCCCTGGACAGGTAAGTGTGCTTATTAAAAGTCACCAGCTACAGTTTTTGCAGCAGGTGACTTTTAAATTTTTTTTTTTTAAACCGGCCCTCCTCTTTAATGGCATAGTCTCCAACATTTTAAATCTTAATATATATTTATTCTTTAAAAGCAAAGCACTCCTTCTCTTATGTAGCCCTGATCTGTATCTTTACAGATGCTATTGACATCTCAAGTGACACTAATACAGTGATCAGTGATAATATACACTGTCACTAATGATGACACTGGGTAGGAAGGGGTTAATACCAAGGGCAATCAAAGGGTTAACTATGTTCTTAGTAGCGTGTGTTTACTATGTGGTGCTTTTAACCACTTGCCTACTGGGCACTTAAACCCCCCTCCTGCCCAGACCAATTTTCAGCTTTCGGTGCTCTCTTTGAATCTCATGAATTTTACATGGTAATACATGGCACTGATGACACGTGACACTAATGACAGATGGCACTGATGACACATGACACTAATGACAGATGGCACTGATACATGGCACTGATGACACGTGACACTAATGACAGATGGCACTGATGACACGTGACACTAATGACAGATGGCACTGATGACACGTGACACTAATGACAGATGGCACTGATACGTGGCACCGATGACACGTGACACTGATAACACGTGACACTAATGACAGATGGCACTGATGACACGTGATACTGATAACAGATGGCAGGTGGCACTGGGGACAGGTGGGCATGTGTGTTTCAGTGTGTTAGTGTTCACTCATGTTTCACTGACGCTGCAGCATGGAAGCTCTCACTCCTCACAAGCTGTCTCTGTGTGAGGAGGGAAAGACGGCGATGAGAGATGATCTCATACGTTTACATATGAGATCACCTCTTGTTGGACACACTGTTCGAGTGCTAAATGGCTGCTGTGATTGGCCATTTAGCATGATCTGTGATTGGCTGTATCCAAGGGACACGGCCAATACAGAACTTCCCCGATGCGTACCCATGTCGGCGTGCAGAGGGGAAGTAAACAGGAGGATGTCCAGGGACGCCTTCCCGGCAATTGTGTCCGCGCTGTAGACATCTTTCGTCTATAGCGCGGGCACGAAGTGGTTAACAAAAGAATGTGACTTTTATTTCCGCCATGTTCCCGCTTATTAAAGGGGTTCTGCACTCATAATAAAACATTTGCCCATTCTGTTGCCTCTAGTTAATATATTTCATAATGCCACCTGTTTTTTTTTTTTGGATTCACCTACCTTTTGTAATCTTTAGTAGTTTATTTTAAACCCCTGCGGCGATGGGCGGTCTCTTGCGGGGATCAGCGTCATTTCCTGCTGAAGCCCGCACTGTCTCCTGGGATCTCGTTCATGTAATCCCAGGAGACATTGCGGCTAATGCACCCGACATCTCGCGAGATTTCGGGTGCTACAGCCGACATCTCGCGTGATTTCGGTAATTACAGCCGAGATCTCGCGAGATGTCGGGTGCATTAGTGAATTTGTGAAAGGGGTCAAGCAGGGAGGATTACAAATAATATTTTTTTTTTCCTTAATTAAAATAATTTTTTTTTTTACTTTTTACAAAAAAAAAAAAATGTGTGTGTGTATATATATATATATTTAAATTAATAAATAAATTAAATTAATAAATAAATTAAATTAATAAATTAATAATATATATAATATAATAAGAAGCCATTTACCAGCCACCACACTCACCGTTGGGCAAAAGGCGCCAGATGACGCCCGCAATCACTTCCTTCTCTTCTTTGAAAAGGAAATGGGCGGGCAGTGAAAAACAGGCAGGGAGCTTCACTCCATTAGGAATTAGCATTATTGGAATAGGGTGTAATTTCTACATCCACCACAAGATGGCGCCAGACTACCGAAAGATTTTAGTAGGCCGCAAAGCCGCGGCCTCAATTACTGGCCGGCGCGGCACGATGGAATTGCGCGGCGGAGTTCGGGGTCCTAATGGAGACAGGATACCCCAGCAGCGTTGCCCCAGTCGCCAGGACACGAAATCTAGGCGCAAATGCGACCTGGCGACCGGGGTTTGTCGAGCCCTGCTGCAATATATAATACATTGTTGGTTTTTGTGTTTAATACTGCTTTTAGTATGGAGATTAGGGTCTGACGAGCAATTCTGTGCTTAGGAGACAAGCCAAGTTGGTACAGATGCAGGATGTTTGTCATACATAGGGAAGGGAGCATACATACCTGTCATACAAGGCCCCTGAGTGATTTTCTGCGTGAAGCTTGTAGCTCTTTAATGCTCAACAAGCCAAATTCCATTCATTTTAATGCCCCCCTCCCCCCCTTCACATCTGAGTGGTCTGTCGCCTGAAGCAAAACGCCTGGCAAATTACAAGAGTTTTTGGCCCCATAGACTTCAATGAAAATGCATTTTCTGCTCAAATAGCAGCTCTTCCACCCTAATTTCCTCCCCCCCCCCCCCCTTGCTTTCTATTGGCTAAACAAAAATGTCTGAAGCTGTAAAACACTTGCAATACGCTTGTAAAATGCTTTATAAAAGCTTTAAAAAAATGGCCGAAAGACGCCAGTAGATCGATCCCCTCAGGTGTGAATGGAACCTAAGAGCACATTGGGTTAGGTAAAGCGACAGGACTGCAGAGACTACATGCCTTTAGGCTTGTTTTGTGTGATTTCAGACAGCCATTTCTGTGTGTAAATTTCAACTTGCACAATTGTCTTCTGAAAGCAGGCTTTTCACATCAAAGAGGTAAATGTGGATGCTGGAAAACATGAAAAGGAATCTAGATCTCCACCTGGTGGCTCAAAGGAGAATACAATTAATAAACAACATTTCATAATTACCTGACAAAAAATATTCTAGAATGGTCACAATACATATGTTAGTTGCTACTATACTACTACAATATTTTTCCTTTAGAAAAAAAAAAGATTTAAAAAAGTTGAGAAAACACATTTTCATGGTTTTACTGTTGAACTGGTGAAGTTTCTTGAGACACACCCAGCAACTCCTTCAGAAATGAAGGTTGAGTTGTCCTTTATGCCTCATATTTATGGTGTGTAAATGTATAAAACAGCATGGAATCAATGTGTTTTTAGTGCCTCTTTGCAAATCTGGAACTACACAGATGTATGGTTTTTGGATCCTCACTCCTGTATACAAAATATCCTTGGCGTCTTTATGAAAGTTTTCAGTTTCCAGACAAAATTGAAATGCAGCTGCCCAATGTGTTTTTATCTAATCAGACTTTGACACACTGGACCTTACATTTTAGCACATATTTTAGATTGCACGTACATTCGTGGATGGCAAAGCTTTTAGCATAAAGCAGTCTTGTTAAGTATGTTATATTCATTCCATTCATGAATGCCCAGAGGACATTAAGACATTTCAGAATCCTTATTTCTGCCCAAGAAACTGCAAGTGGACTGTAAAGTAGTCAAAAACAACTCTGTCTCTGAAACATATATAAATATATATATAATTTTGCGGTTTTAATTTTTGCGTGATATATATATATATATATATATATATATATATATATATATATATATATATATATATATATATATATAAGACAGATTTTGGAAAAAAAAGCAATATTCTTTACATTCTGCTATAAAACACCCAATAATAAAAAATAAAAAAAAAATCTAATTTTTCCATCAATTTAGGCCAGTATGTATTCTGCTACATATTTTTGGTAAACAAAAAAAAAACAATACATGTATATTGATTGGTTTCCCCAAAATTATAGCGTCTACAAACTATGGGATATTTTTATTTTTTTTATTTTTTTACTAGTAGTGGCAGTGATCAGCAACTTGTAGCAGGACTGCGTTATTGCGGGGGACAAATCGGACACCTAACTGACACTTTTTGGGGACCAGTGACACTAATACAGTGATCAGTGCAAAAATATATGCACTGTCACACTACTAATGATAATGGCAGGAAAAGTGTTAACATCTGGGGCGATCAAAGGGCTAACTGTGTTCCCTGTGAATAATTACTAACTGGGGGATGTGCTTTGACTAGGGAAAGGTAAGGATCCATGTACCTGCTTAGCAGGAACACAGGATCAGTACATTCCCCTCTCACTATGTAAACAAGGCAGATCGCCGTTCTCTCCCTGGCTTTCTCTCAAGGTTAGAGAAATGTGTTGCTTTGCCTTGCATGAGCAAAGTTCACTTCAGGGGTGATCCTAGTAGGAAATAGTCCTGTTTCCAGAACATTTCGTTTTTCATGATGTTAGAAGACAACTGACAGAACTATATAAATTCCAGATAACTCTGACAAAACAAGTGCAAAAGTGTGCAAAACTAGTAACAAAGACAGGCTAAAAATTGTCTGTCATCTCTGAGGTTTTAGACAAAACATATAAATTGCTTTTATCTTTAAATTCACGGTGCCATTTCCAAGTAATGTGCAGAGGAAATTGGCAGTCTCAGCACCTTTTATTTAATCAGCCTTCATGGAAGGGAGCTGCATGGAGACAAGAACACCTGCCGCTGATGTGCTGTCAGGCTGCAGATATTCAAAATGTCCTTGGCCATAGTTAATTTGATATTCACTTTTTAAGGGAAATAATTATTGTTCGAGGCCAAATTTAAAAACGTATGATTTTCTTTTTTTTTTACTATTGATATAAAATCCTTGCAGCCATGACATGATTGCACAGAGCAATGTTTATAAACCTTATTTCAGTCAAGGCATCCTTTAAAATTCTGCACATTCTTCAGATTCTCAAGGCACCTCTCTAAAATGTAAAAAAAACGAAACGAATAGTTTTATATAACATGGCAACATCCACACACGTAGGACACCCAACATTAGAGGTGATTTATTCTCCCAAAGCAAATACACCTTTGCACTTTAGTACTGACTATTATTCCATTGTTTCTCTTCTCCCTCAGTTTCTCTCCCTCACTCAGCTAATGTGACCACAGTGCTAATGGGGGGGCAGGGAACCCGACATCCTCCTTATCAACTGATGACGTCATTGGTTGTTAGAACACCAGCGACTAGAAAGTTGTAATGGTGCACAATGAAATCCTGTCACTCATTCACTTGTGAGTGCATTTCGCCTTCAGATGGTGAGCTTTTTATAAAATATGACATATCGATTAGGAAAAATAGAACTTAAAAATTACACATTAAATGTTTTAATTGCCGAAAGAAAATCTATAAATCCAATATGCATTTAATTTAACCACTCGGTCCCTGGTGCTTTTTGTTAATAGACTAGTGCTTGTATGATCCAAGTATATTAGTGTGCTAATGTCTAAGCAGCATCCAATCACTTCTCACCACCTTATTTCTTGTGCAAGTAGTGAATATGTATTGCATAGCAAAGGAGTGTATTTACAACATGTCAACCAGAGCAACAGTTTTGGGCATCCCCGCCCTTCCATAGGATACCAATGTGTAGTAACATCCACAACTGTTGTTCTGATTGCTATGTTGTAAATATCCTTTTTTGCTTTGCAATACATAATTAATTTTTTTTCAATAAATTTTTAACTGCTTGTGCAAGAAATGATAATTGCTTTGCCACAGTAACAATAGACAGGTTTGGTTCAAAATGAAAAAGACATTTCTGGAGAAGTACCTCACAACAACCGTGAAGCATAGTGATGGAAATGTTATGGTGTGAGCTTCCTTTGCTGTTTTAGGGCCTGGGTAACTTGCAGTCATTAAATCAACAACTAATTCTACATCATATCCAAGTGAGCTTGATGAGAATGTGATGTCCTCTGTTCATCTGACTCGATACTTGTTCCACAGTACACCGTTACAGCTATTACCTTTAAATATCTGTAGGCACTGATTGAATGAGGATCCAAAGTTTACCCATTTACAAATATGTAAAAAAAAGTGAACTATTTCTACTGGGAGTACTTACTTTTTCAAGTGTCTGTATATATCCCAACAATTCTGAGTAAATAGGGTGACATTTGCTTTTACTGCATAAGCTAAAACAATGACATTCATCATTTTTAGCGATTGCAAACCTGTAAAAACGTTTGTGCTAAATGATGTCCATGCAAACCCAAGTTGATCTTAACCACTTGCTTACTGGGCACGTAAACTCTCCCACTCTCCAGACCAATTTTCAGCTTTCAGCGCTGATGCACTTTGAATGACAATTACATGGTCATGCTAAACTGTACCCAAATTAAATTTGTATTATTTTATTTCCCACATATAGAGCTTTCTTTTGGTGGTATTTGATCTTGTCTGTGGTTTTTATTTTTTGTTAAAAAATGTTAAAAAGACCGAATTTTTTATTTTTTTTATATTTTGTTATAACATTTTAAAACAGGTAATTTTCCTCCTTCATTGATGTACGCTGATGAGGCGGCACTGATGGGCACCAATAGGTGGCAGTGATGGGCATTGATGGGTGGCAATAATGGGCATTGATCGATTCACAAAAAAATAAACCTGCAAGACAAAGACATAATGAGCTAGTATGCATCGCATACTAGCTCATTATGAAATACCTTAAAATTAAGCTGTTGCAGCGGTCCCCGCACACCAGTATCATCACCGTCATCTTTCCTGGAGCTTCTTGCGGGTTTGCAGGCTCCAGCGATGTGATTGGCGGGAGCCACCGCAGTGGGAGCCACCGTTCACGGCATGGCACATGTGGGCTGTTCCTTCAGAGCACATGCACCAGTGATGTCACTAGCTGCATGCACTGGAAATATCTCCTAAATTTGCCTATACGTAAAAGTTTGCAGAGGGAGTTTACTTCCTCTTTAATGTTATTGCTGCTTTTCCTGTAATGTTTATACTGTTTTTCCTGTGTGAACATGATTTAGCACTAAAAGGGGAAATAAAAACTCCAAATGTTCACTTTAAACTCTATCATCACATATTTCACATAAAAATTGCACACATGTGATATCCTTTTAATCAGAAGATTTTGTTTTAGGGTACACATCTGAGACTGAACAAGTTCAATAACTTTTACATTGGGGGAAAAAATACAGGAAAATTCATGTTGTTATTTGTTTTTATTTTTTTACTATCTATTCCTGATTAAAAAAATAGGAAATCAAATATACCGTATTTATCGGCGTATAACACGCGCCGGCGTATAACACGCACCCTAAGTTTAGGAGGGAATTTTGTGGAAAAAACTTTTAGGAGGGAAATTTAAGGAAAAAAAACTTAAATGCCCATCAATGCAGCCTTATCAGTGTCCATCTGAAGCCTCGTCAGCGTCATTTGCAGCCTTGTCATGCAGCCTGTCCTCATTGCAGCCTTGTCATGCAGCCTTGTCATGCAGCCTGTCCTCATTGCAGCCTTGTCATTGCAGCCTTGTCATGCAGCCTGTCCTCATTGCAGCCTTGTCATGCAGCCTTGTCATGCAGCCTGTCCTCATTGCAGCCTTGTCATTGCAGCCTTGTCATGCAGCCTGTCCTCATTGCAGCCTTGTCATGCAGCCTTGTCATGCAGCCTGTCCTCATTGCAGCCTTGTCATTGCAGCCTTGTCATGCAGCCTGTCCTCATTGCAGCCTTGTCATGCAGCCTTGTCATGCAGCCTGTCCTCATTGCAGCCTTGTCATTGCAGCCTTGTCATGCAGCCTGTCCTCATTGCAGCCTTGTCATGCAGCCTTGTCATGCAGCTTGTCCGTCGTTGTAGCCTTAGTGCATTAGTGATGTCCCCTTATTCTTTTGAAAATGGCGGCGATACACAGGACATCTCGGCGGCGCCTGGAAGTTCTTGGTGGCTTTCGGCCGCTCTCAGACCTTCTCGGCGGCTTTCGGCGAGAAGGTCCGAGAGCGGCCGAAAGCCGCGAGAAGGGCCGAAGGCGGCTGAAAGCCGCCCAGAGCCCAAAAAATTGTGCGGAAATCGCGGAGTATCGGCGTATAACACGCGCATGCCGATAAATACGGTATGTAATACACAAACATATATATATATATATATATATATATATATATATATATATATATATATATATATATATATATATATATTTATATTTAAAAAATATATATATAATATTCTAGGGTATACTTCAAAGGTTAAAAGGTATAGAAATCTCTGAAACTAAAAAGAAAACTGCTCTGGGACTTGAGTGGGTGTTTACAGAGGAAAATCCTCAGGGACTAAGGCAGTTGATAAATTGATTCTTATTGAGGGACAACACCGATTCTACTCATGACTTTCCTCTTGGTGGACCTTGGAATGATTTCTACTTAAAGCCTGCTCTATATTGAATGTTCTTACCATAAATTACAAAAAAGGCTGTTGGGTCAGATTTGGAAAATGATGGTTTATATTGGAAAAAAATTTGGAGTATTCACTAAGTCTGTTTTTTTTTTTTCATGTTTTTTTGGCTCAATATCCAGTCAATAATGTCTACTCATGATTTCATCGTGTTTAGCTGTGTGCTTTTTTCATACTATATTTGATGTTTCTATTGATAATTCAGCTACCATCTTCTCAATATAATTTTTGCAATGCTCCCTTCTTCCTTTTAAGAAGGAAATATATATGTAAGTGCAGTTTATAATTTACCTGTTAAAAAATAACTTTGGTTAGTGCATTAAGCATCAAAGTGGTTTCTTGATTCAGCAAGTACTTTATTATCTCTTGGAAATAGAAAATGGCATTACAGTGCAACAGCCTAGAAGGCAATAAATAGTGAAGTGGGGATGCTGTACTTTGTAATACAGTTCCTTTCTATAATATAAAATTAGGATGATCTTTTTGGCATAATCATAAAAGCAGAAAGTATAGAATGTCATATGCTAGAACATAAATTATTTATTAAACATCTCTGCATTAAATTTGATTTAAACATGCATTCTAAATTGAAAAATCAAGCCTCTTGGTATACAGAGTGACAGACTGAGACAGCTCTGGGCAGGTCCCATCTACAAGCTTGGGTGAGGATCTCATTGAATGTGTTGTAACCACAGAGCATAGGGCCACATAGATTTTTTTTTTTTTATCAGGTCCCCTCAGCAACTTCCCTTCTGTAATCTGATTTTAACACAAAGTATGTCTCAATCAAGGACAGGTAGCAGGAGAGTAGTCGGCAAAGTCGGATCACATGCCTGACGAAGGGGTCCTGCGTGACTCTGAAACGTTGCACTTTCCTTGTGTTGTGATCATGCAATAAATTATCCATTTGGACGCTATTTATGTCGTTTCATGGTGTGTTGGCACGTATCTTCATTGTCGGCAAAGTCAGTACACTAGGGGGGACCAGAGCTGTGGATAGAATTTGTCAGGGTATGGGGGGCATCATTACATGAAATACAATGTTAACCTTTATTTTACAGTAGCGATAAGCTGAACTACCCTGGGTTCTGTTCAGCAGGGATTCGTTGAATTTCAAAGCCAAACCCGAACCCTATTGAAATCCATTGAGGCCGAATTTGTAATATTACAAATGCCTGTTTGTTGGCAGATAGGCAAGGGGGTGTCAAAAAAAGGGGGAGGGAAAGGGGGGGGAGAGGGGTTGGGCACTGCCCTAGGGAACATATATCAATGCAAAAAAAATTCCATGCAGCGGGGGGGGCAGTGATTTTTTTTTAGTGCTGACATACATACAAAGGAAAAAAGTTTTAAAATTGCTGGCAAATGACTGGCAGCTGTCATTGACAGTTTCTTTGTTTAAAATGAAAAAAAGCACTGCCATCAAGTCTTCTATGTGTTTTGGAGGACATTTGGAGGGGTCTGCGTTGTATTTTTTTTATATATAAAAATTATTTTAAGGCTGGGTTCACACCGCTGCGGGGGGAGAACCGGATGTGATTCGCACAGCAAATCACATCCGATCTCCGTAGCGCTGCGAGTTCAGCCATACAGATAGTATGGCTGAACTCGCAGCGGTCCCGCAGCAAACTCGCACGGGACCCTTTTTTGGGTCCGCAACGGAATCGGATCGCATGGGGGTTCACACCATGCGATCCGATTCCTGTGCGAGTGTGCAGATCGCACTGCGATATGCCGACGGATCTGGGGGTGTCATTAACATAACATTGACACCCCCAGCCGTCCGCATAGGGCAGTGTGAACTGCCGGCGGGAGGTATGCGATGCGGGAAAACGCCGCGGATTCGCGGCGTTCCCGCATCGCAGCAATGTGAACCTAGCCTTAAGGAAAGTTCACTTTTAAAAAAAATTATAAACGCATTTATTTCTGCAGGTAAAAAAAATGTGCATTTATTATTTTTAATTAAAAATAAATGTGCCTGTAAAACCTGAGCCTGTAAAACATTGCACCAGCGACTGGCAGATAATTTATTTCTCAGCATATTTGATTACAAAATATAACCTAAAAGTTCCCCAAATCATTTTAAATTTGGAATAAAACTGCTTCAGGTCATGCCAAACTCTCTGATCCCAAAGCCAGCTCCATCTTTAATAAGCCCATAGACTTCTTTTTCATCTGCCCAAAGCCAACATCAAACAAAATCTTGCACATGCCCTACCTATTTAGCAATGAGGAGAGCTGTCAATGCCAGCTATTGTAAGAGGAAGTTTAGATGTCAGAAAAGAAGAGTAATGTCCGTATTACCACAGAATACATGGCTTTCCTGACATCTCCTTGATGCTGGGACCAATGATATGTGTGTGCATGAGCTGTAACACAGAGGCTGCTTTAAATGTTTGCTGTGGGCTGCAATGTAATTAATTCTCCAATGGAGTCATAGACAGCAAAAAAAAAAAAAAAACCTTCACAATCTGTTCAAAGCTAAAATATTTGGCTGGGTTGTTAACTGATTCATATGTTTATAGATTCCCTTTAAAGTGTATTCCCTTTCACAGCCAAATTGGGATAACACCTGCTTTATATTTGTTAGATGTCTCCATTCACATTGCATACCTTTTAAAAATATTTAAAAATGGCTGCTTACCTTTATACTAGCCTAGAGGAGCTCCAGGCTCTCCCAAAAAAGAATTTAAACAAGCTGCCTGTGCACTCCTGAAGAAACAGCACAGGCGGCAGTTCCTTCAGTGCGTATGCGCCGATGACATCATCAGCATAGTATAGACTAAATTTCACGGTGCACTTTTAATAGATATTTACAGTACCTATAGGTACAAATCATAAAAATACAACCTATTAGAGTTGATTTTTTTTCTCTAGATCATATTGCCACTAGGATGTCTAATTTTTAATAATCCAACACAACTGGCCTCACTGATTATATTTTTTGCAGCAATCAACTTAACAGATTGTTCAATTGCTTTTGGGACCAGTTACTTTTGGGGCTTACAATTAAGGCCTTCTAAAGACACATGCAGTTGAAGAGCAAACTCTGCTTGGATGAATGATGAAACATTCCAGTTGACTCAAAAACCTTCAAAGAAACAATAACAGTATGGTTCATTAAATTGTTCAGTATATAGCTACACTATATGTATAGGGATGCTGTCTGATTCATAAAGCAAGATTGTTTTTTGCTGAACACGATGCACATTTTTCCACCCTCTTACCAAATGATCACATAGCACCGTATTGGGAAATGATGTCAGGACTATAGAAGGAGCACATCCAGTTGTCTTTGATTTACAAGACATCTCATGACTTGGGTGACTCAAAAACCATCATAGGCACAATAGCAGTATGGTTTAATAAATTGCTCAGCATACTGCAATATGTATGAAATGCTGTTTGATTCATTAAGCATTCAGGGTATTTTTGCCAATCATTGCACAGTTTCCTAACCTGGTACTAAATGATCACATAGCACTGTATAAGTATTATGGAATTATATTTGGGGCCTACAAAAGGTGCAAGCTCATTCTGTGCTAGGAAATATAAGAACAAGGAACGACTGATAAAAATAGCAGGTTGGTCCATGGGAGCTTTGTGCATAAAAGATAATAATTGTTACCAAAATGTTCTAGAGGGACACAGAGAGGTCCCTGTGACAGCATCCCCGACACCTGGGGGCATTGTCAGTTCCAGTACATGTCTCCCTGATAATAAGGTCAGTGGCGAGGAACATCATTCTGATAGGAAGTAACAGGCCTTGTGTCTTTTAGATACGTTTCTTAAAAAGCATTTGTACAGTACCTTGAAATGAGGCAAGAAAGCTTGAATAGTATAATAATGTTAATAATTACATGTATAGGATTGTAATATGTATTTCAACATTGTTAAACCATTTGAGACTGCTAATCAGCAAAACCTGAAAGGTAGATAAGTGGGCCCTAATCCTTCACTGTTTAAAAATGATTCAATCACTTGATTAGATAGTGATTTCATATATCTCGTTTTCAGCCTGCATCCATAGGAAGGGAAGGGTTTAAAATAGCCTGACTCATTATTCCTTAGGTGAACAGAACCGGCAAATCTGTAGTTGTTTATTGTATAGCCTCGGTACATCGAATTATGAATTTGTATTTTTAACACTGCTCCCTGTAAATTATAATCCTAATCCTAAAATATTATCCTGTGTTTTCCTTTATTGGGGCTTCTACTTTTGCTGCTCATCTCTTGTTGCTACATATGGTAATATTTCTTTTACTGGTGTTTATTCTGTAAACTGGTTTCATATATTGGTTTTACCAAAGTTGTTTCACAGACGTTTCTTACTGACTGTTTTTTTGGCCAGGACAATTTGGCAGAATAACTGTTTATCCAGGCAGAATGATAACCATAAGGTATATATACAGTTTAGGCACCTTTAACTGTAAGCCCTTGTACACACGGTCGGACATTCCGACAACAAAATCCGTCGGATTTTTTTCGACGGATTTTGTCCAAAACTTGTGTTGCATACACACGGTCGGACAAAGTTGTTGGAAACTCCGATCGTACGTAACGTGATGACGTTATTTCGTTACAACGGGACTACGTTCAGGCTAGTAGCCAATAGCTTTGGTCTAGGAATTTGATCTGAGCATGCGTGGCACTTTGTCCGATCGGAATTCTCTACACACAATCGGACAAAGTCCGATCGGATCATGTTGTCAGAAAGTTTTATAGCCCAGCTCTAAAACTTTGTCCGTCGAAATATCAGTCCGATGGAGCCCACACCTAGTCGGATTATCCGACAACACAGTCCGATCGGACATTTTCTGTCGGAATGTCCGACCGTGTGTACGGGGGTTAAGTACAGTGTTAGTGTTTTAGAATAGATTTTGATTATAGCGTTTGTGTTGTTTGGAGAGCCAAGAATCTTTGTGATGTTTTTTGTAATCAGTACAGTACAAAAATCCATTACAGTGTATATATATATATATATATATATATATATATATATATATATATATGCACACACACACACACACACATATATATATATATATACATACACACACTGTAATGGATTTTTGTACTGTACTGATTGCAAAAAACATCACAAAGATTCTTGGCTCTCCAAACATCACAAACGCTATAATCAAAATCTATTCTAAAACACTGACACTGCACTTAACCACTATACATTTAATTCTACCCTCCCCTGTTAAAACATTTTTTTACAGGTTTCTGTGATGTTTCTGAGACAAAGATCAATAATTTCAGAATTGTTTCCACCTTTAATATGACCTATACACTGTACAACTCATTTGAAAAACAAACTGAAATCTTTTTTATATGGGGGAGTAAAAATAACAAACTAAAATAATGTGGTTGCATAAGTGTGCACACCCCCTTATAACTGGGGATGTAGCTGTGTTCAGAATTAAGCAATTACATTCAAACTCATGTTAAATAGGAGTACACACCTGCAAATGTGTGCACACTTATGCAACCATATTATTTTATTTTTTTATTTTTACTACCCTCCACTTAAAAGATTTCAGTTTGTTGTTCAACTGAGTTGTACAGTTTATAGGTCACATTAAAGGTGTAAATAGTTCTAAAATTATTTATCTTTATCAAATTTTTTTACATCACAGAAAGCTGACATTTTAACCAGGGTGTGTAGACTTTTTATATCCACTGTGTGTATATATATATATATATATATATATATATATATATATATATATGTGTGTGTATATATATATATATATATATATACACGCACGCACACACACACACAGTGGATATAAAAAGTCTACACACCCTGGTTAAAATGTCAGCTTTCTGTGATGTAAAAAAATGAGATAAAGATAAATAATTT
The DNA here is from genome assembly GCF_037356315.1 of Lithobates pipiens. Classification (NCBI taxonomy): domain Eukaryota; kingdom Metazoa; phylum Chordata; class Amphibia; order Anura; family Ranidae; genus Lithobates; species Lithobates pipiens. Next base: position 279,905,284 of record NW_027507903.1, on the reverse strand, counting down.
TATAACTTTTTCCACCTTTAATGTGCTGCCCATTTTTGTGTTTTAAAAGCCTGACATGTTCTTTTTTGCACTATTCACAACAAAAAAAATAGAGTCTGGAGTTTGGCTTCAAAATAGGCCTTTGTTGGTGAACCTTATCCTTATTGCTTTCTGCTAGTGTTCTAATTTGAAGACTACCTAGCTCTCACACGGTGGCATTGCTGAAAGTTCAAATATACTGCCTGTTTGCAATTAAGCAATAGCAACAGTGACACTCATAGGCTGTGCTTAAGTATTACACGCCATCTCGTTGTACTCATTGGTCAAGACTAATACTGTTTTGCTTAAACTTGAATATAAGAAATAGTAAATTATGATAGTATATTTTGTTTATCAAACTGTCAAACCTATTGTGTGTGTATATATACAGATGTTACTTTATACAACCATTAGTTATGTAGTATACACATGCACCTATATTCCTGGAAGTAAACCATCATTTTTGTCTTTCTTTGTCTCTAGTAATGCACAGAAATCCCTTTGGGATGGAAATTTGCTGTCGAAAAGGGTCACGTAGTCCACTCCAGGAACTCTACAATCCAACACAGGTAGGTGACAATGCTCATTCTCCGATATGTAATGTAGGACTTCCCTTTTACCCAGCACAACCATCACATCAATCTTTGATTGCTTTTTAACTTATTCATTACATGGTTGCCTCAATGTTAAGGGCAAGCTATTCTACATTTGTGTTGATGAAATATTGCCCCAGAACTTGAAGTTTTGCTTTTAGAGCAGAAAATGTTGTCTTTTTTTGGGTCACATCTGCATTCAGAATAGGAAATGTGGTCTACTTCTGTGCCACTTCTTTATTTACTCAAGATAATCAGATTCTCTACATCATCAAACACTTAAATTCAAGTATTGCCACTGTGAAGTATAACATAAAGGAATTTGTGCGGAATGGGATTTTGAAGGGAAAATGTAATAGACAACATTGTTATAGTGTTACCCACTGCTAAAGAGAGTGTAGCAGTTACTTATATTGGATTCCTTCTCACAGGGATGTACATGCCTGTAATAGTCTATTCGTTTTTCACAAAAAAGTTTCAGTGTGTTTCATAGACATGAGGTGCTAATGACTTTCATATTAAATCAGATCAGAGCAAGTGAAAAATGTTCTAAAAATATATTTCATTAAACTGCAATTGTAAAAACCTGCATAATGACTGCATAGCTTATCAGTTATAAATAATTTGGAAATACGGCTAATGCAGAACTAATGCCCAGAACAACTGAAGGAATGGCACATGGCAATCACATGACTCTGCCAATAATTATCAGTCAGCACTGGACTCCAAGGAGATATCAAATACAGTATCACCTGCCATATGCATTCAATCAAAAAAGTGTTCTTTTTATTCAGGTACATTTTTATTGAAAAGAAAAATTAGCATACATCGAATAACATACAGATATTACACAAGCAAGTGTTCTTAAATGCAACTAGTGTAAGTAGCTGACTTGTTATCCATGTAAAATCTGCATAGCATCAATGGAAATGGAAGAGGGATGGACATCATTAGGCTCTGCTACATTCACAGTACTGACAGTAGCAGATAGCTTGGTGAGCAGAGGGTGTCTCCGTAAGTCTGTGGATGCTGCTGTTGCTTGATTGTCTATTTGGCAAGCTGGATTTTGTCCAGGTCTTTCTGTAATACTGTAAATGTAGGGGGAAGTCCCACACCTGGCTTTGTGTTCTCCAGTCATATTAAGAGAGGGTTATTGACCAGGTTTTCTTGTATAGCTGTAGTTGGTTTGGGGGGGGGGGGGGGGTGGGTCACTAAATATTTGGTATATCATATTGTGGAATGGTATGCAATGCCTGTAAGTTCCTGTAGGATAAAATAAATAGAATCACAATGACAATACAGTAATAATCGTGTCACAGTTATTAGAGTATATATAAAACGAAAAAGCATGCATTCAAAAGCCCTAACGGCAAGGGTGCATATATTTGATAACACACTGAAAAAAAATTATAAAATAGCAACAATCAATCAATCTTTTCAGTGTGTTATCAAATATATGTCCTTAGGGCTTTATTCAATCCTATATATATTCACTAGTGGATGCGCGCTTTTTCTTTTTATATATCCTTGTTTAGATCAGTGTTCAGGCTGGATGTAAGCAGCAGCACATTTTGCTCTCTCTCTCTCTCTCTCTCTCTCTCTCTCTCTCTCTCTCTCTATATATATATATATATATAATTATTATTATTATTATTTTTTTTTTTGGGGTTAGTGCAGATATTTTTTTATATACATAGAGTAACTGTCATCCTGTTGCCATTCTATTTTGACCATGCAGGATATTGAAAAGAGGAACCAGAACATGCCGATTTCTTCATATTCATATGACATATGGAGTGTCATCAGGATAAAACCCTGGCAGGATAAAACCCTGATTTGGGCTTTAAAAAACAAGTCTAACAATCGCTGCTATTCAAGTCTATAAGACCCCTCCAAACCACTAAGAATCATGCAGATACAGGTAGCTAAGAACTGTTAGGGTTCTCTTTCATGGCATAAATCTCCAAGACGAAGAAGGGTCTCCAGATTGCTGGCAAGGATGGTGCAATAATTCAAGCACACATATTATTTTGTAGAATTAATTCACACAGACATTAAAAAGAGGTACTTGGCAGGTGGTTGTGATCCTTGGCTTCCTAAACAATGGGGCCCAAGTGGTGAACCGGCTCGTATACAGTTAGGGGCAGTCGAAAATATTCTGACAGAGACTGCTCAAACATTTTGTGCAATTTTTGGACACCAATACTATATAAATTGTTCCTGTGGTGTGCCAGAATAGATTGAAAGCTATCAGAAAACAACCTCAACAACATGGGCTTTGACATCAGCCTCCATGGCAATTCATGCTGAAGACACTACAGTAATATTCACGTAATTGCAATTGTCATCCTGTTCTCATTATAGCGTGATCATGCAGGATATTTAAAAGAGGAACCAGAGCCACACTGATTTCTTCATATAGTTTGTCTTTTGTGTCTCTAAAGCTGCTTTGTCATTTATTCTCATCATTAGCACTTAATTAGCTCTCAGTTCATCAGATCTCTTCTGGAGTCTGTAAAAAGAGCCTGATACCACA